>NW_027192659.1:2400000-3013898 GCF_949987515.2 Delphinus delphis
TTAAACCTGGGTAGTTGAAACCCGTGGAATGGGTACCATGCAATATGACTTCAAAGGGTCTTCATTTGCTCACGAACCTCTCCAATCCTATCACTGCTGCGTTTATGCCCCTGTACACATGCTTGATTCTCTTTCGGAGACATAGCAATCCATAGGTTTTAAGATACTTACTAGTCAGGTACATTCTTAGGCGTTTAATATGGGGTGTTGAGTCCATTTCGTTGAGCAAGGAGTAGCTCTTGTCTATTCCATATTTGGCGTAAGGAACTTTATTTGTGCTCATTTCAATCTCTGGTTTTATGCAGCACCCCAACTCACCTTTCCCCTTAAGCAAGCATAAATTGGTTTTCTAAATTTGAGACCCTGTTCTGTTCTGTAATTCAGTTCCTGTGTAGCCAAGTTTACATTCCGTGTATTACTGATATCTTATGATGTTTCTGTTTCTGTGTGACTTATTTCAGTTAGAATCATCATACCTGAATCCACTCATTGTGCTGCTAAGGGCCTGATGACACAGATTTCATTGCTGAGTGATATTGCTTTGTAAGTAAATACCACAACTTCTTTATCCATTTTTCAATTTCTGCGATGTTGAACTTGTACTGTAAATGAGGTTCTTGTAAACAGAGCCGTTCCAAACTTTGGGGTGGCTGTGTCTTTTTGATTTTAATTTCCCTAAGCTATAGGACCATAAGTGGAAGTGCCCTAGGTTCTGTTGCTTTGTTTTTTAGATGTTTCAGGAAACACCATACACTTCTCCCAAGTGGTTCTCGGCAATTTACATCCCGCCCATCAGCATAACAAGGCTCCCAGTTCTCCATGGCCTGTCCTGCCTTTCTGGATTTTACACTTTTTTCAGATGGCCCTTTTGACCGGGGGGAAGTGAGACTTCATTGTAGTGCAGATTTCCTTTGCAAGCTTGCTTGGTTGGCCAAAAAGGGCGTATGCGTTTTTTCCTGAATATATTCAGGAAAAAACGCATACGCCCTTTTTGGCCAAGTGCATCATTGTGGACGTTCTGCCTCTTTTCCTATGCTTTCAATGCAATTCCAGTCTACCTCCTGAAATCGGTTTCCTGCAATTCTGCCCCGCTTTCAAGTCCTCTTGGCAGCCTTACTTCAGTCTATTTTTGGACGATAGCTGTCATTTATAACTCTGCAGGTTTGTGAATTACAGTGCCCCTGAGCTCCTTTCTTCAACTCGCTTTCTTTTGAGCTGGCCGCAACACCGCAGGATGGCTTCAGGCCCTAATCTGGTTCCGGCACGGCATGCTGAGCCTTTGGTTAATTCCTCTTCCTGGTGGGAAATGAGAGTTAAATTTGCCCGTCCAGACACCTCCAGCTAGTCTCTCATTGGTTCTCACTATTCCTGTTCATCTTCCGCAGAAATTGCAAACTGGGCCAAACAGGAGGTTAAAGGGAGTGACTCTCCAAGTCGGGAGAGTGTTAGTAAAGCGTCTGGAATGTTGCACCCGAGTACCAGGGTATGAAAACTGAGACATATTTGAACATGTCTCCCGATCACATGGTTGATCATACTCTGGGTTCCACATGCATGTTTTAGCTGAAGGAAGAATACCTAAAACCTGGGTAGTTGAAACCCGTGGAATGGGTACCATGCAATATGACTTCAAAGGGTCTTCATTTGCTCACCGAACCTCTCCAATCCTATCACTGCTGCGTTTATGCCCCTGTACACATGCTTGATTCTCTTTCGGAGACATAGCAATCCATAGGTTTTAAGATACTTACTAGTCAGGTACATTCTTAGGCGTTTAATATGGGGTGTTGAGTCCATTTCGTTGAGCAAGGAGTAGCTCTTGTCTATTCCATATTTGGCGTAAGGAACTTTATTTGTGCTCATTTCAATCTCTGGTTTTATGCAGCACCCCAACTCACCTTTCCCCTTAAGCAAGCATAAATTGGTTTTCTAAATTTGAGACCCTGTTCTGTTCTGTAATTCAGTTCCTGTGTAGCCAAGTTTACATTCCGTGTATTACTGATATCTTATGATGTTTCTGTTTCTGTGTGACTTATTTCAGTTAGAATCATCATACCTGAATCCACTCATTGTGCTGCTAAGGGCCTGATGACACAGATTTCATTGCTGAGTGATATTGCTTTGTAAGTAAATACCACAACTTCTTTATCCATTTTTCAATTTCTGCGATGTTGAACTTGTACTGTAAATGAGGTTCTTGTAAACAGAGCCGTTCCAAACTTTGGGGTGGCTGTGTCTTTTTGATTTTAATTTCCCTAAGCTATAGGACCATAAGTGGAAGTGCCCTAGGTTCTGTTGCTTTGTTTTTTAGATGTTTCAGGAAACACCATACACTTCTCCCAAGTGGTTCTCGGCAATTTACATCCCGCCCATCAGCATAACAAGGCTCCCAGTTCTCCATGGCCTGTCCTGCCTTTCTGGATTTTACCCTTTTTTCAGATGGCCCTTTTGACCGGGGGGAAGTGAGACTTCATTGTAGTGCAGATTTCCTTTGCAAGCTTGCTTGGTTGGCCAAAAAGGGCGTATGCGTTTTTTCCTGAATATATTCAGGAAAAAACGCATACGCCCTTTTTGGCCAAGTGCATCATTGTGGACGTTCTGCCTCTTTTCCTATGCTTTCAATGCAATTCCAGTCTACCTCCTGAAATCGGTTTCCTGCAATTCTGCCCCGCTTTCAAGTCCTCTTGGCAGCCTTACTTCAGTCTATTTTTGGACGATAGCTGTCATTTATAACTCTGCAGGTTTGTGAATTACAGTGCCCCTGAGCTCCTTTCTTCAACTCGCTTTCTTGTGAGCTGGCCGCAACACCGCAGGATGGCTTCAGGCCCTAATCTGGTTCTGGCACGGCACGCTGAGCCTTTGGTTAATTCCTCTTCCTGGTGGGAAATGAGAGTTAAATTTGCCCGTCCAGACACCTCCAGCTAGGCTCTCATTGGTTCTCGCTATTCCTGTTCATCTTCCGCAGAAATTGCAAACTGGGCCAAACAGGAGGTTAAAGGGACTGACTCTCCAAGTCGGAAGAGTGTTAGTAAAGCGTCTGGAATGTTGCACCCTAGTACCAGGGTACGAAAACTGAGACATATTTGAACACGTCTCCCGATCACATGGTTGATCATACTCTGCGTTCCACATGCATGTTTTAGCTGAAGGAAGAATACCTTAAACCTGGGTAGTTGAAACCCGTGGAATGGGTACCATGCAATATGACTTCAAAGGGTCTTCATTTGCTCACGAACCTCTCCAATCCTATCACTGCTGCGTTTATGCCCCTGTACACATGCTTGATTCTCTTTCGGAGACATAGCAATCCATAGGTTTTAAGATACTTACTAGTCAGGTACATTCTTAGGCGTTTAATATGGGGTGTTGAGTCCATTTCGTTGAGCAAGGAGTAGCTCTTGTCTATTCCATATTTGGCTTAAGGAACTTTATCTGTGCTCATTTCAATCTCTGGTTTTATGCAGCACCCCAACTCACCTTTCCCCTTAAGCAAGCATAAGTTGGTTTTCTAAATTTGAGACCCTGTACTGTTCTGTAATTCAGTCCTGTGTAGCCAAGTTTACATTCCGTGTATTACTGATATCTTATGATGTTTCTGTTTCTGTGTGACTTATTTCAGTTAGAATCATCATACCTGAATCCACTCATTGTGCTGCTAAGGGCCTGATGACACAGATTTCATTGCTGAGTGATATTGCTTTGTAAGTAAATACCACAACTTCTTTATCCATTTTTCACTTTCTGCGATGTTGAAATTGTACTGTAAATGAGGTTCTTGTAAACAGAGCCGTTCCACACTTTGGGGTGGCTGTGTCTTTTTGATTTTAATTTCCCTAAGCTATAGGACCATAAGTGGAAGTGCCCTAGGTTCTGTTGCTTTGTTTTTTAGATGTTTCAGGAAACACCATACACTTCTCCCAAGTGGTTCTCGGCAATTTACATCCCGCCCATCAGCATAACAAGGCTCCCAGTTCTCCATGGCCTGTCCTGCCTTTCTGGATTTTACCCTTTTTTCAGATGGCCCTTTTGACCGGGGGGAAGTGAGACTTCATTGTAGTGCAGATTTCCTTTGCAAGCTTGCTTGGTTGGCCAAAAAGGGCGTATGCGTTTTTTCCTGAATATATTCAGGAAAAAACGCATACGCCCTTTTTGGCCAAGTGCATCATTGTGGACGTTCTGCCTCTTTTCCTATGCTTTCAATGCAATTCCAGTCTACCTCCTGAAATCGGTTTCCTGCATTTCTGCCCCGCTTTCAAGTCCTCTTGGCAGCCTTACTTCAGTCTATTTTTGGACGATAGCTGTCATTTATAACTCTGCAGGTTTGTGAATTACAGTGCCCCTGAGCTCCTTTCTTCAACTCGCATTCTTTTGAGCTGGCCGCAACACCGCAGGATGGCTTCAGGCCCTAATCTGGTTCCGGTACGGCACGCTGAGCCTTTGGTTATTTCCTCTTCCTGGTTGGAAATGAGAGTTAAATTTGCCCGTCCAGACACCTCCAGCTAGTCTCTCATTGGTTCTCGCTATTCCTGTTCATCTTCCAAGAAATTGCAAACTGGGCCAAACAGGAGGTTAAAGGCGCTGACTCTCCAAGTGGAGAGAGTGTTAGTAAAGCGTCTGGAATGTTGCACCCTAGTACCAGGGTACGAAAACTGAGACATATTTGAACATGTCTCCCGTTCACATGGTTGATCATACTTGGGTTCCACATGCATGTTTTAGCTGAAGGAAGAATACCTAAAACCTGGGTAGTTGAAACCCGTGGAATGGGTACCATGCAATATGACTTCAAAGGGTCTTCATTTGCTCACCGAACCTCTCCAATCCTATCACTGCTGCGTTTATGCCCCTGTACACATGCTTGATTCTCTTTCGGAGACATAGCAATCCATAGGTTTTAAGATACTTACTAGTCAGGTACATTCTTAGGCGTTTAATATGGGGTGTTGAGTCCATTTCGTTGAGCAAGGAGTAGCTCTTGTCTATTCCATATTTGGCGTAAGGAACTTTATTTGTGCTCATTTCAATCTCTGGTTTTATGCAGCACCCCAACTCACCTTTCCCCTTAAGCAAGCATAAATTGGTTTTCTAAATTTGAGACCCTGTTCTGTTCTGTAATTCAGTTCCTGTGTAGCCAAGTTTACATTCCGTGTATTACTGATATCTTATGATGTTTCTGTTTCTGTGTGACTTATTTCAGTTAGAATCATCATACCTGAATCCACTCATTGTGCTGCTAAGGGCCTGATGACACAGATTTCATTGCTGAGTGATATTGCTTTGTAAGTAAATACCACAACTTCTTTATCCATTTTTCAATTTCTGCGATGTTGAACTTGTACTGTAAATGAGGTTCTTGTAAACAGAGCCGTTCCAAACTTTGGGGTGGCTGTGTCTTTTTGATTTTAATTTCCCTAAGCTATAGGACCATAAGTGGAAGTGCCCTAGGTTCTGTTGCTTTGTTTTTTAGATGTTTCAGGAAACACCATACACTTCTCCCAAGTGGTTCTCGGCAATTTACATCCCGCCCATCAGCATAACAAGGCTCCCAGTTCTCCATGGCCTGTCCTGCCTTTCTGGATTTTACCCTTTTTTCAGATGGCCCTTTTGACCGGGGGGAAGTGAGACTTCATTGTAGTGCAGATTTCCTTTGCAAGCTTGCTTGGTTGGCCAAAAAGGGCGTATGCGTTTTTTCCTGAATATATTCAGGAAAAAACGCATACGCCCTTTTTGGCCAAGTGCATCATTGTGGACGTTCTGCCTCTTTTCCTATGCTTTCAATGCAATTCCAGTCTACCTCCTGAAATCGGTTTCCTGCAATTCTGCCCCGCTTTCAAGTCCTCTTGGCAGCCTTACTTCAGTCTATTTTTGGACGATAGCTGTCATTTATAACTCTGCAGGTTTGTGAATTACAGTGCCCCTGAGCTCCTTTCTTCAACTCGCTTTCTTTTGAGCTGGCCGCAACACCGCAGGATGGCTTCAGGCCCTAATCTGGTTCCGGCACGGCACGCTGAGCCTTTGGTTAATTCCTCTTCCTGGTTGTAAATGAGAGTTAAATTTGCCCGTCCAGACACCTCCAGCTAGTCTCTCATTGGTTCTCACTATTCCTGTTCATCTTCCGCAGAAATTGCAAACTGGGCCAAACAGGAGGTTAAAGGGAGTGACTCTCCAAGTCGGGAGAGTGTTAGTAAAGCGTCTGGAATGTTGCACCCGAGTACCAGGGTACGAAAACTGAGACATATTTGAACACGTCTCCCGATCACATGGTTGATCATACTCTGGGTTCCACATGCATGTTTTAGCTGAAGGAAGAATACCTAAAACCCGGGTAGTTGAAACCCGTGGAATGGGTACCATGCAATATGACTTCAAAGGGTCTTCATTTGCTCACCGAACCTCTCCAATCCTATCACTGCTGCTTTTATGCCCCTGTACACATGCTTGATTCTCTTTCGGAGACATAACAATCCATAGGTTTTAAGATACTTACTAGTCAGGTACATTCTTAGGCGTTTAATATGCGGTGTTGAGTCCATTTCGTTGAGCAAGGAGTAGCTCTTGTCTATTCCATATTTGGCTTAAGGAACTTTATCTGTGCTCATTTCAATCTCTGGTTTTATGCAGCACCCCAACTCACCTTTACCCTTAAGCAAGCATAAGTTGGTTTTCTAAATTTGAGACCCTGTTCTGTTCTGTAATTCAGTTCCTGTGTAGCCAAGTTTACATTCCGTGTATTACTGATATCTTATGATGTTTCTTTTTCTGTGTGACTTATTTCAGTTAGAATCATCATACCTGAATCCACTCATTGTGCTGCTAAGGGCCTGATGACACAGATTTCATTGCTGAGTGATATTGCTTTGTAAGTAAATACCACAACTTCTTTATCCATTTTTCACTTTCTGCAATGTTGAACTTGTACTGTAAACGAGGTTCTTGTAAACAGAGGCGTCCCAAACTTTGGGGTGGCTGTGTCTTTTTGATTTTAATTTCCCTAAGCTATAGGACCATAAGTGGCAGTGTCCTAGGCTCTGTTGCTTTGTTTTTTAGATGTTTCAGGAAACACCATACACTTCTCCCGAGTGTCTGTTGGCAATTTACATCCCGCCCATCAGCATAACAAGGCTCCCAGTTCTCCATGGCCTGTCCTGCCTTTCTGGATTTTACACTTTTTTCAGATGGCCCTTTTGACCGGGGGGAAGTGAGACTTCATTGTAGTGCAGATTTCCTTTGCAAGCTTGCTTGGTTGGCCAAAAAGGGCGTATGCGTTTTTTCCTGAATATATTCAGGAAAAAACGCATACGCCTTTTTGGCCAAGTGCATCATTGTGGACGTTCTGCCTCTTTTCCTATGCTTTCAATGCAATTCCAGTCTACCTCCTGAAATCGGTTTCCTGCAATTCTGCCCCGCTTTCAAGTCCTCTTGGCAGCCTTACTTCAGTCTATTTTTGGACGATAGCTGTCATTTATAACTCTGCAGGTTTGTGAATTACAGTGCCCCTGAGCTCCTTTCTTCAACTCGCTTTCTTGTGAGCTGGCCGCAACACCGCAGGATGGCTTCAGGCCCTAATCTGGTTCCGGCACGGCACGCTGAGCCTTTGGTTAATTCCTCTTCCTGGTGGGAAATGAGAGTTAAATTTGCCCGTCCAGACACCTCCAGCTAGTCTCTCATTGGTTCTCGCTATTCCTGTTCATCTTCCGCAGAAATTGCAAACTGGGCCAAACAGGAGGTTAAAGGGACTGACTCTCCAAGTCGGAAGAGTGTTAGTAAAGCGTCTGGAATGTTGCACCCGAGTACCAGGGTACGAAAACTGAGAAATATATGAACACGTCTCCCGATCACATGGTTGATCATACTCTAGGTTCCACATGCATGTTTTAGCTGAAGGAAGAATACCTTAAACCTGGGTAGTTGAAACCCGTGGAATGGGTACCATGCAATATGACTTCAAAGGGTCTTCATTTGCTCACCAAACCTCTCCAATCCTATCACTGCTGCGTTTATGCCCCTGTACACATGCTTGATTCTCTTTCGGAGACATAGCAATCCATAGGTTTTAAGATACTTACTAGTCAGGTACATTCTTAGGCATTTAATATGCGGTGTTGAGTCCATTTCGTTGAACAAGGAGTAGCTCTTGTCTATTCCATATTTGGCTTAAGGAACTTTATCTGTGCTCATTTCAATCTCTGGTTTTATGCAGCACCCCAACTCACCTTTACCCTTAAGCAAGCATAAGTTGGTTTTCTAAATTTGAGACCCTGTTCTGTTCTGTAATTCAGTTCCTGTGTAGCCAAGTTTCCATTCCGTGTATTACTGATATCTTATGATGTTTCTTTTTCTGTGTGACTTATTTCAGTTAGAATCATCATACCTGAATCCACTCATTGTGCTGCTAAGGGCCTGATGACATAGATTTCATTGCGGAGTGATATTGCTTTGTAAGTAAATACCACAACTTCTTTATCCATTTTTCACTTTCTGCGATGTTGAACTTGTACTGTAAACGATGTTCTTGTAAACAGAGGTGTCCCAAACTTTGGGGTGGCTGTGTCTTTTTGATTTTAATTTCCCTAAGCTATAGGACCATAAGTGGCAGTGCCCGAGGCTCTGTTGCTTTGTTTTTTAGATGTTTCAGTTAACACCATACACTTCTCTCGAGTGGTTCTTGGCAATTTACATCCCGCCCTTCAGAATAACAAGGCTCCCAGTTCTCCATGGCCTGTCCTGACTTTCTGGATTTTACACTTTTTTCAGATGACCCTTTTGACCGGGGGGAAGTGAGACTTCATTGTAGTGCAGATTTCCTTTGCAAGCTTGCTTGGTTGGCCAAAAAGTGCGTATGCGTTTTTTCCTGAATATATTCAGGAAAAAACGCATACGCCCTTTTTGGCCAAGTGCATCATTGTGGACGATCTGCCTCTTTTCCTATGCTTTCAATGCAATTCCAGTCTACCTCCTGAAATCGGTTTCCTGCAATTCTGCCCCGCTTTCAAGTCCTCTTGGCAGCCTTACTTCAGTCTATTTTTGGACGATAGCTGTCATTTATAACTCTGCAGGTTTGTGAATTACAGTGCCCCTGAGCTCCTTTCTTCAACTCGCTTTCTTTTGAGCTGGCCGCAACACCGCAGGATGGCTTCAGGCCCTAATCTGGTTCCGGCACGGCACGCTGAACCTTTGGTTAATTCCTCTTCCTGGTGGGAAATGAGAGTTAAATTTGGCCGTCCAGACACCTCCAGATAGTCTCTCATTGGTTCTCACTATTCCTATTCATCTTCCGCAGAAATTGCAAACTGGGCCAAACAGGAGGTTAAAGGGACTGACTCTCCAAGTCGGGAGAGTGTTAGTAAAGCGTCTGGAATGTTGCACCCGAGTACCAGGGTACGAAAACTGAGACATATTTGAACACGTCTCCCGATCACATGGTTGATCATACTCTGGGTTCCACATGCATGTTTTAGCTGAAGGAAGAATACCTAAAACCTGGGTAGTTGAAACCCGTGGAATGGGTACCATGCAATATGACTTCAAAGGGTCTTCATTTGCTCACCGAACCTCTCCAATCCTATCACTGCTGCTTTTATGCCCCTGTACACATGCTTGATTCTCTTTCGGAGACATAGCAATCCATAGGTTTTAAGATACTTACTAGTCAGGTACATTCTTAGGCGTTTAATATGCGGTGTTGAGTCCATTTCGTTGAGCAAGGAGTAGCTCTTGTCTATTCCATATTTGGCTTAAGGAACTTTATCTGTGCTCATTTCAATCTCTGGTTTTATGCAGCACCCCAACTCACCTTTCCCCTTAAGCAAGCATAAGTTGGTTTTCTAAATTTGAGACCCTGTTCTGTTCTGTAATTCAGTTCCTGTGTAGCCAAGTTTACATTCCGTGTATTACTGATATCTTATGATGTTTCTTTTTCTGTGTGACTTATTTCAGTTAGAATCATCATACCTGAATCCACTCATTGTGCTGCTAAGGGCCTGATGACACAGATTTCATTGCTGAGTGATATTGCTTTGTAAGTAAATACCACAACTTCTTTATCCATTTTTCACTTTCTGCGATGTTGAACTTGTACTGTAAATGAGGTTCTTGTAAACAGAGCCGTTCCAAACTTTGGGGTGGCTGTGTCTTTTTGATTTTAATTTCCCTAAGCTATAGGACCATAAGTGGAAGTGCCCTAGGTTCTGTTGCTTTGTTTTTTCGATGTTTCAGGAAACACCGTACACTTCTCCCGAGTGTCTGTTGGCAATTTACATCCCGCCCATCAGCATAACAAGGCTCCCTGTTCTCCATGGCCTGTCCTGCCTTTCTGGATTTTTCACTTTTTTCAGATGGCCCTTTTGACCGGGTGGAAGTGAGACTTCTTTGTAGTGCAGATTTCCTTTGCAAGCTTGCTTGGTTGGCCAAAAAGTGCGTATGCGTTTTTTCCTGAATATATTCAGGAAAAAACGCATACGCCCTTTTTGGCCAAGTGCATCATTGTGGACGTTCTGCCTCTTTTCCTATGCTTTCAATGCAATTCCAGTCTACCTCCTGAAATCGGTTTCCTGCAATTCTGCCCCGCTTTCAAGTCCTCTTGGCAGCCTTACTTCAGTATATTTTTGGACGATAGCTGTCATTTATAACTCTGCAGGTTTGTGAATTACAGTGCCCCTGAGCTCCTTTCTTCAACTCGCTTTCTTGTGACCTGGCCGCAACACCGCAGGATGGCTTCAGGCCCTAATCTGGTTCCGGCACGGCACGCTTAGCCTTTGGTTAATTCCTCTTCCTGGTGGGAAATGAGAGTTAAATTTGCCTGTCCAGACACCTCCAGCTAGTCTCTCATTGGTTCTCGCTATTCCTGTTCATCTTCCGCAGAAATTGCAAACTGGGCCAAACAGGAGGTTAAAGGGACTGACTCTCCAAGTCGGGAGAGTGTTAGTAAAGCGTCTGGAATGTTGCACCCGAGTACCAGGGTACGAAAACTGAGACATATTTGAACACGTCTCCCGATCACATGGTTGATCATACTCTAGGTTCCACATGCATGTTTTAGCTGAAGGAAGAATACCTTAAACCTGGGTAGTTGAAACCCGTGTAATGGGTACCATGCAATATGACTTCAAAGGGTCTTCATTTGCTCACCAAACCTCTCCAATCCTATCACTGCTGCGTTTATGCCCCTGTACACATGCTTGATTCTCTTTCGGAGACATAGCAATCCATAGGTTTTAAGATACTTACAAGTCAGGTACATTCTTAGGCGTTTAATATGCGGTGTTGAGTCCATTTCGTTGAGCAAGGAGTAGCTCTTGTCTATTCCATATTTGACTTAAGGAACTTTATCTGTGCTCATTTCAATCTCTGGTTTTATGCAGCACCCCAACTCACCTTTCCCCTTAAGCAAGCATAAGTTGGTTTTCTAAATTTGAGACCCTGTTCTGTTCTGTAATTCAGTTCCTGTGTAGCCAAGTTTCCATTCCGTGTATTACTGATATCTTATGATGTTTCTTTTTCTGTGTGACTTATTTCAGTTAGAATCATCATACCTGAATCCACTCATTGTGCTGCTAAGGGCCTGATGACATAGATTTCATTGCTGAGTGATATTGCTTTGTAAGTAAATACCACAACTTCTTTATCCATTTTTCACTTTCTGCGATGTTGAACTTGTACTGTAAATGATGTTCTTGTAAACAGAGGCGTCCCAAACTTTGGGGTGGCTGTGTCTTTTTGATTTTAATTTCCCTAAGCTATAGGACCATAAGTGGCAGTGCCCTAGGCTCTGTTGCTTTGTTTTTTAGATGTTTCAGGAAACACCATACACTTCTCCCGAGTGTCTGTTGGCAATTTACATCCCGCCCATCAGCATAACAAGGCTCCCAGTTCTCCAGGGCCTGTCCTGCCTTTCTGGATTTTACACTTTTTTCAGATGGCCCTTTTGACCGGGGGGAAGTGAGACTTCATTGTAGTGCAGATTTCCTTTGCAAGCTTGCTTGGTTGGCCAAAAAGGGCGTATGCGTTTTTTCCTGAATATATTCAGGAAAAAACGCATACGCCCTTTTTGGCCAAGTGCATCATTGTGGACGTTCTGCCTCTTTTCCTATGCTTTCAATGCAATTCCAGTCTACCTCCTGAAATCGGTTTCCTGCAATTCTGCCCCGCTTTCAAGTCCTCTTGGCAGCCTTACTTCAGTCTATTTTTGGACGATAGCTGTCATTTATAACTCTGCAGGTTTGTGAATTACAGTGCCCTTGAGCTCCTTTCTTCAAATCGCTTTCTTGTGACCTGGCCGCAACACCGCAGGATGGCTTCAGGCCCTAATCTGGTTCCGGCACGGCACGCTGAGCCTTTGGTTAATTCCTCTTCCTGGTGGGAAATGAGAGTTAAATTTGCCCGTCCAGACACCTCCAGCTAGTCTCTCATTGCTTCTCGCTATTCCTGTTCATCTTCCGCAGAAATTGCAAACTGGGCCAAACAGGAGGTTAAAGGGACTGACTCTCCAAGTCGGGAGAGTGTCAGTAAAGCGTCTGGAATGTTGCACCCGAGTACCAGGGGAGGAAAACTGAGACATATTTGAACACGTCTCCCGTTCACATGGTTGATCATACTTGGGTTCCACATGCATGTTTTAGCTGAAGGAAGAATACCTTAAACCTGTAGAGTTGAGACCCGTGTAATGGGTACCATGCAATATGACTTCAAAGGGTCTTCATTTGCTCACCGAACCTCTCCAATCCTATCACTGCTGCGTTTATGCCCCTGTACACATGCTTGATTCTCTTTTGGAGACATAGCAATCCATAGGTTTTACGATACTTACTAGTCAGGTACATTCTTAGGCGTTTAATATGCAGTGTTGAGTCCATTTCGTTGAGCAAGGAGTAGCTCTTGTCTATTCCATATTTGACTTAAGGAACTTTATCTGTGCTCATTTCAATCTCTGGTTTTATGCAGCACCCCAACTCACCTTTACCTTTAAGCAAGAATAAGTTGGTTTTCTAAATTTGAGACGCTGTTCTGTTCTGTAATTCAGTTCCTGTGTAGCCAAGTTTCCATTCCGTGTATTACTGATATCTTATGATGTTTCTTTTTCTGTGTGACTTATTTCAGTTAGAATCATCATACCTGAATCCACTCATTGTGCTGCTAAGGGCCTGATGACATAGATTTCATTGCTTAGTGATATTGCTTTGTAAGTAAATACCACAACTTCTTTATCCATTTTTCACTTTCTGCGATGTTGAACTTGTACTGTAAACGAGGTTCTTGTAAACAGAGCCGTTTGAAACTTTGGGGTGGCTGTGTCTTTTAGATTTTAAATTCCCTAAGCTATAGGACCATAAGTGGAAGTGCCCTAGGCTCTGTTGCTTTGTTTTTTAGATGTTTCAGTTAACACCATACACTTCTCCCGAGTGGTTCTTGGCAATTTACATCCCGCCCTTCAGAATAACAAGGCTCCCAGTTCTCCATGGCCTGTCCTGCCTTTCTGGATTTTACACTTTTTTCAGATGGCCCTTTTGACCGGGGGGAAGTGAGACTTCATTGTAGTGCAGATTTCCTTTGCAAGCTTGCTTGGTTGGCCAAAAAGGGCGTATGCGTTTTTTCCTGAATATATTCAGGAAAAAACGCATACACCCTTTTTGGCCAAGTGCATCATTGTGGACGTTCTGCCTCTTTTCCTATGCTTTCAATGCAATTCCAGTCTACCTCCTGAAATCGGTTTCCTGCAATTCTGCCCCGCTTTCAAGTCCTCTTGGCAGCCTTACTTCAGTCTATTTTTGGACGATAGCTGTCATTTATAACTCTGCAGGTTTGTGAATTACAGTGCCCCTGAGCTCCTTTCTTCAACTCGCTTTCTTTTGAGCTGGCCGCAACACCGCAGGATGGCTTCAGGCCCTAATCTGGTTCCGGCACGGCACGCTGAGCCTTTGGTTAATTCCTCTTCCTGGTGGGAAATGAGAGTTAAATTTGCCCGTCCAGACACCTCCAGCTAGTCTCTCATTGGTTCTCACTATTCCTGTTCATCTTCCGCAGAAATTGCAAACTGGGCCAAACAGGAGGTTAAAGGGACTGACTCTCCAAGTCGGGAGAGTGTTAGTAAAGCGTCTGGAATGTTGCACCCGAGTACCAGGGTACGAAAACTGAGACATGTTTGAACACGACTCCTGATCACATGGTTGATCATACTCTGGGTTCCACATGCATGTTTCAGCTGAAGGAAGAATACCTAAAACCTGGGTAGTTGAAACCCGTGGAATGGGTACCATGCAATATGACTTCAAAGGGTCTTCATTTGCTGACCGAACCTCTCCAATCCTATCACTGCTGCATTTATGCCCCTGTACACATGCTTGATTCTCTTTCGGAGACATAGCAATCCATAGGTTTTAAGATACTTACTAGTCAGTTACATTCTTAGGCGTTTAATATGGGGTGTTGAGTCCATTTCGTTGAGCAAGGAGTAGCTCTTGTCTATTCCATATTTGGCTTAAGGAACTTTATCTGTGCTCATTTCAATCTTTGGTTTTATGCAGCAGCCCAACTCACCTTTCCCCTTAAGCAAGCATAAGTTGGTTTTCTGAATTTGAGACCCTGTGCTGTTTTGGAATTCAGTTCCTGTGTAGCCAAGTTTACATTCCGTGTATTAGTGATATCTTATGATGTTTCTTTTTCTGTGTGACTTATTTCAGTTAGAATCATCGTACCTGAATCCACTCATTATGCTGCTAAGGGCCTGATGACACAGATTTCATTGCTGAGTGATACTGCATTGTACGTAAGTACCACAAGTTCTTTATCCATTTTTCACTTTCTGTGATATTGAACTTGTACGGTAAACGAGGTTCTTGTAAACAGAGGCGTCCCAAATTTTGGGGTGGCTGTGTCTTTTTGATTTTAATTTCTCTAAGCTATAGGACCATAAGTGACAGTGCCCTAGGCTCTGTTGCTTTGTTTTTTAGATGTTTCAGGAAACACCATACACTTCTCCCGAGTGTCTGTTGGCAATTTACATCCCGCCCATCAGCATAACAAGGCTCCCAGTTCTCCAGGGCCTGTCCTGCCTTTCTGGATTTTACACTTTTTTCAGATGGCCCTTTTGACCGGGGGGAAGTGAGACTTCATTGTACTGCAGACTTCTTTGCAAGCTTGCTTGGTTGGCCAAAAAGGGCGTATGCGTTTTATCCTGAATATATTCAGGAAAAAACGCATATGCCCTTTTTGGCCAAGTGCATCATTGTGGACGTTCTGCCTCTTTTCCTATGCTTTCAATGTAATTCCAGTCTACCTCCTGAAATCGGTTTCCTGCAATTCTGCCCCGTTTTCAAGTCCTTTTGGCAGCCTTACTTCAGTATATTTTTGGACGATAGCTGTCATTTATAACTCTGCAGGTTTGTGAATTACAGTGCCCCTGAGCTCCTTTCTTCAACTCGCTTTCTTGTGACCTGGCCGCAACACCGCAGGATGGCTTCAGGCCCTAATCTGGTTCCGGCACGGCACGGTGAGCCTTTGGTTAATTCCTCTTCCTGGTGGGATGTGAGTGTTAAATTTGCCCGTCAGGACACCTCCAGCTAGTCTCTCATTGGTTCTCGCTATTCCTGTTCATCTTCCGCAGAAATTGCAAACTGGGCCAAACAGGAGATTTAAGGGACTGACTCTCCAAGTCGGGAGAGTGTTGGTAAAGCGTGTGGAATGTTGCACCCGAGTACCAGGATACGAAAACTGAGAAATATTTGAACACGTCTCCCGATCACATGGTTGATCATACTCTAGGTTCCACATGCAAGTTTTAGCTGAAGGAAGAATACCTTAAACCTGGAGAGTTGAGACCCGTGGAATGGGTACCATGTAATATGACTTCAAAGGGTCTTCTTTTGCTCACCGAACCTCTCCAATCCTTTCACTGCTGTGTTTATGCCCCTGTACACATGCTTCATTCTCTTTCGGAGACATAGCAATCCATAGGTTTTAAGATACTTACTAGTCAGGTACATTCTTAGGTGTTTAATATGCGGTGTTGAGTCCATTTCGTTGAGCAAGGAGTAGCTCTTGTCTATTCCATATTTGGCTTAAGGAACTTTATCTGTGCTCATTTCGATCTCTGGTTTTATGCAGCACCCCAACTCACCTTTCCCCTTAAGCAAGCATAAGTTGGTTTTCTAAATTTGAGACCCTGTTCTGTTCTGTAATTCTGTTCCTGTGTAGCCAAGTTTACATTCCGTGTATTACTGATATCTTATGATGTTTCTTTTTCTGTGTGACTTATTTCAGTTAGAATCATCATACCTGAATCCACTCATTGTGCTGCTAAGGGCCTGATGACATAGATTTCATTGCTGAGTGATATTGCTTTGTAAGTAAATACCACAACTTCTTTATCCATTTTTCACTTTCTGTGATATTGAACTTGTACGGTAAACGAGATTCTTGTAAACAGAGGCGTCCCAAACTTTGGGGTGGCTGTGTCTTTTTGATTTTAATTTCCCTAAGCTATAGGACCATAAGTGGAAGTGCCCTAGGCTCTGTTGCTTTGTTTTTTAGCTGTTTCAGGAAACACCATACACTTCTCCCGAGTGTCTGTTGGCAATTTACATCCCGCCCATCAGCATAACAAGGCTCCCAGTTCTCCATGGCCTGTCCTGCCTTTCTGGATTTTACACTTTTTTCAGATGGCCCTTTTGACCGGGGGAAGTGAGACTTCATTGTAGTGCAGATTTCCTTTGCAAGTTTGCTTGTTTGGCCAAAAAGGGCGTATGCGTTTTTTCCTGAATATATTCAGGAAAAAATGCATACGCCCTTTTTGGCCAAGTGCATCATTGTGGACGTTCTGCCTCTTTTCCTATGCTTTCAATGCAATTCCAGTCTACCTCCTGAAATCGGTTTCCTGCAATTCTGCCCCACTTTCAAGTCCTCTTGGCAGCCTTACTTCAGTCTATTTTTGGACGATAGCTGTCATTTATAACTCTGCAGGTTTGTGAATTACAGTGCCCCTGAGCTCCTTTCTTCAACTCACTTTCTTGTGACCTTGCCGCCACACTGCAGGATTGCTTGAGGCCCTAATCTGGTACCGGCACGGCACGTTGAGTCTTTGGTTAATTCCTCTTCCTGGTGGGAAATGAGAGTTAAATTTGCCCGTCCAGACACCTCCAGCTAGTCTCCCATTGGTTCTCCCTATTCCTGTTCATCTTCCGCAGAAATTGCAAACTGGGCCAAACAGGAGGTTAAAGGTGCTGACTCTCCAAGTGGGGAGAGTGTTAATAAAGCATCTGGAATGTTGCACCCGAGTACCAGGGGAGGAAAACTGAGACATATTTGAACACGTCTCCCGTTCACACAGTTGATTATACTCTGGGTTCCACATGCATGTTTTAGCTGAAGGAAGAATACCTGAAACCTGCAGAGTTGAGACCCGTGGAATGGGTACCATGCAATATGACTTCAAAGGGTCTTCATTTGCTCACCGAACCTCTCCAATCCTATCACTGCTGCGTTTATGCCCCTGTACACATGCTTGATTCCCTTTTGGAGACATAGCAATCCATAGGTTTTAAGATACTTACTAGTCAGGTACATTCTTAGGTGTTTAATATGGGGTGTTGAGTCCATTTCGTTGAGCAAGGAGTAGCTCTTGTCTATTCCATATTTGGCTTAAGGAACTTTATCTGTGCTCATTTCAATCTCTGGTTTTATGCAGCACCCCAACTCACCTTTCCCCTTAAGCAAGCATAAGTTGGTTTTCTAAATTTGAGACCCTGTTCTGTTCTGTAATTCAGTTCCTGTGTAGCCAAGTTTACATTCCGTGTATTACTGATATCTTATGATGTTTCTTTTTCTGTGTGACTTATTTCAGTTGAATCATCGTTCCTGAATCCACTCATTATGCTGCCACGGGCCTGATGACATAGATTTCATTGCTGAGTGATACTGCATTGTACGTAAGTACCACAAGTTCTTTATCCATTTTTCACTTTCTGTGATATTGAACTTGTACGGTAAATGAGGTTCTTGTAAACAGAGGCGTCCCAAACTTTGGGGTGGCTGTGTCTTTTTGATTTTAATTTCCCTAAGCTATAGGACCATAAGTGGAAGTGCCCTAGGCTCTGTTGCTTTGTTTTTTAGATGTTTCAGGAAACACCATACACTTCTCCCGAGTGTCTGTTGGCAATTTACATCCCGCCCATCAGCATAACAAGGCTCCCAGTTCTCCATGGCCTGTCCTGCCTTTCTGGATTTTACACTTTTTTCAGATGGCCCTTTTGACCAGGGGGCAGTGAGACTTCATTGTACTGCAGATTTCATTTGCAAGTTTGCTTGGTTGGCCAAAAAGGGCGTATGCGTTTTTTCCTGAATATATTCAGGAAAAAACGCATACGCCCTTTTTGGCCAAGTGCATCATTGTGGACGTTCTGCCTCTTTTCCTATGCTTTCAATGCAATTCCAGTCTACCTCCTGAAATCGGTTTCCTGCAATTCTGCCCCGCTTTCAAGTCCTCTTGGCAGCCTTACTTCAGTCTATTTTTGGACGATAGCTGTCATTTATAACTCTGCAGGTTTGTGAATTACAGTGCCCCTGAGCTCCTTTCTTCAACTCGCTTTCTTGTGAGCTGGCCGCAACACCGCAGGATGGCTTCAGGCCCTAATCTGGTTCCGGCTCGGCACGCTGAGCCTTTGCTTATTTCCTCTTCCTCGTGGGAAATGAGAGTTAAATTTCCCATCCAGACACCTCCAGCTAGTCTCTCATTGGTTCTCCCTATTCCTGTTCATATTCCACAGAAATTGCAAACTGGGCCAAATAGGAGGTTAAAGCCGCTGACTCTCCAAGTGGGGAGAGTGTTAGTAAAGCGTCTGGAATGTTGCACCCGAGTACCAGGGGACTAAAACTGAGGCATATTTGAACACGTCTCCCGTTCACACGGTTGATCATACTCTGGGTTCCACATGCATGTTTTAGCTGAAGGAAGAATACCTTAAACTTTGAGAGTTGAGACCCGTGTAATGGGTACCATGCAATATGACTTCAAAGGGTCTTCATTTGCTCACCGAACCTCTCCAATCCTATCACTGCTGCGTTTATGCCCCTGTACACACGCTTGATTCTCTTTTGGAGACATAGCAATCCATAGGCTTTAAGATACTTACTAGTCAGGTACATTCTTAGGCGTTTAATATGGGGTGTTGAGTCCATTTCGTTGAGCAAGGAGTAGCTCTTGTCTATTCCATATTTGGCTTAAGGAACTTTATCTGTGCTCATTTCAATCTCTGGTTTTATGCAGCACCCCAACTCACCTTTCCCCTTAAGCAAGCATAAGTTGGTTTTCTAAATTTGAGACCCTGTTCTGTTTGGAATTCAGTTCCTGTGTAGCCAAGCTTACATTCCGTGTATTAGTGATATCTTATGATGTTTCTTTTTCTGTGTGACTTATTTCAGTTAGAATCATCATACCTGAATCCACTCATTGTGCTGCTAAGGGCCTGATGACATAGATTTCATTGCTGAGTGATATTGCTTTGTAAGTAAATACCACAACTTCTTTATCCATTTTTCACTTTCTGCGATGTTGAACTTGTACTGTAAATGAGGTTTTTGTAAACAGAGCCGTTCCAAACTTTGGGGTGGTTGTGTCTTTTTGATTTTAATTTCCCTAAGCTATAGGACCATAAGTGGAAGTGCCCTAGGCTCTGTTGCTTTGTTTTTTAGATGTTTCAGGAAACACCATAAACTTCTCCCCAGTGTCTGTTGGCAATTTACATCCCGCCCATCAGCATAACAAGGCTCCCAGTTCTCCATGGCCTGTCCTGCCTTTCTGGATTTTACACTTTTTTCAGATGGCCCTTTTGACCCGGGGGAAGTGAGACTTCATTGTAGTGCAGATTTCCTTTGCCAGCTTGCTTGGTTGGCCAAAAAGGGCGTATGCGTTTTTTCCTGAATATATTCCGGAAAAAACGCATATGCCATTTTGGCCAAGTGCATCATTGTGGACGTTCTGCCTCTTTTCCTATGCTTTCAATGCAATTCCAGTCTACCTCCTGAAATCGGTTTCCTGCAATTCTGTCCCGCTTTCAAGTCCTCTTGGCAGCCTTACTTCAGTCTATTTTTGGACGATAGCTGTCATTTATAACTCTGCAGGTTTGTGAATTACAGTGCCCCTGAGCTCCTTTCTTCAACTCGCTTTCTTTTGAGCTGGCCGCAACACCGCAGGATGGCTTCAGGCCCTAATCTGGTTCCGGCACGGCACGCTGAGCCTTTGGTTAATTCCTCTTCCTGGTGGGAAATGAGAGTTAAATTTGCCCGTCCAGACACCTCCAGCTAGTCTCTCATTGGTTCTCACTATTCCTGTTCATCTTCTGCAGAAATTGCAAACTGGGCCAAACAGGAGGTTAAAGGGACTGACTCTCCAAGTGGGGAGAGTGTTAGTAAAGCGTCTGGAATGTTGCACCCGAGTACCAGGGGAGGAAAACTGAGACATATTTGAACACGTCTCCCGTTCACATGGTTGATCATACTCTGGGTTCCACATGCATGTTTTAGCTGAAGGAAGAATACCTAAAACCTGGAGAGTTGAGACCTGTGTAATGGGTACCATGCAATATGACTTCAAAGGGTCTTCATTTGCTCACCGAACCTATCCAATCCTATCACTGCTGCGTTTATGCCCCTGTACACACACTTGATTCTCTTTTGGAGACATAGCAATCCATAGGTTTTAAGATACTTACTAGTCAGGTACATTCTTAGGCGTTTAATATGTGGTGTTGAGTCCATTTCGTTGAGCAAGGAGTAGCTCTTGTCTATTCCATATTTGGCTTAAGGAACTTTATCTGTGCTCATTTCAATCTCTGGTTTTATGCAGCACCCCAACTCACCTTTCCCCTTAAGCAAGCATAAGTTGGTTTTCTAAATTTGAGACACTGTTCTGTTTTGGAATTCAGTTCCTCCGTAGCCAAGTTTACATTCCGTGTATTAGTGATATCTTATGATGTTTCTTTTTCTGTGTGACTTATTTTAGTTAGAATCATCGTACCTGAATCCACTCATTATGCTGCTACGGGCCTGATGACATAGATTTCATTGCTGAGTGATACTGCATTGTACGTAAGTACCACAAGTTCTTTATCCATTTTTCACTTTCTGTGATATTGAACTTGTACGGTAAACGAGGTTCTTGTAAACAGAGGCGTCCCAAACTTTGGGGTGGCTGTGTCTTTTTGATTTTAATTTCCCTAAGCTATAGGACCATAAGTGGCAGTGCCCTAGGCTCTGTTGCTTTGTTTTTTAGATGTTTCAGGAAACACCATACACTTCCCCCGAGTGTCTGTTGGCAATTTACATCCCGCCCATCAGCATAACAAGGCTCCCAGTTCTCCATGGCCTGTCCTGCCTTTCTGGATTTTACACTTTTTTCAGATGGCCCTTTTGACCCGGGGGAAGTGAGACTTCATTGTAGTGCAGATTTCCTTTGCAAGCTTGCTTGGTTGGCCAAAAAGGGCGTATGCATTTTTTCCTGAATATATTCCGGAAAAAACGCATATGCCATTTTGGCCAAGTGCATCATTGTGGACGTTCTGCCTCTTTTCCTATGCTTTCAATGCAATTCCAGTCTACCTCCTGAAATCAGTTTCCTGCAATTCTGCCCTGCTTTCAAGTCCTCTTGGAAGCCTTACTTCAGTATATTTTTGGAAGATAGCTGTCATTTATAACTCTGCAGGTTTGTGAATTACAGTGCCCCTGAGCTCCTTTCTTCAACTCACTTTCTTTTGAGCTGGCCGCAACACCGAAGGATGGCTTCAGGCCCTAATCTGGTTCCGGCACGGCACGCTGAGCCTTTGGTTATTTCCTCTTCCTGGTGGGAAATGAGAGTTAAATTTGCCCGTCCAGACACCTCCAGCTAGTCTCTCATTGGTTCTCCCTATTCCTGTTCATCTTCCGCAGAAATTGCAAACTGGGCCAAACAGGTGGTTAAAGGCGCTGACTCTCCAAGTGGGGAGAGTGTTAGTAAAGCGTCTGGAATGTTGCACCCGAGTACCAGGGGAGGAAAACTGAGACATATTTGAACACGTCTCCCATTCACATGGTTGATCATACTCTGGGTTCCACATGCATGTTTTAGCTGAAGGAAGAATACCTTAAACCTGGAGATTTGAGACCCTTGTAATGGGTACCATGCAATATGACTTCAAAGGGTCTTCATTTGCTCACCGAACCTCTCCAATCCTATCACT
Source organism: Delphinus delphis (assembly GCF_949987515.2). Classification (NCBI taxonomy): domain Eukaryota; kingdom Metazoa; phylum Chordata; class Mammalia; order Artiodactyla; family Delphinidae; genus Delphinus; species Delphinus delphis. The sequence goes on from NW_027192659.1 coordinate 2,422,203, forward strand.
GCTTCCTTTATGCCCGTGTACACATGCTTGATTCTCTTTTCTAGACATAGCAATCCATAGGTTTTAAGATACTTACTAGTCAGGTACATTCTTAGGCGTTTAATATGGGGTGTTGAGTCCATTTCGTTGAGCAAGGAGTAGCTCTTGTCTATTCCATATTTGGCTTAAGGAACTTTATCTGTGCTCATTTCAATCTCTGGTTTTATGCAGCACCCCAACTCACCTTTCCCCTTAAGCAAGCATAAGTTGGTTTTCTAAATTTGAGACCCTGTTCTGTTTGGAATTCAGTTCCTGTGTAGCCAAGTTTACATTCCGTGTATTAGTGATATCTTATGATGTTTCTTTTTCTGTGTGACTTATTTCAGTTAGAATCATCGTACCTGAATCCACTCATTATGCTGCTACGGGCCTGATGACATAGATTTCATTGCTGAGTGATACTGCATTGTACGTAAGTACCACAAGTTCTTTATCCATTTTTCACTTTCTGTGATATTGAGCTTGTACGGTAAACGAGGTTCTTGTAAACAGAGGCGTCCCAAACTTTGGGGTGGCTGTGTCTTTTTGATTTTAATTTCCCTAAGCTATAGGACCATAAGTGGAAGTGCCCTAGGCTCTGTTGCTTTGTTTTTTAGATGTTTCAGGAAACACCATACACTTCTCCCGAGTGTCTGTGGCAATTTACATCCCGCCCATCAGCATAACAAGGCTCCCAGTTGTCCATGGCCTGTCCTGCCTTTCTGGATTTTACACTTTTTTCAGATGGCCCTTTTGACCGGGGAGAAGTGAGACTTCATTGTAGTGCAGATTTCCTTTGCAAGCTTGCTTGGTTGGCCAAAAAGGGCGTATGCGTTTATTCCTGAATATATTCAGGAAAAAACGCATACGCCCTTTTTGGCCAAGTGCATCATTGTGGACGTTCTGCCTCTTTTCCTATGCTTTCAATGCAATTCCAGTCTACCTCCTGAAATCGGTTTCCTGCAATTCTGCCCCGCTTTCAAGTCCTCTTGGCAGCCTTACTTCAGTCTATTTTTGGACGATAGCTGTCATTTATAACTCTGCAGGTTTGTGAATTACAGTGCCCCTGAGCTCCTTTCTTCAACTCGCTTTCTTTTGAGCTGGCCGCAACACCGCAGGATGGCTTCAGGCCCTAATCTGGTTCCGGCACGGCACGCTGAGCCTTTGTTTAATTCCTCTTCCTGGTGGGAAATGAGAGTTAAATTTGCCCGTCCAGACACCTCCAGCTAGTCTCTCATTGGTTCTCACTATTCCTGTTCATCTTCCGCAGAAATTGCAAACTGGGCCAAACAGGAGGTTAAAGGGAGTGACTCTCCAAGTCGGGAGAGTGTTAGTAAAGCGTCTGGAATGTTGCACCCGAGTACCAGGGTACGAAAACTGAGACATATTTGAACACGTCTCCCGATCACATGGTTGATCATACTCTGGGTTCCACATGCATGTTTTAGCTGAAGGAAGAATACCTAAAACCCGGGTAGTTGAAACCCGTGGAATGGGTACCATGCAATATGACTTCAAAGGGTCTTCATTTGCTCACCGAACCTCTCCAATCCTATCACTGCTGCTTTTATGCCCCTGTACACATGCTTGATTCTCTTTCGGAGACATAGCAATCCATAGGTTTTAAGATACTTACTAGTCAGGTACATTCTTAGGCGTTTAATATGGGGTGTTGAGTCCATTTCGTTGAGCAAGGAGTAGCTCTTGTCTATTCCATATTTGGCTTAAGGAACTTTATCTGTGCTCATTTCAATCTCTGGTTTTATGCAGCACCCCAACTCACCTTTCCCCTTAAGCAAGCATAAGTTGGTTTTCTAAATTTGAGACCCTGTTCTGTTCTGTAATTCAGTTCCTGTGTAGCCAAGTTTACATTCCGTGTATTACTGATATCTTATGATGTTTCTTTTTCTGTGTGACTTATTTCAGTTAGAATCATCATACCTGAATCCACTCATTGTGCTGCTAAGGGCCTGATGACACAGATTTCATTGCTGAGTGATATTGCTTTGTAAGAAAATACCACAACTTCTTTATCCATTTTTCACTTTCTGCGATGTTGAACTTGTACTGTAAACGAGGTTCTTGTAAACAGAGCCGTTCCAAACTTTGAGGTGGCTGTGTCTTTTTGATTTTAATTTCCCTAAGCTATAGGACCATAAGTGGAAGTGCCCTAGGTTCTGTTGCTTTGTTTTTTAGATGTTTCAGGAAACACCATACACTTCTCCCGAGTGTCTGTTGGCAATTTACATCCCGCCCATCAGCATAACAATGCTCCCAGTTCTCCATGGCCTGTCCTGCCTTTCTGGATTTTACACTTTTTTCAGATGGCCCTTTTGACCGGGGGGAAGTGAGACTTCATTGTAGTGCAGATTTCCTTTGCAAGCTTGCTTGGTTGGCCAAAAAGGGCGTATGCGTTTTTTCCTGAATATATTCAGGAAAAAACGCATACGCCCTTTTTGGCCAAGTGCATCATTGTGGACGTTCTGCCTCTTTTCCTATGCTTTCAATGCAATTCCAGTCTACCTCCTGAAATCGGTTTCCTGCAATTCTGCCCCGCTTTCAAGTCCTCTTGGCAGCCTTACTTCAGTCTATTTTTGGACGATAGCTGTCATTTATAACTCTGCAGGTTTGTGAATTACAGTGCCCCTGAGCTCCTTTCCTCAACTCGCTTTCTTTTGAGCTGGCCGCAACACCGCAGGATGGCTTCAGGCCCTAATCTGATTCCGGCACGGCACGCTGAGCCTTTGGTTATTTCCTCTTCCTGGTGGGAAATGAGAGTTAAATCTGCCCGTCCAGACACCTCCAGCTAGTCTCTCATTGGTTCTCGCTATTCCTGTTCATCTTCCGCAGAAATTGCAAACTGGGCCAAACAGGAGGTTAAAGGCGCTGACTCTCCAAGTGGGGAGAGTGTTAGTAAAGCGTCTGGAATGTTGCACCCGAGTACCAGGGTACGAAAACTGAGACATATTTGAACACGTCTCCCGTTCACACGGTTGATCATACTCTGGGTTCCACATGCATGTTTTAGCTGAAGGAAGAATACCTTAAACCTGGGTAGTTGAAACCCGTGGAATGGGTAACATGCAATATGACTTCAAAGGGTCTTCATTTGCTCACCGAACCTCTACAATCCTATCACTGCTGCGTTTATGCCCCTGTACACATGCTTGATTCTCTTTCGGAGACATAGCAATCCATAGGTTTTACGATACTTACTAGTCAGGTACATTCATAGGCGTTTATTATGCGGTGTTGAGTCCATTTCGTTGAGCAAGGAGCAGCTCTTGTCTATTCCATATTTGGCTTAAGGAACTTTATCTGTGCTCATTTCAATCTCTGGTATTATGCAGCACCCCAACTCACCTTTCCCCTTAAGCAAGCATAAGTTGGTTTTCTCAATTTGAGACCCTGTTCTGTTCTGTAATTCAGTTCCTGTGTAGCCAAGTTTACATTCCGAATATTACTGATATCTTATGATGTTTCTTTTTCTGTGTGACTTATTTCAGTTACAATCATCATACCTGAATCCACTCATTGTGCTGCTAAGGGCCTGATGACATAGATTTCATTGCTGAGTGATACTGCATTGTACGTAAGTACCACAAGTTCTTTATCCATTTTTCACTTTCTGTGATATTGAACTTGTACGGTAAACGAGGTTCTTGTAAACAGAGGCGTCCCAAACTTTGGGGTGGCTGTGTCTTTTTGATTTTAATTTCCCTAAGTTATAGGACCATAAGTGGAAGTGCCCTAGGCTTTGTTGCTTTGTTTTTTAGATGTTTCAGGAAACACCATACACTTCTCCAGAGTGGCTGTTGGCAATTTACATCCCGCCCATCAGCATAAGAAGGCTCCCAGTTCTCCATGGCCTGTCGTGCCTTTATGGATTCTACACTTTTTTCAGATGGCCCTTTTGACCGGGGGGAAGTGAGACTTCATTGTAGTGCAGATTTCCTTTGCAAGCTTGCTTGGTTGGCCAAAAAGTGCCTATGCGTTTTTTCCTGAATATATTCAGGAAAAAACGCATAGGCCCTTTTTGGCCAAGTGCATCATTGTGGACGTTCTGCCTCTTTTCCTATGCTTTCAATGCAATTCCAGTCTACCTCCTGAAATCGGTTTCCTGCAATTCTGCCCCGCTTTCAAGTCCTCTTGGCAGCCTTACTTCAGTCTATTTTTGGACGATAGCTGTCATTTATAACTCTGCAGGTTTGTGAATTACAGTGCCCCTGAGCTCCTTTCCTCAACTCGCTTTCTTTTGAGCTGGCCGCAACACCGCAGGATGGCTTCAGGCCCTAATCTGATTCCGGCACGGCACGCTGAGCCTTTGGTTATTTCCTCTTCCTGGTGGGAAATGAGAGTTAAATTTGCCCGTCCAGACACCTCCAGCTAGTCTCTCAATTGTTCTCGCTATTCCTGTTCATCTTCCGCAGAAATTGCAAACTGGGCCAAACAGGAGGTTAAAGGCACTGACTCTCCAAGTGGGGAGAGTGTTAGTAAAGCGTCTGGAATGTTGCACCCGAGTACCAGGGGAGGAAAACTGAGACATATTTGAACACGTCTCCCATTCACACGGTTGATCATACTCTGGGTTCCACATGCATGTTTTAGCTGAAGGAAGAATACCTTAAACCTGGAGAGTTGAGACCTGTGTAATGGGTACCATGCAATATGACTTCAAAGGGTCTTCATTTGCTCACCGAACCTCTCCAATCCTATCACTGCTGCGTTTATGCCCCTGTACACATGCTTGATTCTCTTTCGGAGACATAGCAATCCATAGGTTTTAAGATACTTACTAGTCAGGTACATTCTTAGGTGTTTAATATGCGGTGTTGAGTCCATTTCGTTGAGCAAGGAGTAGCTCTTGTCTATTCCATATTTGGCTTAAGGAACTTTATCTGTGCTCATTTCAATCTCTGGTTTTATGCAGCACCCCAACTCACCTTTACCCTTAAGTAAGCATAAGTTGGTTTTCTAATTTGAGACCCTGTTCTATTCTGTAATTGTGTTCCTGTGTAGCCAAGTTTACATTCCGTGTATTACTGATATCTTATGATGTTTCTTTTTCTGTGTGACTTATTTCAGTTAGAATCATCATACCTGAATCCACTCATTGTGCTGCGAAGGGCCTGATGACACAGATTTCATTGCTGAGTGATATTGCTTTGTAAGTAAATACCACAACTTCTTTATCCATTTTTCACTTTCTGCAATGTTGAACTTGTACTGTAAACGAGGTTCTTGTAAACAGAGGTGTACCAAACTTTGGGGTGGCTGTGTCTTTTTGATTTTCATTTCCCTAAGCTATAGGCCCATAAGTGGAAGTGCCCTAGGCTCTGTTGCTTTGTTTTTTAGATGTTTCAGGAAACACCATACACTTCTCCTGAGTGTCTGTTGGCAATTTACATCCCGCCCATCAGCATAACAAGGCTCCCAGTTCTCCATGGCCTGTCCTGCCTTTCTGGATTTTACACTTTTTTCAGATGGCCCTTTTGACCGGGGGGAAGTGAGACTTCATTGTAGTGCAGATTTCTTTTACAAGTTTGCTTGGTTGGCCAAAAAGTGCGTATGCGTTTTTTCCTGAATATATTCAGGAAAAAACGCATACGTCCTTTTTGGCCAAGTGCATCATTGTGGACGTTCTGCCTCTTTTCCTATGCTTTCAATGCAATTCCAGTCTACCTCCTGAAATCGGTTTCCTGCAATTCTGCCCCGCTTTCAAGTCCTCTTGGCAGCCTTACTTCAGTCTATTTTTGGACGATAGCTGTCATTTATAACTCTGCAGGTTTGTGAATTACAGTGCCCCTGAGCTCCTTTCTTCAACTCGCTTTCTTGTGAGCTGGCCGCAACACCGCAGGATGGCTTCAGGCCCTGATCTGGTTCCGGCACGGCACGCTGAGCCTTTGGTTAATTCCTCTTCCTGGTGGGAAATGAGAGTTAAATTTGCCCGTCCAGACACCTCCAGCTAGCCTCTCATTGGTTCTCGCTATTCCTGTTCATCTTCCGCAGAAATTGCAAACGGGGCCAAACAGGAGGTAAAGGCGCTGACTCTCCAAGTGGGGAGAGTGTTAGTAAAGCGTCTGGAATGTTGCACCCGAGTACCAGGGTACGAAAACTGAGACATATTTGAACACGTCTCCCGATCACATGGTTGATCATACTTGGGTTCCACATGCATGTTTTAGCTGAAGGAAGAATACCTAAAACCTGGGTAGTTGAAACCCGTGGAACGGGTACCATGCAATATGACTTCAAAGGGTCTGAATTTGCTCACCGAACCTCTCCAATCCTATCACTGCTGCGTTTATGCCCCTGTACACATGCTTGATTCTCTTTCGGAGACATAGCAATCCATAGGTTTTAAGATACTTACTAGTCAGGTACATTCTTAGGCGTTTAATATGCGGTGTTGAGTCCATTTCGTTGAGCAAGGAGTAGCTCTAGTCTATTCCATATTTGGCTTGAGGAACTTTATCTGTGCTCATTTCAATATCTGGTTTTATGCAGCACCCCAACTCACCTTCACCCTTAAGCAAGCATAAGTTGTTTTTCTAAATTTGAGACCCTGTTCTGTTCTTTAATTCAGTTCCTGTGTAGCCAAGTTTACATTCCGTGTATTACTGATATCTTATGATGTTTCTTTTTCTGTGTGACTTATTTCAGTTAGAATCATCATACCTGAATCCACTCATTGTGCTGCTAAGGGCCTGATGACACAGATTTCATTGCTGAGTGATATTGCTTTGTAAGTAAATACCACAACTTCTTTCTCCATTTTTCACTTTCTGCGATGTTGAACTTGTACTGTAAACGAGGTTCTTGTAAACAGAGCCGTTCCAAACTTTGGGGTGGCTGTGTCTTTTTGATTTTAATTTCCCTAAGCTATAGGACCATAAGTGGAAGTGCCCGAGGTTCTGTTGCTTTGTTTTTTAGATGTTTCAGGAAACACCATACACTTCTCCCGAGTGTCTGTTGGCAATTTACATCCCGCCCATCAGCATAACAATGCTCCCAGTTCTCAATGGCCTGTTGCCTTTCTGGATTTTACACTTTTCTCAGATGGCCCTTTTGACCGGGGGGAAGTGAGACTTCATTGTAGTGCAGATTTCCTTTGCAAGCTTGCTTGGTTGGCCAAAAAGGGCGTATGCGTTTTTTCCTGAATATATTCAGGAAAAAACGCATACGCCCTTTTTGGCCAAGTGCATCATTGTGGACGTTCTGCCTCTTTTCCTATGCTTTCAATGCAATTCCAGTCTACCTCCTGAAATCGGTTTCCTGCAATTCTGCCCCGCTTTCAAGTCCTCTTGGCAGCCTTACTTCAGTCTATTTTTGGACGATAGCTGTCATTTATAACTCTGCAGGTTTGTGAATTACAGTGCCCCTGAGCTCCTTTCTTCAACTCGCTTTCTTGTGACCTGGCCGCAACACCGCAGGATGGCTTCAGGCCCTAATCTGGTTCCGGCACGGCACGCTGAGCCTTTAGTTAATTCCTCTTCCTGGTGGGAAATGAGAGTTAAATTTGCCCGTCCAGACACCTCCAGCTAGCCTCTCATTGTTTCTCGCTATTCCTGTTCATCTTCCGCAGAAATTGCAAACTGGGCCAAACAGGAGGTTAAAGGGACTGACTCTCCAAGTCGGGAGAGTGTTAGTAAAGCGTCTGGAATGTTGCACCCGAGTACCATGGTACGAAAACTGAGACATATTTGAACACGTCTCCCGATCACATGGTTGATCATACTCTGGGTTCCACATGCATGTTTTAGTTGAAGGAAGAATACCTTAAACCTGGGTAGTTGAAACCCGTGGAATGGGTACCATGCAATATGACTTCAAAGGGTCTTCATTTGCTCACAGAACCTCTCCAATCCTATCACTGCTGCGTTTATGCCCCTGTACACACGCTTGATTCTCTTTTGGAGACATAGCAATCCATAGGTTTTAAGATACTTACTAGTCAGGTACATTCTTAGGCGTTTAATATGGGGTGTTGAGTCCATTTCGTTGAGCAAGGAGTAGCTCTTGTCTATTCCATATTTGGCTTAAGGAACTTTATCTGTGCTCATTTCAATCTCTGGTTTTATACAGCACCCCAACTCACCTTCCCCGTTAAGCAAGCGTAAGTTGGTTTTCTGAACTTGAGACACTGTTCTGTTTTGTAATTCAGTTCATGTGTAGCCAAGTTCACATTCTGTGTATTAGTGATACCTTATGATGTTTCTTTTCTGTGTGACTTATTTCAGTTCGAATCATCATACCTGAATCCACTCATTATGCTGCTACGGGCCTGATGACATAGATTTCATTGCTGAGTGATATTGCATTGTACGTAAGTACCACAACTTCTTTATCCATTTTTCACTTTCTGCGATATTGAACTTGTACCGTAAACGAGGTTCTTGTAAACAGAGGCGTCCCAAACTTTGGGGTGGCTGTGTCTTTTTGATTTTAATTTCCCTAAGCTATAGGACCATAAGTGGCAGTGCCCTATGCTCTGTTGCTTTGTTTTTTAGATGTTTCAGGAAACACCATACACTTCTCCAGAGTGGCTGTTGGCAATTTACATCCCGCCCATCAGCATAAGAAGGCTCCCAGTTCTCCATGGCCTGTTGTGCCTTTATGGATTCTACACTTTTTTCAGATGGCCCTTTTGACCAGGTGGAAGTGAGACTTCATTGTAGTGCAGATTTCCTTTGCAAGCTTGCTTGGTTGGCCAAAAAGTGCGTATGCGTTTTTTCCTGAATATATTCAGCAAAAAACGCATACGCCCTTTTTGGCCAAGTGCATCATTGTCGAGTTTCTGACTCTCTTCATATGTTTCAATGCAATTCCAGTCTACCTCCTGAAATCGGTTTCCTGCAATTCTGCCTTGCTTTCAATGCCTCTTCATAGCCTTACCTCAATATATTTTTTAAAAATAGTTGGCCTTTATAACTCTGCAGGTTTTTGAATTGCAGTGGCCCTTAGCTCCATTTTTTAGCTCTTATTTTTGTGGTCTTGCCCCGTAACCACAGGATTCCTTGAAGCCCTATTTTTCTTCTGGGGCACCTTGCTGTGCCTTTGGTTAATTCTTCTTACTGATGTGATATTAGAGTGACATGTGCCCATTGAAACCGCTACAGCTAGTTTCTCACTGGTTCCCCCTATTCCCATTCATCCTCTGCACTAACTGCAGACTGTGCGATACCAGAACTTAAAGGCATTGACTCCATGTGGGGATGTTGTTAGTAAAGCGGCTGGAATGTCGATCCGGAGCCCCAGGAGAGGAAAAATGAGGTGCGTTTTAGAAACCTTTCCCGATCATATGGTATACCAGTCGCTGGGTTTCCCAAGCATGGTTTAGCTGTAGGAAGATTCCCTTCAACCTGGAGTGTTGGGACCCTTGGACTGAGTAGCATGAAGTATTGCATTAAACTTTCGGCAGTTGCTCACCAAAGCTCACCAATCCTGTCAGCCCCAAGTGTCCAGCCTTATGTCTTATCCAGCTGTGGGTTTATATGTGGTCAATCCAGGTTGCATCACAGCCCCTGAGCGAATTTTGTAAGAATTTTTCTCTCTTTCATTGTTTCAGCGTTTTGTTTTTAAAATTTATTTCTATAATGGGGTTTAGCTCCTTTTCACTGCTGTGTTTGTGCCGCTCTGCACACACTTGATTCCCTTATGGAGATATATCAATACATGGGTTTTAAGATTCTTATTCCTCAGATATATTTCTCTGCGGTGTATAGGGTGTGTTGAGGTCAGTTCATTGAGCAAGGTGTAGATCTTGTCTAATACCTATTTGGTTTATTGAACGGTATCTGTGCTAATTTCAAACTCTGGTTTTATGCATCACCCCACCTCTCCTTTCCCCTTAAGCTGACATAAGTGTGTTTTCTAAATGTGAGACACTGTTCTGTTCTGTAATTCATTTCTTGTGCAGCCATATTTACCCTCCCTCTATAAGTGATATCTTATGATATGTTTCTTTTTCTGTTTGACTTATTTCAAGTAGTATTATCGGACCTAAATCCACTCTTTATCCTTCTACTAGCCTTATTACATTGATTTCATGGTGAAGAGATATTCCATTGTACATAAGTACCACATCTTCTTTATCCATTGTTCTCTTTCCTGGGATATTTAAGGTGTACTGAAGTTGAGGTTCTTGTAAACAGAGTAGCCCTAAACTGTGGTGTGCTTGTGTCTTGTTGATTTTTAGACTTCCCTAGATATACTCCCATGATTGGAAGAGTCCTATGCTCTGTAGCTCTGTTTTTTAGATGATTTAGGAACCACCATACACTTCTCCAGAGTGGCTCTCGGCAGTTCACACACTGCCCATCAGCGTATAAAGGCTCCCTGTTCTCCATGGCCTGTCCTGCATTTCTGGTTTTTACAATTTTTTAGGATGGCCCTTTTGACCGGTGGGAAGTGAGACTTCTTTGTTGTGCACATTTGCATTGCTTGCTTGCTTCGTTGCCCATAAAGTGCGTATGCGTTTTTTCCTGGATATAATCAGGAAAAAACGCATACGCCCTTTTGGGCCAACTGCATCATTGTCGAAATTCTGCCGCTTTTCATGTGCGTTAAAGACGAGTCCAATCTATCTCTTGAAATCTGTTTCTTGCAATTCTGTCTTGCATTCAGATCCTCTTCTTTGCCTTACCTCAACATATTTTTGGACGTTAGTTTTCATTTATAACTCTGCAGGTTTGTGAATTGCAGTGACCCTGAGCTCCATTTTTTAAGTTGCTCTTTTGTGAGCTGGCCTCAAACCCGCAGGATTGCTTCAGGCCCGATTTTGGCTCCGGCGAGGCAGGCTGAGCCTTTCTTTAATTCTTATTCTTAATGGGAAATTAGAGTGATATGTGCCCGTCCAAACCCCTACAACTCTTCTCTCATTGGTTCCCCCTCTTCCCGTTCATCCTCCTCACAATTTGCAAAATGTGTGAAACAGAAGTTTAAATGTGCTGATTCTCCAAGTGGGGAGATTCTAAGTAGCGTGGCTGGAATGGTGAACAGGAGCACCAGGAGAGGATAAATGAGGTGCATTTTAGACACATCTCCCGATCACATGGTGTACAGTCCTCTGGGTTTTCCATGCATGTTTTAGCTGTAGGAAGATCCCTTGAACCTGCAGATTTGGGACCCATTGAATGGGTACCAGGTAGTATTACTTTAAAGGGTGTGCATTTCCTCACCCAACCTCACATTTCTCTTAGCGCAAACAGTTTCCAGCCTTATGTCTCATCCTGCTGTGGGTCTAGATGTGTTCAATCCATGTTGCATCACCGTCCCTGAGGAAAAGTTGTAAGAGGTTTTCTCTGTCTCTCTGTCGTTTATTTTTTTCAATTTATTACTATATTGGTTACAGCTGATTTTCAAAGCTCTGTTTCTTGCTGCTGTACATCCACTTGATTCACGTACAGAGAGACATCAATAAATTCTTTTTCAGATTCTTACCAGTCGTATATATTCTTTTCCGGTGACTTGAGTGTGCTGAGTGCAGTTCTTTTAGCTACCGTGTAGGCCTTGTTGATTATCAGTTTGGTATTTGGAATGGTATCTTTGCTAATTTCAACCTCCTGGATGATGCCTCACCCCTCCCCACCTTTCCCGTTTAGCAGCCTTATGCGTGTTTTCTACATATTTGACTATGTTTTTGTTTTGTAATTTATTTCATGTGTAGCCATTTTGGATTCCACCTTTAAGTGATATCTTATGATATGTGTCTTTTTCTTTTTGAATTCTGTCACTTAGAATGATCATACGTAACTCCTCCGGAGTTGTTACAACTGGCCATATTTCATTGATTTCCAGGCTGAATAATATTCCACTCTACCTAAGTACCACATCTCTATCCATTTTTTCCCTCCAGAGACATTTAAGTTATATCCTAGTCGAGGATCTTTTAAACAGAGAGGGGGTAAACATTGGGGTGCCTGTGTCCTCTCGATTTTTGTTTTTCCCAAGATATACGCCCATGAGTGCAAGTGCCCTATGCTCTGTAGCTCATTTTTTAGATGCTTTAGTAAACACAATACACTTCTCCAGAATGGCCGTTGGCAATATACATTTCCACTATAAGTCTCACAGGGCTCCCTCTTCTCGTTGCCCTGTCCTGCATTTCTGTTGTTTACGCTTTATGAGGATGGCTCTTCTGACTGATGCGAAGTGATATCTTTTGTAGTATTGACTTCCAGTGCCCACCTGTTTGGTTGGCTAAAAAAGTGTATGCCCTTTTCTTGAATATATACAGAAAAGAACGCATACACCCTTTTTGGCCAACTGCAATGTTGGCAATGTTCAGCTCCTTTTCTTGTGCTTAATGGCGAGTCCTTTCTACCTCCTCAAATCCCTTTCCTGCCATTCTCCCTTGCTTACAAGTCCTTTTCTCTGACTTTCCTCAAGACATTTTTCAGTGATGGATATTTTCAACTCTGCAGTTTTGTGAATTTTACTGCCCCTGAGTTCCATTGTTCAACTCGTGTTTATGGGAACTGGCCACAAAGCAGCGGGATTTCCTCAAGCCCTATACTGTTTCCATGGGCAACCCTAGCCTTTGGTCAATTCGTCTTCCTGATTGGAAATTAGAGTGACATGTGCCTGTCTGAACACCTAGGACTTGTCTCTCATTGTTCCTCATCCTTCCGCTTCATCCTCTGGACAAATTCCAAACTGTACGCAACAGGATGTTGACAGTGCTGACATCTCCAAGTGGGGAGACTGTTAGTAAAGACGCTGGAGGTGTGAACCCGAGCACCAGGAGATGAGGAGATGAGATGCCTTTTCCAAACTCTTCCCGATCAGACGGTATACCATCCTCTGGGTGTGACAGACATGTTTTAGCAGTAGGAAGAGTCCCATTCATGTAAGGAGAACACCAGGGCTTTTTCAAAATCAGTGTCTCCCCGAAACCCAAACTGGGGAAGTTTTTAAGCTACGGCTACACATATGTTCATTAAGGGCCTTGGGAAGTAGGCAGAGTCCAAACTTTAGATGATTGAAGTCTTCAGGGTCAGAAGCACTCACCACCAGCTTCCCTTAGGCTACACTTTAACTGTCATTGATAGATGATGTCAATAAAAATATCTATTCTTTTTCAGATTATTTCCCCTTATAGGTTATTGCAAAATGTTGAGTGTAGTTCCCTGTGCTATACAGTAGTTCCTTGTTGATGATCTATTTTATACATAGCAGTGTGTATGTGTTCATTCCAAACTGTTAATTTATCCCTCCTCCCACCTTTCCCCTTTGGTAATAATAAATTATAAGATTTTATACTTCTCAGAAATGGGGGAGCTGAAAGAGAGGTATCATTTTCAATGGAAAAGCATTTAAAACAAGATTGAAGGTTTAACCAAGATTATTAGCTGTACATCCTTGGAAAGAAATCACTTCGTTTCTCTAATATTGACCTGACAAATAAGACAAACCTTTTCACTGAACTTGCTTATAAAAAGTGATGGAAATATCAAATGGAAGTGTTAAAAACATCTTATTTTACCCGAGCCTTATACACTGTTCTATGTTAACTACAGTTTGGCTCACACATCTGTTCATTGAGGTTACAATAGTCTCAATTTCTGTTACTGATCCTCCAGAGTGGACCCCAACAAGTGTCCCCCTGCCCAGTGTCATTGGGGCCAACAGATCGAGACTGAGTTTGGTTCACAAGCAAAGGAAACTTTATATTTTGATCAGAGAATGGAGAGGTGAGAACATGCACTACCCCGTGGGCTGTGGGCTGGGCTGCTGTGTAGAGATCCTGTCAGAGTCAGTGGGAGGGAGGGAGGCGGCGGAGCTCTCGAGGGCCGGGTTGGCTGTAGCTCAGGCTCTATATCGTGGAGTCTGCACTGGGCCCCAGGAGCTGAGGTGTCGACCCAGCCATTCTGCACTAGGAAATCTGGTCTGAAGTGCCGGGTGTGGAACCTCTGCATGCGGGACCCTAGGAGCACGTGAAATTAGACAAAGCACAAAGGATAAAAAAGGTTAGACTTGACTTTATTGCCCAGATTCTATTTTTATCTCCCAGGGATTTTTAATGGGCTTTGCTGGGGACAAACCCCTCCTCTGCCTTTTGTCCCGTTCCTCATTCTTGGAGTGCTGAGGGTGCAGACCCTTCTTCTGTAACTGCTGAGTGCTGAGTTGGGAGCCCTCATACCCTGGGGCGAGGCTCAGAGCTTCTCCCCAGCAGCCTCCCGGTGACGTTGATTGTCCCCAGGACCCCTGCCTCCCTGCTCGTCCACCTGAGCACCAGCATTGGAAGTGTTATAGATTCTAATGACCTTTAAGGGTCCAGGAAAGAGATGTGCAGAGACGCTGTGGGGGCCGGTTTCACCCCGCCCCACATTTGTTCGGCCACCTTAGGCTGACCGTCTCTGCCAGCCTAGATGCTCTGACCAGTAGTCTGCGCTTTCTTCAGTTAGGCCCCTGAATTAACGTACAAACAGCACCAGGTGTCAGAGCCCTGCCCGCTCAACTCCCAGACAGTCCAGGGTCAGTGGTGACCAAGGACCATGATGGCTACTGAGTCAACAGCCTTTTGAAGTAAACAGGAGTCCAGCCGGTCTTATTGGCCACCATCATCACGGTGTCTGTCGGCTTTTCTATGGTGACAGTGTGGTATACTGTTCCCCCGCCAAGATTATTAGCTCCCCTCTGGGTGCAGTAAGTCCTGCAAGCAGTAGTCTACTCTTTTGGGACACACTCTTGTTGTTTTATGAGAGAAACTCCAGGTCAAGTGATGTTCACACGAGTCGTCATGGTGCCCTGTTGCCCCCGGTTATCTCTCTGGATGTTGGAGTTGGAGGGCCTCCTCACTCGAGGTCGGTGTGCCCACGGAGCGAACCCTGCAACTTCAGGGCATGGTTGGTGGTTAGGATCACCACGTGGGGTCCTTTTCCCTTAGGAGGGAGGTGGCCTTTTGGGCTGCTGATTTCCAGGTTTTTAGATACCGCCAGTATCTTGGCCAGATGTGGCAGTGGGCCAAGCCCCTTAGTGACCGTAGTTTATCCTACCTGGATGGCATTCTTGCATTGTTCCATTTCAAGTGGTCCCAGTTTTTGCACTAATTCTCCAATGGCGATTCACCTTTCACCGGGAATGTAAAGGTCAAAGGGTTTAGCTAAATTAGGGAGTTCCAGGGCAAGGGTCTGAATTGACTGCTCTTTCCATTCTTGAAAGGCCACTTCTGGATTCTATTCAAAAGGATCATCATCTTTTCCTTTCAGTGTTTCATATAGAGGCCCAGCTAGTAGACTGTAGTTAGGGATCCAGAAGCAGCAAACCCTGGCCTCCCCAGGAACCCCTAAGCTGTCTTCTAGTTTTAGAAAGGGGTAAGGCTGAAAATGGTTTCTTCCCTTTCCTGGGATGGGCTTCTCTGACCTTCTGTGAGAATGAAGCCCAGGCAGGTCACCGCAGTCTGTGATATTTGAGCTTTTTCTTGGACAACTTCTATCCTTTATTGGCTTGGTAGTTCAGAGGCCTCCTTAGTAGGGCTGGTGATCAGAATGTCGTCTGCATATTGAAGGAGGGTTTCCTTTTCCAGAGGTAGAACTTTTAGGTCTTTAGCTAAGCTTTCCCCAAAGATGGTGTGGGAATTTTTGCACCCTTGGGGCCAGACGGCCCGGAAGTATTGTTTTAGTTGTATGTTGAGTCCTGCCACTCACAAGCCAAAATTTCTTGTGACTCTGGGACTAATGGAATACAAAAGAAGGCATCATTGAAGACTAATACAGAATACCATGTCCTGATGGTTGGTAGAATGACCAGCAGGGTGTAGGAATTAGGAGCAACTGGAGGTATATCCTCGGTGGCTTCACTGACTGTCCTGACATCCTTTACCAGGTCCCCAGCGGCCCATGGGGCTCTCGTGGTCAGACCAATCCCAGAATATGGAGCTCACCTGGGCAGGTACCCCACCCCCACCCCAGCCCACGGGGCTCTCGTGGTCAGGCCCCTCCCAGGATACAGAGCTACCCTTGCAGGTACCGTGGCAGGGCTGGGCACACAGGAACCGTGCACATAGCCCTCATTGCAGAGCACCCCCAACTCACCTGTCGCTCAGAGCTGACACAGAGCACCTCAGAGCAGGACTTGAACTAACAAACAGCAGCTGCGACAGGTCTGTGACCCTGGGCATCACTCCGTGAGGCCTCCCTCCACCTGGTCTTCCAGAGACTTCCACTGCACCCGGGGCACCAGGCCTCTGTCTCCAACCACCACCCACCCCTCCTCTGCCTGACTCCTGGGTTCCTCTCATTAGGAGAGGGTTTTCTTGAAGTTGTCTCCCACTCATGGGCCAGATAAAATGATTAGAAAACAAGCCAAAGCTGCAGCCCCTTGTCTATCCTGACTCTCAGGAGCCCACACCTGTTCCTTGGACCTGGCCGGTTCAGCAAGTTCCATTTTCTGCAACTGTGAGCCCCTGAGGGGTGATGATTGGCTGACCTGGGCAGCCTTACCGTGCCGGCCAGCCCTCCCCAGGTGTGCCTGGGTTGAGATCAATATAAATACCACTCCAGGCAGCAAGAGCCCCTGCAGCCGTGCCTGACGCCATTTTCTCTGCCCTGTCAGCAGTCTCGGGGCTGGGCTGGTGGGAGGGAGTGAGAGGCCACGGCTTTGTGGGTGGCCCAGTGTGAGTGGGGCTCTGCTGGACTTTCTGCAGCAGTTGCCAGGCTGCCACCTGCTAAAGAAGAGGATGTGTCACCCATACCTGCTGCTGGAATTTCTCCCTGGGCAGAGGTGAGGAAGGAAAAAAGCAGTGGGGGCAGGGACAGGACGGGTATCTCAGGCAGGGAAATGGAAATCTTCCAGAAGAGCACCCAGGGCCAGGACCATCCTGGCTGGCCTGCAGGCACCAAGTCGGCCGGCATGCTGTCACTCGTGTGGCTCTATGGCCCTTCCTCTAGGCTTTCAAGTCCTTGTATATATTCAGGTGTTTTACCTGGGACGGGTGGGAATAGTTCAGCAGCAACTGGCCTGGGGCTCAGCTCACGTTTACTCACAGATGCCTCGGCACGGTGCCCCAGCTTTGCAATGAGGACGCTTGTTGCGTGGGGGCTGCTGGCTGAATGCGAGACGATTCCCCACCACTGACCAACTTCAGAATTGTTTACAACTGGAGCAAGTGCCCTGATACGGTTTTCCTCTGTGTAACTGGTGGGTTCTGTGTTTTTTTTCTCTTTTTCGTTTTTGGTTCAAGGTAGATTTTATTCCTCTTTTTTGTATTTACAGATATAAGCATGGAAATAATTTATTCATATAAATACATGTATGTGCAGGGAATAATTGTTTTTTTCTGTTTTATTTTTTAAATTTTACTTCTTTTTAATTTTGAATTTTATTTTATATTTTTATACAGCAGGTTCTTATTGGTTATCTATTTTATACATATAAATGTATACATGCCAATCCCAGTCTCTCAACTCCTCCCACCACCACCCCCCCAACAGCTTTCCCCCCTTGTTGTCCATACGTTTGTTGTCTACATCTGTTGCTCTGTTTATGCCTTGCAAAATGGTTAATCTGTACAGTTTTTCTAGGTTCCACATATATGCATGAATATACAAGATTTGTTTTTCTCTTTCTGACTTACTTCACTCTGTATGACAGTCTCTAGATCCATCGACGTCTCTACAAATGACCCAATTCATTCCTTTTCATGGCTGAGTAATATTCCATTTTATATATGTACCACAGCTTTATGCATTCGTCTGTCTGTGGGCATTTAGGTTGCTTCCATTACCTCGATATTGTAAATAGTGATGCAATGAACATTGCGGTGAATGACTCTTTTTGATTTATGGTTTTGTCTGGGTATATGTCCAGTACTGGGATTGCTGTATCATATGGTAATTCTATTGTTAGTTTCTTAAGAAATTCCATATTGTTCTCCATAATGACTGTATCAATTTATATTCCCAACAATAGTGGAA
Organism: Delphinus delphis; assembly: GCF_949987515.2. Lineage (NCBI taxonomy): Eukaryota > Metazoa > Chordata > Mammalia > Artiodactyla > Delphinidae > Delphinus > Delphinus delphis. The sequence continues at coordinate 2,440,139 of NW_027192659.1, forward strand.
GAGGGTTCCTTTTCTCCACACCCTTTCCAGCATTTGTTGTTTGTAGATTTTCAATGATGCCTATTCTACCAGGTGTGAGGTGATACCTCATTGTTGAATCCATTTCGTTGAGCAAGGGGTAGCTCTTGTCTATTACATATTTGGCTTATGGAACGGTATCTGTGCTAATTTCAAACTCTGCTTTTATGCAGCACCCCAACTCACCTTCCCCCTTAAGCAGGCATAAGTTGGTTTTCTAAACTTGAGACCCTGTTCTGTTTTGTAATTCAGTTCATGTGTAGCCAAGTTCACATTCCGTGTATTAGTGATACCTTATGATGTTTCTTTTTCTGTGTGACTTATTTCACTTAGAATCATCGTGCCTCAATCCACTCATTATGCTGGTACGGGCCTGGTGACATAGATTTCATTGCTGAGTGGTATTCTGTTGTACAGAAGTACCGCAACTTCTTTATCCATTATTTGCTCTCTGGGATATTTAACTTGTGCCGTAGAAGAGATTCCTGTAAAAAGAGCCGTCCCAAATTTTGGGGTTGATGTGTCTTTTTGATATTAATTTCCCTAAGCTATAGGACCATAAGTGGAAGTGCCCTAGGCTCTGTTGCTTTGTTTTTTAGATGTTTCAGGAAACACCATACACTTCTCCCGGGTGTCTGTTGGCAATTTACATCCCGCCCATCAGCATAACAAGGCTCCCATTTCTCCATGGCCTGTCCTGCCTTTCTGGATTTTACACTTTATTCTGATGGCCCTTTTGACCGGGGGGAAGTGAGACTTCATTGTAGTGCAGATTTCCTTTGCAAGCTTGCTTGGTTGGCCAAAAAGGGCGTATGCGTTTTTTCCTGAATATATTCAGGAAAAAACGCATACGCCCTTTTTGGCCAAGTGCATCATTGTGGACGTTCTGCCTCTTTTCCTATGCTTTCAATGCAATTCCAGTCTACCTCCTGAAATCGGATTCCTGCAATTCTGCCCCGCTTTCAAGTCCTCTTGGCAGCCTTACTTCAGTCTATTTTTGGACGATAGCTGTCATTTATAACTCTGCAGGTTTGTGAATTACAGTGCCCCTGAGCTCCTTTCTTCAACTCGCTTTCTTTTGAGCTGGCCGCAACACGCAGGATGGCTTCAGGCCCTAATCTGGTTCCGGCACGGCACGCTGAGCCTTTGGTTATTTCCTCTTCCTGGTGGGAAATGAGAGTTAAATTTGCCCGTCCAGACACCTCCAGCTAGCTTCTCATTGGTTCTCGCTATTCCTGTTCATCTTCCGCAGAAATTGCAAACTGTGCCAAACAGGAGGTTAAAGGCGCTGACTCTCCAAGTGGGGAGAGTGTTAGTAAAGCGTCTGGAATGTTGCAACCGAGTACCAGGGGAGGAAAACTGAGACATATTTGAACACGTCTCCCGATCACATGGTTGATCATATTCTGGGTTCCACATGCATGTTTTAGCTGAAGGAATAATACCTTAAACCTGGGTAGTTGAAACCCGAGGAATGGGTACCATGCAATATGACTTCAAAGGGTCTTCATTTGCTCACCGATCCTCTCCAATCCTATCACTGCTGCGTTTATGCCCCTTTACACATGCTTGATTCTCTTTCGGAGACATAGCAATCCATAGGTTTTAAGATACTTACTAGTCAGGTACGTTCTTAGGCGTTTAATATGCCGTGTTGAGTCCATTTCGTTGAGCAAGGAGTAGCTCTTGTCTATTCCATATTTGGCTTAAGGAACTTTATCTGTGCTCATTTCAATCTCTGGTTTTATGCAGCACCCCAACTGACCTTTCCCCTTAAGCAAGCATAAGTTGGTTTTCTAAATTTGAGAACCTGTTCTGTTTTGGAATTCAGTTCCTGTGTAGCCAAGTTTACATTCCGTGTATTAGTGATATCTTCTGATGTTTCGTTTTCTGTGTGACTTATTTCAGTTAGAATCATCGTACCTGAATCTACTCATTATGCTGCTACGGGCCTGATGACATAGATTTCAATGTTGAGTGATACTGCATTGTACGTAAGTACCACAAGTTCTTTATCCATTTTTCACTTTCTGTGATATTGAACTTGTACGGTAAACGAGGTTCTTGTAAACAGAGGCGTCCCAAACTTTGGGGTGGCTGTGTCTTTTTGATTTTAATTTCCCTAAGCTATAGGACCATAAGTGGAAGTGCCCTAGGCTCTGTTGCTTTGTTTTTTAGATGTTTCAGGAAACACCATACACTTCTCCCGAGTGTCTGTTGGCAATTTACATCCCGCCCATCAGCATAACAAGGCTCCCAGTTCTCCATGGCTTGTACTGCCTTTCTGGATTTTACACTTTTTTCAGATGGCCCTTTTGACCGGGAGGAAGTGAGACTTCATTGTAGTGCAGATTTCCTTTGCAAGCTTGCTTGGTTGGCCAAAAAGGGCGTATGCGTTTTTTCCTGAATATATTCAGGAAAAAACGCATACGCCCTTTTTGGCCAAGTGCATCATTGTGGACGTTCTGCCTCTTTTCCTATGCTTTCAATGCAATTCCAGTCTACCTCCTGAAATCGGTTTCCTGCAATTCTGCCCCGCTTTCAAGTCCTCTTGGCAGCCTTACTTCAGTCTATTTTTGGACGATAGTTGTCATTTATAACTCTGCAGGTTTGTGAATTACAGTGCCCCTGATCTCCTTTCTTCAACTTGCTTTCTTGTGACCTGGCCGCAACACCGCAGGATGGCTTCAGGCCCTAATCTGGTTCCGGCATGGCACGCTGAGCCTCTGGTTATTTCTTCTTCCTGGTGGGAAATGAGAGTTAAATTTGCCCGTCCAGACACCTCCAGGTAGTCTCTCATTGGTTCTCGCTATTCCTGTTCATCTTCCGCAGAAATTGCAAACTGGGTCAAACAGGAGGTTAAAGGCGCTGACTCTCCAAGTGGGGAGAGTGTTAGTAAAGCGTCTGGAATGTTGCACCCGAGTACCAGCCTACGAAAACTGAGACATATTTGAACACGTCTCCCGATCACATGGTAGATCATACTCTAGGTTCCACATGCATGTTTTAGCTGAAGGAAGAATACCTAAAACCTGGGTAGTTGAAACCCGTGGAATGGGTACCATGCAATATGACTTCAAAGGGTCTTCATTTGCTCACCGAACCTCTCCAATCCTATCACTGCTGCTTTTATGCCCCTGTACACATGCTTGATTCTCTTTCGGAGACATAGCAATCCATAGGTTTTAAGATACTTACTAGTCAGGTACATTCTTAGGCGTTTGATATGCGGTGTTGAGTCCATTTCGTTGAGCAAGGAGTAGCTCTTGTCTATTCCATATTTGGCCTAAGGAACTTTATCTGTGCTCATTTCAATCTCTGGTTTTATGCAGCAACCCAACTCACCTTTCCCCTTAAGCAAGCATAAGTTGGTTTTCTAAATTTGAGACCCTGTTCTGTTCTGTAATTCAGTTCCTGTGTAGCCAAGTTTCCATTCCGTGTATTACTGATATCTTATGATGTTTCTTTTTCTGTGTGACTTATTTCAGTTAGAATCTTCGTACCTGAATCCACTCATTGTGCTGCGAAGGGCCTGATGACATAGATTTCATTGCTGAGTGATACTGCATTGTACGTAAGTACCACAAGTTCTTTATCCATTTTTCACTTTCTGCGATGTTGAACTTGTACTGTGAACGAGGTTCTTGTAAACAGAGGCGTCCCAAACTTTGGGGTGGCTGTGTCTTTTTGATTTTAATTTCCCTAAGCTATAGGACCATAAGTGGCAGTGCCCTAGGCTCTGTTGCTTTGTTTTTTAGATGTTTCAGGAAACACCATACACTTCTCCCGAGTGGTTGTTGGCAATTTACATCCCGCCCATCAGCATAACAAGGCTCCCAGTTCTCCATGGCCTGTCCTGCCTTTCTGGATTTTACACTTTTTTCAGATGGCCCTTTGGACCGGGGGGAAGTGAGACTTCATTGTAGTGCAGATTTCCTTTGCAAGCTTGCTTGGTTGGCCAAAAAGGGCGTATGCGTTTTTTCCTGAATATATTCAGGAAAAAACGCATACGCCCTTTTTGGCCAAGTGCATCATTGTGGACGTTCTGCCTCTTTTCCTACGCTTTCAATGCAATTCCAGTCTACCTCCTGAAATCGGTTTCCTGCAATTCTGCCCCGCTTTCAAGTCCTCTTGGCAGCCTTACTTCAGTCTATTTTTGGACGATAGCTGTCATTTATAACTCTGCAGGTTTGTGAATTACAGTGCCCCTGAGCTCCTTTCTTCAACTCGCTTTCTTTTGAGCTGGCCGCAACACCGCAGGATGGCTTCAGGCCCTAATCTGGTTCCGGTACGGCACGCTGAGCCTTTGGTTATTTCCTCTTCCTGGTGGGAAATGAGAGTTAAATTTGCCCGTCCAGACACCTCCAGCTAGCCTCTCATTGGTTCTCGCTATTCCTGTTCATCTTCCGCAGAAATTGCAAACTGGGCCAAACAGGAGGTTAAAGGCGCTGACTCTCCAAGTGGGGAGAGTGTTAGTAAAGCGTCTGGAATGTTGCACCCGAGTACCAGGGGAGGAAAACTGAGACATATTTGAACACGTCTCCCGTTCACATGGTTGATCATACTTGGGTTCCACATGCATGTTTTAGCTGAAGGAAGAATACCTTAAACCTGGAGAGTTGAGACCCGTGTAATGGGTACCATGCAATATGACTTCAAAGGGTCTTCATTTGCTCACCGAACCTCTCCAATCCTATCACTGCTGCGTTTATGCCCCTGTACACATGCTTGATTCTCTTTTGGAGACATAGCAATCCATAGGTTTTACGATACTTACTAGTCAGGTACATTCTTAGGCGTTTAATATGCGGTGTTGAGTCCATTTCGTTGAGCAAGGAGTAGCTCTTGTCTATTCCATATTTGACTTAAGGAACTTTATCTGTGCTCATTTCAATCTCTGGTTTTATGCAGCACCCCAACTCACCTTTACCCTTAAGCAAGCATAAGTTGGTTTTCTAAATTTGAGACCCTGTTCTGTTCTGTAATTCAGTTCCTGTGTAGCCAAGTTTACATTCCGTGTATTACTGATATCTTATGATGTTTCTTTTTCTGTGTGACTTATTTCAGTTAGAATCACCATACCTGAATCCACTCATTGTGATGCTAAGGGCCTGATGACATAGATTTCATTGCTGAGTGATATTGCTTTGTAAGTAAATACCACAACTTCTTTATCCATTTTTCACTTTCTGCGATGATGAACTTGTACTGTAAACGAGGTTCTTGTAAACAGAGGCGTGCCAAACTGGGGTGGCAGTGTCTTTTTGATTTTAATTTCCCTAAGCTATAGGACCATAAGTGGCAGTGGCCTAGGCTCTGTTGCTTTGTTTTTTAGATGTTTCAGGAAACACCATACACTTCTCCCGAGTGTCTGTTGGCAATTTACATCCCGCCCATCAGCATAACAAGGCTCCCAGTTCTCCATGGCCTGTCCTGCCTTTCTGGATTTTACACTTTTTTCAGATGGCCCTTTTGACCGGGGGGAAGTGAGACTTCATTGTAGTGCAGATATCCTTTGCAAGCTTGCTTGGTTGGCCAAAAAGGGCGTATGCGTTTTTTCCTGAATATATTCAGGAATAATTTGCCCGTACAGACACCTCCAGCTAGCCTCTCATTGGTTCTCGCTATTCCTGTTCATCTTCCGCAGAAATTGCAAACTGGGCCAAACAGGAGGTTAAAGGCGCTGACTCTCCAAGTGGGGAGAGTGTTAGTAAAGCGTCTGGAATGTTGCACCCGAGTACCAGGGGAGGAAAACTGAGACATATTTGAACACGTCTCCCGTTCACATGGTTGATCATACTTGGGTTCCACATGCATGTTTTAGCTGAAGGAAGAATACCTTAAACCTGGAGATTTGAGACCCGTGTAATGGGTACCATGCAATATGACTTCAAAGTGTCTTCATTTGCTCACCGAACCTCTCCAATCCTATCACTGCTGCGTTTATGCCCCTGTACACATGCTTGATTCTCTTTCGGAGACATAGCAATCCATAGGTTTTACGATACTTACTAGTCAGGTACATTCTTAGGCGTTTAATATGGGGTGTTGAGTCCATTTCGTTGAGCAAGGAGTAGCTCTTGTCTATTCCATATTTGGCTTAAGGAACTTTATCTGTGCTCATTTCAATCTCTGGTTTTATGCAGCACCCCAACTCACCTTTCCCCTTAAGCAAGCATAAGTTGGTTTTCTATATTTGAGACCCTGTTCTGTTCTGTAATTCAGTTCCTGTGTAGCCAAGTTTACATTCCGTGTATTACTGATATCTTATGATGTTTCTTTTTCTGTGTGACTTATTTCAGTTAGAATCATCATACCTGAATCCACTCATTGTGATGCTAAGGGCCTGATGACATAGATTTCATTGCTGAGTGATATTGTTTTGTAAGTAAATACTACAACTTCTTTATCCATTTTTCACTTTCTGCGATGTTGAACTTGTACTGTTAACGAGGTTCTTGTAAACAGAGGCGTCCCAAACTTTGGGGTGGCTGTGTCTTTTTGATTTTAATTTCCCTAAGCTATAGGACCATAAGTGGCAGTGCCCTAGGCTCTGTTGCTTTGTTTTTTAGATGTTTCAGGAAACACCATACACTTCTCCCGAGTGTCTGTTGGCAATTTACATCCCGCCCATCAGCATAACAAGGCTCCCAGTTCTCCATGGCCTGTCCTGCCTTTCTGGATTTTACACTTTTTTCAGATGGCCCTTTTGACCGGGGGGAAGTGAGACTTCATTGTAGTGCAGATTTCCTTTGCAAGCTTGCTTGGTTGGCCAAAAAGTGCGTATGCGTTTTTTCCTGAATATATTCAGGAAAAAACGCATACGCCCTTTTTGGCCAAGTGCATCATTGTGGACGTTCTGCCTCTTTTCCTATGCTTTCAATGCAATTCCAGTCTACCTCCTGAAATCGGTTTCCTGCAATTCTGCCCCGCTTTCAAGTCCTCTTGGCAGCCTTACTTCAGTCTATTTTTGGATGATAGCTGTCATTTATAACTCTGCAGGTTTGTGAATTACAGTGCCCCTGAGCTCCTTTCTTCAACTCGCTTTCTTTTGAGCTGGCCGCAACACCGCAGGATTGCTTCAGACCCTAATCTGGTTCCGGTACGGCACGCTGAGCCTTTGGTTATTTCCTCTTCCTGGTGGGAAATGAGAGTTAAATTTGCCCGTCCAGACACCTCCAGCTAGCCTCTCATTGGTTCTCGCTATTCCTGTTCATCTTCCGCAGAAATTGCAAACTGGGCCAAACAGGAGGTTAAAGGCGCTGACTCTCCAAGTGGGGAGAGTGTTAGTAAAGCATCTGGAATGTTGCACCCGAGTACCAGGGGAGGAAAACTGAGACATATTTGAACACGTCTCCCGTTCACATGGTTGATCATACTTGGGTTCCTCATGCATGTTTTAGCTGAAGGAAGAATACCTTAAACCTGGAGAGTTGAGACCCGTGTAATGGGTACCATGCAATAAGACTTCAAAGGGTCTTCATTTGCTCACCGAACCTCTCCAATCCTATCACTGCTGCGTTTATGCCCCTGTACACATGCTTGATTCTCTTTCGGAGACATAGCAATCCATAGGTTTTACGATACTTACTAGTCAGGTACATTCTTAGGCGTTTAATATGCGGTGTTGAGTCCATTTCGTTGAGCAAGGAGTAGCTCTTGTCTATTCCATATTTGGCCTAAGGAACTTTATCTGTGCTCATTTCAATCTCTGGTTTTATGCAGCACCCCAACTCACCTTTACCCTTAAGGAAGCATAAGTTGGTTTTCTAAATTTGAGACCCTCTTCTGTTCTGTAATTCAGTTCCTGTGTAGCCAAGTTTACATTCCGTGTATTACTGATATCTTATGATGTTTCTTTTTCTGTGTGACTTATTTCAGTTAGAATCATCATACCTGAATCCACTCATTGTGCTGCTAAGGGCCTGATGACACAGATTTCATTGCTGAGTGATATTGCTTTGTAAGTAAATACCACAACTTCTTTATCCATTTTTCACTTTCTGCGATGTTGAACTTGTACTGTAAACGAGGTTCTTGTAAACAGAGGCGTCCCAAACTTTGGGGTGGCTGTGTCTTTTTGATTTTAATTTCCCTAAGCTATAGGACCATAAGTGGAAGTGCCCTAGGTTCTGTTGCTTTGTTTTTTAGATGTTTCAGGAAACACCATACACTTCTCCCGAGTGGTTGTTGGCAATTTACATCCCGCCCATCAGCATAACAAGGCTCCCAGTTCTCCATGGCCTGTCCTGCCTTTCTGGATTTTACACTTTTTTCAGATGGCCCTTTTGACTGGGGAGAAGTGAGACTTCATTGTAGTGCAGATTTCCTTTGCAAGCTTGCTTGGTTGGCCAAAAAGTGCGTATACGTTTTTTCCTGAATATATTCAGGAAAAAACGCATACGCCCTTTTTGGCCAAGTGCATCATTGTGGACGTTCTGCCTCTTTTCCTATGCTTTCAATGCAATTCCAGTCTACCTCCTGAAATCGGTTTCCTGCAATTCTGCCCCGCTTTCAAGTCCTCTTGGCAGCCTTACTTCAGTCTATTATTGGACGATAGCTGTCATTTATAACTCTGCAGGTTTGTGAATTACAGTGCCCCTTTGCTCCTTTCTTCAACTCGCTTTCTTTTGAGCTGGCCGCAACACCGCAGGGTGGCTTCAGGCCCTAATCTGGTTCCGGTACAGCACACTGAGCCATTGGTTATTTCCTCTTCCTGGTGGGAAAGAAGAGTTAAATTTGCCCGTCCAGACACCTCCAGCTAGCCTCTCATTGGTTCTCGCTATTCCTGTTCATCTTCCGCAGAAATTGCAAACTGGGCTAAACAGGAGGTTAAAGGCGCTGACTCTCCAAGTGGGGAGAGTGTTAGTAAAGCGTCTGGAATGTTGCACCCGAGTACCAGGGGAGGAAAACTGAGACATATTTGAACACGTCTCCCGTTCACATGGTTGATCATACTCTGGGTTCCACATGCATGTTTTAGCTGAAGGAAGAATACCTTAAACCTGGGTAGTTGAAACCCGTGGAATGGGTACCATGCAATATGACTTCAAAGGGTCTTCATTTGCTCACCGAACCTCTCCAATCCTATCACTGCTGCGTTTATGCCCCTGTACACGTGCTTGATTCTCTTTCGGAGACATAGCAATCCATAGGTTTTAAGATACTTACAAGTCAGGTACATTCTTAGGCGTTTAATATGGGGTGTTGAGTCCATTTCGTTGAGCAAGGAGTAGCTCTTGTCTATTCCATATTTGGCTTAAGGAACTTTATCTGTGCTCATTTCAATCTCTGGTTTTATGCAGCACCCCAACTCACCTTTACCCTTAAGCAAGCATAAGTTGTTTTTCTAAATTTGAGACACTGTTCTGTTCTGTAATTCAGTTCCTGTGTAGCCAAGTTTCCATTCCGTGTATTACTGATATCTTATGATGTTTCTTTTTCTGTGTGACTTATTTCAGTTAGAATCATCATACCTGAATCCACTCATTGTGCTGCTAAGGGCCTGATGACATAGATTTCATTGCTGAGTGATAGTGCTTTGTAAGTGAATACCACAACTTCTTTATCCATTTTTCACTTTCTGCGATGTTGAACTTGTACTGTAAACGAGGTTCTTGTAAACAGAGCCGTTCCAAACTTTGGGGTGGCTGTGTCTTTTTGATTTTAATTTCCCTAAGCTATAGGACCATAAGTGGAAGTGCCCTAGGCTCTGTTGCTTTGTTTTTTAGATGTTTCAGGAAACACCATACACTTCTCCCAAGTGTCTGTTGGCAATTTACATCCCGCCCATCAGCATAACAAGGCTCCCAGTTCTCAATGGCCTGTTGCCTTTCTGGATTTTACACTTTTTTCAGATGGCCCTTTTGACCGGGGGGAAGTGAGACTTCATTGTAGTGCAGATTTCCTTTGCAAGCTTGCTTGGTTGGCCAAAAAGTGCGTATGCGTTTTTTCCTGAATATATTCAGGAAAAAACGCATACGCCCTTTTTGGCCAAGTGCATCATTGTGGACGTTCTGCCTCTTTTCCTATGCTTTCAATGCAATTCCAGTCTACCTCCTGAAATCGGTTTCCTGCAATTCTGCCCCACTTTCAAGTCCTCTTGGCAGCCTTACTTCAGTGTATTTTTGGACGATAGCTGTCATTTATAACTCTGCAGGTTTGTGAATTACAGTGCTCCTGAGCTCCTTTCTTCAACTCGCTTTCTTGTGACCTGGCCGCAACACCGCAGGATGGCTTCAGGCCCTAATCTGGTTCCGGCCCGGCCTGCTGAGCCTTTGGTTAATTCCTCTTCCTGGTGGGAAATGAGAGTTAAATTTGCCCGTCCAGACACCTCCAGCTAGCCTCTCATTGGTTCTCGCTATTCCTGTTCATCTTCCGCAGAAATTGCAAACTGGGCCAAACAGGATGTTAAAGGGACTGACTCTCCAAGTGGGGAGAGTGTTAGTAAAGCGTCTGGAATGTTGCACCCGAGTACCAGGGGAGGAAAACTGACACATATTTGAACACGTCTCCCGATCACATGGTTGATCATACTCTAGGTTCCACATGCATGTTTTAGCTAAAGGAAGAATACCTTAAAGCTGGGTAGCTGAAACCCGTGGAATGGGTACCATGCAATATGACTTCAAAGGGTCTTCATTTGCTCACCGAACCTCTCCAATCCTATCACTGCTGCGTTTATGCCCCTGTACACATGCTTGATTCTCTTTCGGAGACATAGCAATCCATAGGTTTTAAGATACTTACTAGTCAGGTACGTTCTTAGGCGTTTAATATGGGGTGTTGAGTCCATTTCGTTGAGCAAGGAGTAGCTCTTGTCTATTCCATATTTGGCTTAAGGAACTTTATCTGTGCTCATTTCAATCTCTGGTTTTATGCAGCACCCCAACTCACCATTCCCCTTAAGCAAGCATAAGTTGGTTTTCTAAATTTGAGACCCTGTTCTGTTCTGTAATTCAGTTCCTGTGTAGCAAAGTTTACATTCCGTGTATTACTGATATCTTATGATGTTTCTTTTTCTGTGTGACTTACTTCAGTTAGAATCATCATACCTGAATCCACTCATTGTGCTGCTAAGGGCCTGATGACACAGATTTCATTGCTGAGTGATATTGCTTTGTAAGTAAATACCACAAGTTCTTTATCCATTTTTCACTTTCTGCGATGTTGAACTTGTACTGTTAACGAGGTTCTTGTAAACAGAGGCGTCCCAAACTTTGGGGTGGCTGTGTCTTTTTGATTTTAATTTCCCTAAGCTATAGGACCATAAGTGGCAGTGCCCTAGGCTCTGTTGCTTTGTTTTTTAGATGTTTCAGGAAACACCATACACTTCTCCCGAGTGTCTGTTGGCAATTTACATCCCGCCCATCAGCATAACAAGGCTCCCAGTTCTCCATGGCCTGTCCTGCCTTTCTGGATTTTACACTTTTTTCAGATGGCCCTTTTGACCGGGGGGAAGTGAGACTTCATTGTAGTGCAGATTTCCTTTGCAAGCTTGCTTGGTTGGCCAAAAAGTGCGTATGCGTTTTTTCCTGAATATATTCAGGAAAAAACGCATACGCCCTTTTTGGCCAAGTGCATCATTGTGGACGTTCTGCCTCTTTTCCTATGCTTTCAATGCAATTCCAGTCTACCTCCTGAAATCGGTTTCCTGCAATTCTGCCCCGCTTTCAAGTCCTCTTGGCAGCCTTACTTCAGTCTATTTTTGGATGATAGCTGTCATTTATAACTCTGCAGGTTTGTGAATTACAGTGCCCCTGAGCTCCTTTCTTCAACTCGCTTTCTTTTGAGCTGGCCGCAACACCGCAGGATTGCTTCAGACCCTAATCTGGTTCCGGTACGGCACGCTGAGCCTTTGGTTATTTCCTCTTCCTGGTGGGAAATGAGAGTTAAATTTGCCCGTCCAGACACCTCCAGCTAGCCTCTCATTGGTTCTCGCTATTCCTGTTCATCTTCCGCAGAAATTGCAAACTGGGCCAAACAGGAGGTTAAAGGCGCTGACTCTCCAAGTGGGGAGAGTGTTAGTAAAGCATCTGGAATGTTGCACCCGAGTACCAGGGGAGGAAAACTGAGACATATTTGAACACGTCTCCCGTTCACATGGTTGATCATACTTGGGTTCCTCATGCATGTTTTAGCTGAAGGAAGAATACCTTAAACCTGGAGAGTTGAGACCCGTGTAATGGGTACCATGCAATAAGACTTCAAAGGGTCTTCATTTGCTCACCGAACCTCTCCAATCCTATCACTGCTGCGTTTATGCCCCTGTACACATGCTTGATTCTCTTTCGGAGACATAGCAATCCATAGGTTTTACGATACTTACTAGTCAGGTACATTCTTAGGCGTTTAATATGCGGTGTTGAGTCCATTTCGTTGAGCAAGGAGTAGCTCTTGTCTATTCCATATTTGGCCTAAGGAACTTTATCTGTGCTCATTTCAATCTCTGGTTTTATGCAGCACCCCAACTCACCTTTACCCTTAAGGAAGCATAAGTTGGTTTTCTAAATTTGAGACCCTCTTCTGTTCTGTAATTCAGTTCCTGTGTAGCCAAGTTTACATTCCGTGTATTACTGATATCTTATGATGTTTCTTTTTCTGTGTGACTTATTTCAGTTAGAATCATCATACCTGAATCCACTCATTGTGCTGCTAAGGGCCTGATGACACAGATTTCATTGCTGAGTGATATTGCTTTGTAAGTAAATACCACAACTTCTTTATCCATTTTTCACTTTCTGCGATGTTGAACTTGTACTGTAAACGAGGTTCTTGTAAACAGAGGCGTCCCAAACTTTGGGGTGGCTGTGTCTTTTTGATTTTAATTTCCCTAAGCTATAGGACCATAAGTGGAAGTGCCCTAGGTTCTGTTGCTTTGTTTTTTAGATGTTTCAGGAAACACCATACACTTCTCCCGAGTGGTTGTTGGCAATTTACATCCCGCCCATCAGCATAACAAGGCTCCCAGTTCTCCATGGCCTGTCCTGCCTTTCTGGATTTTACACTTTTTTCAGATGGCCCTTTTGACTGGGGAGAAGTGAGACTTCATTGTAGTGCAGATTTCCTTTGCAAGCTTGCTTGGTTGGCCAAAAAGTGCGTATACGTTTTTTCCTGAATATATTCAGGAAAAAACGCATACGCCCTTTTTGGCCAAGTGCATCATTGTGGACGTTCTGCCTCTTTTCCTATGCTTTCAATGCAATTCCAGTCTACCTCCTGAAATCGGTTTCCTGCAATTCTGCCCCGCTTTCAAGTCCTCTTGGCAGCCTTACTTCAGTCTATTATTGGACGATAGCTGTCATTTATAACTCTGCAGGTTTGTGAATTACAGTGCCCCTTTGCTCCTTTCTTCAACTCGCTTTCTTTTGAGCTGGCCGCAACACCGCAGGGTGGCTTCAGGCCCTAATCTGGTTCCGGTACAGCACACTGAGCCATTGGTTATTTCCTCTTCCTGGTGGGAAAGAAGAGTTAAATTTGCCCGTCCAGACACCTCCAGCTAGCCTCTCATTGGTTCTCGCTATTCCTGTTCATCTTCCGCAGAAATTGCAAACTGGGCTAAACAGGAGGTTAAAGGCGCTGACTCTCCAAGTGGGGAGAGTGTTAGTAAAGCGTCTGGAATGTTGCACCCGAGTACCAGGGGAGGAAAACTGAGACATATTTGAACACGTCTCCCGTTCACATGGTTGATCATACTCTGGGTTCCACATGCATGTTTTAGCTGAAGGAAGAATACCTTAAACCTGGGTAGTTGAAACCCGTGGAATGGGTACCATGCAATATGACTTCAAAGGGTCTTCATTTGCTCACCGAACCTCTCCAATCCTATCACTGCTGCGTTTATGCCCCTGTACACGTGCTTGATTCTCTTTCGGAGACATAGCAATCCATAGGTTTTAAGATACTTACAAGTCAGGTACATTCTTAGGCGTTTAATATGGGGTGTTGAGTCCATTTCGTTGAGCAAGGAGTAGCTCTTGTCTATTCCATATTTGGCTTAAGGAACTTTATCTGTGCTCATTTCAATCTCTGGTTTTATGCAGCACCCCAACTCACCTTTACCCTTAAGCAAGCATAAGTTGTTTTTCTAAATTTGAGACACTGTTCTGTTCTGTAATTCAGTTCCTGTGTAGCCAAGTTTCCATTCCGTGTATTACTGATATCTTATGATGTTTCTTTTTCTGTGTGACTTATTTCAGTTAGAATCATCATACCTGAATCCACTCATTGTGCTGCTAAGGGCCTGATGACATAGATTTCATTGCTGAGTGATAGTGCTTTGTAAGTGAATACCACAACTTCTTTATCCATTTTTCACTTTCTGCGATGTTGAACTTGTACTGTAAACGAGGTTCTTGTAAACAGAGCCGTTCCAAACTTTGGGGTGGCTGTGTCTTTTTGATTTTAATTTCCCTAAGCTATAGGACCATAAGTGGAAGTGCCCTAGGCTCTGTTGCTTTGTTTTTTAGATGTTTCAGGAAACACCATACACTTCTCCCAAGTGTCTGTTGGCAATTTACATCCCGCCCATCAGCATAACAAGGCTCCCAGTTCTCAATGGCCTGTTGCCTTTCTGGATTTTACACTTTTTTCAGATGGCCCTTTTGACCGGGGGGAAGTGAGACTTCATTGTAGTGCAGATTTCCTTTGCAAGCTTGCTTGGTTGGCCAAAAAGTGCGTATGCGTTTTTTCCTGAATATATTCAGGAAAAAACGCATACGCCCTTTTTGGCCAAGTGCATCATTGTGGACGTTCTGCCTCTTTTCCTATGCTTTCAATGCAATTCCAGTCTACCTCCTGAAATCGGTTTCCTGCAATTCTGCCCCACTTTCAAGTCCTCTTGGCAGCCTTACTTCAGTGTATTTTTGGACGATAGCTGTCATTTATAACTCTGCAGGTTTGTGAATTACAGTGCTCCTGAGCTCCTTTCTTCAACTCGCTTTCTTGTGACCTGGCCGCAACACCGCAGGATGGCTTCAGGCCCTAATCTGGTTCCGGCCCGGCCTGCTGAGCCTTTGGTTAATTCCTCTTCCTGGTGGGAAATGAGAGTTAAATTTGCCCGTCCAGACACCTCCAGCTAGCCTCTCATTGGTTCTCGCTATTCCTGTTCATCTTCCGCAGAAATTGCAAACTGGGCCAAACAGGATGTTAAAGGGACTGACTCTCCAAGTGGGGAGAGTGTTAGTAAAGCGTCTGGAATGTTGCACCCGAGTACCAGGGGAGGAAAACTGACACATATTTGAACACGTCTCCCGATCACATGGTTGATCATACTCTAGGTTCCACATGCATGTTTTAGCTGAAGGAAGAATACCTTAAAGCTGGGTAGCTGAAACCCGTGGAATGGGTACCATGCAATATGACTTCAAAGGGTCTTCATTTGCTCACCGAACCTCTCCAATCCTATCACTGCTGCGTTTATGCCCCTGTACACATGCTTGATTCTCTTTCGGAGACATAGCAATCCATAGGTTTTAAGATACTTACTAGTCAGGTACGTTCTTAGGCGTTTAATATGGGGTGTTGAGTCCATTTCGTTGAGCAAGGAGTAGCTCTTGTCTATTCCATATTTGGCTTAAGGAACTTTATCTGTGCTCATTTCAATCTCTGGTTTTATGCAGCACCCCAACTCACCATTCCCCTTAAGCAAGCATAAGTTGGTTTTCTAAATTTGAGACCCTGTTCTGTTCTGTAATTCAGTTCCTGTGTAGCAAAGTTTACATTCCGTGTATTACTGATATCTTATGATGTTTCTTTTTCTGTGTGACTTACTTCAGTTAGAATCATCATACCTGAATCCACTCATTGTGCTGCTAAGGGCCTGATGACACAGATTTCATTGCTGAGTGATATTGCTTTGTAAGTAAATACCACAAGTTCTTTATCCATTTTTCACTTTCTGCGATGTTGAACTTGTACTGTAAACGAGGTTCTTGTAAACAGAGCCGTTCCAAACTTTGGGGTGGCTGTGTCTTTTTGATTTTAATTTCCCTAAGCTATAGGACCATAAGTGGAAGTGCCCTAGGTTCTGTTGCTTTGTTTTTTAGATGTTTCAGGAAACACCATACACTTCTCCCGAGTGGTTGTTGGCAATTTACATCCCGCCCATCAGCATAACAAGGCTCCCAGTTCTCCATGGCCTGTCCTGCCTTTCTGGATTTTACACTTTTTTCAGATGGCCCTTTTGACCGGGGGGAAGTGAGACTTCATTGTAGTGCAGATTTCCTTTGCAAGCTTGCTTGGTTGGCCAAAAAGGGCGTATGCGTTTTTTCCTGAATATATTCAGGAAAAAACGCATACGCCCTTTTTGGCCAAGTGCATCATTGTGGACGTTCTGCCTCTTTTCCTATGCTTTCAATGCAATTCCAGTCTACCTCCTGAAATCGGTTTCCTGCAATTCTGCCCCGCTTTCAAGTCCTCTTGGCAGCCTTACTTCAGTCTATTTTTGGACGATAGCTGTCATTTATAACTCTGCAGGTTTGTGAATTACAGTGCCCCTGAGCTCCTTTCTTCAACTCGCTTTCTTGTGAGCTGGCCGCAGCACCGCAGGATGGCTTCATGCCCTAATCTGGTTCCGGTACGGCACGCTGAGCCTTTGGTTATTTCCTCTTCCTGGTGGGAAATGAGAATTAAATTTGCCCGTCCAGACACCTCCAGCTAGCCTCTCATTGGTTCTCGCTATTCCTGTTCATCTTCCGCAGAAATTGCAAACTGGGCCAAACAGGAGGTTAAAGGCGCTGACTCTCCAAGTGGGGAGAGTGTTAGTAAAGCATCTGGAATGTTGCACCCGACTACCAGGGGAGGAAAACTGAGACATATTTGAACACGTCTCCCGTTCACATGGTTGATCATACTTGGGTTCCTCATGCATGTTTTAGCTGAAGGAAGAATACCTTAAACCTGGAGAGTTGAGACCCGTGTAATGGGTACCATGCCATAAGACTTCAAAGGGTCTGAATTTGCTCACCGAACCTCTCCAATCCTATCACTGCTGCGTTTATGCCCCTGTACACATGCTTGATTCTCTTTCGGAGACATAGCAATCCATAGGTTTTACGATACTTACTAGTCAGGTACATTCTTAGGCGTTTAATATGCGGTGTTGAGTCCATTTCGTTGAGCAAGGAGTAGCTCTTGTCTATTCCATATTTGGCCTAAGGAACTTTATCTGTGCTCATTTCAATCTCTGGTTTTATGCAGCACCCCAACTCACCTTTCCCCTTAAGCAAGCATAAGTTGGTTTTCTAAATTTGAGACCCTGTTCTGTTCTGTAATTCAGTTCCTGTGTAGCCAAGTTTCCATTCCGTGTATTACTGATATCTTATGATGTTTCTTTTTCTGTGTGACTTATTTCAGTTAGAATCATCATACCTGAATCCACTCATTGTGCTGCTAAGGGCCTGATGACACAGATTTCATTGCTGAGTGATATTGCTTTGTAAGTAAATACCACAAGTTCTTTATCCATTTTTCACTTTCTGCGATGTTGAACTTGTACTGTAAACGAGGTTCTTGTAAACAGAGGCGTCCCAAACTTTGGGGTGGCTGTGTCTTTTTGATTTTAATTTCCCTAAGCTATAGGACCATAAGTGGAAGTGCCCTAGGCTCTGTTGCTTTGTTTTTTAGATGTTTCAGGAAACTCCATACAATTCTCCCAAGTGTCTGTTGGCAATTTACATCCCGCCCATCAGCATAACAAGGCTCCCAGTTCTCCATGGCCTGTCCTGCCTTTCTGGATTTTACACTTTTTTCAGATGGCCCTTTTGACCGGGGGGAAGTGAGACTTCATTGTAGTGCAGATTTCCTTTGCAAGCTTGCTTGGTTGGCCAAAAAGGGCGTATGCGTTTTTTCCTGAATATATTCAGGAAAAAACGCATACACCCTTTTTGGCCAAGTGCATCATTGTGGACGTTCTGCCTCTTTTCCTATGCTTTCAATGCAATTCCAGTCTACCTCCTGAAATCGGTTTCCTGCAATTCTGCCCCGCTTTCAAGTCCTCTTGGCAGCCTTACTTCAGTCTATTTTTGGACGATAGCTGTCATTTATAACTCTGCAGGTTTGTGAATTACAGTGCCCCTGAGCTCCTTTCTTCAACTCGCTTTCTTGTGACCTGGCCGCAACACCGCAGGATGGCTTCAGGCCCTAATCTGGTTCCGGCACGGCACGCTGTGCCTTTGGTTAATTCCTCTTCCTGGTGGGAAATGAGAGTTAAATTTGCCCGTTCAGACACCTCCAGCTAGTCTCTCATTGGTTCTCGCTATTCCTGTTCATCTTCCGCAGAAACTGCAAACTGGGCCAAACAGGAGGTTAAAGGGACTGACTCTCCAAGTCGGGAGAGTGTTAGTAAAGCGTCTGGAATGTTGCACCCGAGTACCAGGGTATGAAAACTGAGACATATTTGAACACGTCTCCCGATCACATGGTTGATCATACTCTAGGTTCCACATGCATGTTTTAGCTGAAGGAAGAATACCTTAAACCTTGGTAGTTGAAACCCGTGGAATGGGTACCATGCAATATGACTTCAAAGGGTCTTCATTTGCTCACCGAACCTCTCCAATCCTATCACTGCTGCGTTTATGCCCCTGTACACTTGCTTGATTCTCTTTCGGAGACATAGCAATCCATAGGTTTTAAGATACTTACTAGTCAGGTACATTCTTAGGCGTTTAATATGCGGTGTTGAGTCCATTTCGTTGAGCAAGGAGTAGCTCTTGTCTATTCCATATTTGGCTTAAGGAACTTTATCTGTGCTCATTTCAATCTCTGGTTTTATGCAGCACCCCAACTCACCTTTACCCTTAAGCAAGCATAAGTTGGTTTTCTAAATTTGAGACCCTGTTCTGTTCTGTAATTCAGTTCCTGTGTAGCCAAGTTTCCGTTCCATGTATTACTGATATCTTATGATGTTTCTTTTTCTGTGTGACTTATTTCAGTTAGAATCATCATACCTGAATCCACTCATTGTGCTGCTAAGGGCCTGATGACACAGATTTCATTGCTGAGTGATATTGCTTTGTAAGTAAATACCACAACTTCTTTCTCCATTTTTCACTTTCTGCGATGTTGAACTTGTACTGTAAACGAGGTTCTTGTAACCAGAGCCGTTCCAAACTTTGGGGTGGCTGTGTCTTTTTGATTTTAATTTCCCTAAGCTATAGGACCATAAGTGGAAGTGCCCTAGGTTCTGTTGCTTTGTTTTTTAGATGTTTCAGGAAACACCATACACTTCTCCCAAGTGGTTGTTGGCAATTTACATCCCGCCCATCAGCATAACAAGGCTCCCAGTTCTCCATGGCCTGTCCTGCCTTTCTGGATTTTACACTTTTTTCAGATGGCCCTTTTGACCGGGGGGAAGTGAGACTTCATTGTAGTGCAGATTTCCTTTGCAAGCTTGCTTGGTTGGCCAAAAAGGGCGTATGCGTTTTTTCCTGAATATATTCAGGAAAAAACGCATACGCCCTTTTTGGCCAAGTGCATCATTGTGGACGTTCTGCCTCTTTTCCTATGCTTTCAATGCAATTCCAGTCTACCTCCTGAAATTGGTTTCCTGCAATTCTGCCCCGCTTTCAAGTCCTCTTG
This sequence comes from Delphinus delphis, assembly GCF_949987515.2. Taxonomy (NCBI): domain Eukaryota; kingdom Metazoa; phylum Chordata; class Mammalia; order Artiodactyla; family Delphinidae; genus Delphinus; species Delphinus delphis. The sequence goes on from NW_027192659.1 coordinate 2,459,738, forward strand.
GCAGCCTTACTTCAGTCTATTTTTGGACGATAGCTGTCATTTATAACTCTGCAGGTTTGTGAATTACAGTGCCCCTGAGCTCCTTTCTTCAACTCGCTTTCTTGTGACCTGGCCGCAACAACGCAGGATGGCTTCAGGCCCTAATCTGGTTCCGGCCCGGCATGCTGAGCCTTTGGTTAATTCCTCTTCCTTGTGGGAAATGAGAGTTAAGTTTGCCCGTCCAGACACCTCCAGCTAGCCTCTCATTGGTTCTCGCTATTCCTGTTCATCTTCCGCAGAAATTGCAAACTGGGCCAAACAGGAGGTTAAAGGGACTGACTCTCCAAGTCGGGAGAGTGTTAGTAAAGCGTCTGGAAGGTTGCACCCGAGTACCAGGGGAGGAAAACTGAGACATACTTGAACACGTCTCCCGTTCACATGGTTGATCATACTCTGGGTTCCACATGCATGTTTTAGCTGAAGGAAGAATACCTTAAACCTGGAGAGTTGAGACCCGTGTAATGGGTACCATGCAATATGACTTCAAAGGGTCTTCATTTGCTCACCGAACCTCTCCAATCCTATCACTGCTGCGTTTATGCCCCTGTACACACGCTTGATTCTCTTTTGGAGACATAGCAATCCATAGGTTTTAAGATACTTACTAGTCAGGTACATTCTTAGGCGTTTAATATGGGGTGTTGAGTCCATTTCGTTGAGCAAGGAGTAGCTCTTGTCTATTCCATATTTGGCTTAAGGAACTTTATCTGTGCTCATTTCAATCTCTGGTTTTATGCAGCACCCCAACTCACCTTTCCCCTTAAGCAAGCATAAGTTGGTTTTCTAAATTTGAGACCCTGTTCTGTTTTGGAATGCAGTTCCTGTGTAGCCAAGTTTACATTCCGTGTATTAGTGATATCTTATGATGTTTCTTTTTCTGTGTGACTTATTTCAGTTAGAATCATCGTACCTGAATCCACTCATTATGCTGCTACGGGCCTGATGACATAGATTTCATTGCTGAGTGATACTGCATTGTACGTAAGTACCACAAGTTCTTTATCCATTTTTCACTTTCTGTGATATTGAACTTGTACGGTAAAAGAGGTTTTTGTAAACGGAGGCGTCCCAAACTTTGGGGTGGCTGTGTCTTTTTGATTTTAATTTCCCTAAGCTATAGGACAATAAGTGGAAGTGCCCTAGGCTCTGTTGCTTTGTTTTTTAGATGTTTCAGGAAACACCATACACTTCTCCCGAGCGTCTGTTGGCAATTTACATCCCGCCCATCAGCATAACAAGGCTGCCAGTTCTGCATGGCCTGTCCTGCCTTTCTGGATTTTACACTTTTTTCAGATGGCCCTTTTGACCGGGGAGAAGTGAGACTTCATTGTAGTGCAGATTTCCTTTGCAAGTTTGCTTGGTTGGCCAAAAAGGGCGTATGCGTTTTTTCCTGAATATATTCAGGAAAAAACGCATACGCCCTTTTTGGCCAAGTGCATCATTGTGGACGTTCTGCCTCTTTTCCTATGCTTTCAATGCAATTCCAGTCTACCTCCTGAAATCGGTTTCCTGCAATTCTGCCCCGCTTTCAAGTCCTCTTGGCAGCCTTACTTCAGTCTATTTTTGGACGATAGCTGTCATTTATAACTCTGCAGGTTTGTGAATTACAGTGCCCCTGAGCTCCTTTCTTCAACTCGCTTTCTTGTGAGCTGGCCGCAACACCGCAGGATGGCTTCAGGCCCTAATCTGGTTCCGGCACGGCACGCTGAGCCTTTGGTTAATTCCTCTTCCTGGTGGGAAATGAGAGTTAAATTTGCCCGTCCAGACACCTCCAGCTAGTCTCTCATTGGTTCTCGCTATTCCTGTTCATCTTCCGCAGAAATTGCAAACGGGGCCAAACAGGAGGTAAAGGCGCTGACTCTCCAAGTGGGGAGAGTGTTAGTAAAGCATCTGGAATGTTGCACCCGAGTACCAGGGTACGAAAACTGAGACATATTTGAACACGTCTCCCGATCACATGGTTGATCATACTTGGGTTCCACATGCATGTTTTAGCTGAAGGAAGAATACCTAAAACCTGGGTAGTTGAAACCCGTGGAACGGGTACCATGCAATATGACTTCAAAGGGTCTGAATTTGCTCACCGAACCTCTCCAATCCTATCACTGCTGCGTTTATGCCCCTGTACACATGCTTGATTCTCTTTCGGAGACATAGCAATCCATAGGTTTTAAGATACTTACTAGTCAGGTACATTCTTAGGCGTTTAATATGCGGTGTTGAGTCCATTTCATTGAGCAAGGAGTAGCTCTTGTCTATTCCATATTTGGCTTGAGGAACTTTATCTGTGCTCATTTCAATATCTGGTTTTATGCAGCACCCCAACTCACCTTTACCCTTAAGCAAGCATAAGTTGTTTTTCTAAATTTGAGACCCTGTTCTGTTCTTTAATTCAGTTCCTGTGTAGCCAAGTTTACATTCCGTGTATTACTGATATCTTATGATGTTTCTTTTTCTGTGTGACTTATTTCAGTTAGAATCATCATACCTGAATCCACTCATTGTGCTGCTAAGGGCCTGATGACACAGATTTCATTGCTGAGTGATATTGCTTTGTAAGTAAATACCACAACTTCTTTCTCCATTTTTCACTTTCTGCGATGTTGAACTTGTACTGTAAACGAGGTTCTTGTAAACAGAGCCGTTCCAAACTTTGGGGTGGCTGTGTCTTTTTGATTTTAATTTCCCTAAGCTATAGGACCATAAGTGGAAGTGCCCGAGGTTCTGTTGCTTTGTTTTTTAGATGTTTCAGGAAACACCATACACTTCTCCCGAGTGTCTGTTGGCAATTTACATCCCGCCCATCAGCATAACAAGGCTCCCAGTTCTCCATGGCCTGTCCTGCCTTTCTGGATTTTACACTTTTTTCAGATGGCCCTTTTGACCGGGGGGAAGTGAGACTTCATTGTAGTGCAGATTTCCTTTGCAAGCTTGCTTGGTTGGCCAAAAAGGGCGTATGCGTTTTTTCCTGAATATATTCAGGAAAAAACGCATACACCCTTTTTGGCCAAGTGCATCAATGTGGACGTTCTGCCTCTTTTCCTATGCTTTCAATGCAATTCCAGTCTACCTCCTGAAATCGGTTTCCTGCAATTCTGCCCCGCTTTCAAGTCCTCTTGGCAGCCTTACTTCAGTCTATTTTTGGACGATAGCTGTCATTTATAACTCTGCAGGTTTGTGAATTACAGTGCCCCTGAGCTCCTTTCTTCAACTCGCTTTCTTGTGACCTGGCCGCAACACCGCAGGATGGCTTCAGGCCCTAATCTGGTTCCGGCACGGCACGCTGAGCCTTTGGTTAATTCCTCTTCCTGGTGGGAAATGAGAGTTAAATTTGCCCGTTCAGACACCTCCAGCTACTCTCTCATTGGTTCTCGCTATTCCTGTTCATCTTCCGCAGAAACTGCAAACTGGGCCAAACAGGAGGTTAAAGGGACTGACTCTCCAAGTCGGGAGAGTGTTAGTAAAGCGTCTGGAATGTTGCACCCGAGTACCAGGGTATGAAAACTGAGACATATTTGAACACGTCTCCCGATCACATGGTTGATCATACTCTAGGTTCCACATGCATGTTTTAGCTGAAGGAAGAATACCTTAAACCTTGGTAGTTGAAACCCGTGGAATGGGTACCATGCAATATGACTTCAAAGGGTCTTCATTTGCTCACCGAACCTCTCCAATCCTATCACTGCTGCGTTTATGCCCCTGTACACTTGCTTGATTCTCTTTCGGAGACATAGCAATCCATAGGTTTTAAGATACTTACTAGTCAAGTACATTCTTAGGCGTTTAATATGTGGTGTTGAGTCCATTTCGTTGAGCAAGGAGTAGCTCTTGTCTATTCCATATTTGGCTTAAGGAACTTTATCTGTGCTCATTTCAATCTCTGGTTTTATGCAGCACCCCAACTCACCTTTACCCTTAAGCAAGCATAAGTTGGTTTTCTAAATTTGAGACCCTGTTCTGTTCTGTAATTCAGTTCCTGTGTAGCCAAGTTTACATTCCGTGTATTACTGATATCTTATGATGTTTCTTTTTCTGTGTGACTTATTTCAGTTAGAATCATCATACCTGAATCCACTCATTGTGCTGCTAAGGGCCTGATGACACAGATTTCATTGCTGAGTGATATTGCTTTGTAAGTAAATACCACAACTTCTTTCTCCATTTTTCACTTTCTGCGATGTTGAACTTGTACTGTAAACGAGGTTCTTGTAAACAGAGCCGTTCCAAACTTTGGGGTGGCTGTGTCTTTTTGATTTTAATTTCCCTAAGCTATAGGACCATAAGTGGAAGTGCCCGAGGTTCTGTTGCTTTGTTTTTTAGATGTTTCAGGAAACACCATACACTTCTCCCGAGTGTCTGTTGGCAATTTACATCCCGCCCATCAGCATAACAAGGCTCCCAGTTCTCCATGGCCTGTCCTGCCTTTCTGGATTTTACACTTTTTTCAGATGGCCCTTTTGACCGGGGGGAAGTGAGACTTCATTGTAGTGCAGATTTCCTTTGCAAGCTTGCTTGGTTGGCCAAAAAGGGCGTATGCGTTTTTTCCTGAATATATTCAGGAAAAAACGCATACACCCTTTTTGGCCAAGTGCATCAATGTGGACGTTCTGCCTCTTTTCCTATGCTTTCAATGCAATTCCAGTCTACCTCCTGAAATCGGTTTCCTGCAATTCTGCCCCGCTTTCAAGTCCTCTTGGCAGCCTTACTTCAGTCTATTTTTGGACGATAGCTGTCATTTATAACTCTGCAGGTTTGTGAATTACAGTGCCCCTGAGCTCCTTTCTTCAACTCGCTTTCTTGTGACCTGGCCGCAACACCGCAGGATGGCTTCAGGCCCTAATCTGGTTCCGGCACGGCACGCTGTGCCTTTGGTTAATTCCTCTTCCTGGTGGGAAATGAGAGTTAAATTTGCCCGTTCAGACACCTCCAGCTACTCTCTCATTGGTTCTCGCTATTCCTGTTCATCTTCCGCAGAAACTGCAAACTGGGCCAAACAGGAGGTTAAAGGGACTGACTCTCCAAGTCGGGAGAGTGTTAGTAAAGCGTCTGGAATGTTGCACCCGAGTACCAGGGTATGAAAACTGAGACATATTTGAACACGTCTCCCGATCACATGGTTGATCATACTCTAGGTTCCACATGCATGTTTTAGCTGAAGGAAGAATACCTTAAACCTTGGTAGTTGAAACCCGTGGAATGGGTACCATGCAATATGACTTCAAAGGGTCTTCATTTGCTCACCGAACCTCTCCAATCCTATCACTGCTGCGTTTATGCCCCTGTACACTTGCTTGATTCTCTTTCGGAGACATAGCAATCCATAGGTTTTAAGATACTTACTAGTCAAGTACATTCTTAGGCGTTTAATATGTGGTGTTGAGTCCATTTCGTTGAGCAAGGAGTAGCTCTTGTCTATTCCATATTTGGCTTAAGGAACTTTATCTGTGCTCATTTCAATCTCTGGTTTTATGCAGCACCCCAACTCACCTTTACCCTTAAGCAAGCATAAGTTGGTTTTCTAAATTTGAGACCCTGTTCTGTTCTGTAATTCAGTTCCTGTGTAGCCAAGTTTCCGTTCCGTGTATTACTGATATCTTATGATGTTTCTTTTTCTGTGTGACTTATTTCAGTTAGAATCATCATACCTGAATCCACTCATTGTGCTGCTAAGGGCCTGATGACACAGATTTCATTGCTGAGTGATATTGCTTTGTAAGTAAATACCACAACTTCTTTCTCCATTTTTCACTTTCTGCGATGTTGAACTTGTACTGTAAACGAGGTTCTTGTAACCAGAGCCGTTCCAAACTTTGGGGTGGCTGTGTCTTTTTGATTTTAATTTCCCTAAGCTATAGGACCATAAGTGGAAGTGCCCTAGGTTCTGTTGCTTTGTTTTTTAGATGTTTCAGGAAACACCATACACTTCTCCCAAGTGGTTGTTGGCAATTTACATCCCGCCCGTCAGCATAACAAGGCTCCCAGTTCTCCATGGCCTGTCCTGCCTTTCTGGATTTTACACTTTTTTCAGATGGCCCTTTTGACCGGGGGGAAGTGAGACTTCATTGTAGTGCAGATTTCCTTTGCAAGCTTGCTTGGTTGGCCAAAAAGGGCGTATGCGTTTTTTCCTGAATATATTCAGGAAAAAACGCATACGCCCTTTTTGGCCAAGTGCATCATTGTGGACGTTCTGCCTCTTTTCCTATGCTTTCAATGCAATTCCAGTCTACCTCCTGAAATTGGTTTCCTGCAATTCTGCCCCGCTTTCAAGTCCTCTTGGCAGCCTTACTTCAGTCTATTTTTGGACGATAGCTGTCATTTATAACTCTGCAGGTTTGTGAATTACAGTGCCCCTGAGCTCCTTTCTTCAACTCGCTTTCTTGTGACCTGGCCGCAACACCGCAGGATGGCTTCAGGCCCTAATCTGGTTCCGGCCCGGCATGCTGAGCCTTTGGTTAATTCCTCTTCCTTGTGGGAAATGAGAGTTAAGTTTGCCCGTCCAGACACCTCCAGCTAGCCTCTCATTGGTTCTCGCTATTCCTGTTCATCTTCCGCAGAAATTGCAAACTGGGCCAAACAGGAGGTTAAAGGGACTGACTCTCCAAGTCGGGAGAGTGTTAGTAAAGCGTCTGGAAGGTTGCACCCGAGTACCAGGGGAGGAAAACTGAGACATACTTGAACACGTCTCCCGTTCACATGGTTGATCATACTCTGGGTTCCACATGCATGTTTTAGCTGAAGGAAGAATACCTTAAACCTGGAGAGTTGAGACCCGTGTAATGGGTACCATGCAATATGACTTCAAAGGGTCTTCATTTGCTCACCGAACCTCTCCAATCCTATCACTGCTGCGTTTATGCCCCTGTACACACGCTTGATTCTCTTTTGGAGACATAGCAATCCATAGGTTTTAAGATACTTACTAGTCAGGTACATTCTTAGGCGTTTAATATGGGGTGTTGAGTCCATTTCGTTGAGCAAGGAGTAGCTCTTGTCTATTCCATATTTGGCTTAAGGAACTTTATCTGTGCTCATTTCAATCTCTGGTTTTATGCAGCACCCCAACTCACCTTTCCCCTTAAGCAAGCATAAGTTGGTTTTCTAAATTTGAGACCCTGTTCTGTTTTGGAATGCAGTTCCTGTGTAGCCAAGTTTACATTCCGTGTATTAGTGATATCTTATGATGTTTCTTTTTCTGTGTGACTTATTTCAGTTAGAATCATCGTACCTGAATCCACTCATTATGCTGCTACGGGCCTGATGACATAGATTTCATTGCTGAGTGATACTGCATTGTACGTAAGTACCACAAGTTCTTTATCCATTTTTCACTTTCTGTGATATTGAACTTGTACGGTAAAAGAGGTTTTTGTAAACGGAGGCGTCCCAAACTTTGGGGTGGCTGTGTCTTTTTGATTTTAATTTCCCTAAGCTATAGGACAATAAGTGGAAGTGCCCTAGGCTCTGTTGCTTTGTTTTTTAGATGTTTCAGGAAACACCATACACTTCTCCCGAGCGTCTGTTGGCAATTTACATCCCGCCCATCAGCATGACAAGGCTGCCAGTTCTGCATGGCCTGTCCTGCCTTTCTGGATTTTACACTTTTTTCAGATGGCCCTTTTGACCGGGGGGAAGTGAAACTTCATTGTAGTGCAGATTTCCTTTGCAAGCTTGCTTGGTTGGCCAAAAAGGGCGTATGCGTTTTTTCCTGAATATATTCAGGAAAAAACGCATACGCCCTTTTTGGCCAAGTGCATCATTGTGGACGTTCTGCCTCTTTTCCTATGCTTTCAATGCAATTCCAGTCTACCTCCTGAAATCGGTTTCCTGCAATTCTGCCCCGCTTTCAAGTCCTCTTGGCAGCCTTACTTCAGTCTATTTTTGGACGATAGCTGTCATTTATAACTCTGCAGGTTTGTGAATTACAGTGCCCCTGAGCTCCTTTCTTCAACTCGCTTTCTTGTGAGCTGGCCGCAACACCGCAGGATGGCTTCAGGCCCTAATCTGGTTCCGGCACGGCACGCTGAGCCTTTGGTTAATTCCTCTTCCTGGTGGGAAATGATAGTTAAATTTGCCCGTCCAGACACCTCCAGCTAGTCTCTCATTGGTTCTCGCTATTCCTGTTCATCTTCCGCAGAAATTGCAAACGGGGCCAAACAGGAGGTAAAGGCGCTGACTCTCCAAGTGGGGAGAGTGTTAGTAAAGCATCTGGAATGTTGTACCCGAGTACCAGGGTACGAAAACTGAGACATATTTGAACACGTCTCCCGATCACATGGTTGATCATACTTGGGTTCCACATGCATGTTTTAGCTGAAGGAAGAATACCTAAAACCTGGGTAGTTGAAACCCGTGGAACGGGTACCATGCAATATGACTTCAAAGGGTCTGAATTTGCTCACCGAACCTCTCCAATCCTATCACTGCTGCGTTTATGCCCCTGTACACATGCTTGATTCTCTTTCGGAGACATAGCAATCCATAGGTTTTAAGATACTTACTAGTCAGGTACATTCTTAGGCGTTTAATATGCGGTGTTGAGTCCATTTCGTTGAGCAAGGAGTAGCTCTTGTCTATTCCATATTTGGCTTGAGGAACTTTATCTGTGCTCATTTCAATATCTGGTTTTATGCAGCACCCCAACTCACCTTTACCCTTAAGCAAGCATAAGTTGTTTTTCTAAATTTGAGACCCTGTTCTGTTCTTTAATTCAGTTCCTGTGTAGCCAAGTTTACATTCCGTGTATTACTGATATCTTATGATGTTTCTTTTTCTGTGTGACTTATTTCAGTTAGAATCATCATACCTGAATCCACTCATTGTGCTGCTAAGGGCCTGATGACACAGATTTCATTGCTGAGTGATATTGCTTTGTAAGTAAATACCACAACTTCTTTATCCATTTTTCACTTTCTGCGATGTTGAACTTGTACTGTAAACGAGGTTCTTGTAAACAGAGCCGTTCCAAACTTTGGGGTGGCTGTGTCTTTTTGATTTTAATTTCCCTAAGCTATAGGACCATAAGTGGAAGTGCCCGAGGTTCTGTTGCTTTGTTTTTTAGATGTTTCAGGAAACACCATACACTTCTCCCGAGTGTCTGTTGGCAATTTGCATCCCGCCCATCAGCATAACAATGCTCCCAGTTCTCAATGGCCTGTTGCCTTTCTGGATTTTACACTTTTTTCAGATGGCCCTTTTGACCGGGGGGAAGTGAGACTTCATTGTAGTGCAGATTTCCTTTGCAAGCTTGCTTGGTTGGCCAAAAAGGGCGTATGCGTTTTTTCCTGAATATATTCAGGAAAAAACGCATACGCCCTTTTTGGCCAAGTGCATCATTGTGGACGTTCTGCCTCTTTTCCTATGCTTTCAATGCAATTCCAGTCTACCTCCTGAAATCGGTTTCCTGCAATTCTGCCCCGCTTTCAAGTCCTCTTGGCAGCCTTACTTCAGTCTATTTTTGGACGATAGCTGTCATTTATAACTCTGCAGGTTTGTGAATTACAGTGCCCCTGAGCTCCTTTCTTCAACTCGCTTTCTTGTGAGCTGGCCGCAGCACCGCAGGATGGCTTCAGGCCCTAATCTGGTTCCGGCACGGCACGCTGAGCCTTTGGTTAATTCCTCTTCCTGGTGGGAAATGAGAGTTAAATTTGCCCGTCCAGACACCTCCAGCTAGCCTCTCATTGGTTCTCGCTATTCCTGTTCATCTTCCGCAGAAATTGCAAACTGTGCCAAACAGGAGGTTAAAGGGACTGACTCTCCAAGTCGGGAGAGTGTTAGTAAAGCGTCTGGAATGTTGCACCCGAGTACCATGGTACGAAAACTGAGACATATTTGAACACGTCTCCCGATCACATGGTTGATCATACTCTGGGTTCCACATGCATGTTTTAGCTGAAGGAAGAATACCTTAAACCTGGGTAGTTGAAACCCGTGGAATGGGTACCATGCAATATGACTTCAAAGGGTCTTCATTTGCTCACAGAACCTCTCCAATCCTATCACTGCTGCGTTTATGCCCCTGTACACACGCTTGATTCTCTTTTGGAGACATAGCAATCCATAGGTTTTAAGATACTTACTAGTCAGGTACATTCTTAGGCGTTTAATATGGGGTGTTGAGTCCATTTCGTTGAGCAAGGAGTAGCTCTTGTCTATTCCATATTTGGCTTAAGGAACTTTATCTGTGCTCATTTCAATCTCTGGTTTTATACAGCACCCCAACTCACCTTCCCCGTTAAGCAAGCGTAAGTTGGTTTTCTGAACTTGAGACACTGTTCTGTTTTGTAATTCAGTTCATGTGTAGCCAAGTTCACATTCTGTGTATTAGTGATACCTTATGATGTTTCTTTTCTGTGTGACTTATTTCAGTTCGAATCATCATACCTGAATCCACTCATTATGCTGCTACGGGCCTGATGACATAGATTTCATTGCTGAGTGATATTGCATTGTACGTAAGTACCACAACTTCTTTATCCATTTTTCACTTTCTGCGATATTGAACTTGTACCGTAAACGAGGTTCTTGTAAACAGAGGCGTCCCAAACTTTGGGGTGGCTGTGTCTTTTTGATTTTAATTTCCCTAAGCTATAGGACCATAAGTGGCAGTGCCCTAGGCTCTGTTGCTTTGTTTTTTAGATGTTTCAGGAAACACCATACACTTCTCCAGAGTGGCTGTTGGCAATTTACATCCCGCCCATCAGCATAAGAAGGCTCCCAGTTCTCCATGGCCTGTTGTGCCTTTATGGATTCTACACTTTTTTCAGATGGCCCTTTTGACCAGGTGGAAGTGAGACTTCATTGTAGTGCAGATTTCCTTTGCAAGCTTGCTTGGTTGGCCAAAAAGTGCGTATGCGTTTTTTCCTGAATATATTCAGCAAAAAACGCATACGCCCTTTTTGGCCAAGTGCATCATTGTCGAGTTTCTGACTCTCTTCATATGTTTCAATGCAATTCCAGTCTACCTCCTGAAATCGGTTTCCTGCAATTCTGCCTTGCTTTCAATGCCTCTTCACAGCCTTACCTCAATATATTTTTTAAAAATAGTTGGCCTTTATAACTCTGCAGGTTTTTGAATTGCAGTGGCCCTTAGCTCCATTTTTTAGCTCTTATTTTTGTGGTCTTGCCCCGTAACCACAGGATTCCTTGAAGCCCTATTTTTCTTCTGGGGCACCTTGCTGTGCCTTTGGTTAATTCTTCTTACTGATGTGATATTAGAGTGACATGTGCCCATTGAAACCGCTACAGCTAGTTTCTCACTGGTTCCCCCTATTCCCATTCATCCTCTGCACTAACTGCAGACTGTGCGATACCAGAACTTAAAGGCATTGACTCCATGTGGGGATGTTGTTAGTAAAGCGGCTGGAATGTCGATCCGGAGCCCCAGGAGAGGAAAAATGAGGTGCGTTTTAGAAACCTTTCCCGATCATATGGTATACCAGTCGCTGGGTTTCCCAAGCATGGTTTAGCTGTAGGAAGATTCCCTTCAACCTGGAGTGTTGGGACCCTTGGACTGAGTAGCATGAAGTATTGCATTAAACTTTCGGCAGTTGCTCACCAAAGCTCACCAATCCTGTCAGCCCCAAGTGTCCAGCCTTATGTCTTATCCAGCTGTGGGTTTATATGTGGTCAATCCAGGTTGCATCACAGCCCCTGAGCGAATTTTGTAAGAATTTTTCTCTCTTTCATCGTTTCAGCGTTTTGTTTTTAAAATTTATTTCTATAATGGGGTTTAGCTCCTTTTCACTGCTGTGTTTGTGCCGCTCTGCACACACTTGATTCCCTTATGGAGATATATCAATACATGGGTTTTAAGATTCTTATTCCTCAGATATATTTCTCTGCGGTGTATAGGGTGTGTTGAGGTCAGTTCATTGAGCAAGGTGTAGATCTTGTCTAATACCTATTTGGTTTATTGAACGGTATCTGTGCTAATTTCAAACTCTGGTTTTATGCATCACCCCACCTCTCCTTTCCCCTTAAGCTGACATAAGTGTGTTTTCTAAATGTGAGACACTGTTCTGTTCTGTAATTCATTTCTTGTGCAGCCATATTTACCCTCCCTCTATAAGTGATATCTTATGATATGTTTCTTTTTCTGTTTGACTTATTTCAAGTAGTATTATCGGACCTAAATCCACTCTTTATCCTTCTACTAGCCTTATTACATTGATTTCATGGTGAAGAGATATTCCATTGTACATAAGTACCACATCTTCTTTATCCATTGTTCTCTTTCCTGGGATATTTAAGGTGTACTGAAGTTGAGGTTCTTGTAAACAGAGTAGCCCTAAACTGTGGTGTGCTTGTGTCTTGTTGATTTTTAGACTTCCCTAGATATACTCCCATGATTGGAAGTGTCCTATGCTCTGTAGCTCTGTTTTTTAGATGATTTAGGAACCACCATACACTTCTCCAGAGTGGCTCTCGGCAGTTCACACACTGCCCATCAGCGTATAAAGGCTCCCTGTTCTCCATGGCCTGTCCTGCATTTCTGGTTTTTACAATTTTTTAGGATGGCCCTTTTGACCGGTGGGAAGTGAGACTTCTTTGTTGTGCACATTTGCATTGCTTGCTTGCTTCGTTGCCCATAAAGTGCGTATGCGTTTTTTCCTGGATATAATCAGGAAAAAACGCATACGCCCTTTTGGGCCAACTGCATCATTGTCGAAATTCTGCCGCTTTTCATGTGCGTTAAAGACGAGTCCAATCTATCTCTTGAAATCTGTTTCTTGCAATTCTGTCTTGCATTCAGATCCTCTTCTTTGCCTTACCTCAACATATTTTTGGACGTTAGTTTTCATTTATAACTCTGCAGTTTTGTGAATTGCAGTGACCCTGAGCTCCATTTTTTAAGTTGCTCTTTTGTGAGCTGGCCTCAAACCCGCAGGATTGCTTCAGGCCCTATTTTGGCTCCGGCGAGGCAGGCTGAGCCTTTCTTTAATTCTTATTCTTAATGGGAAATTAGAGTGATATGTGCCCATCCAAACCCCTACAACTCTTCTCTCATTGGTTCCCCCTCTTCCCGTTCATCCTCCTCACAATTTGCAAAATGTGTGAAACAGAAGTTTAAATGTGCTGATTCTCCAAGTGGGGAGATTCTAAGTAGCGTGGCTGGAATGGTGAACAGGAGCACCAGGAGAGGATAAATGAGGTGCATTTTAGACACATCTCCCGATCACATGGTGTACAGTCCTCTGGGTTTTCCATGCATGTTTTAGCTGTAGGAAGATCCCTTGAACCTGCAGATTTGGGACCCATTGAATGGGTACCAGGTAGTATTACTTTAAAGGGTGTGCATTTCCTCACCCAACCTCACATTTCTCTTAGCGCAAACAGTTTCCAGCCTTATGTCTCATCCTGCTGTGGGTCTAGATGTGTTCAATCCATGTTGCATCACCGTCCCTGAGGAAAAGTTGTAAGAGGTTTTCTCTGTCTCTCTGTCGTTTATTTTTTTCAATTTATTACTATATTGGTTACAGCTGATTTTCAAAGCTCTGTTTCTTGCTGCTGTACATCCACTTGATTCGCGTACAGAGAGACATCAATAAATTCTTTTTCAGATTCTTACCAGTCGTATATATTCTTTTCCGGTGACTTGAGTGTGCTGAGTGCAGTTCTTTTAGCTACCGTGTAGGCCTTGTTGATTATCAGTTTGGTATTTGGAATGGTATCTTTGCTAATTTCAACCTCCTGGATGATGCCTCACCCCTCCCCACCTTTCCCGTTTAGCAGCCTTATGCGTGTTTTCTACATATTTGACTATGTTTTTGTTTTGTAATTTATTTCATGTGTAGCCATTTTGGATTCCACCTTTAAGTGATATCTTATGATATGTGTCTTTTTCTTTTTGAATTCTGTCACTTAGAATGATCATACGTAACTCCTCCGGAGTTGTTACAACTGGCCATATTTCATTGATTTCCAGGCTGAATAATATTCCACTCTACCTAAGTACCACACCTCTATCCATTTTTTCCCTCCAGAGACATTTAAGTTATATCCTAGTCGAGGATCTTTTAAACAGAGAGGGGGTAAACATTGGGGTGCCTGTGTCCTCTCGATTTTTGTTTTTCCCAAGATATACGCCCATGAGTGCAAGTGCCCTATGCTCTGTAGCTCATTTTTTAGATGCTTTAGTAAACACAATACACTTCTCCAGAATGGCCGTTGGCAATATACATTTCCACTATAAGTCTCACAGGGCTCCCTCTTCTCGTTGCCCTGTCCTGCATTTCTGTTGTTTACGCTTTATGAGGATGGCTCTTCTGACTGATGCGAAGTGATATCTTTTGTAGTATTGACTTCCAGTGCCCACCTGTTTGGTTGGCTAAAAAAGTGTATGCCCTTTTCTTGAATATATACAGAAAAGAACGCATACACCCTTTTTGGCCAACTGCAATGTTGGCAATGTTCAGCTCCTTTTCTTGTGCTTAATGGCGAGTCCTTTCTACCTCCTCAAATCCCTTTCCTGCCATTCTCCCTTGCTTACAAGTCCTTTTCTCTGACTTTCCTCAAGACATTTTTCAGTGATGGATATTTTCAACTCTGCAGTTTTGTGAATTTTACTGCCCCTGAGTTCCATTGTTCAACTCGTGTTTATGGGAACTGGCCACAAAGCAGTGGGATTTCCTCAAGCCCTATACTGTTTCCATGGGCAACCCTAGCCTTTGGTCAATTCGTCTTCCTGATTGGAAATTAGAGTGACATGTGCCTGTCTGAACACCTAGGACTTGTCTCTCATTGTTCCTCATCCTTCCGCTTCATCCTCTGGACAAATTCCAAACTGTACGCAACAGGATGTTGACAGTGCTGACATCTCCAAGTGGGGAGACTGTTAGTAAAGACGCTGGAGGGGTGAACCCGAGCACCAGGAGATGAGGAGATGAGATGCCTTTTCCAAACTCTTCCCGATCAGACGGTATACCATCCTCTGGGTGTGACAGACATGTTTTAGCAGTAGGAAGAGTCCCATTCATGTAAGGAGAACACCAGAGCTTTTTCAAAATCAGTGTCTCCCCGAAACCCAAACTGGGGAAGTTTTTAAGCTACGGCTACACATATGTTCATTAAGGGCCTTGGGAAGTAGGCAGAGTCCAAACTTTAGATGATTGAAGTCTTCAGGGTCAGAAGCACTCACCACCAGCTTCCCTTAGGCTACACTTTAACTGTCATTGATAGATGATGTCAATAAAAATATCTATTCTTTTTCAGATTATTTCCCCTTATAGGTTATTGCAAAATGTTGAGTGTAGTTCCCTGTGCTATACAGTAGTTCCTTGTTGATGATCTATTTTATACATAGCAGTGTGTATGTGTTCATTCCAAACTGTTAATTTATCCCTCCTCCCACCTTTCCCCTTTGGTAATAATAAATTATAAGATTTTATACTTCTCAGAAATGGGGGAGCTGAAAGAGAGGTATCATTTTCAATGGAAAAGCATTTAAAACAAGATTGAAGGTTTAACCAAGATTATTAGCTGTACATCCTTGGAAAGAAATCACTTCGTTTCTCTAATATTGACCTGACAAATAAGACAAACCTTTTCACTGAACTTGCTTATAAAAAGTGATGGAAATATCAAATGGAAGTGTTAAAAACATCTTATTTTACCCGAGCCTTATACACTGTTCTATGTTAACTACAGTTTGGCTCACACATCTGTTCATTGAGGTTACAATAGTCTCAATTTCTGTTACTGATCCTCCAGAGTGGACCCCAACAAGTGTCCCCCTGCCCAGTGTCATTGGGGCCAACAGATCGAGACTGAGTTTGGTTCACAAGCAAAGGAAACTTTATATTTTGATCAGAGAATGGAGAGGTGAGAGCATGCACTACCCCGTGGGCTGTGGGCTGGGCTGCTGTGTAGAGATCCTGTCAGAGTCAGTGGGAGGGAGGGAGGTGGCGGAGCTCTCGAGGGCCGGGTTGGCTGTAGCTCAGGCTCTATATCGTGGAGTCTGCACTGGGCCCCAGGAGCTGAGGTGTCGACCCAGCCATTCTGCACTAGGAAATCTGGTCTGAAGTGCCGGGTGTGGAACCTCTGCATGCGGGACCCTAGGAGCACGTGAAATTAGACAAAGCACAAAGGATAAAAAAGGTTAGACTTGACTTTATTGCCCAGATTCTATTTTTATCTCCCAGGGATTTTTAATGGGCTTTGCTGGGGACAAACCCCTCCTCTGCCTTTTGTCCCGTTCCTCATTCTTGGAGTGCTGAGGGTGCAGACCCTTCTTCTGTAACTGCTGAGTGCTGAGTTGGGAGCCCTCATACCCTGGGGCGAGGGTCAGAGCTTCTCCCCAGCAGCCTCCCGGTGACGTTGATTGTCCCCAGGACCCCTGCCTCCCTGCTCGTCCACCTGAGCACCAGCATTGGAAGTGTTATAGATTCTAATGACCTTTAAGGGTCCAGGAAAGAGATGTGCAGAGACGCTGTGGGGGCCGGTTTCACCCCGCCCCACATTTGTTCGGCCACCTTAGGCTGACCGTCTCTGCCAGCCTAGATGCTCTGACCAGTAGTCTGCGCTTTCTTCAATTAGGCCCCTGAATTAACGTACAAACAGCACCAGGTGTCAGAGCCCTGCCCGCTCAACTCCCAGACAGTCCAGGGTCAGTGGTGACCAAGGACCATGATGGCTACTGAGTCAACAGCCTTTTGAAGTAAACAGGAGTCCAGCCGGTCTTATTGGCCACCATCATCACGGTGTCTGTAGGCTTTTCTATGGTGACAGTGTGGTATACTGTTCCCCCGCCAAGATTATTAGCTCCCCTCTGGGTGCAGTAAGTCCTGCAAGCAGTAGTCTACTCTTTTGGGACACACTCTTGTTGTTTTATGAGAGAAACTCCAGGTCAAGTGATGTTCACACGAGTCGTCATGGTGCCCTGTTGCCCCCGGTTATCTCTCTGGATGTTGGAGTTGGAGGGCCTCCTCACTCGAGGTCGGTGTGCCCACAGAGCGAACCCTGCAACTTCAGGGCATGGTTGGTGGTTAGGATCACCACGTGGGGTCCTTTTCCCTTAGGAGGGAGGTGGCCTTTTGGGCTGCTGATTTCCAGGTTTTTAGATACCGCCAGTATCTTGGCCAGATGTGGCAGTGGGCCAAGCCCCTTAGTGACCGTAGTTTATCCTACCTGGATGGCATTCTTGCATTGTTCCATTTCAAGTGGTCCCAGTTTTTGCACTAATTCTCCAATGGCGATTCACCTTTCACCGGGAATGTAAAGGTCAAAGGGTTTAGCTAAATTAGGGAGTTCCAGGGCAAGGGTCTGAATTGACTGCTCTTTCCATTCTTGAAAGGCCACTTCTGGATTCTATTCAAAAGGATCATCATCTTTTCCTTTCAGTGTTTCATATAGAGGCCCAGCTAGTAGACTGTAGCTAGGGATCCAGAAGCAGCAAACCCTGGCCTCCCCAGGAACCCCTAAGCTGTCTTCTAGTTTTAGAAAGGGGTAAGGCTGAAAATGGTTTCTTCCCTTTCCTGGGATGGGCTTCTCTGACCTTCTGTGAGAATGAAGCCCAGGCAGGTCACCGCAGTCTGTGATATTTGAGCTTTTTCTTGGACAACTTCTATCCTTTATTGGCTTGGTAGTTCAGAGGCCTCCTTAGTAGGGCTGGTGATCAGAATGTCGTCTGCATATTGAAGGAGGGTTTCCTTTTCCAGAGGTAGAACTTTTAGGTCTTTAGCTAAGCTTTCCCCAAAGATGGTGTGGGAATTTTTGCACCCTTGGGGCCAGACGGCCCGGAAGTATTGTTTTAGTTGTATGTTGAGTCCTGCCACTCACAAGCCAAAATTTCTTGTGACTCTGGGACTAATGGAATACAAAAGAAGGCATCATTGAAGACTAATACAGAATACCATGTCCTGGTGGTTGGTAGAATGACCAGCAGGGTGTAGGAATTAGGAGCAACTGGAGGTATATCCTCGGTGGCTTCACTGACTGTCCTGACATCCTTTACCAGGTCCCCAGCAGCCCATGGGGCTCTCGTGGTCAGACCAATCCCAGAATATGGAGCTCACCTGGGCAGGTACCCCACCCCCACCCCAGCCCACGGGGCTCTCGTGGTCAGGCCCCTCCCAGGATACAGAGCTACCCTTGCAGGTACCGTGGCAGGGCTGGGCACACAGGAACCGTGCACATAGCCCTCATTGCAGAGCACCCCCAGCTCACCTGTCGCTCAGAGCTGACACAGAGCACCTCAGAGCAGGACTTGAACTAACAAACAGCAGCTGCGACAGGTCTGTGACCCTGGGCATCACTCCGTGAGGCCTCCCTCCACCTGGTCTTCCAGAGACTTCCACTGCACCCGGGGCACCAGGCCTCTGTCTCCAACCACCACCCACCCCTCCTCTGCCTGACTCCTGGGTTCCTCTCATTAGGAGAGGGTTTTCTTGAAGTTGTCTCCCACTCATGGGCCAGATAAAATGATTAGAAAACAAGCCAAAGCTGCAGCCCCTTGTCTATCCTGACTCTCAGGAGCCCACACCTGTTCCTTGGACCTGGCCGGTTCAGCAAGTTCCATTTTCTGCAACTGTGAGCCCCTGAGGGGTGATGATTGGCTGACCTGGGCAGCCTTACCTTGCCGGCCAGCCCTCCCCAGGTGTGCCTGGGTTGAGATCAATATAAATACCACTCCAGGCAGCAAGAGCCCCTGCAGCCGTGCCTGACGCCATTTTCTCTGCCCTGTCAGCAGTCTCGGGGCTGGGCTGGTGGGAGGGAGTGAGAGGCCACGGCTTTGTGGGTGGCCCAGTGTGAGTGGGGCTCTGCTGGACTTTCTGCAGCAGTTGCCAGGCTGCCACCTGCTAAAGAAGAGGATGTGTCACCCATACCTGCTGCTGGAATTTCTCCCTGGGCAGAGGTGAGGAAGGAAAAAAGCAGTGGGGGCAGGGACAGGACGGGTATCTCAGGCAGGGAAATGGAAATCTTCCAGAAGAGCACCCAGGGCCAGGACCATCCTGGCTGGCCTGCAGGCACCAAGTCGGCCGGCATGCTGTCACTCGTGTGGCTCTATGGCCCTTCCTCTAGGCTTTCAAGTCCTTGTATATATTCAGGTGTTTTACCTGGGACGGGTGGGAATAGTTCAGCAGCAACTGGCCTGGGGCTCAGCTCACGTTTACTCACAGATGCCTCGGCACGGTGCCCCAGCTTTGCAATGAGGACGCTTGTTGCGTGGGGGCTGCTGGCTGAATGGGAGACGATTCCCCACCACTGACCAACTTCAGAATTGTTTACAACTGGAGCAAGTGCCCTGATACGGTTTTCCTCTGTGTAACTGGTGGGTTCTGTGTTTTTTTTCTCTTTTTCGTTTTTGGTTCAAGGTAGATTTTATTCCTCTTTTTTGTATTTACAGATATAAGCATGGAAATAATTTATTCATATAAATACATGTATGTGCAGGGAATAATTGTTTTTTCTGTTTTATTTTTTAAATTTTACTTCTTTTTAATTTTGAATTTTATTTTATATTTTTATACAGCAGGTTCTTATTGGTTATCTATTTTATACATATAAATGTATACATGCCAATCCCAGTCTCTCAACTCCTCCCACCACCACCCCCCCAACAGCTTTCCCCCCTTGTTGTCCATACGTTTGTTGTCTACATCTGTTGCTCTGTTTATGCCTTGCAAAATGGTTAATCTGTACAGTTTTTCTAGGTTCCACATATATGCATGAATATACAAGATTTGTTTTTCTCTTTCTGACTTACTTCACTCTGTATGACAGTCTCTAGATCCATCGACGTCTCTACAAATGACCCAATTTCATTCCTTTTCATGGCTTAGTAATATTCCATTTTATATATGTACCACAGCTTTATGCATTCGTCTGTCTGTGGGCATTTAGGTTGCTTCCATTACCTCGATATTGTAAATAGTGATGCAATGAACATTGCGGTGAATGACTCTTTTTGATTTATGGTTTTGTCTGGGTATATGTCCAGTACTGGGATTGCTGTATCATATGGTAATTCTATTGTTAGTTTCTTAAGAAATTCCATATTGTTCTCCATAATGACTGTATCAATTTATATTCCCAACAATAGTGGAAGAGGGTTCCTTTTCTCCACACCCTTTCCAGCATTTGTTGTTTGTAGATTTTCAATGATGCCTATTCTACCAGGTGTGAGGTGATACCTCATTGTTGAATCCATTTCGTTGAGCAAGGGGTAGCTCTTGTCTATTACATATTTGGCTTATGGAACGGTATCTGTGCTAATTTCAAACTCTGCTTTTATGCAGCACCCCAACTCACCTTCCCCCTTAAGCAGGCATAAGTTGGTTTTCTAAACTTGAGACCCTGTTCTGTTTTGTAATTCAGTTCATGTGTAGCCAAGTTCACATTCCGTGTATTAGTGATACCTTATGATGTTTCTTTTTCTGTGTGACTTATTTCACTTAGAATCATCGTGCCTCAATCCACTCATTAGGCTGGTACGGGCCTGGTGACATAGATTTCATTGCTGAGTGGTATTCTGTTGTACAGAAGTACCGCAACTTCTTTATCCATTATTTGCTCTCTGGGATATTTAACTTGTGCTGTAGAAGAGATTCCTGTAAAAAGAGCCGTCCCAAATTTTGGGGTTGCTGTGTCTTTTTGATATTAATTTCCCTAAGCTATAGGACCATAAGTGGAAGTGCCCTAGGCTCTGTTGCTTTGTTTTTTAGATGTTTCAGGAAACACCATACACTTCTCCAGAGTGGCTGTTGGCAATTTACATCCCGCCCATCAGCATAACAAGGCTCCCATTTCTCCATGGCCTGTCCTGCCTTTCTGGATTTTACACTTTATTCTGATGGCCCTTTTGACCGGGGGGAAGTGAGACTTCATTGTAGTGCAGATTTCCTTTGCAAGCTTGCTTGGTTGGCCAAAAAGGGCGTATGCGTTTTTTCCTG
Source organism: Delphinus delphis (assembly GCF_949987515.2). Classification (NCBI taxonomy): domain Eukaryota; kingdom Metazoa; phylum Chordata; class Mammalia; order Artiodactyla; family Delphinidae; genus Delphinus; species Delphinus delphis. The sequence goes on from NW_027192659.1 coordinate 2,480,668, forward strand.
AATATATTCAGGAAAAAACGCATATGCCCTTTTGGCAAAGTGCATCATTGTGGACGTTCTGCCTCTTTTCCTACGCTTTCAATGCAATTCCAGTCTACCTCCTGAAATCGGTATCCTGCAATTCTGCCCCGCTTTCAAGTCCTCTTGGAAGCCTTACTTCAGTACATTTTTGGACGATAGCTGTCATTTATAACTCTGCAGGTTTGTGAATTACAGTGCCCCTGAGCTCCTTTCTTCAACTCGCTTTCTTTTGAGCTGGCCGCAACACCGCAGGATGGCTTCAGGCCCTAATCTGGTTCTGGCACGGCACGCTGAGCCTTTGGTTATTTCCTCTTCCTGGTGGGAAATGAGAGTTAAATTTGCCCGTCCAGACACCTCCAGCTAGTCTCTCATTGGTTCTCCCTATTCCTGTTCATCTTCCGCAGAAATTGCAAACTGGGCCAAACAGGAGGTTAAAGGTTCTGACTCTCCAAGTTGGGAGAGTGTTAGTAAAGGGTCTGGAATGTTGCACCCGAGTACCAGGGGAGGAAAACTGAGACATATTTGAACACGTCTCCCGTTCACACGGTTGATCATACTCTGGGTTCCACATGCATGTTTTAGCTGAAGGAAGAATACCTTAAACCTGGAGAGTTGAGACCCGTGGAATGGGTACCATGCAATATGACTTCTAAGGGTCTTCATTTGCTCACCGAACCTCTCCAATCCTATCACTGCTGCGTTTATGCCCCTGTACACACGCTTGATTCTCTTTCGGAGACATAGCAATCCATAGGTTTTAAGATACTTACTAGTCAGGTACATTCTTAGGCGTTTAATATGGGGTGTTGAGTCCATTTCGTTGAGCAAGGAGTAGCTCTTGTCTATTCCATATTTGGCTTAAGGAACTTTATCTGTGCTCATTTCAATCTCTGGTTTTATGCAGCACCCCACTCACCTTCCCCCTTAAGCAAGCGTAAGTTGGTTTTCTAAACTTGAGACACTGTTCTGTTTTGTAATTCAGTTCATGTGTAGCCAAGTTCACATTCTGTGTATTAGTGATACCTTATGATGTTTCTTTTCTGTGTGACTTATTTCAGTTCGAATCATCATACCTGAATCCACTCATTATGCTGCTACGGGCCTGATGACATAGATTTCATTGCTGAGTGATATTGCATTGTACGTAAGTACCACAAGTTCTTTATCCATTTTTCACTTTCTGCGATATTGAACTTGTACCGTAAACGAGGTTCTTGTAAACAGAGCCGTCCCAAACTTTGGGGTGGCTGTGTCTTTTTGATTTTAATTTCCCTAAGCTATAGGACCATAAGTGGAAGTGCCCTAGGCTCTGTTGCTTTGTTTTTTAGATGTTTCAGGAAACACCATACACTTCTCCAGAGTGGCTGTTGGCAATTTACATCCTGCCTATCAGCATAAGAAGGCTCCCAGTTCTCCATGGCCTGTCGTGCCTTTATGGATTTTACACTTTTTTCAGATGGCCCTTTTGACCGGGGGGAAGTGAGACTTCATTGCAGTGCAGATTTCCTTTGCAAGCTTGCTTGGTTGGCCAAAAAGGGCGTATGCGTTTTTTCCTGAATATATTCAGGAAAAAACGCATACGCCCTTTTTGGCCAAGTGCATCATTGTCGAGTTTCTGACTCTCTTCATATGCTTTCAATGCAATTCCAGTCTACCTCCTGAAATCGGTTTCCTGCAATTCTGCCCCGCTTTCAAGTCCTCTTGGCAGCCTTACTTCAGTATATTTTTGGACGATAGCTGTCATTTATAACTCTGCAGGTTTGTGAATTACAGTGCCCCTGAGCTCCTTTCTTCAACTCGCTTTCTTGTGACCTGGCCGCAACACCGCAGGATGGCTTCAGGCCCTAGTCTGGTTCCGGCACGGCACGCTGAGCCTTTGGTTAATTCCTCATCCTGGTGGGAAATTAGAGTTAATTTGCCCGTCCAGACACCTCCAGCTAGTCTCTCATTGGTTCTCGCTATTCCTGTTCATCTTCCGCAGAAATTGCAAACTGGGCCAAACAGGAGGTTAAAGGGACTGACTCTCCAAGTCGGGAGAGTGTTAGTAAAGCGTCTGGAATGTTGCACCGAAGTACCAGGGGACGAAAACTGAGACATATTTGAACACGTCTCCCGATCACACGGTTGATCATACTCTGGGTTCCACATGCATGTTTTAGCTGAAGAAAGAATACCTTAAACCTGGAGAGTTGAGACCCGTGGAATGGGTACCATGCAATATGACTTCAAAGGGTCTTCATTTGCTCACCGAATCTCTCCAATCCTATCACTGCTGCGTTTATGACCCTTGTATACACGCTTGATTCCATTTTGGAGACATAGCAATCCATAGGTTTTAAGATACTTACTAGTCAGGTATATTCTTAGGCCTTTAATATGGGGTGTGGAGTCCATTTCGTTGAGCAAGGTGAAGCTCTTGTCTATTCCATATTTGGCTTGAGGAACTTTATCTGTGCTCATTTCAATCTCTGGTTTTATGCAGCACCCCAACTCACCTTCCCACTTAAGCAAGCATAAGTTGGTTTTCTAAATTTGAGACCCTGTTCTGTTTTGTAATTCAGTTCCTGTGTAGCCAAGTTTCCATTCCGTGTATTACTGATATCTTATGATGTTTCTTTTTCTGTGTGACTTATTTCAGTTAGAATCATCATACCTGAATCCACTCATTGTGCTGCTAAGGGCCTGATGACATAGATTTCATTGCTGAGTGATTTTGCTTTGTAAGTGAATACCACAACTTCTTTATCCATTTTTCACTTTCTGCGATGTTGAACTTGTACTGTAAACGAGGTTCTTGTAAACAGAGCCGTTCCAAACTTTGGGGTGGCTGTGTCTTTTTGATTTTAATTTCCCTAAGCTATAGGACCATAAGTGGAAGTGCCCTAGGTTCTGTTGCTTTGTTTTTTAGATGTTTCAGGAAACACCATACACTTCTCCCGAGTGGTTGTTGGCAATTTACATCCCGCCCATCAGCATAACAAGGCTCCCAGTTCTCCATGGCCTGTCCTGCCTTTCTGGATTTTACACTTTTTTCAGATGGCCCTTTTGACCGGGGGGAAGTGAGACTTCATTGTAGTGCAGATTTCCTTTGCAAGCTTGCTTGGTTGGCCAAAAAGGGCGTATGCGTTTTTTCCTGAATATATTCAGGAAAAAACGCATACGCCCTTTTTGCCCAAGTGCATCATTGTGGACGTTCTGCCTCTTTTCCTATGCTTTCAATGCAATTCCAGTCTACCTCCTGAAATCGGTTTCCTGCAATTCTGCCCCGCTTTCCAGTCCTCTTGGCAGCCTTACTTCAGTCTATTTTTGGACGATAGCTGTCATTTATAACTCTGCAGGTTTGTGAATTACAGTGCCCCTGAGCTCCTTTCTTCAACTCGCTTTCTTTTGAGCTGGCCGCAACACCGCAGGATGGCTTCAGGCCCTAATCTGGTTCCGGCCCGGCATGCTGAGCCTTTGGTTAATTCCTCTTCCTGGTGGGAAATGAGAGTTAAATTTGCCCGTCCAGACACCTCCAGCTAGTCTCTCATTGGTTCTCGCTATTCCTGTTCATCTTCCGCAGAAATTGCAAACTGGGCCAAACAGGAGGTTAAAGGGACTGACTCTCCAAGTCGGGAGAGTGTTAGCAAAGCGTCTGGAATGTTGCACCCGAGGACCAGGGTACGAAAACTGAGACATATGTGAACACGTATCCCAATCACATGGTTGATCATACTCTAGGTTCCACATGCATGTTTTAGCTGAAGGAACAATACCTTAAACCTGGGTATTTGAAACCCGTGGAATGGGTACCATGCAATATGACTTCAAAGGGTCTTCATTTGCTCACGAACCTCTCCAATCCTATCACTGCTGCGTTTATGCCCCTGTACACATGCTTGATTCTCTTTCGGAGACATAGCAATCTATAGGTTTTAAGATACTTACTAGTCAGGTACATTCTTAGGCGTTTAATATGCGGTGTTGAGTCCATTTTGTTGAGCAAGGAGTAGCTCTTGTCTATTCCATATTTGGCTTAAGGAACTTTATCTGTGCTCATTTCAATCTCTGGTTTTATGCAGCACCCCAACTCACCTTTCCCCTTAAGCAAGCATAAGTTGGTTTTCTAAATTTGAGACCCTGTTCTGTTTTGGAATGCAGTTCCTGTGTAGCCAAGTTTACATTCCGTGTATTAGTGATATCTTATGATGTTTCTTTTTCTGTGTGACTTATTTCAGTTAGAATCATCATACCTGAATCCACTCATTATGCTGCTATGGGCCTGATGACATAGATTTCATTGCTGAGTGATACTGCATTGTACGTAAGTACCACAGGTTCTTTATCCATTTTTCACTTTCTGTGATATTGAACTTGTACGGTAAACGAGGTTCTTGTAAACAGAGGCGTCCCAAACTTTGGGGTGGCTGTGTCTTTTTGATTTTAATTTCCCTAAGCTATAGGACCATAAGTGGAAGTGCCCTAGGCTCTGTTGCTTTGTTTTTTAGATGTTTCAGGAAACACCATACACTTCTCCCAAGTGTCTGTTGGCAATTTACATCCCGCCCATCAGCATAACAAGGCTCCCAGTTCTCAATGGCCTGTTGCCTTTCTGGATTTTACACTTTTTTCAGATGGCCCTTTTGACCGGGGGGAAGTGAGACTTCATTGTAGTGCAGATTTCCTTTGCAAGCTTGCTTGGTTGGCCAAAAAGGGCGTATGCGTTTTTTCCTGAATATATTCAGGAAAAAACGCATACGCCCTTTTTGGCCAAGTGCATCATTGTGGACGTTCTGCCTCTTTTCCTATGCTTTCAATGCAATTCCAGTCTACCTCCTGAAATCGGTTTCCTGCAATTCTGCCCCGCTTTCAAGTCCTCTTGGCAGCCTTACTTCAGTCTATTTTTGGACGATAGCTCTCATTTATAACTCTGCAGGTTTGTGAATTACAGTGCCCCTGAGCTCCTTTCTTCAACTCGCTTTCTTGTGACCTGGCCACAACACCGCAGGATGGCTTCAGGCCCTAATCTGGTTCCGGCCCGGTATGCTGAGCCTTTGGTTAATTCGTCTTCCTGGTGGGAAATGAGAGTTAAATTTGCCCGTCCAGACACCTCCAGCTAGCCTCTCATTGGTTCTCGCTATTCCTGTTCATCTTCCGCAGAAATTGCAAACTGGGCCAAACAGGAGGTTAAAGGGACTGACTCTCCAAGTCGGGAGAGTGTTAGTAAAGCATCTGGAATGTTGCACCCGAGTACCAGGGTACGAAAACTGAGACATATTTGAACACGTCTCCCGTTCACATGGTTGATCATACTCTGGGTTCCACATGCATGTTTTAGCTGAAGGAAGAATACCTTAAACCTGGAGAGCTGAGACCCGTGTAATGGGTACCATGCAATATGACTTCAAAGGGTCTTCATTTGCTCACGAACCTCTCCAATCCTATCACTGCTGCGTTTATGCCCCTGTACACATGCTTGATTCTCTTTCGGAGACATAGCAATCTATAGGTTTTAAGATACTTACTAGTCAGGTACATTCTTAGGCGTTTAATATGCGGTGTTGAGTCCATTTTGTTGAGCAAGGAGTAGCTCTTGTCTATTCCATATTTGGCTTAAGGAACTTTATCTGTGCTCATTTCAATCTCTGGTTTTATGCAGCACCCCAACTCACCTTTCCCCTTAAGCAAGCATAAGTTGGTTTTCTAAATTTGAGACCCTGTTCTGTTTTGGAATGCAGTTCCTGTGTAGCCAAGTTTACATTCCGTGTATTAGTGATATCTTATGATGTTTCTTTTTCTGTGTGACTTATTTCAGTTAGAATCATCATACCTGAATCCACTCATTATGCTGCTACGGGCCTGATGACATAGATTTCATTGCTGAGTGATACTGCATTGTACGTAAGTACCACAGGTTCTTTATCCATTTTTCACTTTCTGTGATATTGAACTTGTACGGTAAACGAGGTTCTTGTAAACAGAGGCGTCCCAAACTTTGGGGTGGCTGTGTCTTTTTGATTTTAATTTCCCTAAGCTATAGGACCATAAGTGGAAGTGCCCTAGGCTCTGTTGCTTTGTTTTTTAGATGTTTCAGGAAACACCATACACTTCTCCCAAGTGTCTGTTGGCAATTTACATCCCGCCCATCAGCATAACAAGGCTCCCAGTTCTCAATGGCCTGTTGCCTTTCTGGATTTTACACTTTTTTCAGATGGCCCTTTTGACCGGGGGGAAGTGAGACTTCATTGTAGTGCAGATTTCCTTTGCAAGCTTGCTTGGTTGGCCAAAAAGGGCGTATGCGTTTTTTCCTGAATATATTCAGGAAAAAACGCATACGCCCTTTTTGGCCAAGTGCATCATTGTGGACGTTCTGCCTCTTTTCCTATGCTTTCAATGCAATTCCAGTCTACCTCCTGAAATCGGTTTCCTGCAATTCTGCCCCGCTTTCAAGTCCTCTTGGCAGCCTTACTTCAGTCTATTTTTGGACGATAGCTCTCATTTATAACTCTGCAGGTTTGTGAATTACAGTGCCCCTGAGCTCCTTTCTTCAACTCGCTTTCTTGTGACCTGGCCACAACACCGCAGGATGGCTTCAGGCCCTAATCTGGTTCCGGCCCGGTATGCTGAGCCTTTGGTTAATTCGTCTTCCTGGTGGGAAATGAGAGTTAAATTTGCCCGTCCAGACACCTCCAGCTAGCCTCTCATTGGTTCTCGCTATTCCTGTTCATCTTCCGCAGAAATTGCAAACTGGGCCAAACAGGAGGTTAAAGGGACTGACTCTCCAAGTCGGGAGAGTGTTAGTAAAGCATCTGGAATGTTGCACCCGAGTACCAGGGTACGAAAACTGAGACATATTTGAACACGTCTCCCGTTCACATGGTTGATCATACTCTGGGTTCCACATGCATGTTTTAGCTGAAGGAAGAATACCTTAAACCTGGAGAGCTGAGACCCGTGTAATGGGTACCATGCAGTATGACTTCAAAGGGTCTTCATTTGCTCACCGAACCTCTCCAATCCTATCACTGCTGCGTTTATGCCCCTGTACACACGCTTGATTCTCTTTTGGAGACATAGCAATCCATAGGTTTTAAGATACTTACTAGTCAGGTACATTCTTAGGCGTTTAATATGGGGTTTTGAGTCCATTTCATTGAGCAAGGAGTAGCTCTTGTCTATTCCATATTTGGCTTAAGGAACTTTATCTGTGCTCATTTCAATCTCTGGTTTTATGCAGCACCTCAACTCACCTTTCCCCATAAGCAAGCATAAGTTGGTTTTCTAAATTTGAGACCCTGTTCTGTTTTGGAATGCAATTCCTGTGTAGCCAAGTTTACATTCCGTGTATTAGTGATATCTTATGATGTTTCTTTTTCTGTGTGACTTATTTCAGTTAGAATCATCGTACCTGAATCCACTCATTATGCTGCTATGGGCCTGATGACATAGATTTCATTGCTGAGTGATACTGCATTGTACGTAAGTACCACAAGTTCTTTATCCATTTTTCACTTTCTGTGATATTGAACTTGTACGGTAAACGAGGATCTTGTAAACGGAGGCGTCCCAAACTTTGGGGTGGCTGTGTCTTTTTGATTTTAATTTCCCTAAGCTATAGGACCATAAGCGGAAGTGCCCTAGGCTCTGCTGCTTTGTTTTTAGATGTTTCAGGAAAAACCATACACTTCTCCCAAGTGTCTGTTGGCAATTTACATCCCGCCCATCAGCATAACAAGGCTCCCAGTTCTCCATGGCGTGTTGCCTTTCTGGATTTTACACTTTTTTCAGATGGCCCTTTTGACCAGGGGGAAGTGAGACGTCATTGTAGTGCAGATTTCCTTTGCAAGCTTGCTTGGTTGGCCAAAAAGGGCGTATGCGTTTTTTCCTGAATATATTCAGGAAAAAACGCATACGCCCTTTTTGGCCAAGTGCATCATTGTGGACGTTCTGCCTCTTTTCCTATGCTTTCAATGCAATTCCAGTCTACCTCCTGAAATCGTTTTCCTGCAATTCTGCCGCGCTTTCAAGTCCTCTTGGCAGCCTTACTTCAGTCTATTTTTGGACGATAGCTGTCATTTATAAGTCTGCAGGTTTGTGAATTACAGTGCCCCTGAGCTCCTTTCTTCAACTCGCTTTCTTGTGAGCTGGCCGCAACACCGCAGGATGTCTTCAGGCCCTAATCTGGTTCCGGCACGGCACGCTGAGCCTTTGGTTAATTCCTCTTCCTGGTGGGAAATGAGAGTTAAATTTGCCCGTCCAGACACCTCCAGCTAGCCTCTCATTGGTTCTCGCTATTCCTGTTCATCTTCCACAGAAATTGCAAACTGGGCCAAACAGGAGGTTAAAGGGACTGACTCTCCAAGTGGGGAGAGTGTTAGTAAAGCGTCTGGAATGTTGCACCCGAGTACCAGGGTACGAAAACTGAGACATATTTGAACACGTCTCCCGATCACATGGTTGATCATACTCTAGGTTCCACATGCATGTTTTAGCTGAAGGAAGAATACCTTAAACCTGGGTATTTGAAACCCGTGGAATGGGTACCATGCAATATGACTTCAAAGGGTCTTCATTTGCTCACGAACCTCTCCAATCCTATCACTGCTGCGTTTATGCCCCTGTACACATGCTTGATTCTCTTTCGGAGACATAGCAATCCATAGGTTTTAAGATACTTACTAGTCAGGTACATTCTTAGGCGTTTAATATGCGGTGTTGAGACCATTTCGTTGAGCAAGGAGTAGCTCTTGTCTATTCCATATTTGGCTTAAGGAACTTTATCTGTGCTCATTTCAATCTCTGGTTTTATGCAGCACCCCAACTCACCTTTCCCCTTAAGCAAGCATAAGTTGGTTTTCTAAATTTGAGACTCTGTTCTGTTCTGTAATTCAGTTCCTGTGTAGCCAAGTTTACATTCCGTGTATTACTGATATCTTATGATGTTTCTTTTTCTGTGTGACTTATTTCAGTTAGAATCATCATACCTGAATCCACTCATTGTGCTGCTAAGGGCCTGATGACACAGATTTCATTGCTGAGTGATATTGCTTTGTAAGTAAATACCACAACTTCTTTATCCATTTTTCACTTTCTGCGATGTTGAACTTGTACTGTAAACGAGGTTCTTGTAAACAGAGCCGTTCCAAACTTTGGGTTGGCTGTGTCTTTTTGATTTTAATTTCCCTAAGCTATAGGACCATAAGTGGAAGTGCCCTAGGCTCTGTTGCTTTGTTTTTTAGATGTTTAAGGAAACACCATACACTTCTCCCGATTGTCCGTTGGCAATTTACATCCCGCCCATCAGCATAACAAGGCTCCCAGTTCTCCATGGCCTGTCCTGCCTTTCTGGATTTTACACTTTTTTCAGATGGCCCTTTTGACCAGGGGAAAGTGAGACTTCATTGTAGTGCAGATTTCCTTTGCAAGCTTGCTTGGTTGGCCAAAAAGGGCGTATGCGTTTTTTCCTGAATATATTCAGGAAAAAACGCATACGCCCTTTTTGGCCAAGTGCATCATTGTGGACGTTCTGCCTCTTTTCCTATGCTTTCAATGCAATTCCAGTCTACCTCCTGAAATCGGTTTCCTGCAATTCTGCCCCGCTTTCAAGTCCTCTTGGCAGCCTTACTTCAGTCTATTTTTGGACGATAGCTGTCATTTATAAGTCTGCAGGTTTGTGAATTACAGTGCCCCTGAGCTCCTTTCTTCAACTCGCTTTCTTGTGAGCTGGCCGCAACACCGCAGGATGTCTTCAGGCCCTAATCTGGTTCCGGCACGGCACGCTGAGCCTTTGGTTAATTCCTCTTCCTGGTGGGAAATGAGAGTTAAATTTGCCCATCCAGACACCTCCAGCTAGTCTCTCATTGGTTCTCGCTATTCCTGTTCATCTTCCACAGAAATTGCAAACTGGGCCAAACAGGAGGTTAAAGGGACTGACTCTCCAAGTGGGGAGAGTGTTAGTAAAGCGTCTGCAATGTTGCACCCGAGTACCAGGGTACAAAAACTGAGACATATTTGAACACGTCTCCCGATCACATGGTTGATCATACTCTAGGTTCCACATGCATGTTTTAGCTGAAGGAAGAATACCTTAAACCTGGGTAGTTGAAACCCGTGGAATGGGTACCATGCAATATGACTTCAAAGGGTCTTCATTTGCTCACGAACCTCTCCAATCCTATCACTGCTGCGTTTATGCCCCTGTACACATGCTTGATTCTCTTTCGGAGACATAGCAATCCATAGGTTTTAAGATACTTACTAGTCAGGTACATTCTTAGGCGTTTAATATGCGGTGTTGAGTCCATTTCGTTGAGCAAGGAGTAGCTCTTGTCTATTCCATATTTGGCTTAAGGAACTTTATCTGTGCTCATTTCAATCTCTGGTTTTATGCAGCACCCCAACTCACCTTTCCCCTTAAGCAAGCATAAGTTGGTTTTCTAAATTTGAGACCCTGTTCTGTTCTGTAATTCCGTTCCTGTGTAGCCAAGTTTACATTCCGTGTATTACTGATATCTTATGATGTTTCTTTTTCTGTGTGACTTATTTCAGTTAGAATCATCATACCTGAATCCACTCATTGTGCTGCTAAGGGCCTGATGACACAGATTTCATTGCTGAGTGATATTGCTTTGTAAGTAAATACCACAACTTCTTTATCGATTTTTCACTTTCTGCGATGTTGAACTTGTACTGTAAACGAGGTTCTTGTAAACAGAGCCGTTTCAAACGTTGGGGTGGCTGTGTCTTTTTGATTTTAATTTCCCTAAGTTATAGGACCATAAGTGGAAGTGCCCTAGGCTCTGTTGCTTTGTTTTTTAGATGTTTCAGGAAACACCATACACTTCTCCCGAGTGTCTGTTGGCAATTTACATCCCGCCCATCAGCATAACAAGGCTCCCAGTTCTCCATGGCCTGTCCTGCCTTTCTGGATTTTACACTTTTTTCAGATGGCCCTTTTGACCGGGGAGAAGTGAGACTTCATTGTAGTGCAGATTTCCTTTGCAAGCTTGCTTGGTTGGCCAAAAAGGGCGTATGCGTTTTTTCCTGAATATATTCAGGAAAAAACGCATACGCCCTTTTTGGCCAAGTGCATCATTGTGGACGTTCTGCCTCTTTTCCTATGCTTTCAATGCAATTCCAGTCTACCTCCTGAAATCGGTATCCTGCAATTCTGCCCCGCTTTCAAGTCCTCTTGGCAGCCTTACTTCAGTCTATTTTTGGACGATAGCTGTCATTTATAAGTCTGCAGGTTTGTGAATTACAGTGCCCCTGAGCTCCTTTCTTCAACTCGCTTTCTTGTGAGCTGGCCGCAACACCGCAGGATGGCTTCAGGCCCTAATCTGGTTCCGGCACGGCACGCTGAGCCTTTGGTTAATTCCTCTTCCTGGTGGGAAATGAGAGTTAAATTTGCCCATCCAGACACCTCCAGCTAGTCTCTCATTGGTTCTCGCTATTCCTGTTCATCTTCCACAGAAATTGCAAACTGGGCCAAACAGGAGGTTAAAGGGACTGACTTTCCAAGTGGGGAGAGTGTTAGTAAAGCGTCTGGAATGTTGCACCCGAGTACCAGGGTACGAAAACTGAGACATATGTGAACACGTCTCCCGATCACATGGTTGATCATACTCTAGGTTCCACATGCATGTTTTAGCTGAAGGAAGAATACCTTAAACCTGGGTAGTTGAAACCCGTGGAATGGGTACCATGCAATATGACTTCAAAGGGTCTTCATTTGCTCACGAACCTCTCCAATCCTATCACTGCTGCGTTTATGCCCCTGTACACATGCTTGATTCTCATTCGGAGACATAGCAATCCATAGGTTTTAAGATACTTACTAGTCAGGTACATTCTTAGGCGTTTAATATGCGGTGTTGAGTCCATTTCGTTGAGCAAGGAGTAGCTCTTGTCTATTCCATATTTGGCTTAAGGAACTTTATCTGTGCTCATTTCAATCTCTGGTTTTATGCAGCACCCCAACTCACCTTTCCCCTTAAGCAAGCATAAGTTGGTTTTCTAAATTTGAGACCCTGTTCTGTTCTGTAATTCAGTTCCTGTGTAGCCAAGTTTACATTCCGTGTATTACTGATATCTTATGATGTTTCTTTTTCTGTGTGACTTATTTCAGTTAGAATCATCATACCTGAATCCACTCATTGTGCTGCTAAGGGCCTGATGACATAGATTTCATTGCTGAGTGATATTGCTTTGTAAGTAAATACCACAAATTCTTTATCCATTTTTCACTTTCTGCGATGTTGAACTTGTACTGTAAATGAGGTTCTTGTAAACAGAGGCGTCCCAAACTTTGGGGTGGCTGTGTCTTTTTGATTTTAATTTCCCTAAGCTATAGGACCATAAGTGGCAGTGCCCTAGGCTCTGTTGTTTTGTTTCTTAGATGTTTAAGGAAACACCATACACTTCTCCTGAGTGTCTGTTGGTAATTTACATCCCGCCCATCATCATAACAAGGCTCCCAGTTCTCCATGGCCTGTCCTGCCTTTCTGGATTTTACACTTTTTTCAGATGGCCCTTTTGACCGGGGGGAAGTGAGACTTCATTGTAGTGCAGATTTCCTTTGCAAGCTTGCTTGGTTGGCCAAAAAGGGCGTATGCGTTTTTTCCTGAATATATTCAGGAAAAAACGCATACGCCCTTTTTGGCCAAGTGCATCATTGTGGACGTTCTGCCTCTTTTCCTATGCTTTCAATGCAATTCCAGTCTACCTCCTGAAATCGGTTTCCTGCAATTCTGCCCCGCTTTCAAGTCCTCTTGGCAGCCTTACTTCAGTCTATTTTTGGACGATAGCTGTCATTTATAACTCTGCAGGTTTGTGAATTACAGTGCCCCTGAGCTCCTTTCTTCAACTCGTTTTCTTTTGAGCTGGCCGCAACACCGCAGGATGTCTTCAGGCCCTAATCTGGTTCCAGTACGGCACGCTGAGCCTTTGGTTAATTCCTCTTCCTGGTGGGAAATGAGAGTTAAATTTGCCCGTCCAGACACCTCCAGCTAGTCTCTCATTGGTTCTCGCTATTCCTGTTCATCTTCCACAGAAATTGCAAACTGGGCCAAACAGGAGGTTAAAGGGACTGACTCTCCAAGTGGGGAGAGTGTTAGTTAAGTGTCTGGAATGTTGCACCCGAGTACCAGGGGAGGAAAACTGAGACATATTTGAACACGTCTCCCGTTCACATGGTTGATCATACTTGGGTTCCACATGCATGTTTTAGCTGAAGGAAGAATACCTTAAACCTGTGTATTTGAAACCCGTGGAATGGGTACTATGCAATATGACTTCAAAGGGTCTTCATTTGCTCACGAACCTCTCCAATCCTATCACTGCTGCGTTTATGCCCCTGTACACATGCTTGATTCTCTTTCGGAGACATAGCAATCCATAGGTTTTAAGATACTTACTAGTCAGGTACATTCTTAGGCGTTTAATATGCGGTGTTGAGTCCATTTCGTTGAGCAAGGAGTAGCTCTTGTCTATTCCATATTTGGCTTAAGGAACTTTATCTGTGCTCATTTCAATCTCTGGTTTTATGCAGCACCCCAACTCACCTTTCCCCTTAAGCAAGCATAAGTTGGTTTTCTAAATTTGAGACCCTGTTCTGTTCTGTAATTCCGTTCCTGTGTAGCCAAGTTTACATTCCGTGTATTACTGATATCTTATGATGTTTCTTTTTCTGTGTGACTTATTTCAGTTAGAATCATCATACCTGAATCCACTCATTGTGCTGCTAAGGGCCTGATGACACAGATTTCATTGCTGAGTGATATTGCTTTGTAAGTAAATACCACAACTTCTTTATCGATTTTTCACTTTCTGCGATGTTGAACTTGTACTGTAAACGAGGTTCTTGTAAACAGAGCCGTTTCAAACGTTGGGGTGGCTGTGTCTTTTTGATTTTAATTTCCCTAAGTTATAGGACCATAAGTGGAAGTGCCCTAGGCTCTGTTGCTTTGTTTTTTAGATGTTTCAGGAAACACCATACACTTCTCCCGAGTGTCTGTTGGCAATTTACATCCCGCCCATCAGCATAACAAGGCTCCCAGTTCTCCATGGCCTGTCCTGCCTTTCTGGATTTTACACTTTTTTCAGATGGCCCTTTTGACCGGGGAGAAGTGAGACTTCATTGTAGTGCAGATTTCCTTTGCAAGCTTGCTTGGTTGGCCAAAAAGGGCGTATGCGTTTTTTCCTGAATATATTCAGGAAAAAACGCATACGCCCTTTTTGGCCAAGTGCATCATTGTGGACGTTCTGCCTCTTTTCCTATGCTTTCAATGCAATTCCAGTCTACCTCCTGAAATCGGTATCCTGCAATTCTGCCCCGCTTTCAAGTCCTCTTGGCAGCCTTACTTCAGTCTATTTTTGGACGATAGCTGTCATTTATAAGTCTGCAGGTTTGTGAATTACAGTGCCCCTGAGCTCCTTTCTTCAACTCGCTTTCTTGTGAGCTGGCCGCAACACCGCAGGATGGCTTCAGGCCCTAATCTGGTTCCGGCACGGCACGCTGAGCCTTTGGTTAATTCCTCTTCCTGGTGGGAAATGAGAGTTAAATTTGCCCATCCAGACACCTCCAGCTAGTCTCTCATTGGTTCTCGCTATTCCTGTTCATCTTCCGCAGAAATTGCAAACTGGGCCAAACAGGAGGTTAAAGGGACTGACTTTCCAAGTGGGGAGAGTGTTAGTAAAGCGTCTGGAATGTTGCACCCGAGTACCAGGGTACGAAAACTGAGACATATGTGAACACGTCTCCCGATCACATGGTTGATCATACTCTAGGTTCCACATGCATGTTTTAGCTGAAGGAAGAATACCTTAAACCTGGGTAGTTGAAACCCGTGGAATGGGTACCATGCAATATGACTTCAAAGGGTCTTCATTTGCTCACGAACCTCTCCAATCCTATCACTGCTGCGTTTATGCCCCTGTACACATGCTTGATTCTCATTCGGAGACATAGCAATCCATAGGTTTTAAGATACTTACTAGTCAGGTACATTCTTAGGCGTTTAATATGCGGTGTTGAGTCCATTTCGTTGAGCAAGGAGTAGCTCTTGTCTATTCCATATTTGGCTTAAGGAACTTTATCTGTGCTCATTTCAATCTCTGGTTTTATGCAGCACCCCAACTCACCTTTCCCCTTAAGCAAGCATAAGTTGGTTTTCTAAATTTGAGACCCTGTTCTGTTCTGTAATTCAGTTCCTGTGTAGCCAAGTTTACATTCCGTGTATTACTGATATCTTATGATGTTTCTTTTTCTGTGTGACTTATTTCAGTTAGAATCATCATACCTGAATCCACTCATTGTGCTGCTAAGGGCCTGATGACATAGATTTCATTGCTGAGTGATATTGCTTTGTAAGTAAATACCACAAATTCTTTATCCATTTTTCACTTTCTGCGATGTTGAACTTGTACTGTAAATGAGGTTCTTGTAAACAGAGGCGTCCCAAACTTTGGGGTGGCTGTGTCTTTTTGATTTTAATTTCCCTAAGCTATAGGACCATAAGTGGCAGTGCCCTAGGCTCTGTTGTTTTGTTTCTTAGATGTTTAAGGAAACACCATACACTTCTCCTGAGTGTCTGTTGGTAATTTACATCCCGCCCATCATCATAACAAGGCTCCCAGTTCTCCATGGCCTGTCCTGCCTTTCTGGATTTTACACTTTTTTCAGATGGCCCTTTTGACCGGGGGGAAGTGAGACTTCATTGTAGTGCAGATTTCCTTTGCAAGCTTGCTTGGTTGGCCAAAAAGGGCGTATGCGTTTTTTCCTGAATATATTCAGGAAAAAACGCATACGCCCTTTTTGGCCAAGTGCATCATTGTGGACGTTCTGCCTCTTTTCCTATGCTTTCAATGCAATTCCAGTCTACCTCCTGAAATCGGTTTCCTGCAATTCTGCCCCGCTTTCAAGTCCTCTTGGCAGCCTTACTTCAGTCTATTTTTGGACGATAGCTGTCATTTATAACTCTGCAGGTTTGTGAATTACAGTGCCCCTGAGCTCCTTTCTTCAACTCGTTTTCTTTTGAGCTGGCCGCAACACCGCAGGATGTCTTCAGGCCCTAATCTGGTTCCAGTACGGCACGCTGAGCCTTTGGTTAATTCCTCTTCCTGGTGGGAAATGAGAGTTAAATTTGCCCGTCCAGACACCTCCAGCTAGTCTCTCATTGGTTCTCGCTATTCCTGTTCATCTTCCACAGAAATTGCAAACTGGGCCAAACAGGAGGTTAAAGGGACTGACTCTCCAAGTGGGGAGAGTGTTAGTTAAGTGTCTGGAATGTTGCACCCGAGTACCAGGGGAGGAAAACTGAGACATATTTGAACACGTCTCCCGTTCACATGGTTGATCATACTTGGGTTCCACATGCATGTTTTAGCTGAAGGAAGAATACCTTAAACCTGTGTATTTGAAACCCGTGGAATGGGTACTATGCAATATGACTTCAAAGGGTCTTCATTTGCTCACGAACCTCTCCAATCCTATCACTGCTGCGTTTATGCCCCTGTACACATGCTTGATTCTCTTTCGGAGACATAGCAATCCATAGGTTTTAAGATACTTACTAGTCAGGTACATTCTTAGGCGTTTAATATGCGGTGTTGAGTCCATTTCGTTGAGCAAGGAGTAGCTCTTGTCTATTCCATATTTGGCTTAAGGAACTTTATCTGTGCTCATTTCAATCTCTGGTTTTATGCAGCACCCCAACTCACCTTTCCCCTTAAGCAAGCATAAGTTGGTTTTCTAAATTTGAGACCCTGTTCTGTTCTGTAATTCCGTTCCTGTGTAGCCAAGTTTACATTCCGTGTATTACTGATATCTTATGATGTTTCTTTTTCTGTGTGACTTATTTCAGTTAGAATCATCATACCTGAATCCACTCATTGTGCTGCTAAGGGCCTGATGACATAGATTTCATTGCTGAGTGATATTGCTTTGTAAGTAAATACCACAACTTCTTTATCCATTTTTCACTTTCTGCGATGTTGAACTTGTACTGTAAACGAGGTTCTTGTAAACAGAGCCGTTCCAAACTTTGGGGTGGCTGTGTCTTTTTGATTTTAAATTCCCTAACCTATAGGACCATAAGTGGAAGTGCCCTAGGCTCTGTTGCTTTGTATTTTAGATGTTTCAGGAAACACCATACACTTCTCCCCAGTGGTTGTTGGCAATTTACATCCCGCCCGTCAGCATAACAAGGCTCCCAGTTCTCCATGGCCTGTCCTGCCTTTTTGGATTTTACACTTTTTTCAGATGGCCCTTTTGACCGGGGGGAAGTGAGACTTCATTGTAGTGCAGATTTCCTTTGCAAGCTTGCTTGGTTGGCCAAAAAGGGCGTATGCGTTTTTTCCTGAATATATTCAGGAAAAAACGCATACGCCCTTTTTGGCCAAGTGCATCATTGTGGACGTTCTGCCTCTTTTCCTATGCTTTCAATGCAATTCCAGTCTACCTCCTGAAATCGGTTTCCTGCAATTCTGCCCCGCTTTCAAGTCCTCTTGGCAGCCTTACTTCAGTCTATTTTTGGACGATAGCTGTCATTTATAACTCTGCAGGTTTGTGAATTACAGTGCCCCTGAGCTCCTTTCTTCAACTCGCTTTCTTGTGACCTGGCCGCAACACCGCAGGATGGCTTCAGGCCCTAATCTGGTTCCGGCCCGGCATGCTGAGCCTTTGGTTAATTCCTCTTCCTGGTGGGAAATGAGAGTTAAATTTGCCCGTCCAGACACCTCCAGCTAGTCTCTCATTGGTTCTCGCTATTCCTGTTCATCTTCCGCAGAAATTGCAAACTGGGCGAAACAGGAGGTTAAAGGGACTGACTCTCCAAGTCGGGAGAGTGTTAGTAAAGCATCTGGAATGTTGCACCCGAGTACCAGGGTACGAAAACTGAGACATATTTGAACATGTCTCCCGTTCACATGGTTGATCATACTCTGGGTTCCACATGCATGTTTTAGCTGAAGGAAGAATACCTTAAACCTGGAGAGCTGAGACCCGTGTAATGGGTACCATGCAATATGACTTCAAAGGGTCTTCATTTGCTCACCGAACCTCTCCAATCCTATCACTGCTGCGTTTATGCCCCTGTACACACGCTTGATTCTCTTTTGGAGACATAGCAATCCATAGGTTTTAAGATACTTACTAGTCAGCTACATTCTTAGGCGTTTAATATGGGGTTTTGAGTCCATTTCGTTGAGCAAGGAGTAGCTCTTGTCTATTCCATATTTGGCTTAAGGAACTTTATCTGTGCTCATTTCAATCTCTGGTTTTATGCAGCACCTCAACTCACCTTTCCCCATAAGCAAGCATAAGTTGGTTTTCTAAATTTGAGACCCTGTTCTGTTTTGGAATGCAATTCCTGTGTAGCCAAGTTTACATTCCGTGTATTAGTGATATCTTATGATGTTTCTTTTTCTGTGTGACTTATTTCAGTTAGAATCATCGTACCTGAATCCACTCATTATGCTGCTACGGGCCTGATGACATAGATTTCATTGCTGAGTGATACTGCATTGTACGTAAGTACCACAAGTTCTTTATCCATTTTTCACTTTCTGTGATATTGAACTTGTACGGTAAACGAGGTTCTTGTAAACGGAGGCGTCCCAAACTTTGGGGTGGCTGTGTCTTTTTGATTTTAATTTCCCTAAGCTATAGGACTATAAGCGGAAGTGCCCTAGGCTCTGTTGCTTTGTTTTTAGATGTTTCAGGAAAAACCATACACTTCTCCCAAGTGGTTGTTGGCAATTTACATCCCGCCCATCAGCATAACAAGGCTCCCAGTTCTCCATGGCCTGTCCTGCCTTTCTGGATTTTACACTTTTTTCAGATGGCCCTTTTGACCGGTGGGAAGTGAGACTTCATTGTAGTGCAGATTTCCTTTGCAAGCTTGCTTGGTTGGCCAAAAAGGGCGTATGCGTTTTTTCCTGAATATATTCAGGAAAAAACGCATACGCCCTTTTTGGCCAAGTGCATCATTGTGGACGTTCTGCCTCTTTTCCTATGCTTTCAATGCAATTCCAGTCTACCTCCTGAAATCGGTTTCCTGCAATTCTGCCCCGCTTTCAAGTCCTCTTGGCAGCCTTACTTCAGTCTATTTTTGGACGATAGCTGTCATTTATAACTCTGCAGGTTTGTGAATTACAGTGCCCCTGAGCTCCTTTCTTCAACTCGCTTTCTTGTGACCTGGCCGCAACACCGCAGGATGGCTTCAGACCCTAATCTGGTTCCGGCACGGCACGCTGAGCGTTTGGTTAATTCCGCTTCCTGGTGGGAAATGAGAGTTAAATTTGCCCGTCCAGACACCTCCAGCTAGCCTCTCATTGGTTCTCCCTATTCCTGTTCATCTTCTGCAGAAATTGCAAACTGGGCCAAACAGGAGGTTAAAGGGACTGACTCTCCAAGTGGGGAGAGTGTTAGTAAAGCGTCTGGAATGTTGCACCCGAGTACCAGGGTACGAAAACTGAGACATATTTGAACACGTCTCCCAATCACATGGTTGATCATACTCTATGTTCCACATGCATGTTTTAGCTGAAGGAACAATACCTTACACCTGGGTAGTTGAAACCCGTGGAATGGGTACCATGCAATATGAGTTTAAAGGGTCTTCATTTGCTCACGAACCTCTGCAATCCTATCACTGCTGCGTTTATGCCCCTGTACACATGCTTGATTCTCTTTCGGAGACATAGCAATCCATAGGTTTTAAGATACTTACTAGTCAGGTACATTCTTAGGCGTTTAATATGCGGTGTTGAGTCCATTTCGTTGAGCAAGGAGTAGCTCTCGTCTATTCCATATTTGGCTTAAGGAACTTTATCTGTGCTCATTTCAATCTCTGGTTTTATGCAGCACCCCAACTCACCTTTCCCCTTAAGCAAGCATAAGTTGGTTTTCTAAATTTGAGACCCTGTTCTGTTCTGTAATTCAGTTCCTGTGTAGCCAAGTTTCCATTCCGTGTATTACTGATATCTTATGATGTTTCTTTTTCTGTGTGACTTATTTCAGTTAGAATCATCATACCTGAATCCACTCATTGTGCTGCTAAGGGCCTGATGACATAGATTTCATTGCTGAGTGATATTGCTTTGTAAGTAAATACCACAACTTCTTTATTCATTTTTCACTTTCTGCGATGTTGAACTTGTACTGTAAACGAGTTTCTTGTAAACAGAGCCGTTCCAAACATTGGGGTGGCTGTGTCTTTTTGATTTTAATTTCCCTAAGCTATAGGACCATAAGTGGAAGTGCCCTAGGCTCTGTTGCTTTGTTTTTTAGATGTTTCAGGAAACACCATACACTTCTGCTGAGTGTCTGTTGGCAATTTACATCCCGCCCATCAGCATAACAAGGCTCCCAGTTCTCCATGGCCTGTCCTGCCTTTCTGGATTTTACACTTTTTTCAGATGGCCCTTTTGACCAGGGGGAAGTGAGACTTCATTGTAGTGCAGATTTCCTTTGCAAGCTTGCTTGGTTGGCCAAAAAGGGCGTATGCGTTTTTTCCTGAATATATTCAGGAAAAAACGCATACGCCCTTTTTGGCCAAGTGCATCATTGTGGACGTTCTGCCTCTTTTCCTATGCTTTCAATGCAATTCCAGTCTACCTCCTGAAATCGGTTTCCTGCAATTCTGCCCCGCTTTCAAGTCCTCTTGGCAGCCTTACTTCAGTCTATTTTTGGACGATAGCTGTCATTTATAAGTCTGCAGGTTTGTGAATTACAGTGCCCCTGAGCTCCTTTCTTCAACTCGCTTTCTTGTGAGCTGGCCGCAACACCGCAGGATGTCTTCAGGCCCTAATCTGCTTCCGGCACGGCATGCTGAGCCTTTGGTTAATTCCTCTTCCTGGTGGGAAATGAGAGTTAAATTTGCCCGTCCAGACACCTCCAGCTAGCCTCTCATTGGTTCTCGCTATTCCTGTTCATCTTCCGCAGAAATTGCAAACTGGGCCAAACAGGAGGTTAAAGGGACTGACTCTCCAAGTCGGGAGAGTGTTAGTTAAGTGTCTGGAATGTTGCACCCGAGTACCACGGGAGGAAAACTGAGACATATTTGAACACGTCTCCCGTTCACATGGTTGATCATACTTGGGTTCCACATGCATGTTTTAGCTGAAGGAAGAATACCTTAAACCTGTGTATTTGAAACCCGTGGAATGGGTACTATGCAATATGACTTCAAAGGGTCTTCATTTGCTCACGAACCTCTCCAATCCTATCACTGCTGCGTTTATGCCCCTGTACACTTGCTTGATTCTCTTTCGGAGACATAGCAATCCATAGGTTTTAAGATACTTACTAGTCAGGTACATTCTTAGGCGTTTAATATGCGGTGTTGAGTCCATTTCGTTGAGCAAGGTGTAGCTCTTGTCTATTCCATATTTGGCTTAAGGAACTTTATCTGTGCTCATTTCAATCTCTGGTTTTATGCAGCACCCCAACTCACCTTTCCCCTTAAGCAAGCATAAGTTGGTTTTCTAAATTTGAGACCCTGTTCTGTTCTGTAATTCAGTTCCTGTGTAGCCAAGTTTACATTCCGTGTATTACTGATATCTTATGATGTTTCTTTTTCTGTGTGACTTATTTCAGTTAGAATCATCATACCTGAATCCACTCATTGTGCTGCTAAGGGCCTGATGACATAGATTTCATTGCTGAGTGATATTGCTTTGTAAGTAAATACCACAACTTCTTTATCCATTTTTCACTTTCTGCGATGTTGAACTTGTACTGTAAATGAGGTTCTTGTAAACAGAGGCGTCCCAAACTTTGGGGTGGCTGTGTCTTTTTGATTTTAATTTCCCTAAGCTATAGGACCATAAGTGGCAGTGCCCTAGGCTCTGTTGCTTTGTTTTTTAGATGTTTCAGGAAACACCATACACTTCTCCTGAGTGTCTGTTGGTAATTTACATCCCGCCCATCAGCATAAGAAGGCTCCCAGTTCTCCATGGGCTGTCCTGCCTTTCTGGATTTTACACTTTTTTCAGATGGCCCTTTTGACCAGGGGGAAGTGAGACTTCATTGTAGTGCAGATTTCCTTTGCAAGCTTGCTTGGTTGGCCAAAAAGGGCGTATGCGTTTTTTCCTGAATATATTCAGGAAAAAACGCATACGCCCTTTTTGGCCAAGTGCATCATTGTGGACGTTCTGCCTCTTTTCCTATGCTTTCAATGCAATTCCAGTCTACCTCCTGAAATCGGTTTCCTGCAATTCTGCCCCGCTTTCAAGTCCTCTTGGCAGCCTTACTTCAGTCTATTTTTGGATGATAGCTGTCATTTATAACTCTGCAGGTTTGTGAATTACAGTGCCCCTGAGCTCCTTTCTTCAACTCGCTTTCTTTTGAGCTGGCCGCAACACCGCAGGATGGCTTCAGGCCCTAATCTGGTTCCGGCACGGCACGCTGAGCCTTTGGTTAATTCCTCTTCCTGGTGGGAAATGAGAGTTAAATTTGCCCGTCCAGACACCTCCAGCTAGCCTCTCATTGGTTCTCGCTATTCCTGTTCATCTTCCGCAGAAATTGCAAACTGGGCCAAACAGGAGGTTAAAGGGACTGACTCTCCAAGTCGGGAGAGTGTTAGTAAAGCGTCTGGAATGTTGCACCCGAGTACCAGGGTACGAAAACTGGGACATATTTGAACACGTCTCCCGATCACATGGTTGATCATACTCTAGGTTCCACATGCATGTTTTAGCTGAAGGAAGAATACCTTAAACCTGGGTAGTTGAAACCCGTGGAATGGGTACCATGCAATATGACTTCAAAGGGTCTTCATTTGCTCACCGAACCTCTCCAATCCTATCACTGCTGCGTTTATGCCCCTGTACACATGCTTGATTCTCTTTCGGAGACATAGCAATCCATAGGTTTTAAGATACTTACTAGTCAGGTACATTCTTAGGCGTTTAATATGCGGTGTTGAGTCCATTTCGTTGAGCAAGGAGTAGCTCTTGTCTATTCCATATTTGGCTTAAGGAACTTTATCTGTGCTCATTTCGATCTCTGGTTTTATACAGCACCCCAACTCACCTTTCCCCTTAAGCAAGCATAAGTTGGTTTTCTAAATTTGAGACCCTGTTCTGTTCTGTAATTCAGTTCCTGTGTAGCCAAGTTTACATTCCGTGTATTACTGATATCTTATGATGTTTCTTTTTCTGTGTGACTTATTTCAGTTAGAATCATCATACCTGAATCCACTCAATGTGCTGCTAAGGGCCTGATGACATAGATTTCATTGCTGAGTGATATTGCTTTGTAAGTAAATACCACAACTTCTTTATCCATTTTTCACTTTCTGCGATGTTGAACTTGTACTGTAAACGAGGTTCTTGTAAACAGAGGCGTCCCAAACTTTGGGGTGGCTGTGTCTTTTTGATTTTAATTTCCCTAAGCTATAGGACCATAAGTGGCAGTGCCCTAGGCTCTGTTGCTTTGTTTTTTAGATGTTTCAGGAAACACCATACACTTCTCCTGAGTGTCTGTTGGTAATTTACATCCCGCCCATCAGCATAACAAGGCTCCCAGTTCTCCATGGGCTGTCCTGCCTTTCTGGATTTTACACTTTTTTCAGATGGCCCTTTTGACCGGGGGGAAGTGAGACTTCATTGTAGTGCAGATTTCCTTTGCAAGCTTGCTTGGTTGGCCAAAAAGGGCGTATGCGTTTTTTCCTGAATATATTCAGGAAAAAACGCATACGCCCTTTTTGGCCAAGTGCATCATTGTGGACGTTCTGCCTCTTTTCCTATGCTTTCAATGCAATTCCAGTCTACCTCCTGAAATCGGTTTCCTGCAATTCTGCCCCGCTTTCAAGTCCTCTTGGCAGCCTTACTTCAGTCTATTTTTGGACGATAGCTGTCATTTATAACTCTGCAGGTTTGTGAATTACAGTGCCCCTGAGCTCCTTTCTTCAACTCGCTTTCTTTTGAGCTGGCCGCAACACCGCAGGATGGCTTCAGGCCCTAATCTGGTTCCGGCACGGCACGCTGAGCCTTTGGTTAATTCCTCTTCCTGGTGGGAAATGAGAGTTAAATTTGCCCGTCCAGACACCTCCAGCTAGCCTCTCATTGGTTCTCGCTATTCCTGTTCATCTTCCGCAGAAATTGCAAACTGGGCCAAACAGGAGGTTAAAGGGACTGACTCTCCAAGTCGGGAGAGTGTTAGTAAAGCGTCTGGAATGTTGCACCCGAGTACCAGGGTACGAAAACTGGGACATATTTGAACACGTCTCCCGATCACATGGTTGATCATACTCTAGGTTCCACATGCATGTTTTAGCTGAAGGAAGAATACCTTAAACCTGGGTAGTTGAAACCCGTGGAATGGGTACCATGCAATATGACTTCAAAGGGTCTTCATTTGCTCACCGAACATCTCCAATCCTATCACTGCTGCGTTTATGCCCCTGTACACATGCTTGATTCTCTTTCGGAGACATAGCAATCCATAGGTTTTAAGATACTTACTAGTCAGGTACATTCTTAGGCGTTTAATATGCGGTGTTGAGTCCATTTCGTTGAGCAAGGAGTAGCTCTTGTCTATTCCATATATGGCTTAAGGAACTTTATCTGTGCTCATTTCGATCTCTGGTTTTATACAGCACCCCAACTCACCTTTCCCCTTAAGCAAGCATAAGTTGGTTTTCTAAATTTGAGACCCTGTTCTGTTCTGTAATTCAGTTCCTGTGTAGCCAAGTTTACATTCCGTGTATTACTGATATCTTATGATGTTTCTTTTTCTGTGTGACTTATTTCAGTTTGAATCATCATACCTGAATCCACTCATTGTGCTGCTAAGGGCCTGATGACATAGATTTCATTGCTGAGTGATATTGCTTTGTAAGTAAATACCACAACTTCTTTATCCATTTTTCACTTTCTGCGATGTTGAACTTGTACTGTAAACGAGGTTCTTGTAAACAGAGGCGTCCCAAACTTTGGGGTGGCTGTGTCTTTTTGATTTTAATTTCCCTAAGCTATAGGACCATAAGTGGCAGTGCCCTAAGCTCTGTTGCTTTGTTTTTTAGATGTTTCAGGAAACACCATACACTTCTCCTGAGTGTCTGTTGGTAATTTACATCCCGCCCATCAGCATAAGAAGGCTCCCAGTTCTCCATGGGCTGTCCTGCCTTTCTGGATTTTACACTTTTTTCAGATGGCCCTTTTGACCGGGGGGAAGTGAGACTTCATTGTAGTGCAGATTTCCTTTGCAAGCTTGCTTGGTTGGCCAAAAAGGGCGTATGCGTTTTTTCCTGAATATATTCAGGAAAAAACGCATACGCCCTTTTTGGCCAAGTGCATCATTGTGGACGTTCTGCCTCTTTTCCTATGCTTTCAATGCAATTCCAGTCTACCTCCTGAAATCGGTTTCCTGCAATTCTGCCCCGCTTTCAAGTCCTCTTGGCAGCCTTACTTCAGTCTATTTTTGGACGATAGCTCTCATTTATAACTCTGCAGGTTTGTGAATTACAGTGCCCCTGAGCTCCTTTCTTCAACTCGCTTTCTTTTGAGCTGGCCGCAACACCGCAGGATGGCTTCAGGCGCTAATCTGATTCTTGTATGGCACGCTGAGCCTTTGGTTATTTCCTCTTCCTGGTGGGAAATGAGAGTTAAATTTGCCCGTCCAGACACCTCCAGCTAGTCTCTCATTGTTTCTCGCTATTCCTGTTCATCTTCCACAGAAATTGCAAACTGGGCCAAACAGGAGGTTAAAGGGACTGACTCTCCAAGTCGGGAGAGTGTTAGTAAAGCGTCTGGAATGTTGCACCCAAGTACCAGGGTACGAAAACTGAGACATATTTGAACACGTCTCCCGATCACATGGTTGATCATACTCTAGGTTCCACATGCATGTTTTAGCTGAAGGAAGAATACCTTAAACCTGGGTATTTCAAACCCGTGGAATGGGTACCATGCAATATGACTTCAAAGGGTCTTCATTTGCTCACCGAACCTCTCCAATCCTATCACTGCTGCGTTTATGCCCCTGTACACATGCTTGATTCTCTTTCGGAGACATAGCAATCCATAGGTTTTAAGATACTTACAAGTCAGGTACATTCTTAGGCGTTTAATATGCGGTGTTGAGTCCATTTCGTTGAGCAAGGAGTAGCTCTTGTCTATTCCATATTTGGCTTAAGGAACTTTATCTGTGCTCATTTCAATCTCTGGTTTTATGCAGCACCCCAACTCACCTTTACCCTTAAGCAAGCATAAGTTGGTTTTCTAAATTTGAGACCCTGTTCTGTTCTGTAATTCAGTTCCTGTGTAGCCAAGTTTACATTCCGTGTATTACTGATATCTTATGATGTTTCTTTTTCTGTGTGACTTATTTCAGTTAGAATCATCATACCTGAATCCACTCATTGTGCTGCTAAGGCCCTGATGACATAGATTTCATTGCTGAGTGATATTGCTTTGTAAGTAAATACCACAACTTGTTTATCCATTTTTCACTTTCTGCGATGTTGAATTTGTACGGTAAATGAGGTTCTTGTAAACAGAGGCGTCCCAAACTTTGGGGTGGCTGTGTCTTTTTGATTTTAATTTCCCTAAGCTATAGGACCATAAGTGGCAGTGCCCTAGGCTCTGTTGCTTTGTTTTTTAGATGTTTAAGGAAACACCATACACTTCTCCCGAGTGGTTGTTGGCAATTTACATCCCGCCCATCAGCATAACAAGGCTCCCAGTTCTCCATGGCCTGTCCTGCCTTTCTGGATTTTACCCTTTTTTCAGATGGCCCTTTTGACCGGGGGGAAGTGAGACTTCATTGTAGTGCAGATT
Source organism: Delphinus delphis (assembly GCF_949987515.2). Taxonomy (NCBI): domain Eukaryota; kingdom Metazoa; phylum Chordata; class Mammalia; order Artiodactyla; family Delphinidae; genus Delphinus; species Delphinus delphis. Next base: position 2,507,452 of record NW_027192659.1, read on the forward strand.
TCCTTTGCAAGCTTGCTTGGTTGGCCAAAAAGGGCGTATGCGTTTTTTCCTGAATATATTCAGGAAAAAACGCATACGCCCTTTTTGGCCAAGTGCATCATTGTGGACGTTCTGCCTCTTTTCCTATGCTTTCAATGCAATTCCAGTCTACCTCCTGAAATCGGTTTCCTGCAATTCTGCCCCGCTTTCAAGTCCTCTTGGCAGCCTTACTTCAGTCTATTTTTGGACGATAGCTGTCATTTATAACTCTGCAGGTTTGTGAATTACAGTGCCCCTGAGCTCCTTTCTTCAACTCGCTTTCTTTTGAGCTGGCCGCAACACCGCAGGATGGCTTCAGGCCCTAATCTGGTTCCGGTACGGCACGCTGAGCCTTTGGTTATTTCCTCTTCCTGGTGGGAGATGAGAGTTAAATTTGCCCGTTCAGACACCTCCAGCTAGCCTCTCATTGGTTCTCGCTATTCCTGTTCATCTTCCGCAGAAATTGCAAACTGGGCCAAACAGGAGGTTAAAGGCGCTGACTCTCCAAGTGGGGAGAGTGTTAGTAAAGCGTCTGGAATGTTGCACCCGAGTACCAGGGTACGAAAACTGAGACATATTTGAACACGTCTCCCGATCACATGGTTGATCATACTCTGGGTTCCACATGCATGTTTTAGCTGAAGGAAGAATACCTTAAACCTGGGTATTTGAAACCCGTGGAATGGGTACCATGCAATATGACTTCAAAGGGTCTTCATTTGCTCACCGAACATCTCCAATCCTATCACTGCTGCGTTTATGCCCCTGTACACATGCTTGATTCTCTTTCGGAGACATAGCAATCCATAGGTTTTAAGATACTTACTAGTCAGGTACATTCTTAGGCGTTTAATATGCGGTGTTGAGTCCATTTCGTTGAGCAAGGAGTAGCTCTTGTCTATTCCATATTTGGCTTAAGGAACTTTATCTGTGCTCATTTCAATCTCTGGTTTTATGCAGCAATCAAACTCACCTTTCCCCTTAAGCAAGCATAAGTTGGTTTTCTAAATTTGAGAACCTGTTCTGTTTTGGAATTCAGTTCCTGTGTAGCCAAGTTTACATTCCGTGTATTAGTGATATCTTATGATGTTTCTTTTTCTGTGTGACTTATTTCAGTTAGAATCATCATACCTGAATCCACTCATTGTGCTGCTAAGGGCCTGATGACATAGATTTCATTGCTGAGTGATATTGCTTTGTAAGTAAATACCACAACTTCTTTATCCATTTTTCACTTTCTGCGATGTTGAACTTGTACTGTAAACGAAGTTCTTGTAAACAGAGGCGTCCCAAACTTTGGGGTGGCTGTGTCTTTTTGATTTTAATTTCCCTAAGCTATAGGACCATAAGTGGAAGTGCCCTAGGTTCTGTTGCTTTGTTTTTTAGATGTTTCAGGAAACACCATACACTTCTCCCGAGTGGTTGTTGGCAATTTACATCCCGCCCATCAGCATAACAAGGCTCCCAGTTCTCCATGGCCTGTCCTGCCTTTCTGGATTTTACACTTTTTTCAGATGGCCCTTTTGACCGGGGGGAAGTGAGACTTCATTGTAGTGCAGATTTCCTTTGCAAGCTTGCTTGGTTGGCCAAAAAGGGCGTATGCGTTTTTTCCTGAATATATTCAGGAAAAAACGCATACGCCCTTTTTGGCCAAGTGCATCATTGTGGACGTTCTGCCTCTTTTCCTATGCTTTCAATGCAATTCCAGTCTACCTCCTGAAATCGGTTTCCTGCAATTCTGCCCCGCTTTCAAGTCCTCTTGGCAGCCTTACTTCAGTCTATTTTTGGACGATAGCTCTCATTTATAACTCTGCAGGTTTGTGAATTACAGTGCCCCTGAGCTCCTTTCTTCAACTCGCTTTCTTGTGACCTGGCCGCAACACCGCAGGATGGCTTCAGGCCCTAATCTGGTTCCGGCCCGGCATGCTGAGCCTTTGGTTAATTCCTCTTCCTGGTGGGAAATGAGAGTTAAATTTGCCCGTCCAGACACCTCTAGCTAGCCTCTCATTGGTTCTCGCTATTCCTGTTCATCTTCCGCAGAAATTGCAAACTGGGCCAAACAGGAGGTTAAAGGGACTGACTCTCCAAGTCGGGAGAGTGTTAGTAAAGCGTCTGGAATGTTGCACCCGAGTACCAGGGTAGGAAAACTGAGACATATTTGAACACGTCTCCCTTTCACATGGTTGATCATACTCTGGGTTCCACATGCATGTTTTAGCTGAAGGAAGAATACCTTAAACCTGGAGAGTTGAGACCCGTGGAATGGGTACCATGCAATATGACTTCAAAGGGTCTTCATTTGCTCACCGAACATCTCCAATCCTATCACTGCTGCGTTTATGCCCCTGTACACATGCTTGATTCTCTTTCGGAGACATAGCAATCCATAGGTTTTAAGATACTTACTAGTCAGGTACATTCTTAGGCGTTTAATATGCGGTGTTGAGTCCATTTCTTTGAGCAAGGAGTAGCTCTTGTCTATTCCATATTTGGCTTAAGGAACTTTATCTGTGCTCATTTAAATCTCTGGTTTTATGCAGCACCCCAACTCACCTTTCCCCTTAAGCAAGCATAAGTTGGTTTTCTAAATTTGAGAACCTGTTCTGTTTTGGAATTCAGTTCCTGTGTAGCCAAGTTTACATTCCGTGTATTAGTGATATCTTATGATGTTTCTTTTTCTGTGTGACTTATTTCAGTTAGAATCATCGTACCTGAATCTACTCATGATGCTGCTACGGGCCTGATGACATAGATTTCATTGCTGAGTGATACTGCATTGTACGTAAGTACCACAAGTTCTTTATCCATTTTTCACTTTCTGTGATATTGAACTTGTACGGTAAACGAGGTTCTTGTAAACAGAGGCGTCCCAAACTTTGGGGTGGCTGTGTCTTTTTGATTTTAATTTCCCTAAGCTATAGGACCATAAGTGGAAGTGCCCTAGGTTCTGTTGCTTTGTTTTTTAGATGTTTCAGGAAACACCATACACTTCTCCCGAGTGTCTGTTGGCAATTTACATCCCGCCCATCAGCATAACAAGGCTCCCAGTTCTCCATGGCCTGTCCTGCCTTTCTGGATTTTACACTTTATTCTGATGGCCCTTTTGACCGGGGGGAAGTGAGACTTCATTGTAGTGCAGATTTCCTTTGCAAGCTTGCTTGGTTGGCCAAAAAGGGCGTATGCGTTTTTTCCTGAATATATTCAGGAAAAAACGCATACGCCCTTTTTGGCCAAGTGCATCATTGTGGACGTTCTGCCTCTTTTCCTATGCTTTCAATGCAATTCCAGTCTACCTCCTGAAATCGGTTTCCTGCAATTCTGCCCCGCTTTCAAGTCCTCTTGGCAGCCTTACTTCAGTCTATTTTTGGACGATAGCTGTCATTTATAACTCTGCAGGTTTGTGAATTACAGTGCCCCTGAGCTCCTTTCTTCAACTCGCTTTCTTTTGAGCTGGCCGCAACACGCAGGATGGCTTCAGGCCCTAATCTGGTTCCGGCACGGCACGCTGAGCCTTTGGTTATTTCCTCTTCCTGGTGGGAAATGAGAGTTAAATTTGCCCGTCCAGACACCTCCAGCTAGCTTCTCATTGGTTCTCGCTATTCCTGTTCATCTTCCGCAGAAATTGCAAACTGTGCCAAACAGGAGGTTAAAGGCGCTGACTCTCCAAGTGGGGAGAGTGTTAGTAAAGCGTCTGGAATGTTGCAACCGAGTACCAGGGGAGGAAAACTGAGACATATTTGAACACGTCTCCCGATCACATGGTTGATCATATTCTGGGTTCCACATGCATGTTTTAGCTGAAGGAAGAATACCTTAAACCTGGGTAGTTGAAACCCGAGGAATGGGTACCATGCAATATGACTTCAAAGGGTCTTCATTTGCTCACCGATCCTCTCCAATCCTATCACTGCTGCGTTTATGCCCCTGTACACATGCTTGATTCTCTTTCGGAGACATAGCAATCCATAGGTTTTAAGATACTTACTAGTCAGGTACGTTCTTAGGCGTTTAATATGCCGTGTTGAGTCCATTTCGTTGAGCAAGGAGTAGCTCTTGTCTATTCCATATTTGGCTTAAGGAACTTTATCTGTGCTCATTTCAATCTCTGGTTTTATGCAGTACCCCAACTCACCTTTACCCTTAAGCAAGCATAAGTTGGTTTTCTAAATTTGAGAACCTGTTCTGTTCTGTAATTCAGTTCCTGTGTAGCCAAGTTTACATTCCGTGTATTACTGATATCTTTTGATGTTTCTTTTTCTGTGTGACTTATTTCAGTTAGAATCATCATACCTGAATCCACTCATTGTGCTGCTAAGGGCCTGATGTCATAGATTTCATTGCTGAGTGATATTGCTTTGTAAGTAAATACCACAATATTTTTATCCATTTTTCACTTTCTGCGATGTTGAACTTGTACTGTAAACGAGGTTCTTGTACACAGAGGCGTCCCAAACGTTGGGGTGGCTGTGTCTTTTTGATTTTAATTTCCCTAAGCTATAGGACCATAAGTGGAAGTGCCCTAGGCTCTGTTGCTTTGTTTTTTAGATGTTTCAGGAAACACCATACACTTCTCCTGAGTGTCTGTTGGCAATTTACATCCCGCCCATCAGCATAACAAGGCTCCCAGTTCTCCATGGCCTGTCCTCCCTTTCTGGATTTTACACTTTTTTCAGATGGCCCTTTTGACCGGGGAGAAGTGAGACTTCATTGTAGTGCAGATTTCCTTTGCAAGTTTGCTTGGTTGGCCAAAAAGGGCGTATGCGTTTTTTCCTGAATATATTCAGGAAAAAACGCATACGCCCTTTTTGGCCAAGTGCATCATTGTGGACTTTCTGCCTCTTTTCCTATGCTTTCAATGCAATTCCAGTCTACCTCCTGAAATCGGTATCCTGCAATTCTGCCCCGCTTTCAAGTCCTCTTGGCAGCCTTACTTCAGTCTATTTTTGGACGATAGCTGTCATTTATAACTCTGCAGGTTTGTGAATTACAGTGCCCCTGAGCTCCTTTCTTCAACTCGCTTTCTTGTGAGCTGGCCGCAACACCGCAGGATGGCTTCAGTCCCTAATCTGGTTCCGGCACGGCACGTTGAGCCTTTGGTTAATTCCTCTTCCTGGTGGGAAATGAGAGTTAAATTTGCCCGTCCAGACACCTCCAGCTAGTCTCTCATTGGTTCTCGCTATTCCTGTTCATCTTCCGCAGAAATTGCAAACTGGGCCAAACAGGAGGTTAAAGGGACTGACTCTCCAAGTCGGGAGAGTGTTAATAAAGCATCTGGAATGTTGCACCCGAGTACCAGGGGAGGAAAACTGAGACATATTTGAACACGTCTCCCGATCACATGGTTGATCATACTCTAGGTTCCACATGCATGTTTTAGCTGAAGGAAGAATACCTTAAACCTGGGTAGTTGAAACCCGTGGAATGGGTACCATGCAATATGACTTCAAAGGGTCTTCATTTGCTCACCGAACCTCTCCAATCCTATCACTGCTGCGTTTATGCCCCTGTACACATGCTTGATTCTCTTTTGGAGACATAGCAATCCATAGGTTTTAAGATACTTACTAGTCAGGTACATTCTTAGGCGTTTAATATGCGGTGTTGAGTCCATTTCGTTGAGCAAGGAGTAGCTCTTGTCTATTCCATATTTGGCTTAAGGAACTTTATCTGTGCTCATTTCAATCTCTGGTTTTATGCAGCACCCCAACTCACCTTTCCCCTTAAGCAAGCATAAGTTGGTTTTCTAAATTTGAGACCCTGTTCTGTTCTGTAATTCAGTTCCTGTGTAGCCAAGTTTCCATTCCGTGTATTACTGATATCTTATGATGTTTCTTTTTCTGTGTGACTTATTTCAGTTAGAATCATCATACCTGAATCCACTCATTGTGCTGCTAAGGGCCTGATGACATAGATTTCATTGCTGAGTGATATTGCTTTGTAAGTGAATACCACAACTTCTTTATCCATTTTTCACTTTCTGCGATGTTGAACTTGTACTGTAAACGAGGTTCTTGTAAACAGAGCCGTCCCAAACTTTGGGGTGGCTGTGTCTTTTTTATTTTAATTTCCCTAAGCTATAGGACCATAAGTGGAAGTGCCCTAGGCTCTGTTGCTTTGTTTTTTAGATGTTTCAGGAAACACCATACACTTCTCCTGAGTGTCTGTTGGCAATTTACATCCCGCCCATCAGCATAACAAGGCTCCCAGTTCTCCATGGCCTGTCCTGCCTTTCTGGATTTTACACTTTATTCTGATGGCCCTTTTGACCTGGGGGAAGTGAGACTTCATTGTAGTGCAGATTTCCTTTGCAAGCTTGCTTGGTTGGCCAAAAAGGGCGTATGCGTTTTTTCCTGAATATATTCAGGAAAAAACGCATACGCCCTTTTTGGCCAAGTGCATCATTTTCGAGTTTCTGACTCTCTTCATATGCTTTCAATGCAATTCCAGTCTACCTCCTGAAATCGGTTTCCTGCAATTCTGCCTTGCTTTCAATGCCTCTTCATAGCCTTACCTCAATATATTTTTTAAAAATAGTTGGCCTTTATAACTCTGCAGGTTTTTGAATTGCAGTGGCCCTTAGCTCCATTTTTTAGCTCTTATTTTTGTGGTCTTGCCCCGTAACCACAGGATTCCTTGAAGCCCTATTTTTCTTCTGGGGCACCTTGCTGTGCCTTTGGTTAATTCTTCTTACTGATGTGATATTAGAGTGACATGTGCCCATTGAAACCGCTACAGCTAGTTTCTCACTGGTTCCCCCTATTCCCATTCATCCTCTGCACTAACTGCAGACTGTGCGATACCAGAACTTAAAGGCATTGACTCCATGTGGGGATGTTGTTAGTAAAGCGGCTGGAATGTCGATCCGGAGCCCCAGGAGAGGAAAAATGAGGTGCGTTTTAGAAACCTTTCCCGATCATATGGTATACCAGTCGCTGGGTTTCCCAAGCATGGTTTAGCTGTAGGAAGATTCCCTTCAACCTGGAGTGTTGGGACCCTTGGACTGAGTAGCATGAAGTATTGCATTAAACTTTCGGCAGTTGCTCACCAAAGCTCACCAATCCTGTCAGCCCCAAGTGTCCAGCCTTATGTCTTATCCAGCTGTGGGTTTATATGTGGTCAATCCAGGTTGCATCACAGCCCCTGAGCGAATTTTGTAAGAATTTTTCTCTCTTTCATTGTTTCAGCGTTTTGTTTTTAAAATTTATTTCTATAATGGGGTTTAGCTCATTTTCACTGCTGTGTTTGTGCCGCTCTGCACACACTTGATTCCCTTATGGAGATATATCAATACATGGGTTTTAAGATTCTTATTCCTCAGATATATTTCTCTGCAGTGTATAGGGTGTGTTGAGGCCAGTTCATTGAGCAAGGTGTAGATCTTGTCTAATACCTATTTGGTTTATTGAACGGTATCTGTGCTAATTTCAAACTCTGGTTTTATGCATCACCCCACCTCTCCTTTCCCCTTAAGCTGACATAAGTGTGTTTTCTAAATGTGAGACACTGTTCTGTTCTGTAATTCATTTCTTGTGCAGTCATATTTACCCTCCCTCTATAAGTGATATCTTATGATATGTTTCTTTTTCTGTTTGACTTATTTCAAGTAGTATTATCGGACCTAAATCCACTCTTTATCCTTCTACTAGCCTTATTACATTGATTTCATGGTGAAGAGATATTCCATTGTACATAAGTACCACATCTTCTTTATCCATTGTTCTCTTTCCTGGGATATTTAAGGTGTACTGAAGTTGAGGTTCTTGTAAACAGAGTAGCCCTAAACTGTGGTGTGCTTGTGTCTTGTTGATTTTTAGACTTCCCTAGATATACTCCCATGATTGGAAGTGTCCTATGCTCTGTAGCTCTGTTTTTTAGATGATTTAGGAACCACCATACACTTCTCCAGAGTGGCTCTTGGCAGTTCACACACTGCCCATCAGCGTATAAAGGCTCCCTGTTCTCCATGGCCTGTCCTGCATTTCTGGTTTTTACAATTTTTTAGGATGACCCTTTTGACCGGTGGGAAGTGAGACTTCTTTGTTGTGCACATTTGCATTGCTTGCTTGCTTCGTTGCCCATAAAGTGCGTATGCGTTTTTTCCTGGATATAATCAGGAAAAAACGCATACGCCCTTTTGGGCCAACTGCATCATTGTCGAAATTCTGCCGCTTTTCATGTGCGTTAAAGACGAGTCCAATCTATCTCTTGAAATCTGTTTCTTGCAATTCTGTCTTGCATTCAGATCCTCTTCTTTGCCTTACCTCAACATATTTTTGGACGTTAGTTTTCATTTATAACTCTGCAGGTTTGTGAATTGCAGTGACCCTGAGCTCCATTTTTTAAGTTGCTCTTTTGTGAGCTGGCCTCAAACCCGCAGGATTGCTTCAGGCCCTATTTTGGCTCCGGCGAGGCAGGCTGAGCCTTTCTTTAATTCTTATTCTTAATGGGAAATTAGAGTGATATGTGCCCGTCCAAACCCCTACAACTCTTCTCTCATTGGTTCCCCCTCTTCCCGTTCATCCTCCTCACAATTTGCAAAATGTGTGAAACAGAAGTTTAAATGTGCTGATTCTCCAAGTGGGGAGATTCTAAGTAGCGTGGCTGGAATGGTGAACAGGAGCACCAGGAGAGGATAAATGAGGTGCATTTTAGACACATCTCCCGATCACATGGTGTACAGTCCTCTGGGTTTTCCATGCATGTTTTAGCTGTAGGAAGATCCCTTGAACCTGCAGATTTGGGACCCATTGAATGGGTACCAGGTAGTATTACTTTAAAGGGTGTGCATTTCCTCACCCAACCTCACATTTCTCTTAGCGCAAACAGTTTCCAGCCTTATGTCTCATCCTGCTGTGGGTCTAGATGTGTTCAATCCATGTTGCATCACCGTCCCTGAGGAAAAGTTGTAAGAGGTTTTCTCTGTCTCTCTGTCGTTTATTTTTTTCAATTTATTACTATATTGGTTACAGCTGATTTTCAAAGCTCTGTTTCTTGCTGCTGTACATCCACTTGATTCGCGTACAGAGAGACATCAATAAATTCTTTTTCAGATTCTTACCAGTCGTATATATTCTTTTCCGGTGACTTGAGTGTGCTGAGTGCAGTTCTTTTAGCTACCGTGTAGGCCTTGTTGATTATCAGTTTGGTATTTGGAATGGTATCTTTGCTAATTTCAACCTCCTGGATGATGCCTCACCCCTCCCCACCTTTCCCGTTTAGCAGCCTTATGCGTGTTTTCTACATATTTGACTATGTTTTTGTTTTGTAATTTATTTCATGTGTAGCCATTTTGGATTCCACCTTTAAGTGATATCTTATGATATGTGTCTTTTTCTTTTTGAATTCTGTCACTTAGAATGATCATACGTAACTCCTCCGGAGTTGTTACAACTGGCCATATTTCATTGATTTCCAGGCTGAATAATATTCCACTCTACCTAAGTACCACATCTCTATCCATTTTTTCCCTCCAGAGACATTTAAGTTATATCCTAGTCGAGGATCTTTTAAACAGAGAGGGGGTAAACATTGGGGTGCCTGTGTCCTCTCGATTTTTGTTTTTCCCAAGATATACGCCCATGAGTGCAAGTGCCCTATGCTCTGTAGCTCATTTTTTAGATGCTTTAGTAAACACAATACACTTCTCCAGAATGGCCGTTGGCAATATACATTTCCACTATAAGTCTCACAGGGCTCCCTCTTCTCGTTGCCCTGTCCTGCATTTCTGTTGTTTACGCTTTATGAGGATGGCTCTTCTGACTGATGCGAAGTGATATCTTTTGTAGTATTGACTTCCAGTGCCCACCTGTTTGGTTGGCTAAAAAAGTGTATGCCCTTTTCTTGAATATATACAGAAAAGAACGCATACACCCTTTTTGGCCAACTGCAATGTTGGCAATGTTCAGCTCCTTTTCTTGTGCTTAATGGCGAGTCCTTTCTACCTCCTCAAATCCCTTTCCTGCCATTCTCCCTTGCTTACAAGTCCTTTTCTCTGACTTTCCTCAAGACATTTTTCAGTGATGGATATTTTCAACTCTGCAGTTTTGTGAATTTTACTGCCCCTGAGTTCCATTGTTCAACTCGTGTTTATGGGAACTGGCCACAAAGCAGCGGGATTTCCTCAAGCCCTATACTGTTTCCATGGGCAACCCTAGCCTTTGGTCAATTCGTCTTCCTGATTGGAAATTAGAGTGACATGTGCCTGTCTGAACACCTAGGACTTGTCTCTCATTGTTCCTCATCCTTCCGCTTCATCCTCTGGACAAATTCCAAACTGTACGCAACAGGATGTTGACAGTGCTGACATCTCCAAGTGGGGAGACTGTTAGTAAAGACGCTGGAGGGGTGAACCCGAGCACCAGGAGATGAGGAGATGAGATGCCTTTTCCAAACTCTTCCCGATCAGACGGTATACCATCCTCTGGGTGTGACAGACATGTTTTAGCAGTAGGAAGAGTCCCATTCATGTAAGGAGAACACCAGGGCTTTTTCAAAATCAGTGTCTCCCCGAAACCCAAACTGGGGAAGTTTTTAAGCTACGGCTACACATATGTTCATTAAGGGCCTTGGGAAGTAGGCAGAGTCCAAACTTTAGATGATTGAAGTCTTCAGGGTCAGAAGCACTCACCACCAGCTTCCCTTAGGCTACACTTTAACTGTCATTGATAGATGATGTCAATAAAAATATCTATTCTTTTTCAGATTATTTCCCCTTATAGGTTATTGCAAAATGTTGAGTGTAGTTCCCTGTGCTATACAGTAGTTCCTTGTTGATGATCTATTTTATACATAGCAGTGTGTATGTGTTCATTCCAAACTGTTAATTTATCCCTCCTCCCACCTTTCCCCTTTGGTAATAATAAATTATAAGGTTTTATACTTCTCAGAAATGGGGGAGCTGAAAGAGAGGTATCATTTTCAATGGAAAAGCATTTAAAACAAGATTGAAGGTTTAACCAAGATTATTAGCTGTACATCCTTGGAAAGAAATCACTTCGTTTCTCTAATATTGACCTGACAAATAAGACAAACCTTTTCACTGAACTTGCTTATAAAAAGTGATGGAAATATCAAATGGAAGTGTTAAAAACATCTTATTTTACCCGAGCCTTATACACTGTTCTATGTTAACTACAGTTTGGCTCACACATCTGTTCATTGAGGTTACAATAGTCTCAATTTCTGTTACTGATCCTCCAGAGTGGACCCCAACAAGTGTCCCCCTGCCCAGTGTCATTGGGGCCAACAGATCGAGACTGAGTTTGGTTCACAAGCAAAGGAAACTTTATATTTTGATCAGAGAATGGAGAGGTGAGAGCATGCACTACCCCGTGGGCTGTGGGCTGGGCTGCTGTGTAGAGATCCTGTCAGAGTCAGTGGGAGGGAGGGAGGCGGCGGAGCTCTCGAGGGCCGGGTTGGCTGTAGCTCAGGCTCTATATCGTGGAGTCTGCACTGGGCCCCAGGAGCTGAGGTGTCGACCCAGCCATTCTGCACTAGGAAATCTGGTCTGAAGTGCCGGGTGTGGAACCTCTGCATGCGGGACCCTAGGAGCACGTGAAATTAGACAAAGCACAAAGGATAAAAAAGGTTAGACTTGACTTTATTGCCCAGATTCTATTTTTATCTCCCAGGGATTTTTAATGGGCTTTGCTGGGGACAAACCCCTCCTCTGCCTTTTGTCCCGTTCCTCATTCTTGGAGTGCTGAGGGTGCAGACCCTTCTTCTGTAACTGCTGAGTGCTGAGTTGGGAGCCCTCATACCCTGGGGCGAGGCTCAGAGCTTCTCCCCAGCAGCCTCCCGGTGACGTTGATTGTCCCCAGGACCCCTGCCTCCCTGCTCGTCCACCTGAGCACCAGCATTGGAAGTGTTATAGATTCTAATGACCTTTAAGGGTCCAGGAAAGAGATGTGCAGAGACGCTGTGGGGGCCGGTTTCACCCCGCCCCACATTTGTTCGGCCACCTTAGGCTGACCGTCTCTGCCAGCCTAGATGCTCTGACCAGTAGTCTGCGCTTTCTTCAATTAGGCCCCTGAATTAACGTACAAACAGCACCAGGTGTCAGAGCCCTGCCCGCTCAACTCCCAGACAGTCCAGGGTCAGTGGTGACCAAGGACCATGATGGCTACTGAGTCAACAGCCTTTTGAAGTAAACAGGAGTCCAGCCGGTCTTATTGGCCACCATCATCACGGTGTCTGTAGGCTTTTCTATGGTGACAGTGTGGTATACTGTTCCCCCGCCAAGATTATTAGCTCCCCTCTGGGTACAGTAAGTCCTGCAAGCAGTAGTCTACTCTTTTGGGACACACTCTTGTTGTTTTATGAGAGAAACTCCAGGTCAAGTGATGTTCACACGAGTCGTCATGGTGCCCTGTTGCCCCCGGTTATCTCTCTGGATGTTGGAGTTGGAGGGCCTCCTCACTCGAGGTCGGTGTGCCCACGGAGCGAACCCTGCAACTTCAGGGCATGGTTGGTGGTTAGGATCACCACGTGGGGTCCTTTTCCCTTAGGAGGGAGGTGGCCTTTTGGGCTGCTGATTTCCAGGTTTTTAGATACCGCCAGTATCTTGGCCAGATGTGGCAGTGGGCCAAGCCCCTTAGTGACCGTAGTTTATCCTACCTGGATGGCATTCTTGCATTGTTCCATTTCAAGTGGTCCCAGTTTTTGCACTAATTCTCCAATGGCGATTCACCTTTCACCGGGAATGTAAAGGTCAAAGGGTTTAGCTAAATTAGGGAGTTCCAGGGCAAGGGTCTGAATTGACTGCTCTTTCCATTCTTGAAAGGCCACTTCTGGATTCTATTCAAAAGGATCATCATCTTTTCCTTTCAGTGTTTCATATAGAGGCCCAGCTAGTAGACTGTAGTTAGGGATCCAGAAGCAGCAAACCCTGGCCTCCCCAGGAACCCCTAAGCTGTCTTCTAGTTTTAGAAAGGGGTAAGGCTGAAAATGGTTTCTTCCCTTTCCTGGGATGGGCTTCTCTGACCTTCTGTGAGAATGAAGCCCAGGCAGGTCACCGCAGTCTGTGATATTTGAGCTTTTTCTTGGACAACTTCTATCCTTTATTGGCTTGGTAGTTCAGAGGCCTCCTTAGTAGGGCTGGTGATCAGAATGTCGTCTGCATATTGAAGGAGGGTTTCCTTTTCCAGAGGTAGAACTTTTAGGTCTTTAGCTAAGCTTTCCCCAAAGATGGTGTGGGAATTTTTGCACCCTTGGGGCCAGACGGCCCGGAAGTATTGTTTTAGTTGTATGTTGAGTCCTGCCACTCACAAGCCAAAATTTCTTGTGACTCTGGGACTAATGGAATACAAAAGAAGGCATCATTGAAGACTAATACAGAATACCATGTCCTGGTGGTTGGTAGAATGACCAGCAGGGTGTAGGAATTAGGAGCAACTGGAGGTACATCCTCGGTGGCTTCACTGACTGTCCTGACATCCTTTACCAGGTCCCCAGCAGCCCATGGGGCTCTCGTGGTCAGACCAATCCCAGAATATGGAGCTCACCTGGGCAGGTACCCCACCCCCACCCCAGCCCACGGGGCTCTCGTGGTCAGGCCCCTCCCAGGATACAGAGCTACCCTTGCAGGTACCGTGGCAGGGCTGGGCACACAGGAACCGTGCACATAGCCCTCATTGCAGAGCACCCCCAGCTCACCTGTCGCTCAGAGCTGACACAGAGCACCTCAGAGCAGGACTTGAACTAACAAACAGCAGCTGCGACAGGTCTGTGACCCTGGGCATCACTCCGTGAGGCCTCCCTCCACCTGGTCTTCCAGAGACTTCCACTGCACCCGGGGCACCAGGCCTCTGTCTCCAACCACCACCCACCCCTCCTCTGCCTGACTCCTGGGTTCCTCTCATTAGGAGAGGGTTTTCTTGAAGTTGTCTCCCACTCATGGGCCAGATAAAATGATTAGAAAACAAGCCAAAGCTGCAGCCCCTTGTCTATCCTGACTCTCAGGAGCCCACACCTGTTCCTTGGACCTGGCCGGTTCAGCAAGTTCCATTTTCTGCAACTGTGAGCCCCTGAGGGGTGATGATTGGCTGACCTGGGCAGCCTTACCGTGCCGGCCAGCCCTCCCCAGGTGTGCCTGGGTTGAGATCAATATAAATACCACTCCAGGCAGCAAGAGCCCCTGCAGCCGTGCCTGACGCCATTTTCTCTGCCCTGTCAGCAGTCTCGGGGCTGGGCTGGTGGGAGGGAGTGAGAGGCCACGGCTTTGTGGGTGGCCCAGTGTGAGTGGGGCTCTGCTGGACTTTCTGCAGCAGTTGCCAGGCTGCCACCTGCTAAAGAAGAGGATGTGTCACCCATACCTGCTGCTGGAATTTCTCCCTGGGCAGAGGTGAGGAAGGAAAAAAGCAGTGGGGGCAGGGACAGGACGGGTATCTCAGGCAGGGAAATGGAAATCTTCCAGAAGAGCACCCAGGGCCAGGACCATCCTGGCTGGCCTGCAGGCACCAAGTCGGCCGGCATGCTGTCACTCGTGTGGCTCTATGGCCCTTCCTCTAGGCTTTCAAGTCCTTGTATATATTCAGGTGTTTTACCTGGGACGGGTGGGAATAGTTCAGCAGCAACTGGCCTGGGGCTCAGCTCACGTTTACTCACAGATGCCTCGGCACGGTGCCCCAGCTTTGCAATGAGGACGCTTGTTGCGTGGGGGCTGCTGGCTGAATGCGAGACGATTCCCCACCACTGACCAACTTCAGAATTGTTTACAACTGGAGCAAGTGCCCTGATACGGTTTTCCTCTGTGTAACTGGTGGGTTCTGTGTTTTTTTTCTCTTTTTCGTTTTTGGTTCAAGGTAGATTTTATTCCTCTTTTTTGTATTTACAGATATAAGCATGGAAATAATTTATTCATATAAATACATGTATGTGCAGGGAATAATTGTTTTTTTCTGTTTTATTTTTTAAATTTTACTTCTTTTTAATTTTGAATTTTATTTTATATTTTTATACAGCAGGTTCTTATTGGTTATCTATTTTATACATATAAATGTATACATGCCAATCCCAGTCTCTCAACTCCTCCCACCACCACCCCCCCAACAGCTTTCCCCCCTTGTTGTCCATACGTTTGTTGTCTACATCTGTTGCTCTGTTTATGCCTTGCAAAATGGTTAATCTGTACAGTTTTTCTAGGTTCCACATATATGCATGAATATACAAGATTTGTTTTTCTCTTTCTGACTTACTTCACTCTGTATGACAGTCTCTAGATCCATCGACGTCTCTACAAATGACCCAATTCATTCCTTTTCATGGCTTAGTAATATTCCATTTTATATATGTACCACAGCTTTATGCATTCGTCTGTCTGTGGGCATTTAGGTTGCTTCCATTACCTCGATATTGTAAATAGTGATGCAATGAACATTGCGGTGAATGACTCTTTTTGATTTATGGTTTTGTCTGGGTATATGTCCAGTACTGGGATTGCTGTATCATATGGTAATTCTATTGTTAGTTTCTTAAGAAATTCCATATTGTTCTCCATAATGACTGTATCAATTTATATTCCCAACAATAGTGGAAGAGGGTTCCTTTTCTCCACACCCTTTCCAGCATTTGTTGTTTGTAGATTTTCAATGATGCCTATTCTACCAGGTGTGAGGTGATACCTCATTGTTGAATCCATTTCGTTGAGCAAGGGGTAGCTCTTGTCTATTACATATTTGGCTTATGGAACGGTATCTGTGCTAATTTCAAACTCTGCTTTTATGCAGCACCCCAACTCACCTTCCCCCTTAAGCAGGCATAAGTTGGTTTTCTAAACTTGAGACCCTGTTCTGTTTTGTAATTCAGTTCATGTGTAGCCAAGTTCACATTCCGTGTATTAGTGATACCTTATGATGTTTCTTTTTCTGTGTGACTTATTTCACTTAGAATCATCGTGCCTCAATCCACTCATTATGCTGGTACGGGCCTGGTGACATAGATTTCATTGCTGAGTGGTATTCTGTTGTACAGAAGTACCGCAACTTCTTTATCCATTATTTGCTCTCTGGGATATTTAACTTGTGCCGTAGAAGAGATTCCTGTAAAAAGAGCCGTCCCAAATTTTGGGGTTGCTGTGTCTTTTTGATATTAATTTCCCTAAGCTATAGGACCATAAGTGGAAGTGCCCTAGGCTCTGTTGCTTTGTTTTTTAGATGTTTCAGGAAACACCATACACTTCTCCAGAGTGTCTGTTGGCAATTTACATCCCGCCCATCAGCATAACAAGGCTCCCAGTTCTCCATGGCCTGTCCTGCCTTTCTGGATTTTACACTTTATTCTGATGGCCCTTTTGACCGGGGGGAAGTGAGACTTCATTGTAGTGCAGATTTCCTTTGCAAGCTTGCTTGGTTGGCCAAAAAGGGCGTATGCGTTTTTTCCTGAATATATTCAGGAAAAAACGCATATGCCCTTTTGGCAAAGTGCATCATTCTGGACGTTCTGCCTCTTTTCCTACGCTTTCAATGCAATTCCAGTCTACCTCCTGAAATCAGTATCCTGCAATTATGCCCCACTTTCAAGTCCTCTTGGAAGCCTTACTTCAGTATATTTTTGGAGGATAGCTGTCATTTATAACTCTGCAGGTTTGTGAATTACAGAGACCCTGAGCTCCTTTCTTCAACTCGCTTTCTTTTGAGCTGGCCGCAACACCGCAGGATGGCTTCAGGCCCTAATCTGGTTCCGGCACGGCACGCTGAGCCTTTGGTTATTTCCTCTTCCTGGTGGGAAATGAGAGTTAAATTTGCCCGTCCAGACACCTCCAGCTAGTCTCTCATTGGTTCTCGCTATTCCTGTTCATCTTCCGCAGAAATTGCAAACTGGGCCAAACAGGAGGTTAAAGGCGCTGACTCTCCAAGTTGGGAGAGTGTTAGTAAAGGGTCTGGAATGTTGCACCCGAGTACCAGGGGAGGAAAACTGAGACATATTTGAACACGTCTCCCGTTCACACGGTTGATCATACTCTGGGTTCCACATGCATGTTTTAGCTGAAGGAAGAATACCTTAAACCTGGAGAGTTGAGACCCGTGGAATGGGTACCATGCAATATGACTTCAAAGGGTCTTCATTTGCTCACCGAACCTCTCCAATCCTATCACTGCTGCGTTTATGCCCCTGTACACATGCTTGATTCTCTTTTGGAGACATAGCAATCCATAGGTTTTAAGATACTTACTAGTCAGGTACATTCTTAGGCGTTTAATATGCGGTGTTGAGTCCATTTCGTTGAGCAAGGAGTAGCTCTTGTCTATTCCATATTTGGCTTAAGGAACTTTATCTGTGCTCATTTCAATCTCTGGTTTTATGCAGCACCCCAACTCACCTTTCCCCTTAAGCAAGCATAAGTTGGTTTTCTAAATTTGAGACCCTGTTCTGTTCTGTAATTCAGTTCCTGTGTAGCCAAGTTTCCATTCCGTGTATTACTGATATCTTATGATGTTTCTTTTTCTGTGTGACTTATTTCAGTTAGAATCATCATACCTGAATCCACTCATTGTGCTGCTAAGGGCCTGATGACATAGATTTCATTGCTGAGTGATATTGCTTTGTAAGTGAATACCACAACTTCTTTATCCATTTTTCACTTTCTGCGATGTTGAACTTGTACTGTAAACGAGGTTCTTGTAAACAGAGCTGTCCCAAACTTTGGGGTGGCTGTGTCTTTTTTATTTTAATTTCCCTAAGCTATAGGACCATAAGTGGAAGTGCCCTAGGCTCTGTTGCTTTGTTTTTTAGATGTTTCAGGAAACACCATACACTTCTCCAGAGTGGCTGTTGGCAATTTACATCCCGCCCATCAGCATAAGAAGGCTCCCAGTTCTCCATGGCCTGTCCTGCCTTTCTGGATTTTACACTTTATTCTGATGGCCCTTTTGACCTGGGGGAAGTGAGACTTCATTGTAGTGCAGATTTCCTTTGCAAGCTTGCTTGGTTGGCCAAAAAGGGCGTATGCGTTTTTTCCTGAATATATTCAGGAAAAAACGCATACGCCCTTTTTGGCCAAGTGCATCATTTTCGAGTTTCTGACTCTCTTCATATGCTTTCAATGCAATTCCAGTCTACCTCCTGAAATCGGTTTCCTGCAATTCTGCCTTGCTTTCAATGCCTCTTCATAGCCTTACCTCAATATATTTTTTAAAAATAGTTGGCCTTTATAACTCTGCAGGTTTTTGAATTGCAGTGGCCCTTAGCTCCATTTTTTAGCTCTTATTTTTGTGGTCTTGCCCCGTAACCACAGGATTCCTTGAAGCCCTATTTTTCTTCTGGGGCACCTTGCTGTGCCTTTGGTTAATTCTTCTTACTGATGTGATATTAGAGTGACATGTGCCCATTGAAACCGCTACAGCTAGTTTCTCACTGGTTCCCCCTATTCCCATTCATCCTCTGCACTAACTGCAGACTGTGCGATACCAGAACTTAAAGGCATTGACTCCATGTGGGGATGTTGTTAGTAAAGCGGCTGGAATGTCGATCCGGAGCCCCAGGAGAGGAAAAATGAGGTGCGTTTTAGAAACCTTTCCCGATCATATGGTATACCAGTCGCTGGGTTTCCCAAGCATGGTTTAGCTGTAGGAAGATTCCCTTCAACCTGGAGTGTTGGGACCCTTGGACTGAGTAGCATGAAGTATTGCATTAAACTTTCGGCAGTTGCTCACCAAAGCTCACCAATCCTGTCAGCCCCAAGTGTCCAGCCTTATGTCTTATCCAGCTGTGGGTTTATATGTGGTCAATCCAGGTTGCATCACAGCCCCTGAGCGAATTTTGTAAGAATTTTTCTCTCTTTCATCGTTTCAGCGTTTTGTTTTTAAAATTTATTTCTATAATGGGGTTTAGCTCATTTTCACTGCTGTGTTTGTGCCGCTCTGCACACACTTGATTCCCTTATGGAGATATATCAATACATGGGTTTTAAGATTCTTATTCCTCAGATATATTTCTCTGCAGTGTATAGGGTGTGTTGAGGCCAGTTCATTGAGCAAGGTGTAGATCTTGTCTAATACCTATTTGGTTTATTGAACGGTATCTGTGCTAATTTCAAACTCTGGTTTTATGCATCACCCCACCTCTCCTTTCCCCTTAAGCTGACATAAGTGTGTTTTCTAAATGTGAGACACTGTTCTGTTCTGTAATTCATTTCTTGTGCAGTCATATTTACCCTCCCTCTATAAGTGATATCTTATGATATGTTTCTTTTTCTGTTTGACTTATTTCAAGTAGTATTATCGGACCTAAATCCACTCTTTATCCTTCTACTAGCCTTATTACATTGATTTCATGGTGAAGAGATATTCCATTGTACATAAGTACCACATCTTCTTTATCCATTGTTCTCTTTCCTGGGATATTTAAGGTGTACTGAAGTTGAGGTTCTTGTAAACAGAGTAGCCCTAAACTGTGGTGTGCTTGTGTCTTGTTGATTTTTAGACTTCCCTAGATATACTCCCATGATTGGAAGTGTCCTATGCTCTGTAGCTCTGTTTTTTAGATGATTTAGGAACCACCATACACTTCTCCAGAGTGGCTCTTGGCAGTTCACACACTGCCCATCAGCGTATAAAGGCTCCCTGTTCTCCATGGCCTGTCCTGCATTTCTGGTTTTTACAATTTTTTAGGATGGCCCTTTTGACCGGTGGGAAGTGAGACTTCTTTGTTGTGCACATTTGCATTGCTTGCTTGCTTCGTTGCCCATAAAGTGCGTATGCGTTTTTTCCTGGATATAATCAGGAAAAAACGCATACGCCCTTTTGGGCCAACTGCATCATTGTCGAAATTCTGCCGCTTTTCATGTGCGTTAAAGACGAGTCCAATCTATCTCTTGAAATCTGTTTCTTGCAATTCTGTCTTGCATTCAGATCCTCTTCTTTGCCTTACCTCAACATATTTTTGGACGTTAGTTTTCATTTATAACTCTGCAGGTTTGTGAATTGCAGTGACCCTGAGCTCCATTTTTTAAGTTGCTCTTTTGTGAGCTGGCCTCAAACCCGCAGGATTGCTTCAGGCCCTATTTTGGCTCCGGCGAGGCAGGCTGAGCCTTTCTTTAATTCTTATTCTTAATGGGAAATTAGAGTGATATGTGCCCGTCCAAACCCCTACAACTCTTCTCTCATTGGTTCCCCCTCTTCCCGTTCATCCTCCTCACAATTTGCAAAATGTGTGAAACAGAAGTTTAAATGTGCTGATTCTCCAAGTGGGGAGATTCTAAGTAGCGTGGCTGGAATGGTGAACAGGAGCACCAGGAGAGGATAAATGAGGTGCATTTTAGACACATCTCCCGATCACATGGTGTACAGTCCTCTGGGTTTTCCATGCATGTTTTAGCTGTAGGAAGATCCCTTGAACCTGCAGATTTGGGACCCATTGAATGGGTACCAGGTAGTATTACTTTAAAGGGTGTGCATTTCCTCACCCAACCTCACATTTCTCTTAGCGCAAACAGTTTCCAGCCTTATGTCTCATCCTGCTGTGGGTCTAGATGTGTTCAATCCATGTTGCATCACCGTCCCTGAGGAAAAGTTGTAAGAGGTTTTCTCTGTCTCTCTGTCGTTTATTTTTTTCAATTTATTACTATATTGGTTACAGCTGATTTTCAAAGCTCTGTTTCTTGCTGCTGTACATCCACTTGATTCGCGTACAGAGAGACATCAATAAATTCTTTTTCAGATTCTTACCAGTCGTATATATTCTTTTCCGGTGACTTGAGTGTGCTGAGTGCAGTTCTTTTAGCTACCGTGTAGGCCTTGTTGATTATCAGTTTGGTATTTGGAATGGTATCTTTGCTAATTTCAACCTCCTGGATGATGCCTCACCCCTCCCCACCTTTCCCGTTTAGCAGCCTTATGCGTGTTTTCTACATATTTGACTATGTTTTTGTTTTGTAATTTATTTCATGTGTAGCCATTTTGGATTCCACCTTTAAGTGATATCTTATGATATGTGTCTTTTTCTTTTTGAATTCTGTCACTTAGAATGATCATACGTAACTCCTCCGGAGTTGTTACAACTGGCCATATTTCATTGATTTCCAGGCTGAATAATATTCCACTCTACCTAAGTACCACATCTCTATCCATTTTTCCCCTCCAGAGACATTTAAGTTATATCCTAGTCGAGGATCTTTTAAACAGAGAGGGGGTAAACATTGGGGTGCCTGTGTCCTCTCGATTTTTGTTTTTCCCAAGATATACGCCCATGAGTGCAAGTGCCCTATGCTCTGTAGCTCATTTTTTAGATGCTTTAGTAAACACAATACACTTCTCCAGAATGGCCGTTGGCAATATACATTTCCACTATAAGTCTCACAGGGCTCCCTCTTCTCGTTGCCCTGTCCTGCATTTCTGTTGTTTACGCTTTATGAGGATGGCTCTTCTGACTGATGCGAAGTGATATCTTTTGTAGTATTGACTTCCAGTGCCCACCTGTTTGGTTGGCTAAAAAAGTGTATGCCCTTTTCTTGAATATATACAGAAAAGAACGCATACACCCTTTTTGGCCAACTGCAATGTTGGCAATGTTCAGCTCCTTTTCTTGTGCTTAATGGCGAGTCCTTTCTACCTCCTCAAATCCCTTTCCTGCCATTCTCCCTTGCTTACAAGTCCTTTTCTCTGACTTTCCTCAAGACATTTTTCAGTGATGGATATTTTCAACTCTGCAGTTTTGTGAATTTTACTGCCCCTGAGTTCCATTGTTCAACTCGTGTTTATGGGAACTGGCCACAAAGCAGCGGGATTTCCTCAAGCCCTATACTGTTTCCATGGGCAACCCTAGCCTTTGGTCAATTCGTCTTCCTGATTGGAAATTAGAGTGACATGTGCCTGTCTGAACACCTAGGACTTGTCTCTCATTGTTCCTCATCCTTCCGCTTCATCCTCTGGACAAATTCCAAACTGTACGCAACAGGATGTTGACAGTGCTGACATCTCCAAGTGGGGAGACTGTTAGTAAAGACGCTGGAGGGGTGAACCCGAGCACCAGGAGATGAGGAGATGAGATGCCTTTTCCAAACTCTTCCCGATCAGACGGTATACCATCCTCTGGGTGTGACAGACATGTTTTAGCAGTAGGAAGAGTCCCATTCATGTAAGGAGAACACCAGGGCTTTTTCAAAATCAGTGTCTCCCCGAAACCCAAACTGGGGAAGTTTTTAAGCTACGGCTACACATATGTTCATTAAGGGCCTTGGGAAGTAGGCAGAGTCCAAACTTTAGATGATTGAAGTCTTCAGGGTCAGAAGCACTCACCACCAGCTTCCCTTAGGCTACACTTTAACTGTCATTGATAGATGATGTCAATAAAAATATCTATTCTTTTTCAGATTATTTCCCCTTATAGGTTATTGCAAAATGTTGAGTGTAGTTCCCTGTGCTATACAGTAGTTCCTTGTTGATGATCTATTTTATACATAGCAGTGTGTATGTGTTCATTCCAAACTGTTAATTTATCCCTCCTCCCACCTTTCCCCTTTGGTAATAATAAATTATAAGGTTTTATACTTCTCAGAAATGGGGGAGCTGAAAGAGAGGTATCATTTTCAATGGAAAAGCATTTAAAACAAGATTGAAGGTTTAACCAAGATTATTAGCTGTACATCCTTGGAAAGAAATCACTTCGTTTCTCTAATATTGACCTGACAAATAAGACAAACCTTTTCACTGAACTTGCTTATAAAAAGTGATGGAAATATCAAATGGAAGTGTTAAAAACATCTTATTTTACCCGAGCCTTATACACTGTTCTATGTTAACTACAGTTTGGCTCACACATCTGTTCATTGAGGTTACAATAGTCTCAATTTCTGTTACTGATCCTCCAGAGTGGACCCCAACAAGTGTCCCCCTGCCCAGTGTCATTGGGGCCAACAGATCGAGACTGAGTTTGGTTCACAAGCAAAGGAAACTTTATATTTTGATCAGAGAATGGAGAGGTGAGAGCATGCACTACCCCGTGGGCTGTGGGCTGGGCTGCTGTGTAGAGATCCTGTCAGAGTCAGTGGGAGGGAGGGAGGCGGCGGAGCTCTCGAGGGCCAGGTTGGCTGTAGCTCAGGCTCTATATCGTGGAGTCTGCACTGGGCCCCAGGAGCTGAGGTGTCGACCCAGCCATTCTGCACTAGGAAATCTGGTCTGAAGTGCCGGGTGTGGAACCTCTGCATGCGGGACCCTAGGAGCACGTGAAATTAGACAAAGCACAAAGGATAAAAAAGGTTAGACTTGACTTTATTGCCCAGATTCTATTTTTATCTCCCAGGGATTTTTAATGGGCTTTGCTGGGGACAAACCCCTCCTCTGCCTTTTGTCCCGTTCCTCATTCTTGGAGTGCTGAGGGTGCAGACCCTTCTTCTGTAACTGCTGAGTGCTGAGTTGGGAGCCCTCATACCCTGGGGCGAGGGTCAGAGCTTCTCCCCAGCAGCCTCCCGGTGACGTTGATTGTCCCCAGGACCCCTGCCTCCCTGCTCGTCCACCTGAGCACCAGCATTGGAAGTGTTATAGATTCTAATGACCTTTAAGGGTCCAGGAAAGAGATGTGCAGAGACGCTGTGGGGGCCGGTTTCACCCCGCCCCACATTTGTTCGGCCACCTTAGGCTGACCGTCTCTGCCAGCCTAGATGCTCTGACCAGTAGTCTGCGCTTTCTTCAATTAGGCCCCTGAATTAACGTACAAACAGCACCAGGTGTCAGAGCCCTGCCCGCTCAACTCCCAGACAGTCCAGGGTCAGTGGTGACCAAGGACCATGATGGCTACTGAGTCAACAGCCTTTTGAAGTAAACAGGAGTCCAGCCGGTCTTATTGGCCACCATCATCACGGTGTCTGTAGGCTTTTCTATGGTGACAGTGTGGTATACTGTTCCCCCGCCAAGATTATTAGCTCCCCTCTGGGTGCAGTAAGTCCTGCAAGCAGTAGTCTACTCTTTTGGGACACACTCTTGTTGTTTTATGAGAGAAACTCCAGGTCAAGTGATGTTCACACGAGTCGTCATGGTGCCCTGTTGCCCCCGGTTATCTCTCTGGATGTTGGAGTTGGAGGGCCTCCTCACTCGAGGTCGGTGTGCCCACGGAGCGAACCCTGCAACTTCAGGGCATGGTTGGTGGTTAGGATCACCACGTGGGGTCCTTTTCCCTTAGGAGGGAGGTGGCCTTTTGGGCTGCTGATTTCCAGGTTTTTAGATACCGCCAGTATCTTGGCCAGATGTGGCAGTGGGCCAAGCCCCTTAGTGACCGTAGTTTATCCTACCTGGATGGCATTCTTGCATTGTTCCATTTCAAGTGGTCCCAGTTTTTGCACTAATTCTCCAATGGCGATTCACCTTTCACCGGGAATGTAAAGGTCAAAGGGTTTAGCTAAATTAGGGAGTTCCAGGGCAAGGGTCTGAATTGACTGCTCTTTCCATTCTTGAAAGGCCACTTCTGGATTCTATTCAAAAGGATCATCATCTTTTCCTTTCAGTGTTTCATATAGAGGCCCAGCTAGTAGACTGTAGTTAGGGATCCAGAAGCAGCAAACCCTGGCCTCCCCAGGAACCCCTAAGCTGTCTTCTAGTTTTAGAAAGGGGTAAGGCTGAAAATGGTTTCTTCCCTTTCCTGGGATGGGCTTCTCTGACCTTCTGTGAGAATGAAGCCCAGGCAGGTCACCGCAGTCTGTGATATTTGAGCTTTTTCTTGGACAACTTCTATCCTTTATTGGCTTGGTAGTTCAGAGGCCTCCTTAGTAGGGCTGGTGATCAGAATGTCGTCTGCATATTGAAGGAGGGTTTCCTTTTCCAGAGGTAGAACTTTTAGGTCTTTAGCTAAGCTTTCCCCAAAGATGGTGTGGGAATTTTTGCACCCTTGGGGCCAGACGGCCCGGAAGTATTGTTTTAGTTGTATGTTGAGTCCTGCCACTCACAAGCCAAAATTTCTTGTGACTCTGGGACTAATGGAATACAAAAGAAGGCATCATTGAAGACTAATACAGAATACCATGTCCTGGTGGTTGGTAGAATGACCAGCAGGGTGTAGGAATTAGGAGCAACTGGAGGTACATCCTCGGTGGCTTCACTGACTGTCCTGACATCCTTTACCAGGTCCCCAGCAGCCCATGGGGCTCTCGTGGTCAGACCAATCCCAGAATATGGAGCTCACCTGGGCAGGTACCCCACCCCCACCCCAGCCCACGGGGCTCTCGTGGTCAGGCCCCTCCCAGGATACAGAGCTACCCTTGCAGGTACCGTGGCAGGGCTGGGCACACAGGAACCGTGCACATAGCCCTCATTGCAGAGCACCCCCAGCTCACCTGTCGCTCAGAGCTGACACAGAGCACCTCAGAGCAGGACTTGAACTAACAAACAGCAGCTGCGACAGGTCTGTGACCCTGGGCATCACTCCGTGAGGCCTCCCTCCACCTGGTCTTCCAGAGACTTCCACTGCACCCGGGGCACCAGGCCTCTGTCTCCAACCACCACCCACCCCTCCTCTGCCTGACTCCTGGGTTCCTCTCATTAGGAGAGGGTTTTCTTGAAGTTGTCTCCCACTCATGGGCCAGATAAAATGATTAGAAAACAAGCCAAAGCTGCAGCCCCTTGTCTATCCTGACTCTCAGGAGCCCACACCTGTTCCTTGGACCTGGCCGGTTCAGCAAGTTCCATTTTCTGCAACTGTGAGCCCCTGAGGGGTGATGATTGGCTGACCTGGGCAGCCTTACCGTGCCGGCCAGCCCTCCCCAGGTGTGCCTGGGTTGAGATCAATATAAATACCACTCCAGGCAGCAAGAGCCCCTGCAGCCGTGCCTGACGCCATTTTCTCTGCCCTGTCAGCAGTCTCGGGGCTGGGCTGGTGGGAGGGAGTGAGAGGCCACGGCTTTGTGGGTGGCCCAGTGTGAGTGGGGCTCTGCTGGACTTTCTGCAGCAGTTGCCAGGCTGCCACCTGCTAAAGAAGAGGATGTGTCACCCATACCTGCTGCTGGAATTTCTCCCTGGGCAGAGGTGAGGAAGGAAAAAAGCAGTGGGGGCAGGGACAGGACGGGTATCTCAGGCAGGGAAATGGAAATCTTCCAGAAGAGCACCCAGGGCCAGGACCATCCTGGCTGGCCTGCAGGCACCAAGTCGGCCGGCATGCTGTCACTCGTGTGGCTCTATGGCCCTTCCTCTAGGCTTTCAAGTCCTTGTATATATTCAGGTGTTTTACCTGGGACGGGTGGGAATAGTTCAGCAGCAACTGGCCTGGGGCTCAGCTCACGTTTACTCACAGATGCCTCGGCACGGTGCCCCAGCTTTGCAATGAGGACGCTTGTTGCGTGGGGGCTGCTGGCTGAATGCGAGACGATTCCCCACCACTGACCAACTTCAGAATTGTTTACAACTGGAGCAAGTGCCCTGATACGGTTTTCCTCTGTGTAACTGGTGGGTTCTGTGTTTTTTTTCTCTTTTTCGTTTTTGGTTCAAGGTAGATTTTATTCCTCTTTTTTGTATTTACAGATATAAGCATGGAAATAATTTATTCATATAAATACATGTATGTGCAGGGAATAATTGTTTTTTCTGTTTTATTTTTTAAATTTTACTTCTTTTTAATTTTGAATTTTATTTTATATTTTTATACAGCAGGTTCTTATTGGTTATCTATTTTATACATATAAATGTATACATGCCAATCCCAGTCTCTCAACTCCTCCCACCACCACCCCCCCAACAGCTTTCCCCCCTTGTTGTCCATACGTTTGTTGTCTACATCTGTTGCTCTGTTTATGCCTTGCAAAATGGTTAATCTGTACAGTTTTTCTAGGTTCCACATATATGCATGAATATACAAGATTTGTTTTTCTCTTTCTGACTTACTTCACTCTGTATGACAGTCTCTAGATCCATCGACGTCTCTACAAATGACCCAATTTCATTCCTTTTCATGGCTTAGTAATATTCCATTTTATATATGTACCACAGCTTTATGCATTCGTCTGTCTGTGGGCATTTAGGTTGCTTCCATTACCTCGATATTGTAAATAGTGATGCAATGAACATTGCGGTGAATGACTCTTTTTGATTTATGGTTTTGTCTGGGTATATGTCCAGTACTGGGATTGCTGTATCATATGGTAATTCTATTGTTAGTTTCTTAAGAAATTCCATATTGTTCTCCATAATGACTGTATCAATTTATATTCCCAACAATAGTGGAAGAGGGTTCCTTTTCTCCACACCCTTTCCAGCATTTGTTGTTTGTAGATTTTCAATGATGCCTATTCTACCAGGTGTGAGGTGATACCTCATTGTTGAATCCATTTCGTTGAGCAAGGGGTAGCTCTTGTCTATTACATATTTGGCTTATGGAACGGTATCTGTGCTAATTTCAAACTCTGCTTTTATGCAGCACCCCAACTCACCTTCCCCCTTAAGCAGGCATAAGTTGGTTTTCTAAACTTGAGACCCTGTTCTGTTTTGTAATTCAGTTCATGTGTAGCCAAGTTCACATTCCGTGTATTAGTGATACCTTATGATGTTTCTTTTTCTGTGTGACTTATTTCACTTAGAATCATCGTGCCTCAATCCACTCATTATGCTGGTACGGGCCTGGTGACATAGATTTCATTGCTGAGTGGTATTCTGTTGTACAGAAGTACCGCAACTTCTTTATCCATTATTTGCTCTCTGGGATATTTAACTTGTGCCGTAGAAGAGATTCCTGTAAAAAGAGCCGTCCCAAATTTTGGGGTTGCTGTGTCTTTTTGATATTAATTTCCCTAAGCTATAGGACCATAAGTGGAAGTGCCCTAGGCTCTGTTGCTTTGTTTTTTAGATGTTTCAGGAAACACCATACACTTCTCCAGAGTGTCTGTTGGCAATTTACATCCCGCCCATCAGCATAACAAGGCTCCCAGTTCTCCATGGCCTGTCCTGCCTTTCTGGATTTTACACTTTATTCTGATGGCCCTTTTGACCGGGGGGAAGTGAGACTTCATTGTAGTGCAGATTTCCTTTGCAAGCTTGCTTGGTTGGCCAAAAAGGGCGTATGCGTTTTTTTCCTGAATATATTCAGGAAAAAACGCATATGCCCTTTTGGCAAAGTGCATCATTGTGGACGTTCTGCCTCTTTTCCTACGCTTTCAATGCAATTCCAGTCTACCTCCTGAAATCGGTATCCTGCAATTATGCCCCACTTTCAAGTCCTCTTGGAAGCCTTACTTCAGTATATTTTTGGAGGATAGCTGTCATTTATAACTCTGCAGGTTTGTGAATTACAGAGACCCTGAGCTCCTTTCTTCAACTCGCTTTCTTTTGAGCTGGCCGCAACACCGCAGGATGGCTTCAGGCCCTAATCTGGTTCCGGCACGGCACGCTGAGCCTTTGGTTATTTCCTCTTCCTGGTGGGAAATGAGAGTTAAATTTGCCCGTCCAGACACCTCCAGCTAGTCTCTCGTTGGTTCTCCCTATTCCTGTTCATCTTCCGCAGAAATTGCAAACTGGGCCAAACAGGAGGTTAAAGGCGCTGACTCTCCAAGTTGGGAGAGTGTTAGTAAAGGGTCTGGAATGTTGCACCCGAGTACCAGGGGAGGAAAACTGAGACATATTTGAACACGTCTCCCGTTCACACGGTTGATCATACTCTGGGTTCCACATGCATGTTTTAGCTGAAGGAAGAATACCTTAAACCTGGAGAGTTGAGACCCGTGGAATGGGTACCATGCAATATGACTTCAAAGGGTCTTCATTTGCTCACCGAACCTCTCCAATCCTATCACTGCTGCGTTTATGCCCCTGTACACACGCTTGATTCTCTTTCAGAGACATAGCAATCCATAGGTTTTAAGATACTTACTAGTCAGGTACATTCTTAGGCGTTTAATATGCGGTGTTGAGTCCATTTCGTTGAGCAAGGAGTAGCTCTTGTCTATTCCATATTTGGCTTAAGGAACTTTATCTGTGCTCATTTCAATCTCTGGTTTTATGCAGCAGCCCAACTCACGTTTCCCCTTAAGCAAGCATAAGTTTGTTTTCTAAATTTGAGACCCTGTTCTGTTCTGTAATTCAGTTCCTGTGTAGCCAAGTTTACATTCCGTGTATTACAGATATCTTATGATGTTTCTTTTTCTGTGTGACTTATTTCAGTTCGAATCATCATACCTGAATCCACTCATTGTGCTGCTAAGGGCCTGATGACACAGATTTTATTGCTGAGTGATATTGCTTTGTAAGTAAATACCACAACTTCTTTCTCCATTTTTCACTTTCTGCGATGTTGAACTTGTACTGTAAACGAGGTTCTTGTAAACAGAGCCGTCCCAAACTTTGGGGTGGCTGTGTCTTTTTGATTTTAATTTCCCTAAGCTATAGGACCATAAGTGGAAGTGCCCTAGGTTCTGTTGCTTTGTTTTTTAGATGTTTCAGGAAACACCATACACTTCTCCCAAGTGGTTCTTGGCAATTTACATCTCGCCCATCAGCATAACAAGGCTCCCAGTTCTCCATGGCCTGTCCTGCCTTTCTGGATTTTACACTTTTTTCAGATGGCCCTTTTGACCGGGGGGAAGTGAGACTTCATTGTAGTGCAGATTTCCTTTGCAAGCTTGCTTGGTTGGCCAAAAAGGGCGTATGCGTTTTTTCCTGAATATATTCAGGAAAAAACGCATACGCCCTTTTTGGCCAAGTGCATCATTGTGGACGTTCTGCCTCTTTTCCTATGCTTTCAATGCAATTCCAGTCTACCTCCTGAAATCGGTTTCCTGCAATTCTGCCCCGCTTTCAAGTCCTCTTGGCAGCCTTACTTCAGTCTATTTTTGGACGATAGCTGTCATTTATAACTCTGCAGGTTTGTGAATTACAGTGCCCCTGAGCTCCTTTCTTCAACTCGCTTTCTTGTGACCTGGCCGCAACACCGCAGGATGGCTTCAGGCCCTAATCTGTTTCCGGCACGGCACGCTGAGCCTTTGGTTAATTCCTCTTCCTGGTGGGAAATGAGAGTTAAATTTGCCTGTCCAGACACCTCCAGCTAGTCTCTCATTGGTTCTCGCTATTCCTGTTCATCTTCCGCAGAAATTGCAAACTGGGCCAAACAGGAGGTTAAAGGGACTGACTCTCCAAGTCGGGAGAGTGTTAGTAAAGCGTCTGGAATGTTGCACCCGAGTACCAGGGTACGAAAACTGAGACATATTTGAACACGTTTCCCGTTCGCATGGTTGATCATACTTGGGTTCCACATGCATGTTTTAGCTGAAGGAAGAATACCTTAAACCTGGAGAGTTAAGACCCGTGGAATGGGTACCATGCTATATGACTTCAAAGGGTCTTCATTTGCTCACCGAACCTCTCCAATCCTATCACTGCTGCGTTTATGCCCCTGTACACATGCTTGATTCTCTTTCGGAGACATAGCAATCCATAGGTTTTAAGATACTTACTAGTCAGGTACATTCTTAGGCGTTTAATATGCGGTGTTGAGTCCATTTCGTTGAGCAAGGAGTAGCTCTTGTCTATTCCATATTTGGCTTAAGGAACTTTATCTGTGCTCATTTCAATCTCTGGTTTTATGCAGCACCCCAACTCACCTTTCCCCTTAAGCAAGCATAAGTTGGTTTTCTAAATTTGAGACCCTGTTCTTTTCTGTAATTCAGTTCCTGTGTAGCCAAGTTTACATTCCGTGTATTACTGATATCTTATGATGTTTCTTTTTCTGTGTGACTTATTTCAGTTAGAATCATCATACCTGAATCCACTCATTGTGCTGCTAAGGCCCTGATGACATAGATTTCATTGCTGAGTGATATTGCTTTGTAAGTAAATACCACAACTTCTTTATCCATTTTTCACTTTCTGTGATGTTGAACTTGTACTGTAAACGAGGTTCTTGTAAACAGAGGCGTCCCAAACTTTGGGGTGGCTGTGTCTTTTTGATTTTAATTTCCCTAAGCTATAGGACCATAAGTGGCAGTGCCCTAGGCTCTGTTGCTTTGTTTTTTAGATGTTTCAGGAAACACCATACACTTCTCCCGAGTCTGT
Organism: Delphinus delphis; assembly: GCF_949987515.2. Classification (NCBI taxonomy): domain Eukaryota; kingdom Metazoa; phylum Chordata; class Mammalia; order Artiodactyla; family Delphinidae; genus Delphinus; species Delphinus delphis. Next base: position 2,538,423 of record NW_027192659.1, read on the forward strand.
TGGCAATTTACATCCCGCCCATCAGCATAACAAGGCTCCCAGTTCTCCATGGCTTGTCCTGCCTTTCTGGATTTTACCCTTTTTTCAGATGGCCCTTTTGACCGGGGGGAAGTGAGACTTCATTGTAGTGCAGATTTCCTTTGCAAGCTTGCTTGGTTGGCCAAAAAGGGCGTATGCGTTTTTTCCTGAATATATTCAGGAAAAAACGCATACGCCCTTTTTGGCCAAGTGCATCATTGTGGACGTTCTGCCTCTTTTCCTATGCTTTCAATGCAATTCCAGTCTACCTCCTGAAATCGGTTTCCTGCAATTCTGCCCCGCTTTCAAGTCCTCTTGGCAGCCTTACTTCAGTCTATTTTTGGACGATAGCTGTCATTTATAACTCTGCAGGTTTGTGAATTACAGTGCCCCTGAGCTCCTTTCTTCAACTCGCTTTCTTGTGACCTGGCCGCAACACCGCAGGATGGCTTCAGGCCCTAATCTGGTTCCGGCCCGGCATGCTGAGCCTTTGGTTAATTCCTCTTCCTGGTGGGAAATGAGAGTTAAATTTGCCCGTCCAGACACCTCCAGCTAGCCTCTCATTGGTTCTCGCTATTCCTGTTCATCTGCCACAGAAATTGCACACTGGGCCAAACAGGAGGTTAAAGGGACTGACTCTCCAAGTGGGGAGAGTGTTAGTAAAGCGTCTGGAATGTTGCACCCGAGTACCAGGGGAGGAAAACTGAGACATATTTGAACACGTCTCCCGATCACATGGTTGATCATACTCTGGGTTCCACATGCATGTTTTAGCTGAAGGAAGAATACCTTAAACCTGGAGAGTTAAGACCCGTGTAATGGGTACCATGCAAAATGACTTCAAAGGGTCTTCATTTGCTCACCGAACCTCTCCAATCCTATCACTGCTGCGTTTATGCCCCTGTACACATGCTTGATTCTCTTTCGGAGACATAGCAATCCATAGGTTTTAAGATCCTTACTAGTCAGGTACATTCTTAGGCGTTTAATATGGGGTGTTGAGTCCATTTCGTTGAGCAAGGAGTAGCTCTTGTCTATTCCATATTTGGCTTAAGGAACTTTATCTGTGCTCATTTCAATCTCTGGTTTTATGCAGCACCCCAACTCACCTTTACCCTTAAGCAAGCATAAGTTGGTTTTCTAAATTTGAGACCCTGTTCTGTTCTGTAATTCAGTTCCTGTGTAGCCAAGTTTACATTCCGTGTATTACTGATATCTTATGATGTTTCTTTTTCTGTGTGACTTATTTCAGTTAGAATCATCATACCTGAATCCACTCATTGTGCTGCTAAGGGCCTGATGACACAGATTTCATTGCTGAGTGATATTGCTTTGTAAGTAAACACCACAACTTCTTTATCCATTTTTCACTTTCTGCGATGTTGAACTTGTACTGTAAACGAGGTTCTTGTAAACAGAGCCGTTCCAAACTTTGGGGTGGCTGTGTCTTTTTGGTTTTAATTTCCCTAAGCTATAGGACCATAAGTGGAAGTGCCCTAGGCTCTGTTGCTTTGTTTTTTAGATGTTTCAGGAAACACCATACACTTCTCCCGAGTGTCTGTTGGCAATTTACATCCCGCCCATCAGCATAACAAGGCTCCCAGTTCTCAATGGCCTGTTGCCTTTCTGGATTTTACACTTTTTTCAGATGGCCCTTTTGACCGGGGGGAAGTGAGACTTCATTGTAGTGCAGATTTCCTTTGCAAGCTTGCTTGGTTGGCCAAAAAGGGCGTATGCGTTTTTTCCTGAATATATTCAGGAAAAAACGCATACGCCCTTTTTGGCCAAGTGCATCATTGTGGACGTTCTGCCTCTTTTCCTATGCTTTCAATGCAATTCCAGTCTACCTCCTGAAATCGGTTTCCTGCAATTCTGCCCCGCTTTCAAGTCCTCTTGGCAGCCTTACTTCAGTCTATTTTTGGATGATAGCTGTCATTTATAACTCTGCAGGTTTGTGAATTACAGTGCCCCTGAGCTCCTTTCTTCAACTCGCTTTCTTGTGACCTGGCCGCAACACCGCAGGATGGCTTCAGACCCTAATCTGGTTCCGGCCCGGCATGCTGAGCCTTTGGTTAATTCCTCTTCCTGGTGGGAAATGAGAGTTAAATTTGCCCGTCCAGACACCTCCAGCTAGCCTCTCATTGGTTCTCGCTATTCCTGTTCATCTTCCGCAGAAATTGCAAACTGGGCCAAACAGGAGGTTAAAGGGACTGACTCTCCAAGTGGGGAGAGTGTTAGTAAAGCGTCTGGAATGTTGCACCCGAGTACCAGGGGAGGAAAACTGAGACATATTTGAACACGTCTCCCGATCACATGGTTGATCATACTCTAGGTTCCACATGCATGTTTTAGCTGAAGGAAGAATACCTAAAACCTGGGTAGTTGAAACCCGTGGAATGGGTACCATGCAATATGACTTCAAAGGGTCTTCATTTGCTCACCGAACCTCTCCAATCCTATCACTGCTGCATTTATGCCCCTGTACACATGCTTGATTCTCTTTCGGAGACATAGCAATCCATAGGTTTTAAGATACTTACTAGTCAGGTACATTCTTAGGCGTTTAATATGCGGTGTTGAGTCCATTTCATTGAGCAAGGAGTAGCTCTTGTCTATTCCATATTTGGCTTAAGGAACTTTATCTGTGCTCATTTCAATCTCTGGTTTTATGCAGCACCCCAACTCACCTTTACCCTTAAGCAAGCATAAGTTGGTTTTCTAAATTTGAGACCCTGTTCTGTTCTGTAATTCAGTTCCTGTGTAGCCAAGTTTACATTCCGTGTATTAGTGATATCTTATGATGTTTCTTTTTCTGTGTGACTTATTTCAGTTAGAATCATCGTACCTGAAATCACTCATTATGCTGCTACGGGCCTGATGACATAGATTTCATTGCTGAGTGATACTGCATTGTATGTAAGTACCACAACTTCTTTATCCATTTTTCACTTTCTGTGATATTGAACTTGTACGGTAAACGAGGTTCTTGTAAACAGAGGCGTCCCAAACTTTGGGGTGGCTGTGTCTTTTTGATTTTAATTTCCCTAAGCTATAGGACCATAAGTGGAAGTGCCCTAGGCTCTGTTGCTTTGTTTTTTAGATGTTTCAGGAAACACCATACACTTCTCCCGAGTGTCTGTTGGCAATTTACATCCCGCCCATCAGCATAACAAGGCTCCCAGTTCTCCATGGCCTGTCCTGCCTTTCTGGATTTTACACTTTTTTCAGATGGCCCTTTTGACCGGGGGGAAGTGAGACTTCATTGTAGTGCAGATTTCCTTTGCAAGCTTGCTTGGTTGGCCAAAAAGGGCGTATGCGTTTTTTCCTGAATATATTCAGGAAAAAACGCATACGCCCTTTTTGGCCAAGTGCATCATTGTGGACGTTCTGCCTCTTTTCCTATGCTTTCAATGCAATTCCAGTCTACCTCCTGAAATCGGTTTCCTGCAATTCTGCCCCGCTTTCAAGTCCTCTTGGCAGCCTTACTTCAGTCTATTTTTGGACGATAGCTGTCATTTATAACTCTGCAGGTTTGTGAATTACAGTGCCCCTGAGCTCCTTTCTTCAACTCGCTTTCTTGTGAGCTGGCCGCAACACCGCAGGATGGCTTCAGGCCCTAATCTGGTTCCGGCACGGCATGCTGAGCCTTTGGTTAATTCCTCTTCCTGGTGGGAAATGAGAGTTAAATTTGCCCGTCCAGACACCTCCAGCTAGTCTCTCATTGGTTCTTGCTATTCCTGTTCATCTTCCACAGAAATTGCAAACTGGGCCAAACAGGAGGTTAAAGGGACTGACTCTCCAAGTCGGGAGAGTGTTAGTAAAGCGTCTGGAATGTTGCACCCGAGTACCAGGGGAGGAAAACTGAGACATATTTGAACACGTCTCCCGTTCACATGGTTGATCATACTTGGGTTCCACATGCATGTTTTAGCTGAAGGAAGAATACCTTAAACCTGTGTATTTGAAACCCGTGGAATGGGTACCATGCAATATGACTTCAAAGGGTCTTCATTTGCTCACTAACCTCTCCAATCCTATCACTGCTGCGTTTATGCCCCTGTACACATGCTTGATTCTCTTTCGGAGACATAGCAATCCATAGGTTTTAAGATACTTACTAGTCAGGTACATTCTTAGGCGTTTAATATGCGGTGTTGAGTCCATTTCGTTGAGCAAGGAGTAGCTCTTGTCTATTCCATATTTGGCTTAAGGAACTTTATCTGTGCTCATTTCAATCTCTGGTTTTATGCAGCACCCCAACTCACCTTTCCCCTTAAGCAAGCATAAGTTGGTTTTCTAAATTTGAGACCCTGTTCTGTTCTGTAATTCAGTTCCTGTGTAGCCAAGTTTACATTCCGTGTATTACTGATATCTTATGATGTTTCTTTTTCTGTGTGACTTATTTCAGTTAGAATCATCATACCTGAATCCACTCATTGTGCTGCTAAGGCCCTGATGACATAGATTTCATTGCTGAGTGATATTGCTTTGTAAGTAAATACCACAACTTCTTTATCCATTTTTCACTTTCTGTGATGTTGAACTTGTACTGTAAACGAGGTTCTTGTAAACAGAGGCGTCCCAAACTTTGGGGTGGCTGTGTCTTTTTGATTTTAACTTCCCTAAGCTATAGGACCATAAGTGGCAGTGCCCTAGGCTCTGTTGCTTTGTTTTTTAGATGTTTAAGGAAACACCATACACTTCTCCCGAGTCTGTTGGCAATTTACATCCCGCCCATCAGCATAACACGGCTCCCAGTTCTCCATGGCTTGTCCTGCCTTTCTGGATTTTACCCTTTTTTAGATGGCCCTTTTGACCGGGGGGAAGTGAGACTTCATTGTAGTGCAGATTTCCTTTGCAAGCTTGCTTGGTTGGCCAAAAAGGGCGTATGCGTTTTTTCCTGAATATATTCAGGAAAAAACGCATACGCCCTTTTTGGCCAAGTGCATCATTGTGGACGTTCTGCCTCTTTTCCTATGCTTTCAATGCAATTCCTGTCTACCTCCTGAAATCGGTTTCCTGTAATTCTGCCACGCTTTCAAGTCCTCTCGGCAGCCTTACTTCAGTCTATTTTTGGACGATAGCTGTCATTTATAACTCTGCAGGTTTGTGAATTACAGTGCCCCTGAGCTCCTTTCTTCAACTCGCTTTCTTTTGAGCTGGCCGCAACACCGCAGGATGGCTTCAGGCCCTAATCTGGTTCCGGCACGGCACGCTGAGCCTTTGGTTATTTCCTCTTCCTGGTGGGAAATGAGAGTTAAATTTGCCCGTCCAGACACCTCCAGCTAGCCTCTCATTGGTTCTCGCTATTCCTGTTCATCTTCCGCAGAAATTGCAAACTGTGCCAAAGAGGAGGTTAAAGGCGCTGACTCTCCAAGTGGGGAGAGTGTTAGTAAAGCGTCTGGAATGTTGCACCCGAGTACCAGGGTACGAAAACTGAGACATATTTGAACACGTCTCCCGATCACATGGTTGATCATACTCTGGGTTCCACATGCATATTTTAGCTGAAGGAAGAATACCTAAAACCTCGGTAGTTGAAACCCGTGGAATGGGTACCATGCAATATGACTTCAAAGGGTCTTCATTTGCTCACCGAACCTCTCCAATCCTATCACTGCTGCGTTTATGCCCCTGTACACATGCTTGATTCTCTTTCGGAGACATAGCAATCCATAGGTTTTAAGATACTTACTAGTCAGGTACATTCTTAGGCGTTTAATATGCGGTGTTGAGTCCATTTCGTTGAGCAAGGAGTAGCTCTTGTCTATTCCATATTTGGCTTAAGGAAATTTATCTGTGCTCATTTCAATCTCTGGTTTTATGCAGCACCCCAACTCACCTTTACCCTTAAGCAAGCATAAGTTGGTTTTCTAAATTTGAGACCCTGTTCTGTTCTGTAATTCAGTTCCTGTGTAGCCAAGTTTACATTCCGTGTATTAGTGATATCTTATGATGTTTCTTTTTCTGTGTGACTTATTTCAGTTAGAATCATCGTACCTGAAATCACTCATTATGCTGCTTCGGGCCTGATGACATAGATTTCATTGCTGAGTGATACTGCATTGTATGTAAGTACCACAAGTTCTTTATCCATTTTTCACTTTCTGTGATATTGAACTTGTACGGTAAACAAGGTTCTTGTAAACAGAGGCGTCCCAAACTTTGGGGTGGCTGTGTCTTTTTGATTTTAATTTCCCTAAGCTATAGGACCATAAGTGGAAGTGCCCTAGGCTCTGTTGCTTTGTTTTTTAGATGTTTCAGGAAACACCATACACTTCTCCAGAGTGGCTGTTGGCAATTTACATCCCGCCCATCAGCATAACAAGGCTCCCAGTTCTCCATGGCCTGTCCTGCCTTTCTGGATTTTACACTTTTTTCAGATGGCCCTTTTGACCGGGGGGAAGTGAGACTTCATTGTAGTGCAGATTTCCTTTGCAAGTTTGCTTGGTTGGCCAAAAAGGGCGTATGCGTTTTTTCCTGAATATATTCAGGAAAAAACGCATACGCCCTTTTTGGCCAAGTGCATCATTGTGGACGTTCTGCCTCTTTTCCTATGCTTTCAATGCAATTCCAGTCTACCTCCTGAAATCGGTTTCCTGCAATTCTGCCCCGCTTTCAAGTCCTCTTGGCAGCCTTACTTCAGTGTATTTTTGGACGATAGCTGTCATTTATAACTCTGCAGGTTTGTGAATTACAGTGCCCCTGATCTCCTTTCTTCAACTCGCTTTCTTGTGACCTGGCCGCAACACCACAGGATGTCTTCAGGCCCTAATCTGGTTCCGGCACGGCACGCTGAGCCTTTGGTTAATTCCTCTTCCTGGTGGGAAATGAGAGTTAAATTTGCCCATCCAGACACCTCCAGCTAGTCTCTCATTGGTTCTCGCTATTCCTGTTCATCTTCCACAGAAATTGCAAACTGGGCCAAACAGGAGGTTAAAGGGACTGACTCTCCAAGTCGGGAGAGTGTTAGTAAAGCATCTGGAATGTTGCACCCGAGTACCAGGGGAGGAAAACTGAGACATATTTGAACACGTCTCCCGTTCACATGGTTGATCATACTTGGGTTCCACATGCATGTTTTAGCTGAAGGAAGAATACCATAAACCTGGGTATTTGAAACCCGTGGAATGGGTACCATGCAATATGACTTCAAAGGGTCTTCATTTGCTCACCGAACCTCTCCAATCCTATCACTGCTGCGCTTATGCTCCTGTACACATGCTTGATTCTCTTTCGGAGACATAGCAATCCATAGGTTGTAAGATACTTACTAGTCAGGTACATTCTTAGGCGTTTAATATGCGGTGTTGAGTCCATTTCGTTGAGCAAGGAGTAGCTCTTGTCTATTCCATATTTGGCTTAAGGAACTTTATCTGTGCTCATTTCAATCTCTTGTTTTATGCAGCACCCCAACTCACATTTCCCCTTAAGCAAGCATAAGTTGGTTTTCTAAATTTGAGACCCTGTTCTTTTCTGTAATTCAGTTCCTGTGTAGCCAAGTTTACATTCCGTGTATTAGTGATATCTTATGATGTTTCTTTTTCTGTGTGACTTATTTCAGTTAGAATCATCATACCTGAATCCACTCATTGTGCTGCTAAGGCCCTGATGACATAGATTTCATTGCTGAGTGATATTGCTTTGTAAGTAAATACCACAACTTCTTTATCCATTTTTCACTTTCTGCGATGTTGAACTTGTACTGTAAACGAAGTTCTTGTAAACAGAGGCGTCCCAAACTTTGGGGTGGCTGTGTCTTTTTGATTTTAATTTCCCTAAGCTATAGGACCATAAGTGGCAGTGCCCTAGTCTCTGTTGCTTTGTTTTTTAGATGTTTCAGGAAACAGCATACACTTCTCCTGAGTGTCTGTTGGTAATTTACATCCCGCCCATCAGCATAACAAGGCTCCCAGTTCTCCATGGCCTGTCCTGCCTTTCTGGATTTTACACTTTTTTCAGATGGCCCTTTTGACCGGGGGGAAGTGAGACTTCATTGTAGTGCAGATTTCCTTTGCAAGCTTGCTTGGTTGGCCAAAGAGGGCGTATGCGTTTTTTCCTGAATATATTCAGGAAAAAACGCATACGCCCTTTTTGGCCAAGTGCATCATTGTGGACGTTCTGCCTCTTTTCCTATGCTTTCAATGCAATTCCAGTCTACCTCCTGAAATCGGTTTCCTGCAATTCTGCCCCGCTTTCAAGTCCTCTTGGCAGCCTTACTTCAGTCTATTTTTGGACGATAGCTGTCATTTATAACTCTGCAGGTTTGTGAATTACAGTGCCCCTGAGCTCCTTTCTTCAACTCGCTTTCTTGTGAGCTGGCCGCAACACCGCAGGATGGCTTCAGGCCCTAATCTGGTTCCGGCCCGGCACGCTGAGCCTTTGGTTAATTCCTCTTCCTGGTGGGAAATGAGAGTTAAATTTGCCCATCCAGACACCTCCAGCTAGTCTCTCATTGGTTCTCGCTATTCCTGTTCATCTTCCACAGAAATTGCAAACTGGGCCAAACAGGAGGTTAAAGGGACTGACTCTCCAAGTCGGGAGAGTGTTAGTAAAGCATCTGGAATGTTGCACCCGAGTACCAGGGTACGAAAACTGAGACATATTTGAACACGTCTCCCGATCACATGTTTGATCATACTCTGGGTTCCACATGCATGTTTTAGCTGAAGGAAGAATACCTAAAACCTGGGTAGTTGAAACCCGTGGAATGGGTACCATGCAATATGACTTCAAAGGGTCTTCATTTGCTCACCGAACCTCTCCAATCCTATCACTGCTGCGTTTATGCCCCTGTACACATGCTTGATTCTCTTTTGGAGACATAGCAATCCATAGGTTTTAAGATACTTACTAGTCAGGTACATTCTTAGGCGTTTAATATGGGGTGTTGAGTCCATTTCGTTGAGCAAGGAGTAGCTCTTGTCTATTCCATATTTGGCTTAAGGAACTTTATCTGTGCTCATTTCAATCTCTGGTTTTATGCAGCACCCCAACTCACCTTTCCCCTTAAGCAAGCATAAGTTGGTTTTCTAAATTTGAGACCCTGTTCTGTTCTGTAATTCAGTTCCTGTGTAGCGAAGTTTACATTCCGTGTATTACTGATATCTTATGATGTTTCTTTTTCTGTGTGACTTATTTCAGTTAGAATCATCATACCTGAATCCACTCATTGTGCTGCTAAGGGCCTGATGACACAGATTTCATTGCTGAGTGATATTGCTTTGTAAGTAAATACCACAACTTCTTTATCCATTTTTCACTTTCTGTGATGTTGAACTTGTACTGTAAACGAGGTTCTTGTAAACAGAGCCGTTCCAAACTTTGGGGTGGCTGTGTCTTTTTGATTTTCATTTCCCTAAGCTATAGGACCATAAGTGGAAGTGCCCTAGGTTCTGTTGCTTTGTTTTTTAGATGTTTCAGGAAACACCATACACTTCTCCCGAGTGGTTGTTGGCAATTTACATCCCGCCCATCAGCATAACAAGGCTCCCAGTTCTCCATGGCCTGTCCTGCCTTTCTGGATTTTACCCTTTTTTCAGATGGCCCTTTTGACCGGGGGGAAGTGAGACTTCATTGTAGTGCAGATTTCCTTTGCAAGCTTGCTTCGTTGGCCAAAAAGGGCGTATGCGTTTTTTCCTGAATATATTCAGGAAAAAACGCATACGCCCTTTTTGGCCAAGTGCATCATTGTGGACGTTCTGCCTCTTTTCCTATGCTTTCAATGCAATTCCAGTCTACCTCCTGAAATCGGTTTCCTGCAATTCTGCCCCGCTTTCAAGTCCTCTTGGCAGCCTTACTTCAGTCTATTTTTGGACGATAGCTGTCATTTATAACTCTGCAGGTTTGTGAATTACAGTGCCCCTGAGCTCCTTTCTTCAACTCGCTTTCTTGTGACCTGGCCGCAACACCGCAGGATGGCTTCAGGCCCTAATCTGTTTCCGGCACGGCACGCTGAGCCTTTGGTTAATTCCTCTTCCTGGTGGGAAATGAGAGTTAAATTTGCCCATCCAGACACCTCCAGCTAGTCTCTCATTGGTTCTCGCTATTCCTGTTCATCTTCCACTGAAATTGCAAACTGGGCCAAACAGGAGGTTAAAGGGACTGACTCTCCAAGTCGGGAGAGTGTTAGTAAAGCATCTGGAATGTTGCACCCGAGTACCAGGGTACGAAAACTGAGACATATTTGAACACGTCTCCCGATCACATGGTTGATCATACTCTGGGTTCCACATGCATGTTTTAGCTGAAGGAAGAATACCTAAAATCTGGGTAGTTGAAACCCGTGGAATGGGTACCATGCAATATGACTTCAAAGGGTCTTCATTTGCTCACCGAACCTCTCCAATCCTATCACTGCTGCGTTTATGCCCCTGTACACATGCTTGATTCTCTTTTGGAGACATAGCAATCCATAGGTTTTAAGATACTTACTAGTCAGGTACATTCTTAGGCGTTTAATATGGGGTGTTGAGTCCATTTCGTTGAGCAAGGAGTAGCTCTTGTCTATTCCATATTTGGCTTAAGGAACTTTATCTGTGCTCATTTCAATCTCTGGTTTTATGCAGCACCCCAACTCACCTTTCCCCTTAAGCAAGCATAAGTTGGTTTTCTAAATTTGAGACCCTGTTCTGTTCTGTAATTCAGTTCCTGTGTAGCCAAGTTTACATTCCGTGTATTACTGATATCTTATGATGTTTCTTTTTCTGTGTGACTTATTTCAGTTAGAATCATCATACCTGAATCCACTCATTGTGCTGCTAAGGGCCTGATGACACAGATTTCATTGCTGAGTGATATTGCTTTGTAAGTAAATACCACAACTTCTTTATCCATTTTTCACTTTCTGCGATGTTGAACTTGTACTGTAAACGAGGTTCTTGTAAACAGAGCCGTTCCAAACTTTGGGGTGGCTGTGTCTTTTTGATTTTAATTTCCCTAAGCTATAGGACCATAAGTGGAAGTGCCCTAGGTTCTGTTGCTTTGTTTTTTAGATGTTTCAGGAAACACCATACACTTCTCCCGAGTGGTTGTTGGCAATTTACATCCCGCCCATCAGCATAACAAGGCTCCCAGTTCTCCATGGCCTGTCCTGCCTTTCTGGATTTTACAGTTTTTTCAGATGGCCCTTTTGACCGGGGGTAAGTGAGACTTCATTGTAGTGCAGATTTCCTTTGCAAGCTTGCTTGGTTGGCCAAAAAGTGCGTATGCGTTTTTTCCTGAATATATTCAGGAAAAAACGCATACGCCCTTTTTGGCCAAGTGCATCATTGTGGACGTTCTGCCTCTTTTCCTATGCTTTCAATGCAATTCCAGTCTACCTCCTGAAATCGGTTTCCTGCAATTCTGCCCCGCTTTCAAGTCCTCTTGGCAGCCTTACTTCAGTCTATTTTTGGACGATAGCTGTCATTTATAACTCTGCAGGTTTGTGAATTACAGGGCCCCTGAGCTCCTTTCTTCAACTCGCTTTCTTGTGACCTGGCCACAACACCGCAGGATGGCTTCAGGCCCTTATCTGTTTCCGGCACGGCATGCTGAGCCTTTGGTTATTTCCTCTTCCTGGTGGGAAATGAGAGTTAAATTTGCCCGTCCAGACACCTCCAGCTAGTCTCTCATTGGTTCTCGCTATTCCTGTTCATCTTCCACAGAAATTGCAAACTGGGCCAAACAGGAGGTTAAAGGGACTGACTCTCCAAGTCGGGAGAGTGTTAGTAAAGCGTCTGGAATGTTGCACCCGAGTACCAGGGGAGGAAAACTGAGACATATTTGAACACGTCTCCCGTTCACATGGTTGATCATACTTGGGTTCCACATGCATGTTTTAGCTGAAGGAAGAATACCTTAAACCTGTGTATTTGAAACCCGTGGAATGGGTACCATGCAATATGACTTCAAAGGGTCTTCATTTGCTCACCGAACCTCTCCAATCCTATCACTGCTGCGTTTATGCCCCTGTACACATGCTTGATTCTCTTTCGGAGACATAGCAATCCATAGGTTTTAAGATACTTACTAGTCAGGTACATTCTTAGGCGTTTAATATGCGGTGTTGAGTCCACTTCGTTGAGCAAGGAGTAGCTCTTGTCTATTCCATATTTGGCTTAAGGAACTTTATCTGTGCTCATTTCAATCTCTGGTTTTATGCAGCACCCCAACTCACCTTTACCCTTAAGCAAGCATAAGTTGGTTTTCTAAATTTGAGACCCTGTTCTGTTCTGTAATTCAGTTCCTGTGTAGCCAAGTTTCCATTCCGTGTATTACTGATATCTTATGATGTTTCTTTTTCTGTGTGACTTATTTCAGTTAGAATCATCATACCTGAATCCACTCATTGTGCTGCTAAGGGCCTGATGACACAGATTTCATTGCTGAGTGATATTGCTTTGTAAGTAAATACAACAACTTTATTATCCATTTTTCACTTTCTGCGATGTTGAACTTGTACTGTAAACGAGGTTCTTGAAAACAGAGCCGTTCGAAACTTTGGGGTGGCTGTGTCTTTTTGATTTTAATTTCCCTAAGCTATAGGACCATAAGTGGAAGTGCCCTAGGCTCTGTTGCTTTGTTTTTTAGATGTTTCAGGAAACACCATACACTTCTCCCGAGTGTTTGTTGGCAATTTACATCCCGCCCTTCAGCATAACAAGGCTCCCAGTTCTCCATGGCCTGTCCTGCCTTTCTGGATTTTACACTTTTTTCAGATGGCCCTTTTGACCAGGGGGAAGTGAGACTTCATTGTAGTGCAGATTTCCTTTGCAAGCATGCTTGGTTGGCCAAAAAGGGCGTATGCGTTTTTTCCTGAATATATTCAGGAAAAAACGCATACGCCCTTTTTGGCCAAGTGCATCATTGTGGACGTTCTGCCTCTTTTCCTATGCTTTCAATGCAATTCCAGTCTACCTCCTGAAATCGGTTTCCTGCAATTCTGCCCCGCTTTCAAGTCCTCTTGGCAGCCTTACTTCAGTCTATTTTTGGACGATAGCTGTCATTTATAACTCTGCAGGTTTGTGAATTACAGTGCCCCTGAGCTCCTTTCTTCAACTTGCTTTCTTGTGACCTGGCCGCAACACCGCAGGATGGCTTCAGGCCCTAAACTGGTTCCGGCATGGCACGCTGAGCCTCTGGTTATTTCCTCTTCCTGGTGGGAAATGAGAGTTAAATTTGCCCGTCCAGACACCTCCAGCTAGTCTCTCATTGGTTCTCGCTATTCCTGTTCATCTTCCGCAGAAATTGCAAACTGGGCCAAACAGGAGGTTAAAGGCGCTGACTCTCCAAGTGGGGACAGTGTTAGTAAAGCGTCTGGAATGTTGCACCCGAGTACCAGGGTACGAGAACTGAGACATATTTGAACACGTCTCCCGATAACATGGTTGATCATACTCTAGGTTCCACATGCATGTTTTAGCTGAAGGAAGAATACCTTAAACCTGGGTAGTTGAAACCCGTGGAATGGGTACCATGCAATATGACTTCAAAGGGTCTTCATTTGCTCACTAACCTCTCCAATCCTATCACTGCTGCGTTTATGCCCCTGTACCCATGCTTGATTCTCTTTCGGAGACATAGCAATCCATAGGTTTTAAGATACTTACTAGTCAGGTACATTCTTAGGCGTTTAATATGCGGTGTTGAGTCCATTTCGTTGAGCAAGGAGTAGCTCTTGTCTATTCCATATTTGGCTTAAGGAACTTTATCTGTGCTCATTTCAATCTCTGGTTTTATGCAGCACCCCAACTCACCTTTCCCCTTAAGCAAGCATAAGTTGGTTTTCTAAATTTGAGACCCTGTTCTGTTCTGTAATTCAGTTCCTGTGTAGCCAAGTTTACATTCCGTGTATTACTGATATCTTATGATGTTTCTTTTTCTGTGTGACTTATTTCAGTTAGAATCATCATACCTGAATCCACTCATTGTGCTGCTAAGGGCCTGATGACGTAGATTTCATTGCTGAGTGATATTGCTTTGTAAGTAAATACCACAACTTCTTTATCCATTTTTCACTTTCTGCGATGTTGAACTTGTACTGTAAACGAGGTTCTTGTAAACAGAGGCGTCCCAAACTTTGGGGTGGCTGTGTCTTTTTGATTTTAATTTCCCTAAGCTATAGGACCATAAGTGGCAGTGCCCTAGGCTCTGTTGCTTTTTTTTTAGATGTTTCAGGAAACACCATACACTTCTCCCGAGTGTCTGTTGGCAATTTACATCCCGCCCATCAGCATAACAAGGCTCCCAGTTCTCCATGGCCTGTCCTGCCTTTCTGGATTTTACACTTTTTTCAGATGGCCCTTTTGACCGGGGGGAAGTGAGACTTCATTGTAGTGCAGATTTCCTTTGCAAGTTTGCTTGGTTGGCCAAAAAGGGCGTATGCGTTTTTTCCTGAATATATTCAGGAAAAAACGCATACGCCCTTTTTGGCCAAGTGCATCATTGTGGACGTTCTGCCTCTTTTCCTATGCTTTCAATGCAATTCCAGTCTACCTCCTGAAATCGGTTTCCTGCAATTCTGCCCCGCTTTCAAGTCCTCTTGGCAGCCTTACTTCAGTCTATTTTTGGACGATAGCTGTCATTTATAACTCTGCAGGTTTGTGAATTACAGTGCCCCTGAGCTGCTTTCTTCAACTCGCTTTCTTTTGAGCTGGCCGCAACACCGCAGGATGGCTTCAGGCCCTAATCTGGTTCCGGCACGGCACGCTGAGCCTTTGGTTAATTCCTCTTCCTGGTGGGAAATGAGAGTTAAATTTGCCCGTCCAGACACCTCCAGCTAGCCTCTCATTGGTTCTCGCTATTCCTGTTCATCTTCCGCAGAAATTGCAAACTGGGCCAAACAGGAGGTTAAAGCCGCTGACTCTCCAAGTGGGGAGAGTGTTAGTAAAGCGTCTGGAATGTTGCACCCGAATACCAGGGGAGGAAAACTGAGACATATTTGAACACGTCTCCCGATCACATGGTTGATCATACTCTGGGTTCCACATGCATGTTTTAGCTGAAGGAAGAATACCTAAAATCTGGGTAGTTGAAACCCGTGGAATGGGTACCATGCAATATGACTTCAAAGGGTCTTCATTTGCTAACTGAACCTCTCCAATCCTATCACTGCTGCGTTTATGCCCCTGTACACATGCTTGAATCTCTTTCGGAGACATAGCAATCTATAGGTTTTAAGATACTTACTAGTCAGGTACATTCTTAGGCGTTTAATATGCGGTGTTGAGTCCATTTCGTTGAGCAAGGAGTAGCTCTTGTCTATTCCATATTTGGCTTAAGGAACTTTATCTGTGCTCATTTCAATCTCTGGTTTTATGCAGCACCCCAACTCACCTTTCCCCTTAAGCAAGCATACGTTGGTTTTCTAAATTTGAGACCCTGTTCTGTTCTGTAATTCAGTTCCTGTGTAGCCAAGTTTACATTCCGTGTATTACTGATATCTTATGATGTTTCTTTTTCTGTGTGACTTATTTCAGTTAGAATCATCATACCTGAATCCACTCATTGTGCTGCTAAGTGCCTGATGACACAGTTTTCATTGCTGCGTGATATTGCTTTGTAAGTAAATACCACAACTTCTTTATCCATTTTTCATTTTCTGCGATGTTGAACTTGTACTGTAAACGAGGTTCTTGTAAACAGAGCCGTCCCAAACTTTGGGGTGGCTGTGTCTTTTTGATTTTAATTTCCCTAAGCTATAGGACCATAAGTGGCAGTGCCCTAGGTTCTGTTGCTTTGTTTTTTAGATGTTTCAGGAAACACCATACACTTCTCCCGAGTGGTTGTTGGCAATTTACATCCCGCCCATCAGCATAACAAGGCTCCCAGTTCTCCATGGCCTGTCCTGCCTTTCTGGATTTTACACTTTTTTCAGATGGCCCTTTTGACCGGGGGGAAGTGAGACTTCATTGTAGTGCAGATTTCCTTTGCAAGCTTGCTTGGTTGGCCAAAAAGGGCGTATGCGTTTTTTCCTGAATATATTCAGGAAAAAACGCATACGCCCTTTTTGGCCAAGTGCATCATTGTGGACGTTCAGCCTCTTTTCCTATGCTTTCAATGCAATTCCAGTCTACCTCCTGAAATCGGTTTCCTGCAATTCTGCCCCGCTTTCAAGTCCTCTTGGCAGCCTTACTTCAGTCTATTTTTGGACGATAGCTGTCATTTATAACTCTGCAGGTTTGTGAATTACAGTGCCCCTGAGCTCCTTTCTTCAACTCGCTTTCTTGTGAGCTGGCCGCAACACCGCAGGATGGCTTCAGGCCCTAATCTGGTTCCGGCACGGCACGCTGAGCCTTTGGTTATTTCCTCTTCCTGGTGGGAAACGAGAGTTAAATTTGCCCGTCCAGACACCTGCAGCTAGTCTCTCATTGGTTCTCGCTACTCCTGTTCATCTTCCACAGAAATTGCAAATTGGGCCAAACAGGAGGTTAAAGGGACTGACTCTCCAAGTGGGGAGAGTGTTAGTAAAGCGTCTGGAATGTTGCACCCGAGTACCAGGGTACGAAAACTGAGACATATTTGAACACGTCTCCCGATCACATGGTTGATCATACTCTAGGTTCCACATGCATGTTTTAGCTGAAGGAAGAATACCTTAAACCTGGGTAGTTGAAACCCGTGGAATGGGTACCATGCAATGTGTCTTCAAAGGGTTGCTTTGCTCACCGAACCTCTCCAATTCTATTTGCTCACCGAACCTCTCCAATCCACTCATTGTGCTGCTGCCCTAATCTGGATCCGGTACGGCACGCTGAGCCTTTGGTTATTTCCTCTTCCTGTTGGGAAATGAGAGTTAAATTTGCCCGTCCAGACACCTCCAGCTAGCCTCTCATTGGTTCTCGCTATTCCTGTTCATCTTCCGCAGAAATTGCAAACTGGGCCAAACAGGAGGTTAAAGGCGCTGACTCTCCAAGTGGGGAGAGTGTTAGTAAAGCGTCTGGAATGTTGCACCCGAGTACCAGGGGAGGAAAACTGAGACATATTTGAACACGTCTCCTGATCACATGGTTGATCATATTCTGGGTTCTTCATGCATGTTTTAGCTGAAGGAAGAATACCTAAAATCTGGGTAGTTGAAACCCGTGGAATGGGTACCATACAATATGACTTCAAAGGGTCTTCATTTGCTCACTGAACCTCTCCAATCCTATCACTGCTGCGTTTATGCCCCTGTACACATGCTTGATTCTCTTTCGGAGACATAGCAATCTATAGGTTTTAAGATACTTACTAGTCAGGTACATTCTTAGGCGTTTAATATGCGGTGTTGAGTCCATTTCGTTGAGCAAGGAGTAGCTCTTGTCTATTCCATATTTGGCTTAAGGAACTTTATCTGTGCTCATTTCAATCTCTGGTTTTATGCAGCACCCCAACTCACCTTTCCCCTTAAGCAAGCATAAGTTGGTTTTCTATATTTGAGACCCTGTTCTGTTCTGTAATTCAGTTCCTGTGTAGCCAAGTTTACATTCCGTGTATTACTGATATCTTATGATGTTTCTTTTTCTGTGTGACTTATTTCAGTTAGAATCATCATACCTGAATCCACTCATTGTGCTGCTAAGGGCCTGATGACACAGATTTCATTACTGAGTGGTATTGCTTTGTAAGTAAATACCACAACTTCTTTATCCATTTTTCACTTTCTGCGATGTTGAACTTGTACTGTAAATGAGGTTCTTGTAAACAGAGCCATTCCAAACTTTGGGGTGGCTGTGTCTTTTTGATTTTAATTTCCCTAAGCTGTAGGACCATAAGTGGAAGTGCCCTAGGTTCTGTTGCTTTGTTTTTTAGATGTTTCAGGAAACACCATACACTTCTCCCGAGTGGTTGTTGGCAATTTACATCCCGCCCATCAGCATAACAAGGCTCCCAGTTCTCCATGGCCTGTCCTGCCTTTCTGGATTTTACACTTTTTTCAGATGGCCCTTTTGACCGGGGGGAAGTGAGACTTCATTGTAGTGCAGATTTCCTTTGCAAGCTTGCTTGGTTGGCCAAAAAGGGCGTATGCGTTTTTTCCTGAATATATTCAGGAAAAAACGCATACGCCCTTTTTGGCCAAGTGCATCATTGTGGACGTTCTGCCTCTTTTCCAATGCTTTCAATGCAATTCCAGTCTACCTCCTGAAATCGGTTTCCTGCAATTCTGCCCCGCTTTCAAGTCCTCTTGGCAGCCTTACTTCAGTCTATTTTTGGACGATAGCTGTCATTTATAACTCTGCAGGTTTGTGAATTACAGTGCCCCTGAGCTCCTTTCTTCAACTCGCTTTCTTGTGACCTGGCCGCAACACCGCAGGATGGCTTCAGGCCCTAATCTGGTTCCGGCCCGGCATGCTGAGCCTTTGGTTAATTCCTCTTCCTGGTGGGAAATGAGAGTTAAATTTGCCCGTCCAGACACCTCCAGCTAGTCTCTCATTGGTTCTCGCTATTCCTGTTCATCTTCCGCAGAAATTGCAAACTGGGCCAAACAGGAGGTGAAAGGCACTGACTCTCCAAGTCGGGAGAGTGTTAGTAAAGCGTCTGGAATGTTGCACCCGAGTACCAGGGGAGGAAAACTGAGACATATTTGAACACGTCTCCCGTTCACATGGTTGATCATACTTGGGTTCCACATGCATGTTTTAGCTGAAGGAAGAATACCTTAAACCTGGAGAGATGAGACCCGTGTAATGCGTACCATGCAATATGACTTCAAAGGGTCTTCATTTGCTCACCGAACCTCTCCAATCCTATCACTGCTGCGTTTATGCCCCTGTACACATGCTTGATTCACTTTTGGAGACATAGCAATCCATAGGTTTTCCGATACTTACTAGTCAGGTACATTCTTAGGCGTTTAATATGCGGTGTTGAGTCCATTTCGTTGAGCAAGGAGTAGCTCTTGTCTATTCCATATTTGACTTAAGGAACTTTATCTGTGCTCATTTCAATCTCTGGTTTTATGCAGCACCCCAACTCACCTTTCCCCTTAAGCAAGCATAAGTTGGTTTTCTAAATTTGAGACCCTGTTCTGTTCTGTAATTCAGTTCCTGTGTAGCCAAGTTTACATTCGGTGTATTAGTGATAACTCATGATGTTTCTTTTTCTGTGTGACTTATTTCAGTTAGAATCATCATACCTGAATCCACTCATTATGCTGCTACGGGCCTGATGACATAGATTTCATTGCTGAGTGATACTGCATTGTACGTAAGTACCACAAGTTCTTTATCCATTTTTCACTTTCTGCGATGTTGAACTTGTACTGTAAACGAGGTTCTTGTAAACAGAGGCGTCCCAAACTTTGGGGTGGCTGTGTCTTTTTGATTTTAATTTCCCTAAGCTATAGGACCATAAGTGGCAGTGCCCTAGGCTCTGTTGCTTTGTTTTTTAGATGTTTCAGGAAACACCATACACTTCTCCCGAGTGTCTGTTGGCAATTTACATCCCGCCCATCAGCATAACAAGGCTCCCAGTTCTCCATGGCCTGTCCTGCCTTTCTGGATTTTACACTTTTTTCAGATGGCCCTTTTGACCAGGGGGAAGTGAGACTTCATTGTAGTGCAGATTTCCTTTGCAAGCTTGCTTGGTTGGCCAAAAAGGGCGTATGCGTTTTTTCCTGAATATATTCAGGAAAAAACGCATACGCCCTTTTTGGCCAAGTGCATCATTGTGGACGTTCTGCCTCTTTTCCTATGCTTTCAATGCAATTCCAGTCTACCTCCTGAAATCGGTTTCCTGCAATTCTGCCCCGCTTTCAAGTCCTCTTGGCAGCCTTACTTCAGTCTATTTTTGGACGATAGCTGTCATTTATAACTCTGCAGGTTTGTGAATTACAGTGCCCCTGAGCTCCTTTCTTCAACTCGCTTTCTTTTGAGCTGGCCGCAACACCGCAGGATGGCTTCAGGCCCTAATCTGGTTCCGGTACGGCACGCTGAGCCTTTGGTTATTTCCTCTTCCTGGTGGGAAATGAGAGTTAAATTTGCCCGTCCAGACACCTCCAGCTAGTCTCTCATTGGTTCTCGCTACTCCTGTTCATCTTCCACAGAAATTGCAAACTGGGCCAAACAGGAGGTTAAAGGGACTGACTCTCTATGTCGGGAGAGTGTTAGTAAAGCGTCTGGAATGTTACACCCGAGTACCAGGGTACGAAAACTGACATATTTGAACACGTCTCCCGTTCACATGGTTGATCATACTCTAGGTTCCACATGCATGTTTTAGCTGAAGGAAGAATACCTTAAACCTGGGTAGTTGAAACCCGTGGAATGGGTACCATGCAATATGACTTCAAAGGGTCTTCATTTGCTCACCGAACCTCTCCAATCCTATCACTGCTGCGTTTATGCCCCTGTACACATGCTTGATTCTCTTTCGGAGACATAGCAATCCATAGGTTTTAAGATACTTACTAGTCAGGTACATTCTTAGGCGTTTAATATGCGGTGTTGAGTCCATTTCGTTGAGCAAGGAGTAGCTCTTGTCTATTCCATATTTGACTTAAGGAACTTTATCTGTGCTCATTTCAATCTCTGGTTTTATGCAGCACCCCAACTCACCTTTACCCTTAAGCAAGCATAAGTTGGCTTTCTAAATTTGAGAACCTGTTCTGGTTTGGAATGCAGTTCCTGTGTAGCCAAGTTTACATTCCGTGTATTACTGATATCTTATGATGTTTCTTTTTCTGTGTGACTTACTTCAGTTAGAATCATCATACCTGAATCCACTCATTGTGCTGCTAAGGGCCTGATGACACAGATTTCATTGCTGAGTGATATTGCTTTGTAAGTAAATACCACAACTTCTTTATCCATTTTTCACTTTCTGCGATGTTGAACTTGTACTGTAAACGAGGTTCTTGTAAACAGAGCCGTTCCAAACTTTGGGGTGGCTGTGTCTTTTTGATTTTAATTTCCCTAAGCTATAGGACCATAAGTGGAAGTGCCCTAGGTTCTGTTGCTTTGTTTTTTAGATGTTTCAGGAAACACCATACACTTCTCCCGAGTGGTTGTTGGCAATTTACATCCCGCCCATCAGCATAACAAGGCTCCCAGTTCTCCATGGCCTGTCCTGCCTTTCTGGATTTTACACTTTTTTCAGATGGCCCTTTTGCCCGGGGGGAAGTGAGACTTCATTTTAGTGCAGATTTCCTTTGCAAGCTTGCTTGGTTGGCCAAAAACGGCGTATGCGTTTTTTCCTGAATATATTCAGGAAAAAACGCATACGCCCTTTTTGGCCAAGTGCATCATTGTGGACGTTCTGCCTCTTTTCCTTTGCTTTCAATGCAATTCCAGTCTACCTCCTGAAATCGGTTTCCTGCAATTCTGCCCCGCTTTCAAGTCCTCTTGGCAGCCTTACTTCAGTCTATTTTTGGACGATAGCTGTCATTTATAACTCTGCAGGTTTGTGAATTACAGTGCCCCTGAGCTCCTTTCTTCAACTCGCTTTCTTGTGACCTGGCCGCAACACCGCAGGATGGCTTCAGGCCCTAATCTGGTTCCGGCCCGGCATGCTGAGCCTTTGGTTAATTCCTCTTCCTGGTGGGAAATGAGAGTTAAATTTGCCCGTCCAGACACCTCCAGCTAGTCTCTCATTGGTTCTCGCTATTCCTGTTCATCTTCCGCAGAAATTGCAAACTGGGCCAAACAGGAGGTTAAAGGCGCTGACTCTCCAAGTGGGGAGAGTGTTAGTAAAGCGTCTGAAATGTTGCACCCGAGTACCAGGGGAGGAAAACTGAGACATATTTGAACACGTCTCCGGTTCACATGGTTGATCATACTTGGGTTCCACATGCATGTTTTAGCTGAAGGAAGAATACCTTAAACCTGGAGAGTTGAGACCCGTGTAATGCGTACCATGCAATATGACTTCAAAGGGTCTTCATTTGCTCACCGAACCTCTCCAATCCTATCACTGCTGCGTTTATGCCCCTGTACACATGCTTGATTCTCTTTTGGAGACATAGCAATCCATAGGTTTTCCGATACTTACTAGTCAGGTACATTCTTAGGCGTTTAATATGCGGTGTTGAGTCCATTTCGTTGAGCAAGGAGTAGCTCTTGTCTATTCCATATTTGACTTAAGGAACTTTATCTGTGCTCATTTCAATCTCTGGTTTTATGCAGCACCCCAACTCACCTTTCCCCTTAAGCAAGTATAAGTTGGTTTTCTAAATTTGAGACCCTGTTCTGTTCTGTAATTCAGTTCCTGTGTAGCCAAGTTTACATTCCGTGTGTTACTGATATCTTATGATGTTTCTTTTTCTGTGTGACTTATTTCAGTTAGAATCATCGTACCTGAATCCACTCATTGTGCTGCTAAGGGCCTGATGACACAGATTTCATTCCTGAGTGATATTGCTTTGTAAGTAAATACCACAACTTCTTTATCCATTTTTAACTTTCTGCGATGTTGAACTTGTACTGTAAACGAGGTTCTTGTGAACAGAGCCGTTCCAAACTTTGGGGTGGCTGTGTCTTTTTGATTTTAATTTCCCTAAGCTATAGGACCATAAGTGGAAGTGCCCTAGGCTCTGTTGCTTTGTTTTTTAGATGTTTCAGGAAACACCATACACTTCTCCCGAGTGTCTGTTGGCAATTTACATCCCGCCCATCAGCATAACAAGGCTCCCAGTTCTCCATGGCCTGTCCTGCCTTTCTGGATTTTACACTTTTTTCAGATGGCCCTTTTGACCGGGGGGAAGTGAGACTTCATTGTAGTGCAGATTTCCTTTGCAAGCTTGCTTGGTTGGCAAAAAGGGCGTATGCGTGTTTTCCTGAATATATTCAGGAAAACACGCATACGCCCTTTTTGGCCAAGTGCATCACTGTGGACGTTCTGCCTCTTTTCCTATGCTTGAAATGCAATTCCTGTCTACCTCCTGAAATCGGTTTCCTGCAATTCTGCCCCGCTTTCAAGTCCTCTTGGCAGCCTTACTTCAGTCTATTTTTGGACGATAGCTGTCATTTATAACTCTGCAGGTTTGTGAATTACAGTGCCCCTGAGCTCCTTTCTTCAACTTGCTTTCTTGTTACCTGGCCGCAACACCGCAGGATGTCTTCAGGCCCTAATGTGGTTCCGGCATGGCACGCTGAGCCTTTGGTTAATTCCTCTTCCTGGTGGGAAATGAAAGTTAAATTTGCCCATTCAGACACCTCCAGGTAGCCTCTCATAGGTTCTCGCTATTCCTGTTCATCTTCCGCAGAAATTGCAAACTGGGGCAAACAGGAGGTTAAAGGCACTGACTCTCCAAGTAGGGAGAGTGTTAGTAAAGCATCTGGAATGTTGCACCCGTGTACCAGGGGAGGAAAACTGAGACATATTTGAACACGTCTCCTGTTCACACCATTGATCATACTCTGGGTTCCACATGCATGTTTTAGCTGAAGGAAGAATACCTTAAACCTGGAGAGTTGAGACCTGTGTAATGGGTACCATGCAATATGACTTCAAAGGGTCTTCATTTGCTCACCGAACCTCTCCAATCCTATCACTCCTGCGTTTATGCCCCTGTACACACGCTTGATTCTCTTTTGGAGACATATCAATCCATAGGTTTTAAGATACTTACTAGTCAGGTACATTCTTAGGCGTTTAATATGGGGTGTTGAGTCCATTTCGTTGAGCAAGGAGTAGCTCTTGTCTATTCATTATTTGGCTTAAGGAACTTTATCTGTGCTCATTTCAATCTCTGGTTTTATGCAGCACCCCAACTCACCTTCCCCATTAAGCAAGCGTAAGTTGGTTTTCTCAACTTGAGACACTGTTCTGTTTTGTAATTCAGTTCATGTGTAGCCAAGTTCACATTCTGTGTATTAGTGATACCTTATGATGTTTCTTTTCTGTGTGACTTATTTCAGTTCGAATCATCATACCTGAATCCACTCACTATGCTGCTACGGGCCTGATGACATAGATTTCATTGCTGAGTGATATTGCATTGTACGTAAGTACCACAAGTTCTTTATCCATTTTTCACTTTCTGTGATATTGAACTTGTACTGTAAACGAGGTTCTTGTAAACAGAGCCGTCCCAAACTTTGGGGTGGCTGTGTCTTTTTGATTTTAATTTCCCTAAACTATGGGACCATAAGTGGAAGTGCCCTAGGCTCTGTTGCTTTGTTTTTTAGATGTTTCAGGAAACACCATACACTTCTCCCGAGTGGTTGTTGGCAATTTACATCCCGCCCATCAGCATAACAAGGCTCCCAGTTCTCCATGGCCTGTCCTGCCTTTCTGGATTTTACACTTTTTTCAGATGGCCCTTTTGACCGGGGGGAAGTGAGACTTCATTGTAGTGCAGATTTCCTTTGCAAGCTTGCTTGGTTGGCCAAAAAGTGCGTATGCGTTTTTTCCTGAATATATTCAGGAAAAAACGCATACGCCCTTTTTGGCCAAGTGCATCACTGTGGACGTTCTGCCTCTTTTCCTATGCTTTCAATGCAATTCCAGTCCACCTGCTGAAATCGGTTTCCTGCAATTCTGCCCCGCTTTCAAGTCCTCTTGGCAGCCTTACTTCAGTATATTTTTGGACGATACCTGTCATTTATAGCTCTGCAGGTTTGTGAATTACAGTGCCCCTGAGCTCCTTTCTTCAACTCGCTTTCTTGTGACCTGGCCGCAACACCGCATGATGGCTTCAGGCCCTAATCTGGTTCCGGCACGGCACGCTGAGCCTTTGGTTAATTCCTCTTCCTGGTGGGAAATGAGAGTTAAATTTGCCCGTCCAGACACCTCCAGCTAGTCTCTCATTCGTTCTCGCTATTCCTGTTCATCTTCCGCAGAAATTGCAAACTGGGCGAAACAGGAGGTTAAAGGGACTGACTCTCCAAGTGGGGAGAGTGTTAGTAAAGCGTCTGGAATGTTGCACCCAAGTACCAGCGTACGAAAACTGAGACATATTTGAACACGTCTCCCGATCACATGGTTGATCATACTCTAGGGACACATGCATGTTTTAGCTGAAGGAAGAATATCTTAAACCTGGGTAGTTGAAACCCGTGGAATGGGTACCATGCAATATGACTTCAAAGGGTCTTCATTTGCTCACCGAACCTCTCCAATCCTATCACTGCTGCGTTTATGCCCCTGTACACATGTTTGATTCTCTTTCAGAGACATAGCAATCCATAGGTTTTAAGATACTTACTAGTCAGGTACATTCTTAGGCATTTAATATGCGGTGTTGAGTCCATTTCGTTGAGCAAGGAGTAGCTCTTGTCTATTCCATATTTGGCTTAAGGAACTTTATCTGTGCTCATTTCAATCTCTGGTTTTATGCAGCACCCCAACTCACCTTTACCCTTAAGCAAGCATAAGTTGGTTTTCTAAATTTGAGACCCTGTTCTGTTCTGTAATTCAGTCCCTGTGTAGCCAAGTTTACATTCCGTTTATTAGTGATATCTTATGATGTTTCTTTTTCTGTGTGACTTATTTCAGTTAGAATCATCATACCTGAATCCACTCATTGTGCTGCTAAGGGCCTGATGACACAGATTTCATTGCTGAGTGATATTGCTTTGTAAGTAAATACCACAACTTCTTTATCCATTTTTAACTTTCTGCGATGTTGAACTTGTACTGTAAACGAGGTTCTTGTGAACAGAGCCGTTCCAAACTTTGGGGTGGCTGTGTCTTTTTGATTTTAATTTCCCTAAGCTATAGGACCATAAGTGGAAGTGCCCTAGGCTCTGTTGCTTTGTTTTTTAGATGTTTCAGGAAACACCATACACTTCTCCCGAGTGTCTGTTGGCAATTTACATCCCGCCCATCAGCATAACAAGGCTCCCAGTTCTCCATGGCCTGTCCTGCCTTTCTGGATTTTACACTTTTTTCAGATGGCCCTTTTGACCGGGGGGAAGTGAGACTTCATTGTAGTGCAGATTTCCTTTGCAAGCTTGCTTGGTTGGCCAAAAAGGGCGTATGCGTGTTTTCCTGAATATATTCAGGAAAAAACGCATACGCCCTTTTTGGCCAAGTGCATCACTGTGGACGTTCTGCCTCTTTTCCTATGCTTGAAATGCAATTCCTGTCTACCTCCTGAAATCGGTTTCCTGCAATTCTGCCCCGCTTTCAAGTCCTCTTGGCAGCCTTACTTCAGTCTATTTTTGGACGATAGCTGTCATTTATAACTCTGCAGGTTTGTGAATTACAGTGCCCCTGAGCTCCTTTCTTCAACTTGCTTTCTTGTTACCTGGCCGCAACACCGCAGGATGTCTTCAGGCCCTAATGTGGTTCCGGCATGGCACGCTGAGCCTTTGGTTAATTCCTCTTCCTGGTGGGAAATGAGAGTTAAATTTGCCCATTCAGACACCTCCAGGTAGTCTCTCATAGGTTCTCGCTATTCCTGTTCATCTTCCGCAGAAATTGCAAACTGGGGCAAACAGGAGGTTAAAGGCGCTGACTCTCCAAGTAGGGAGAGTGTTAGTAAAGCATCTGGAATGTTGCACCCGTGTACCAGGGGAGGAAAACTGAGACATATTTGAACACGTCTCCTGTTCACACCATTGATCATACTCTGGGTTCCACATGCATGTTTTAGCTGAAGGAAGAATACCTTAAACCTGGAGAGTTGAGACCTGTGTAATGGGTACCATGCAATATGACTTCAAAGGGTCTTCATTTGCTCACCGAACCTCTCCAATCCTATCACTCCTGCGTTTATGCCCCTGTACACACGCTTGATTCTCTTTTGGAGACATAGCAATCCATAGGTTTTAAGATACTTACTAGTCAGGTACATTCTTAGGCGTTTAATATGGGGTGTTGAGTCCATTTCGTTGAGCAAGGAGTAGCTCTTGTCTATTCATTATTTGGCTTAAGGAACTTTATCTGTGCTCATTTCAATCTCTGGTTTTATGCAGCACCCCAACTCACCTTCCCCATTAAGCAAGCGTAAGTTGGTTTTCTCAACTTGAGACACTGTTCTGTTTTGTAATTCAGTTCATGTGTAGCCAAGTTCACATTCTGTGTATTAGTGATACCTTATGATGTTTCTTTTCTGTGTGACTTATTTCAGTTCGAATCATCATACCTGAATCCACTCACTATGCTGCTACGGGCCTGATGACATAGATTTCATTGCTGAGTGATATTGCATTGTACGTAAGTACCACAAGTTCTTTATCCATTTTTCACTTTCTGTGATATTGAACTTGTACTGTAAACGAGGTTCTTGTAAACAGAGCCGTCCCAAACTTTGGGGTGGCTGTGTCTTTTTGATTTTAATTTCCCTAAACTATGGGACCATAAGTGGAAGTGCCCTAGGCTCTGTTGCTTTGTTTTTTAGATGTTTCAGGAAACACCATACACTTCTCCAGAGTGGCTGTTGGCAATTTACATCCCACCCATCAGCATAAGAAGGCTCCCAGTTCTCCATGGCCTGTCGTGCCTTTATGGATTTTACACTTTTTTCAGATGGCCCTTTTGACCGGGGGGAAGTGAGACTTCATTGTAGTGCAGATTTCCTTTGCAAGCTTGCTTGGTTGGCAAAAAGGGCGTATGCGTGTTTTCCTCAATATATTCAGGAAAAAACGCATACGCCCTTTTTGGCCAAGTGCATCACTGTGGACGTTCTGCCTCTTTTCCTATGCTTGAAATGCAATTCCTGTCTACCTCCTGAAATCGGTTTCCTGCAATTCTGCCCCGCTTTCAAGTCCTCTTGGCAGCCTTACTTCAGTCTATTTTTGGACGATAGCTGTCATTTATAACTCTGCAGGTTTGTGAATTACAGTGCCCCTGAGCTCCTTTCTTCAACTCGCTTTCTTTTGAGCTGGCCGCAACACCGCAGGATGTCTTCAGGCCCTAATGTGGTTCCGGCATGGCACGCTGAGCCTTTGGTTAATTCCTCTTCCTGGTGGGAAATGAGAGTTAAATTTGCCCATTCAGACACCTCCAGGTAGTCTCTCATTGGTTCTCGCTATTCCTGTTCATCTTCCGCAGAAATTGCAAACTGGGGCAAACAGGAGGTTAAAGGCACTGACTCTCCAAGTAGGGAGAGTGTTAGTAAAGCATCTGGAATGTTGCACCCGTGTACCAGGGGAGGAAAACTGAGACATATTTGAACACGTCTTCTGTTCACACCATTGATCATACTCTGGGTTCCACATGCATGTTTTAGCTGAAGGAAGAATACCTTAAACCTGGAGAGTTGAGACCTGTGTAATGGGTACCATGCAATATGACTTCAAAGGGTCTTCATTTGCTCACCGAACCTCTCCAATCCTATCACTGCTGCGTTTATGCCCCTGTACACACGCTTGATTCTCTTTTGGAGACATAGCAATCCATAGGTTTTAAGATACTTACTAGTCAGGTACATTCTTAGGCGTTTAATATGGGGTGTTGAGTCCATTTCGTTGAGCAAGGAGTAGCTCTTGTCTATTCATTATTTGGCTTAAGGAACTTTATCTGTGCTCATTTCAATCTCTGGTTTTATGCAGCACCCCAACTCACCTTCCCCATTAAGCAAGCGTAAGTTGGTTTTCTCAACTTGAGACACTGTTCTGTTTTGTAATTCAGTTCATGTGTAGCTAAGTTCACATTCTGTGTATTAGTGATACCTTATGATGTTTCTTTTCTGTGTGACTTATTTCAGTTCGAATCATCATACCTGAATCCACTCATTATGCTGCTACGGGCCTGATGACATAGATTTCATTGCTGAGTGATATTGCATTGTACGTAAGTACCACAAGTTCTTTATCCATTTTTCACTTTCTGTGATATTGAACTTGTACTGTAAACGAGGTTCTTGTAAACAGAGCCGTCCCAAACTTTGGGGTGGCTGTGTCTTTTTGATTTTAATTTCCCTAAACTATAGGACCATAAGTGGAAGTGCCCTAGGTTCTGTTGCTTTGTTTTTTAGATGTTTCAGGAAACACCATACACTTCTCCAGAGTGGCTGTTGGCAATTTACATCCCGCCCATCAGCATAAGAAGGCTCCCAGTTCTCCATGGCCTGTCGTGCCTTTATGGATTTTACACTTTTTTCAGATGCCCCTTTTGACCGGGGGGAAGTGAGACTTCATTGTAGTGCAGATTTCCTTTGCAAGCTTGCTTTGTTGGCCAAAAAGTGCGTATGCATTTTTTCCTGAATATATTCAAGAAAAAACACATACGCCCTTTTTGGCCAAGTGCATCATTGTCGAGTTTCTGACTCTCTTCATATGTTTTCAATGCAATTCCAGTCTACCTCCTGAAATCGGTTTCCTGCAATTCTGCCTTGCTTTCAATGCCTCTTCATAGCCTTACCTCAATATATTTTTTAAAAATAGTTGGCCTTTATAACTCTGCAGGTTTTTGAATTGCAGTGGCCCTTAGCTCCATTTTTTAGCTCTTATTTTTGTGGTCTTGCCCCGTAACCACAGGATTCCTTGAAGCCCTATTTTTCTTCTGGGGCACCTTGCTGTGCCTTTGGTTAATTCTTCTTACTGATGTGATATTAGAGTGACATGTGCCCATTGAAACCGCTACAGCTAGTTTCTCACTGGTTCCCCCTATTCCCATTCATCCTCTGCACTAACTGCAGACTGTGCAATACCAGAACTTAAAGGCATTGACTCCATGTGGGGATGTTGTTAGTAAAGCGGCTGGAATGTCGATCCGGAGCCCCAGGAGAGGAAAAATGAGGTGCGTTTTAGAAACCTTTCCCGATCATATGGTATACCAGTCGCTGGGTTTCCCAAGCATGGTTTAGCTGTAGGAAGATTCCCTTCAACCTGGACTGTTGGGACCCTTGGACTGAGTAGCATGAAGTATTGCATTAAACTTTCGGCAGTTGCTCACCAAAGCTCACCAATCCTGTCAGCCCCAAGTGTCCAGCCTTATGTCTTATCCAGCTGTGGGTTTATATGTGGTCAATCCAGGTTGCATCACAGCCCCTGAGCGAATTTTGTAAGAATTTTTCTCTCTTTCATTGTTTCAGCGTTTTGTTTTTAAAATTTATTTCTATAATGGGGTTTAGCTCATTTTCACTGCTGTGTTTGTGCCGCTCTGCACACACTTGATTCCCTTATGGAGATATATCAATACATGGGTTTTAAGATTCTTATTCCTCAGATATATTTCTCTGCGGTGTATAGGGTGTGTTGAGGCCAGTTCATTGAGCAAGGTGTAGATCTTGTCTAATACCTATTTGGTTTATTGAACGGTATCTGTGCTAATTTCAAACTCTGGTTTTATGCATCACCCCACCTCTCCTTTCCCCTTAAGCTGACATAAGTGTGTTTTCTAAATGTGAGACACTGTTCTGTTCTGTAATTCATTTCTTGTGCAGCCATATTTACCCTCCCTCTATAAGTGATATCTTATGATATGTTTCTTTTTCTGTTTGACTTATTTCAAGTAGTATTATCGGACCTAAATCCACTCTTTATCCTTCTACTAGCCTTATTACATTGATTTCATGGTGAAGAGATATTCCATTGTACATAAGTACCACATCTTCTTTATCCATTGTTCTCTTTCCTGGGATATTTAAGGTGTACTGAAGTTGAGGTTCTTGTAAACAGAGTAGCCCTAAACTGTGGTGTGCTTGTGTCTTGTTGATTTTTAGACTTCCCTAGATATACTCCCATGATTGGAAGTGTCCTATGCTCTGTAGCTCTGTTTTTTAGATGATTTAGGAACCACCATACACTTCTCCAGAGTGGCTCTCGGCAGTTCACACACTGCCCATCAGCGTATAAAGGCTCCCTGTTCTCCATGGCCTGTCCTGCATTTCTGGTTTTTACAATTTTTTAGGATGGCCCTTTTGACCGGTGGGAAGTGAGACTTCTTTGTTGTGCACATTTGCATTGCTTGCTTGCTTCGTTGCCCATAAAGTGCGTATGCGTTTTTTCCTGGATATAATCAGGAAAAAACGCATACGCCCTTTTGGGCCAACTGCATCATTGTCGAAATTCTGCCGCTTTTCATGTGCGTTAAAGACGAGTCCAATCTATCTCTTGAAATCTGTTTCTTGCAATTCTGTCTTGCATTCAGATCCTCTTCTTTGCCTTACCTCAACATATTTTTGGACGTTAGTTTTCATTTATAACTCTGCAGGTTTGTGAATTGCAGTGACCCTGAGCTCCATTTTTTAAGTTGCTCTTTTGTGAGCTGGCCTCAAACCCGCAGGATTGCTTCAGGCCCTATTTTGGCTCCGGCGAGGCAGGCTGAGCCTTTCTTTAATTCTTATTCTTAATGGGAAATTAGAGTGATATGTGCCCGTCCAAACCCCTACAACTCTTCTCTCATTGGTTCCCCCTCTTCCCGTTCATCCTCCTCACAATTTGCAAAATGTGTGAAACAGAAGTTTAAATGTGCTGATTCTCCAAGTGGGGAGATTCTAAGTAGCGTGGCTGGAATGGTGAACAGGAGCACCAGGAGAGGATAAATGAGGTGCATTTTAGACACATCTCCCGATCACATGGTGTACAGTCCTCTGGGTTTTCCATGCATGTTTTAGCTGTAGGAAGATCCCTTGAACCTGCAGATTTGGGACCCATTGAATGGGTACCAGGTAGTATTACTTTAAAGGGTGTGCATTTCCTCACCCAACCTCACATTTCTCTTAGCGCAAACAGTTTCCAGCCTTATGTCTCATCCTGCTGTGGGTCTAGATGTGTTCAATCCATGTTGCATCACCGTCCCTGAGGAAAAGTTGTAAGAGGTTTTCTCTGTCTCTCTGTCGTTTATTTTTTTCAATTTATTACTATATTGGTTACAGCTGATTTTCAAAGCTCTGTTTCTTGCTGCTGTACATCCACTTGATTCACGTACAGAGAGACATCAATAAATTCTTTTTCAGATTCTTACCAGTCGTATATATTCTTTTCCGGTGACTTGAGTGTGCTGAGTGCAGTTCTTTTAGCTACCGTGTAGGCCTTGTTGATTATCAGTTTGGTATTTGGAATGGTATCTTTGCTAATTTCAACCTCCTGGATGATGCCTCACCCCTCCCCACCTTTCCCGTTTAGCAGCCTTATGCGTGTTTTCTACATATTTGACTATGTTTTTGTTTTGTAATTTATTTCATGTGTAGCCATTTTGGATTCCACCTTTAAGTGATATCTTATGATATGTGTCTTTTTCTTTTTGAATTCTGTCACTTAGAATGATCATACGTAACTCCTCCGGAGTTGTTACAACTGGCCATATTTCATTGATTTCCAGGCTGAATAATATTCCACTCTACCTAAGTACCACATCTCTATCCATTTTTTCCCTCCAGAGACATTTAAGTTATATCCTAGTCGAGGATCTTTTAAACAGAGAGGGGGTAAACATTGGGGTGCCTGTGTCCTCTCGATTTTTGTTTTTCCCAAGATATACGCCCATGAGTGCAAGTGCCCTATGCTCTGTAGCTCATTTTTTAGATGCTTTAGTAAACACAATACACTTCTCCAGAATGGCCGTTGGCAATATACATTTCCACTATAAGTCTCACAGGGCTCCCTCTTCTCGTTGCCCTGTCCTGCATTTCTGTTGTTTACGCTTTATGAGGATGGCTCTTCTGACTGATGCGAAGTGATATCTTTTGTAGTATTGACTTCCAGTGCCCACCTGTTTGGTTGGCTAAAAAAGTGTATGCCCTTTTCTTGAATATATACAGAAAAGAACGCATACACCCTTTTTGGCCAACTGCAATGTTGGCAATGTTCAGCTCCTTTTCTTGTGCTTAATGGCGAGTCCTTTCTACCTCCTCAAATCCCTTTCCTGCCATTCTCCCTTGCTTACAAGTCCTTTTCTCTGACTTTCCTCAAGACATTTTTCAGTGATGGATATTTTCAACTCTGCAGTTTTGTGAATTTTACTGCCCCTGAGTTCCATTGTTCAACTCGTGTTTATGGGAACTGGCCACAAAGCAGCGGGATTTCCTCAAGCCCTATACTGTTTCCATGGGCAACCCTAGCCTTTGGTCAATTCGTCTTCCTGATTGGAAATTAGAGTGACATGTGCCTGTCTGAACACCTAGGACTTGTCTCTCATTGTTCCTCATCCTTCCGCTTCATCCTCTGGACAAATTCCAAACTGTACGCAACAGGATGTTGACAGTGCTGACATCTCCAAGTGGGGAGACTGTTAGTAAAGACGCTGGAGGGGTGAACCCGAGCACCAGGAGATGAGGAGATGAGATGCCTTTTCCAAACTCTTCCCGATCAGACGGTATACCATCCTCTGGGTGTGACAGACATGTTTTAGCAGTAGGAAGAGTCCCATTCATGTAAGGAGAACACCAGGGCTTTTTCAAAATCAGTGTCTCCCCGAAACCCAAACTGGGGAATTTTTTAAGCTACGGCTACACATATGTTCATTAAGGGCCTTGGGAAGTAGGCAGAGTCCAAACTTTAGATGATTGAAGTCTTCAGGGTCAGAAGCACTCACCACCAGCTTCCCTTAGGCTACACTTTAACTGTCATTGATAGATGATGTCAATAAAAATATCTATTCTTTTTCAGATTATTTCCCCTTATAGGTTATTGCAAAATGTTGAGTGTAGTTCCCTGTGCTATACAGTAGTTCCTTGTTGATAATCTATTTTATACATAGCAGTGTGTATGTGTTCATTCCAAACTGTTAATTTATCCCTCCTCCCATCTTTCCCCTTTGGTAATAATAAATTATAAGGTTTTATACTTCTCAGAAATGGGGGAGCTGAAAGAGAGGTATCATTTTCAATGGAAAAGCATTTAAAACAAGATTGAAGGTTTAAGCAAGATTATTAGCTGTACATCCTTGGAAAGAAATCACTTCGTTTCTCTAATATTGACCTGACAAATAAGACAAACCTTTTCACTGAACTTGCTTATAAAAAGTGATGGAAATATCAAATGGAAGTGTTAAAAACATCTTATTTTACCCGAGCCTTATACACTGTTCTATGTTAACTACAGTTTGGCTCACACATCTGTTCATTGAGGTTACAATAGTCTCAATTTCTGTTACTGATCCTCCAGAGTGGACCCCAACAAGTGTCCCCCTGCCCAGTGTCATTGGGGCCAACAGATCGAGACTGAGTTTGGTTCACAAGCAAAGGAAACTTTATATTTTGATCAGAGAATGGAGAGGTGAGAGCATGCACTACCCCGTGGGCTGTGGGCTGGGCTGCTGTGTAGAGATCCTGTCAGAGTCAGTGGGAGGGAGGGAGGCGGCGGAGCTCTCGAGGGCCGGGTTGGCTGTAGCTCAGGCTCTATATCGTGGAGTCTGCACTGGGCCCCAGGAGCTGAGGTGTCGACCCAGCCATTCTGCACTAGGAAATCTGGTCTGAAGTGCCGGGTGTGGAACCTCTGCATGCGGGACCCTAGGAGCACGTGAAATTAGACAAAGCACAAAGGATAAAAAAGGTTAGACTTGACTTTATTGCCCAGATTCTATTTTTATCTCCCAGGGATTTTTAATGGGCTTTGCTGGGGACAAACCCCTCCTCTGCCTTTTGTCCCGTTCCTCATTCTTGGAGTGCTGAGGGTGCAGACCCTTCTTCTGTAACTGCTGAGTGCTGAGTTGGGAGCCCTCATACCCTGGGGCGAGGCTCAGAGCTTCTCCCCAGCAGCCTCCCGGTGACGTTGATTGTCCCCAGGACCCCTGCCTCCCTGCTCGTCCACCTGAGCACCAGCATTGGAAGTGTTATAGATTCTAATGACCTTTAAGGGTCCAGGAAAGAGATGTGCAGAGACGCTGTGGGGGCCGGTTTCACCCCGCCCCACATTTGTTCGGCCACCTTAGGCTGACCGTCTCTGCCAGCCTAGATGCTCTGACCAGTAGTCTGCGCTTTCTTCAATTAGGCCCCTGAATTAACGTACAAACAGCACCAGGTGTCAGAGCCCTGCCCGCTCAACTCCCAGACAGTCCAGGGTCAGTGGTGATCAAGGACCATGATGGCTACTGAGTCAACAGCCTTTTGAAGTAAACAGGAGTCCAGCCGGTCTTATTGGCCACCATCATCACGGTGTCTGTAGGCTTTTCTATGGTGACAGTGTGGTATACTGTTCCCCCGCCAAGATTATTAGCTCCCCTCTGGGTGCAGTAAGTCCTGCAAGCAGTAGTCTACTCTTTTGGGACACACTCTTGTTGTTTTATGAGAGAAACTCCAGGTCAAGTGATGTTCACACGAGTCGTCATGGTGCCCTGTTGCCCCCGGTTATCTCTCTGGATGTTGGAGTTGGAGGGCCTCCTCACTCAAGGTCGGTGTGCCCACGGAGCGAACCCTGCAACTTCAGGGCATGGTTGGTGGTTAGGATCACCACGTGGGGTCCTTTTCCCTTAGGAGGGAGGTGGCCTTTTGGGCTGCTGATTTCCAGGTTTTTAGATACCGCCAGTATCTTGGCCAGATGTGGCAGTGGGCCAAGCCCCTTAGTGACCGTAGTTTATCCTACCTGGATGGCATTCTTGCATTGTTCCATTTCAAGTGGTCCCAGTTTTTGCACTAATTCTCCAATGGCGATTCACCTTTCACCGGGAATGTAAAGGTCAAAGGGTTTAGCTAAATTAGGGAGTTCCAGGGCAAGGGTCTGAATTGACTGCTCTTTCCATTCTTGAAAGGCCACTTCTGGATTCTATTCAAAAGGATCATCATCTTTTCCTTTCAGTGTTTCATATAGAGGCCCAGCTAGTAGACTGTAGTTAGGGATCCAGAAGCAGCAAACCCTGGCCTCCCCAGGAACCCCTAAGCTGTCTTCTAGTTTTAGAAAGGGGTAAGGCTGAAAATGGTTTCTTCCCTTTCCTGGGATGGGCTTCTCTGACCTTCTGTGAGAATGAAGCCCAGGCAGGTCACCGCAGTCTGTGATATTTGAGCTTTTTCTTGGACAACTTCTATCCTTTATTGGCTTGGTAGTTCAGAGGCCTCCTTAGTAGGGCTGGTGATCAGAATGTCGTCTGCATATTGAAGGAGGGTTTCCTTTTCCAGAGGTAGAACTTTTAGGTCTTTAGCTAAGCTTTCCCCAAAGATGGTGTGGGAATTTTTGCACCCTTGGGGCCAGACGGCCCGGAAGTATTGTTTTAGTTGTATGTTGAGTCCTGCCACTCACAAGCCAAAATTTCTTGTGACTCTGGGACTAATGGAATACAAAAGAAGGCATCATTGAAGACTAATACAGAATACTATGTCCTGGTGGTTGGTAGAATGACCAGCAGGGTGTAGGAATTAGGAGCAACTGGAGGTATATCCTCGGTGGCTTCACTGACTGTCCTGACATCCTTTACCAGGTCCCCAGCAGCCCATGGGGCTCTCGTGGTCAGACCAATCCCAGAATATGGAGCTCACCTGGGCAGGTACCCCACCCCCACCCCAGCCCACGGGGCTCTCGTGGTCAGGCCCCTCCCAGGATACAGAGCTACCCTTGCAGGTACCGTGGCAGGGCTGGGCACACAGGAACCGTGCACATAGCCCTCATTGCAGAGCACCCCCAGCTCACCTGTCACTCAGAGCTGACACAGAGCACCTCAGAGCAGGACTTGAACTAACAAACAGCAGCTGCGACAGGTCTGTGACCCTGGGCATCACTCCGTGAGGCCTCCCTCCACCTGGTCTTCCAGAGACTTCCACTGCACCCGGGGCACCAGGCCTCTGTCTCCAACCACCACCCACCCCTCCTCTCCCTGACTCCTGGGTTCCTCTCATTAGGAGAGGGTTTTCTTGAAGTTGTCTCCCACTCATGGGCCAGATAAAATGATTAGAAAACAAGCCAAAGCTGCAGCCCCTTGTCTATCCTGACTCTCAGGAGCCCACACCTGTTCCTTGGACCTGGCCGGTTCAGCAAGTTCCATTTTCTGCAACTGTGAGCCCCTGAGGGGTGATGATTGGCTGACCTGGGCAGCCTTACCGTGCCGGCCAGCCCTCCCCAGGTGTGCCTGGGTTGAGATCAATATAAATACCACTCCAGGCAGCAAGAGCCCCTGCAGCCGTGCCTGACGCCATTTTCTCTGCCCTGTCAGCAGTCTCGGGGCTGGGCTGGTGGGAGGGAGTGAGAGGCCACGGCTTTGTGGGTGGCCCAGTGTGAGTGGGGCTCTGCTGGACTTTCTGCAGCAGTTGCCAGGCTGCCACCTGCTAAAGAAGAGGATGTGTCACCCATACCTGCTGCTGGAATTTCTCCCTGGGCAGAGGTGAGGAAGGAAAAAAGCAGTGGGGGCAGGGACAGGACGGGTATCTCATTTTCCCAGGCAGGGAAATGGAAATCTTCCAGAAGAGCACCCAGGGCCAGGACCATCCTGGCTGGCCTGCAGGCACCAAGTCGGCCGGCATGCTGTCACTCGTGTGGCTCTATGGCCCTTCCTCTAGGCTTTCAAGTCCTTGTATATATTCAGGTGTTTTACCTGGGACGGGTGGGAATAGTTCAGCAGCAACTGGCCTGGGGCTCAGCTCACGTTTACTCACAGATGCCTCGGCACGGTGCCCCAGCTTTGCAATGAGGACGCTTGTTGCGTGGGGGCTGCTGGCTGAATGGGAGACGATTCCCCACCACTGACCAACTTCAGAATTGTTTACAACTGGAGCAAGTGCCCTGATACGGTCTTCCTCTGTGTAACTGGTGGGTTCTGTGTTTTTTTTCTCTTTTTCGTTTTTGGTTCAAGGTAGATTTTATTCCTCTTTTTTGTATTTACAGATATAAGCATGGAAATAATTTATTCATATAAATACATGTATGTGCAGGGAATAATTGTTTTTTCTGTTTTATTTTTTAAATTTTATTTCTTTTTAATTTTGAATTTTATTTTATATTTTTATACAGCAGGTTCTTATTGGTTATCTATTTTATACATATAAATGTATACATGCCAATCCCAGTCTCTCAACTCCTCCCACCACCACCCCCCAACAGCTTTCCCCCCTTGTTGTCCATACGTTTGTTGTCTACATCTGTTGCTCTATTTATGCCTTGCAAAATGGTTAATCTGTACAGTTTTTCTAGGTTCCACATATATGCATGAATATACAAGATTTGTTTTTCTCTTTCTGACTTACTTCACTCGGTATGACAGTCTCTAGATCCATCGACGTCTCTACAAATGACCCAATTTCATTCCTTTCCATGGCTTAGTAATATTCCATTTTATATATGTACCACAGCTTTATGCATTCGACTGTCTGTGGGCATTTACGTTGCTTCCATTACCTCGATATTGTAAATAGTGATGCAATGAACATTGCGGTGAATGACTCTTTTTGATTTATGGTTTTGTCTGGGTATATGTCCAGTACTGGGATTGCTGTATCATATGGTAATTCTATTGTTAGTTTCTTAAGAAATTCCATATTGTTCTCCATAATGACTGTATCAATTTATATTCCCAACAATAGTGGAAGAGGGTTCCTTTTCTCCACACCCTTTCCAGCATTTTTTGTTTGTAGATTTTCAATGATGCCTATTCTACCAGGTGTGAGGGGATACCTCATTGTTGAATCCATTTCGTTGAGCAAGGGGTAGCTCTTGTCTATTACATATTTGGCTTATGGAATGGTATCTGTGCTAATATCAAACTCTGCTTTTATGCAGCACCCCAACTCACCTTCCCGCTTAAGCAGGCATAAGTTGGTTTTCTAAACTTGAGACCCTGTTCTGTTTTGTAATTCAGTTCATGTGTAGCCAAGTTCACATTCCGTGTATTAGTGATACCTTATGATGTTTCTTTTTCTGTGTGACTTATTTCACTTAGAATCATCGTGCCTCAATCCCCTCATTATGCTGGTACGGGCCTGGTGACATAGATTTCATTGCTGAGTGGTATTCTGTTGTACATAAGTACCGCAACTTCTTTATCCATTATTTGCTCTCTGGGATATTTAACTTGTGCCGTAGAAGAGATTCCTGTAAAAAGAGCCGTCCCAAATTTTGGGGTTGCTGTGTCTTTTTGATATTAATTTCCCTAAGCTATAGGACCATAAGTGGACGTGCCCTAGGCTCTGTTGCTTTGTTTTTTAGATGTTTCAGGAAACACCATACACTTCTCCCGAGTGTCTGTTGGCAATTTACATCCCGCCCATCAGCATAACAAGGCTCCCAGTTCTCCATAGCCTGTCCTGCCTTTCTGGATTTTACACTTTATTCTGATGGCCCTTGTGACCGGGGGGAAGTGAGACTTCATTGTAGTGCAGATTCCCTTTGCAAGCTTGCTTGGTTGGCCAAAAAGGGCGTATGCGTTTTTTCCTGAATATATTCAGGAAAAAACGCATATGCCCTTTTGGCAAAGTGCATCATTGTGGACGTTCTGCCTCTTTTCCTACGCTTTCAATGCAATTCCAGTCTACCTCCTGAAATCGGTATCCTGCAATTCTGCCCCGCTTTCAAGTCCTCTTGGCAGCCTTACTTCAGTATATTTTTGGACGATAGCTGTCATTTATAACTCTGCAGGTTTGTGAATTAC
This sequence comes from Delphinus delphis, assembly GCF_949987515.2. Lineage (NCBI taxonomy): Eukaryota > Metazoa > Chordata > Mammalia > Artiodactyla > Delphinidae > Delphinus > Delphinus delphis. The sequence goes on from NW_027192659.1 coordinate 2,577,741, forward strand.
AGAGCCCCTGAGCTCCTTTCTTCAACTCACTTTCTTGTGAGCTGGCCACAACACCGCAGGATGGCTTCAGGCCCTAATCTGGTTCCGGCACGGCACTCTGAGCCTTTGGTTAATTCCTCTTCCTAGTGGGAAACGAGAGTTAAATTTGCCCGTTCAGACACCTCCAGCTAGTCTCTCATTGGTTCTCGCTATTCTTGTTCATCTTCCGCAGAAATTGCAAACTGGGCCAAACAGGAGGTTAAAGGCACTGACTGTCCAAGTCGGGAGAGTGTTAGTAAAGCGTCTGGAATGTTGCACCCGAGTACCAGGGTATGAAAACTGAGACATATTTGAACACGTCTCCCGATCACATGGTTGATCATACTCTGGGTTCCAAATGCATGTTTTAGCTGAAGGAAGAATACCTAAAACCTGGGTAGTTGAAACCCGTGGAATGGGTACCATGCAATATGACTTCAAAGGGTCTTCATTTGCTCACGAAACTCTCCAATCCTATCACTGCTGCTTTTATGCCCCTGTACACATGCTTGATTCTCTTTCGGAGACATAGCAATCCATAGGTTTTAAGATACTTACTAGTCAGGTACATTCTTAGGCGTTTAATATGCGGTGTTGAGTCCATTTCATTGAGCAAGGAGTAGCTCTTGTCTATTCCATATTTGGCTTAAGGAACTTTATCTGTGCTCATTTCAATCTCTGGTTTTATGCAGCACCCCAACTCACCTTTACCCTTAAGCAAGCATAAGTTGGTTTTCTAAATTTGAGAACCTGTTCTGTTCTGTAATTCAGTTCCTGTGTAGCCAAGTTTCCATTCCGTGTATTACTGATAACTTATGATGTTTCTTTTTCTGTGTGACTTATTTCAGTTAGAATCATCATACCTGAATCCACTCATTGTGCTGCTAAGGGCCTGATGACACAGATTTCATTGCTGAGTGATATTGCTTTGTAAGTAAATACCACAACTTCTTTCTCCATTTTTCACTTTCTGCGATGTTGAACTTGTACTGTAAATGAGGTTCTGGTAAACAGAGCCGTTCCAAACTTTGGGGTGGCTGTGTCTTTTTGATTTTAATTTCCCTAAGCTATAGGACCATAAGTGGAAGTGCCCTAGGTTCTGTTGCTTTGTTTTTTAGGTGTTTCAGGAAACACCATACACTTCTCCCGAGTGGTTGTTGGCAATTTACATCCCAACCATCACCATAACAAGGCTCCCAGTTCTCCATGGCCTGTCCTGCCTTTCTGGATTTTACACTTTTTTCAGATGGCCCTTTTGACTGGGGGGAAGTGAGACTTCATTGTAGTGCAGATTTCCTTTGCAAGCTTGCTTGGTTGGCCAAAAAGGGCGTATGCGTTTTTTCCTGAATATATTCAGGAAAAAACGCATACGCCCTTTTTGGCCAAGTGCATCATTGTGGACGTTCTGCCTCTTTTCCTATGCTTTCAGTGCAATTCCAGTCTATTTCTTGAAATCGGTTTCCTGCAATTCTGCCCCGCTTTCAAGTCCTCTTGGCAGCCTTACTTCAGTCTATTTTTGGACGATAGCTGTCATTTATAACTCTGCAGGTTTGTGAATTACAGTGCCCCTGAGCTCCTTTCTTCAACTCGCTTTCTTGTGAGCTGGCCGCAACACCGCAGGATGTCTTCAGGCCCTAATCTGGTTCCGGCACGGCACGCTGAGCCTTTGGTTAATTCCTCTTCCTGGTGGGAAATGAGAGTTAAATTTGCCCGTTCAGACACCTCCAGCTAGTCTCTCATTGGTTCTCGCTATTCCTGTTCATCTTCCGCAGAAATTGCAAACTGGGCCAAACAGGAGGTTAAAGGGAATGACTCTCCAAGTCAGGAGAGTGTTAGTAAAGCATCTGGAATGTTGCACCCGAGTACCAGGATACGAAAACTGAGACATATTTGAACACGTCTCCCGATCACATGGTTGATCATACTCTAGGTTCCACATGCATGTTTCAGCTGAAGGAAGAATACCTAAAACCTGGGTAGTTGAAACCCGTGGAATGGGTACCATGCAATATGACTTCAAAGGGTCTTCATTTGCTCACCGAACCTCTCCAATCCTATCACTGCTGCGTTTATGCCCCTGTACACATGCTTGATTCTCTTTTGGAGACATAGCAATCCATAGGTTTTAAGATACTTACTAGTCAGGTACATTCTTAGGCGTTTAATATGCGGTGTTGAGTCCATTTCGTTGAGCAAGGAGTAGCTCTTGTCTATTCCATATTTGGCTTAAGGAACTTTATCTGTGCTCATTTCAATCTCTGGTTTTATGCAGCACCCCAACTCACCTTTACCCTTAAGCAAGCATAAGTTGGTTTTCTAAATTTGAGACCCTGTTCTGTTCTGGAATTCAGTTCCTGTGTAGCCAAGTTTACATTCCGTGTATTATTGATATCTTATGATGTTTCTTTTTCTGTGTGACTTATTTCAGTTAGAATCATCATACCTGAATCCACTCATTGTGCTGCTAAGGGCCTGATGACATAGATTTCATTGCTGAGTGATATTGCTTTGTAAGTGAATACCACAACTTCTTTATCCATTTTTCACTTTCTGCGATGTTGAACTTGTACTGTAAATGAGGTTCTTGTAAACAGAGCCGTTCCAAACTTTGGGGTGGCTGTGACTTTTTGATTTTAATTTCCCTAAGCTATAGGACCATAAGTGGAAGTGCCCAAGGCTCTGTTGCTTTGTTTTTTAGATGTTTCAGGAAACACCATACACTTCTCCCAAGTGTCTGTTGGCAATTTACATCCCGCCCATGAGCATAACAAGGCTCCCAGTTCTCCATGGCCTGTTGCCTTTCTGGATTTTACACTTTTTTCAGATGGCCCTTTTGACCGGGGGGAAGTGAGACTTCATTGTAGTGCAGATTTCCTTTGCAAGCTTGCTTGGCTGGCCAAAAAGGGCGTATGCGTTTTCTCCTGAATATATTCAGGAAAAAACGCATACGCCCTTTTTGGCCAAGTGCATCATTGTGTACGTTCTGCCTCTTTTCCTATGCTTTCAGTGCATTTCCAGTCTATTTCTTGAAATCGGTTTCCTGCAATTCTGCCCCGCTTTCAAGTCCTCTTGGCAGCCTTACTTCAGTCTATTTTTGGACGATAGCTGTCATTTATAACTCTGCAGGTTTGTGAATTACAGTGCCCCTGAGCTCCTTTCTTCAACTCGCTTTCTTTTGAGCTGGCCGCAACACCGCAGGATGGCTCCAGGCCCTAATCTGGTTCCGGCACGGCACGGTGAGCCTTTGGTTAATTCCTCTTCCTGGTGGGAAATGAGAGTTAAATTTGCCCGTCCAGACACCTCCAGCTACCCTCTCATTGGTTCTCGCTATTCCTGTTCATCTTCCACAGAAATTGCAAACTGGGCCAAACAGGAGGTTAAAGGGACTGACTCTCCAAGTCGGGAGAGTGTTAGTAAAGCGTCTGGAATGTTGCACCCGAGTACCAGGGTACGAAAACTGAGACATGTTTGAACACGTCTCCCGATCACATGGTTGATCATACTCTAGGTTCCACATGCATGTTTTAGCTGAAGGAAGAATACCTTAAACCTGGGTAGTTGAAACCCGTGGAATGGGTACCATGCAATATGACTTCAAAGGGTCTTCATTTGCTCACCGAACCTCTCCAATCCTATCACTGCTGCCTGTATGCCCCTGTACACATGCTTGATTCTCTTTCGGAGACATAGCAATCCATAGGTTGTAAGATACTTACTAGTCAGGTACATTCTTAGGCGTTTAATATGCGGTGTTGAGTCCATTTCGTTGAGCAAGGAGTAGCTCTTGTCTATTCCATATTTGGCTTAAGGAACTTTATCTGTGCTCATTTCAATCTCTGGTTTTATGCAGCACCCCAACTCACCTTTCCCCTTAAGCAAGCATAAGTTGGTTTTCTAAATTTGAGACCCTGTTCTGTTCTGTAATTCAGTTCCTGTGTAGCCAAGTTTACATTCCGTGTATTACTGATATCTTATGATGTTCCTTTTTCTGTGTGACTTATTTCAGTTAGAATCATCATACCTGAATCCACTCATTGTGCTGCTAAGGGCCTGATGACACAGATTTCATTGCTGAGTGATATTGCTTTGTAAGTAAATACCACAACTTCTTTATCCATTTTTCACTTTCTGCGATGTTGAACTTGTACTGTAAACGAGGTTCTTGTAAACAGAGCCGTTCCAAACTTTGGGGTGGCTGTGTCTTTTTGATTTTAATTTCCCTAAGCTATAGGACCATAAGTGGAAGTGCCCTAGGTTCTGTTGCTTTGTTTTTTAGATGTTTCAGGAAACACCATACACTTCTCCCGAGTGTCTGTTGGCAATTTACATCCCGCCCATCAGCATAACAAGGCTCCCAGTTCTCCATGGCCTGTCCTGCCTTTCTGGATTTTACACTTTTTTCAGATGGCCCTTTTGACCGGGGGGAAGTGAGACTTCATTGTAGTGCAGATTTCCTTTGCAAGCTTGCTTGGTTGGCCAAAAAGGGCGTATGCGTTTTTTCCTGAATATATTCAGGAAAAAACGCATACGCCCTTTTTGGCCAAGTGCATCATTGTGGACGTTCTGCCTCTTTTCCTATGCTTTCAATGCAATTCCAGTCTACCTCCTGAAATCGGTTTCCTGCAATTCTGCCCCGCTTTCAAGTCCTCTTGGCAGCCTTACTTCAGTGTATTTTTGGACGATAGCTGTCATTTATAACTCTGCAGGTTTGTGAATTACAGTGCCCCTGAGCTCCTTTCTTCAACGCGCTTTCTTGTGAGCTGGCCGCAACACCGCAGGATGGCTTCAGGCCCTAATCTGGTTCCGGCACGGCATGCTGAGCCTTTGGTTAATTCCTCTTCCTGGTGGGAAATCAGAGTTAAATTTGCCCGTCCAGACACCTCCAGCTAGTCTCTCATTGGTTCTCGCTATTCCTGTTAATCATCCGCAGAAATTGCAAACTGGGCCAAACAGGAGGTTAAAGGGACTGACTCTCCAAGTCGGGAGAGTGTTAGTAAAGCGTCTGGAATGTTGCACCCGAGTACCAGGGGAGGAAAACTGAGACATATTTGAACACGTCTCCCGATCACATGGTTGATCATACTCTAGGTTCCACATGCATGTTTTAGCTGAAGGAAGAATACCTTAAACCTGGGTAGTTGAAACCCGTGGAATGGGTACCATGCAATATGACTTCAAAGGGTCTTCATTTGCTTACCGAACCTCTCCAAACCTATCACTGCTGCGTTTATGCCCCTGTACACATGCTTGATTCTCTTTCGGAGACATAGCAATCCATAGGTTTTAAGATACTTACTAGTCAGGTACATTCTTAGGCGTTTAATATGCGGTGTTGAGTCCATTTCGTTGAGCAAGGAGTAGCTCTTGTCTATTCCATATTTGGCTTAAGGAACTTTATCTGTGCTCATTTCAATCTCTGGTTTTATGCAGCACCCCAACTCACCTTTCCCCTTAAGGAAGCATAAGTTGGTTTTCTAAATTTGAGACCCTGTTCTGTTCTGTAATTCAGTTCCTGTGTAGCCAAGTTTACATTCCGTGTATTACTGATATCTTATGATGTTTCTTTTTCTGTGTGACTTATTTCAGTTAGAATCATCATACCTGAATCCACTCATTGTGCTGCTAAGGGCCTGATGACACAGATTTCATTGCTGAGTGATATTGCTTTGTACGTAAATACCACAACTTCTTTATCCATTTTTCACTTTCTGCGATGTTGAACTTGTACGGTAAACGAGGTTCTTGTAAACGGAGGCGTCCCAAACTTTGGGGTGGCTGTGTCTTTTTGATTTTAATTTCCCTAAGCTATAGGACCATAAGTGGAAGTGCCCTAGGTTCTGTTGCTTTGTTTTTTAGATGTTTCAGGAAACACCATACACTTCTCCCGAGTGTCTGTTGGCAATTTACATCCCGCCCTTCAGCATAACAAGGCTCCCAGTTCTCCATGGCCTGTCCTGCCTTTCTGGATTTTACACTTTTTTCAGATGGCCCTTTTGACCGGGGGGAATTGAGACTTCATTGTAGTGCAGATTTCCTTTGCAAGCTTGCTTGGTTGGCCAAAAAGGGCGTATGCGTTTTTTCCTGAATATATTCAGGAAAAAACGTATACACCCTTTTTGGCCAAGTGCATCATTGTGGACGTTCTGCCTCTTTTCCTATGCTTTCAATGCAATTCCAGTCTACCTCCTGAAATCGGTTTCCTGCAATTCTGCCCCGCTTTCAAGTCCTCTTGGCAGCCTTACTTCAGTCTATTTTTGGACGATAGCTGTCATTTATAACTCTGCAGGTTTGTGAATTACAGTGGCCCTGAGCTCCTTTCTTCAACTCGCTTTCTTTTGAGCTGGCCGCAACACCGCAGGATGGCTTCAGGCCCTAATCTGGTTCTGGCACGGCACGCTGAGCCTTTGGTTAATTCCTCTTCTTTGTAGGAAATGAGAGTTAAATTTGCCCGTCCAGACACCTCCAGCTAGTCTCCATTGGTTCTCGCTATTCCTGTTCATCTTCCGCAGAAATTGCAAACTGGGCCAAACAGGAGGTTAAAGGGACTGACTCTCCAAGTCGGGAGAGTGTTAGTAAAGCGTCTGGAATGTTGCACCCGAGTACCAGGGTACGAAAACTGAGACATATTTGAACACGTCTCCCGATCACTTGGTTGATCATACTCTAGGTTCCACATGCATGTTTTAGCTGAAGGAAGAATACCTAAAACCTGGGTAGTTGAAACCCGTGGAATGGGTACCATGCAATATGACTTCAAAGGGTCTTCATTTGCTCACCGAACCTCTCCAATCCTATCACTGCTGCGTTTATGCCCCTGTACACATGCTTGATTCTCTTTTGGAGACATAGCAATCCATAGGTTTTAAGATACTTACTAGTCAGGTACATTCTTAGGCGTTTAATATGCGGTGTTGAGTCCATTTCGTTGAGCAAGGAGTAGCTCTTGTCTATTCCATATTTGGCTTAAGGAACTTTATCTGTGCTCATTTCAATCTCTGGTTTTATGCAGCACCCCAACTCACCTTTACCCTTAAGCAAGCATAAGTTGGTTTTCTAAATTTGAGACCCTGTTCTGTTCTGGAATTCAGTTCCTGTGTAGCCAAGTTTACATTCCGTGTATTATTGATATCTTATGATGTTTCTTTTTCTGTGTGACTTATTTCAGTTAGAATCATCATACCTGAATCCACTCATTGTGCTGCTAAGGGCCTGATGACATAGATTTCATTGCTGAGTGATATTGCTTTGTAAGTGAATACCACAACTTCTTTATCCATTTTTCACTTTCTGCGATGTTGAACTTGTACTGTAAATGAGGTTCTTGTAAACAGAGCCGTTCCAAACTTTGGGGTGGCTGTGACTTTTTGATTTTAATTTCCCTAAGCTATAGGACCATAAGTGGAAGTGCCCAAGGCTCTGTTGCTTTGTTTTTTAGATGTTTCAGGAAACACCATACACTTCTCCCAAGTGTCTGTTGGCAATTTACATCCCGCCCATGAGCATAACAAGGCTCCCAGTTCTCCATGGCCTGTTGCCTTTCTGGATTTTACACTTTTTTCAGATGGCCCTTTTGACCGGGGGGAAGTGAGACTTCATTGTAGTGCAGATTTCCTTTGCAAGCTTGCTTGGCTGGCCAAAAAGGGCGTATGCGTTTTCTCCTGAATATATTCAGGAAAAAACGCATACGCCCTTTTTGGCCAAGTGCATCATTGTGTACGTTCTGCCTCTTTTCCTATGCTTTCAGTGCATTTCCAGTCTATTTCTTGAAATCGGTTTCCTGCAATTCTGCCCCGCTTTCAAGTCCTCTTGGCAGCCTTACTTCAGTCTATTTTTGGACGATAGCTGTCATTTATAACTCTGCAGGTTTGTGAATTACAGTGCCCCTGAGCTCCTTTCTTCAACTCGCTTTCTTTTGAGCTGGCCGCAACACCGCAGGATGGCTCCAGGCCCTAATCTGGTTCCGGCACGGCACGGTGAGCCTTTGGTTAATTCCTCTTCCTGGTGGGAAATGAGAGTTAAATTTGCCCGTCCAGACACCTCCAGCTACCCTCTCATTGGTTCTCGCTATTCCTGTTCATCTTCCACAGAAATTGCAAACTGGGCCAAACAGGAGGTTAAAGGGACTGACTCTCCAAGTCGGGAGAGTGTTAGTAAAGCGTCTGGAATGTTGCACCCGAGTACCTGGGTACGAAAACTGAGACATGTTTGAACACGTCTCCCGATCACATGGTTGATCATACTCTAGGTTCCACATGCATGTTTTAGCTGAAGGAAGAATACCTTAAACCTGGGTAGTTGAAACCCGTGGAATGGGTACCATGCAATATGACTTCAAAGGGTCTTCATTTGCTCACCGAACCTCTCCAATCCTATCACTGCTGCCTGTATGCCCCTGTACACATGCTTGATTCTCTTTCAGAGACATAGCAATCCATAGGTTGTAAGATACTTACTAGTCAGGTACATTCTTAGGCGTTTAATATGCGGTGTTGAGTCCATTTCGTTGAGCAAGGAGTAGCTCTTGTCTATTCCATATTTGGCTTAAGGAACTTTATCTGTGCTCATTTCAATCTCTGGTTTTATGCAGCACCCCAACTCACCTTTCCCCTTAAGCAAGCATAAGTTGGTTTTCTAAATTTGAGACCCTGTTCTGTTCTGTAATTCAGTTCCTGTGTAGCCAAGTTTACATTCCGTGTATTACTGATATCTTATGATGTTCCTTTTTCTGTGTGACTTATTTCAGTTAGAATCATCATACCTGAATCCACTCATTGTGCTGCTAAGGGCCTGATGACACAGATTTCATTGCTGAGTGATATTGCTTTGTAAGTAAATACCACAACTTCTTTATCCATTTTTCACTTTCTGCGATGTTGAACTTGTACTGTAAACGAGGTTCTTGTAAACAGAGCCGTTCCAAACTTTGGGGTGGCTGTGTCTTTTTGATTTTAATTTCCCTAAGCTATAGGACCATAAGTGGAAGTGCCCTAGGTTCTGTTGCTTTGTTTTTTAGATGTTTCAGGAAACACCATACACTTCTCCCGAGTGTCTGTTGGCAATTTACATCCCGCCCATCAGCATAACAAGGCTCCCAGTTCTCCATGGCCTGTCCTGCCTTTCTGGATTTTACACTTTTTTCAGATGGCCCTTTTGACCGGGGGGAAGTGAGACTTCATTGTAGTGCAGATTTCCTTTGCAAGCTTGCTTGGTTGGCCAAAAAGGGCGTATGCGTTTTTTCCTGAATATATTCAGGAAAAAACGCATACGCCCTTTTTGGCCAAGTGCATCATTGTGGACGTTCTGCCTCTTTTCCTATGCTTTCAATGCAATTCCAGTCTACCTCCTGAAATCGGTTTCCTGCAATTCTGCCCCGCTTTCAAGTCCTCTTGGCAGCCTTACTTCAGTGTATTTTTGGACGATAGCTGTCATTTATAACTCTGCAGGTTTGTGAATTACAGTGCCCCTGAGCTCCTTTCTTCAACGCGCTTTCTTGTGAGCTGGCCGCAACACCGCAGGATGGCTTCAGGCCCTAATCTGGTTCCGGCACGGCATGCTGAGCCTTTGGTGATTTCCTCTTCCTGGTGGGAAATCAGAGTTAAATTTGCCCGTCCAGACACCTCCAGCTAGTCTCTCATTGGTTCTCGCTATTCCTGTTAATCATCCGCAGAAATTGCAAACTGGGCCAAACAGGAGGTTAAAGGGACTGACTCTCCAAGTCGGGAGAGTGTTAGTAAAGCGTCTGGAATGTTGCACCCGAGTACCAGGGGAGGAAAACTGAGACATATTTGAACACGTCTCCCGATCACATGGTTGATCATACTCTAGGTTCCACATGCATGTTTTAGCTGAAGGAAGAATACCTTAAACCTGGGTAGTTGAAACCCGTGGAATGGGTACCATGCAATATGACTTCAAAGGGTCTTCATTTGCTTACCGAACCTCTCCAAACCTATCACTGCTGCGTTTATGCCCCTGTACACATGCTTGATTCTCTTTCGGAGACATAGCAATCCATAGGTTTTAAGATACTTACTAGTCAGGTACATTCTTAGGCGTTTAATATGCGGTGTTGAGTCCATTTCGTTGAGCAAGGAGTAGCTCTTGTCTATTCCATATTTGGCTTAAGGAACTTTATCTGTGCTCATTTCAATCTCTGGTTTTATGCAGCACCCCAACTCACCTTTCCCCTTAAGGAAGCATAAGTTGGTTTTCTAAATTTGAGACCCTGTTCTGTTCTGTAATTCAGTTCCTGTGTAGCCAAGTTTACATTCCGTGTATTACTGATATCTTATGATGTTTCTTTTTCTGTGTGACTTATTTCAGTTAGAATCATCATACCTGAATCCACTCATTGTGCTGCTAAGGGCCTGATGACACAGATTTCATTGCTGAGTGATATTGCTTTGTACGTAAATACCACAACTTCTTTATCCATTTTTCACTTTCTGCGATGTTGAACTTGTACGGTAAACGAGGTTCTTGTAAACGGAGGCGTCCCAAACTTTGGGGTGGCTGTGTCTTTTTGATTTTAATTTCCCTAAGCTATAGGACCATAAGTGGAAGTGCCCTAGGTTCTGTTGCTTTGTTTTTTAGATGTTTCAGGAAACACCATACACTTCTCCCGAGTGTCTGTTGGCAATTTACATCCCGCCCTTCAGCATAACAAGGCTCCCAGTTCTCCATGGCCTGTCCTGCCTTTCTGGATTTTACACTTTTTTCAGATGGCCCTTTTGACCGGGGGGAATTGAGACTTCATTGTAGTGCAGATTTCCTTTGCAAGCTTGCTTGGTTGGCCAAAAAGGGCGTATGCATTTTTTCCTGAATATATTCAGGAAAAAACGTATACACCCTTTTTGGCCAAGTGCATCATTGTGGACGTTCTGCCTCTTTTCCTATGCTTTCAATGCAATTCCAGTCTACCTCCTGAAATCGGTTTCCTGCAATTCTGCCCCGCTTTCAAGTCCTCTTGGCAGCCTTACTTCAGTCTATTTTTGGACGATAGCTGTCATTTATAACTCTGCAGGTTTGTGAATTACAGTGGCCCTGAGCTCCTTTCTTCAACTCGCTTTCTTTTGAGCTGGCCGCAACACCGCAGGATGGCTTCAGGCCCTAATCTGGTTCTGGCACGGCACGCTGAGCCTTTGGTTAATTCCTCTTCTTTGTAGGAAATGAGAGTTAAATTTGCCCGTCCAGACACCTCCAGCTAGTCTCCATTGGTTCTCGCTATTCCTGTTCATCTTCCGCAGAAATTGCAAACTGGGCCAAACAGGAGGTTAAAGGGACTGACTCTCCAAGTCGGGAGAGTGTTAGTAAAGCGTCTGGAATGTTGCACCCGAGTACCAGGGTACGAAAACTGAGACATATTTGAACACGTCTCCCGATCACTTGGTTGATCATACTCTAGGTTCCACATGCATGTTTTAGCTGAAGGAAGAATACCTTAAACCTGGGTAGTTGAAACCCGTGGAATGGGTACCATGCAATATGACTTCAAAGGGTCTTCATTTGCTCACCAAACCTCTCCAATCCTATCACTGCTGTGTTTATGGCCCTGTGCACATGCTTGATTCTCTTTTGGAGACATAGCAATCCATAGGTTTTAAGATACTTAAAAGTCAGGTACATTCTTAGGCGTTTAATATGCGGTGTTGAGTCCATTTCGTTGAGCAAGGAGTAGCTCTTGTCTATTCCATATTTGGCTTAAGGAACTTTATCTGTGCTCATTTCAATCTCTGGTTTTATGCAGCACCCCAACTCACCTTTCCCCTTAAGCAAGCATAAGTTGGTTTTCTAAATTTGAGACCCTGTTCTGTTCTGTAATTCAGTTCCTGTGTAGCCAAGTTTACATTCCGTGTATTACTGATATCTTATGATGTTTCTTTTTCTGTGTGACTTATTTCAGTTAGAATCATCGTACCTGAATCCACTCATTGTGCTGCTAAGGGCCTGATGACATAGATTTCATTGCTCAGTGATATTGCTTTGTAAGTGAATACCACAACTTCTTTATCCATTTTTCACTTTCTCCGATGTTGAACTTGTACTGTAAACGAGGTTCTTGTAAACAGAGGCGTTCCAAACTTTGGGGTGGCTGTGTCTTTTTGATTTTAATTTCCCTAAGCTATAGGACCATAAGTGGAAGTGCCCTAGGCTCTGTTGCTTTGTTTTTTAGATGTTTCAGGAAACACCATACACTTCTCCCGAGTGTCTGTTGGCAATTTACATCCCGCCCATCAGCATAACAAGGCTCCCAGTTCTCAATGGCCTGTCCTGCCTTTCTGGATTTTACACTTTTTTCAGATGGCCCTTTTGACCGGGGGGAAGTGAGACTTCATTGTAGTGCAGATTTCCTTTGCAAGCTTGCTTGGTTGGCCAAAAAGGGCGTATGCGTTTTTTCCTGAATATATTCAGGAAAAAACGCATACACCCTTTTTGGCCAAGTGCATCATTGTGGACGTTCTGCCTCTTTTCCTATGCTTTCAATGCAATTCCAGTCTACCTCCTGAAATCGGTTTCCTGCAATTCTGCCCCGCTTTCAAGTCCTCTTGGCAGCCTTACTTCAGTCTATTTTTGGACGATAGCTGTCATTTATAACTCTGCAGGTTTGTGAATTACAGTGCCCCTGAGCTCCTTTCTTCAACTCGCTTTCTTTTGAGCTGGCTGAAACATCGCAGGATGGCTTCAGGCCTTAATCTGTTTCCGGCACGGCAAGCTGAGCCTTTTGTTAATTCCTCTTCCTGTTGGGAAATGAGAGTTAAATTTGCCCGTCCAGACACCTCCAGCTAGTCTCTCATTGGTTCTCCCTATTCCTGTTCATCTTCCGCAGAAATTGCAAACTGGGCCAAACAGGAGGTTAAAGGGACTGACTCTCCAAGTGGGGAGAGTGTTACTAAAGCGTCTGGAATGTTGCACCCGAGTACCAGGGTACGAAAACTGAGACATATTTGAACACGTCTCCCGATCACATGGTTGATCATACTCTGGGTTCCACATGCATGTTTTAGCTGAAGGAAGAATACCTTAAACCTGGGTAGTTGAAACCTGTGGAATGGGTACCATGCAATATGACTTCAAAGGGTCTTCATTTGCTCACCGAACCTCTCCAATCCTATCGCTGCTGCGTTTATGCCCCTGTACACATGCTTGATTCTCTTTCGGAGACATAACAATCCATAGGTTTTAAGATAATTACTAGTCAGGTACATTCTTAGGCGTTTAATATGCGGTGTTGAGTCCATTTTGTTGAGCAAGGAGTAGCTCTTGTCTATTCCATATTTGGCTTAAGGAACTTTATCTGTGCTCATTTCAATCTCTGGTTTTATGCAGCACCCCAACTCACCTTTACCCTTAAGCAAGCATAAGTTGGTTTTCTAAATTTGAGACCCTGTTCTGTTCTGTAATTCAGTTCCTGTGTAGCCAAGTTTACATTCCGTGTATTACTGATATCTTATGATGTTTCTTTTTCTGTGTGACTTATTTCAGTTAGAATCATCATACCTGAATCCACTCATTGTGCTGCTAAGGGCCTGATGACATAGATTTCATTGCTGAGTGATATTGCTTTGTAAGTAAATACCACAACTTCTTTATCCATTTTTCACTTTCTGCGATGTTGAACTTGTACTGTAAACGAGGTTCTTGTAAACAGAGGCGTCCCAAACTTTGGGGTGGCTGTGTCTTTTTGATTTTAATTTCCCTAAGCTATAGGACCATAAGTGGCAGTGCCCTAGGCTCTGTTGCTTTGTTTTTTAGATGTTTCAGGAAACACCATACACTTCTCCGGAGTGTCTGTTGGCAATTTACATCCCGCCCATCAGCATAACAAGGCTCCCAGTTCTCTATGGCCTGTTGCCTGTCTGGATTTTACACTTTTTTCAGATGGCCCTTTTGACCGGGGGGAAGTGAGACTTCATTGTAGTGCAGATTTCCTTTGCAAGCTTGCTTGGTTGGCCAAAAAGGGCGTATGCGTTTTTTCCTGAATATATTCAGGAAAAAACGCATACGCCCTTTTTGGCCAAGTGCATCATTGTGGACGTTCTGCCTCTTTTCCTATGCTTTCAATGCAATTCCAGTCTACCTCCTGAAATCGGTTTCCTGCAATTCTGCCCCGCTTTCAAGTCCTCTTGGCAGCCTTACTTCAGTCTATTTTTGGACGATAGCTGTCATTTATAACTCTTCAGGTTTGTGAATTACAGTGCCCCTGAGCTCCTTTCTTCAACTCGCTTTCTTTTGAGCTGGCCGCAACACCGCAGGATGGCTTCAGGCCCTAATCTGGTCCCGGCACGGCATGCTGAGCCTTTGGTTAATTCCTCTTCCTGGTGGGAAATTAGAGTTAAATTTGCCCGTCCAGACACCTCCAGCTAGCCTCTCATTGGTTCTTGCTCTTCCTGTTCATCTTCCGCAGAAATTGCAAACTGGGCCAAACAGGAGGTTAAAGGGACTGACTCTCCAAGTCGGGAGAGTGTTAGTAAAGCGTCTGGAATGTTGCACCCGAGTACCAGGGGAGGAAAACTGAGACATATTTGAACACGTCTCCCGTTCACATGGTTGATCATACTCTGGGTTCCACATGCATGTTTTAGCTGAAGGAAGAATACCTTAAACCTGGAGAGTTGAGACCCGTGTAATGGGTACCATGCAATATGACTTCAAAGGGTCTTCATTTGCTCACCGAACCTCTCCAATCCTATCACTGCTGCGTTTATGCCCCTGTACACACGCTTGAATCTCTTTTGGAGACATAGCAATCCATAGGTTATAAGATACTTACTAGTCAGGTACATTCTTAGGCGTTTAATATGGGGTTTTGAGTCCATTTCGTTGAGCAAGGAGTAGCTCTTGTCTATTCCATATTTGGCTTAAGGAACTTTATCTGTGCTCATTTCAATCTCTGGTTTTATGCAGCACCCCAACTCACCTTTACCCTTAAGCAAGCATAAGTTGGTTTTCTAAATTTGAGACCCTGTTCTGTTTTGGAATGCAGTTCCTGTGTAGCCAAGTTTACATTCCATGTGTTACTGATATCTTATGATGTTTCTTTTTCTGTGTGACTTATTTCAGTTAGAATCATCGTACCTGAATCCACTCATTATGCTGCTACGGGCCTGATGACATAGATTTCATTGCTGAGTGATACTGCATTGTACGTAAGTACCACAAGTTCTTTATCCATTTTTCACTTTCTGTGATATTGAACTTGTAATGTAAACGAGGTTCTTGTAAACGGAGGCGTCCCAAACTTTGGGGTGGCTGTGTCTTTTTGATTTTAATTTCCCTAAGCTATAGGACCATAAGTGGAAGTGCCCTAGGCTCTGTTGCTTTGTTTTTTAGATGTTTCAGGAAACACCATACACTTCTCCTGAGTACTGTTGGCAATTTACATCCCGCCCATCAGCATAACAAGGCTCCCAGTTCTCCATGGCCTGTCCTGTCTTTCTGGATTTTACACTTTTTTCAGATGGCCCTTTTGAACAGGGAGAAGTGAGACTTCATTGTAGTGCAGATTTCCTTTGCAAGCTTGCTTGGTTGGCCAAAAAGGGCGTATGCGTTTTTTCCTGAATATATTCAGGAAAAAACGCATACGCCCTTTTTGGCCAAGTGCATCATTGTGGACGTTCTGCCTCTTTTCCTATGCTTTCAATGCAATTCCAGTCTACCTCCTGAAATCGGTTTCCTGCAATTCTGCCCCGCTTTCAAGTCCTCTTGGCAGCCTTACTTCAGTATATTTTTGGACGATAGCTGTCATTTATAACTCTGCAGGTTTGTGAATTACAGTGCCCCTGAGCTCCTTTCTTCAACTCGCTTTCTTGTGACCTGGCCGCAACACCGCAGGATATCTTCAGGCCCTAATCTGGTTCTGGCACGGCATGCTGATCGTTTGGTTAATTCCTCTTCCTGGTGGGAAATGAGAGTTAAATTTGCCCGTCCAGACACCTCCAGCTAGTCTCTCATTGGTTCTCGCTCTTCCTGTTCATCTTCCGCAGAAATTGCAAACTGGGCCAAACAGGAGGTTAAAGGGACTGACTCTCCAAGTCGGGAGAGTGTTAGTAAAGCGTCTGGAATGTTGCACCCAAGTACCAGGGTACGAAAACTGAGACATATTTGAACACGTCTCCCGATCACATGGTTGATCATACTCTGGGTTCCACATGCATGTTTTAGCTGAAGGAAGAATACCTAAAACCTGGGTAGTTGAAACCCGTGGAATGGGTACCATGCGATATGACTTCAAAGGGTCTTCATTTGCTCACCGAACCTCTCCAATCCTATAACTGCTGTGTTTATGCCCCTGTACACATGGTTGATTCTCTTTCGGAGACATAGCAATCCATAGGTTTTAAGATACTTACTAGTCAGGTACATTCTTAAGCGTTTAATATGCGGTGTTGAGTCCATTTCGTTGAGCAAGGAGTAGCTCTTGTCTATTCCATATTTGGCTTAAGGAACTTTATCTGTGCTCATTTCAATCTCTGGTTTTATGCAGCACCCCAACTCACCTTTACCCTTAAGCAAGCATAAGTTGGTTTTCTAAATTTGAGACCCTGTTCTGTTCTGTAATTCAGTTCCTGTGTAGCCAAGTTTACATTCCGTGTATTACTGATATCTTCTGATGTTTCTTTTTCTGTGTGACTTATTTCAGTTAGAATCATCATACCTGAATCCACTCATTGTGCTGCTAAGGGCCTGATGACACAGATTTCATTGCTGAATGATATTGCTTTGTAAGTAAATACCACAACTTCTTTATCCATTTTTCACTTTCTGCGATGTTGAACTTGTACTGTAAACGAGGTTCTTGTAAACAGAGCCGTTCCAAACTTTGGGGTGGCTGTGTCTTTTTGATTTTAAATTGCCTAAGCTATAGGCCCATAAGTGGAATTGCCCTAGGCTCTGTTGCTTTGTTTTTTAGATGTTTCAGGAAACACCATACACTTCTCCCAAGTGGTTGTTGGCAATTTACATCCCGCCCATCAGCATAACAAGGCTCCCAGTTCTCTATGGCCTGTTGCCTGTCTGGATTTTACACTTTTTTCAGATGGCCCTTTTGACCGGGGGGAAGTGAGACTTCATTGTAGTGCAGATTTCCTTTGCAAGCTTGCTTGGTTGGCCAAAAAGGGCGTATGCGTTTTTTCCTGAATATATTCAGGAAAAAACGCATACGCCCTTTTTGGCCAAGTGCATCATTGTGGACGTTCTGCCTCTTTTCCTATGCTTTCAATGCAATTCCAGTCTACCTCCTGAAATCGGTTTCCTGCAATTCTGCCCCGCTTTCAAGTCCTCTTGGCAGCCTTACTTCAGTCTATTTTTGGACGATAGCTGTCATTTATAACTCTTCAGGTTTGTGAATTACAGTGCCCCTGAGCTCCTTTCTTCAACTCGCTTTCTTTTGAGCTGGCCGCAACACCGCAGGATGGCTTCAGGCCCTAATCTGGTTCCGGCACGGCATGCTGAGCCTTTGGTTAATTCCTCTTCCTGGTGGGAAATTAGAGTTAAATTTGCCCGTCCAGACACCTCCAGCTAGCCTCTCATTGGTTCTTGCTCTTCCTGTTCATCTTCCGCAGAAATTGCAAACTGGGCCAAACAGGAGGTTAAAGGGACTGACTCTCCAAGTCGGGAGAGTGTTAGTAAAGCGTCTGGAATGTTGCACCCGAGTACCAGGGGAGGAAAACTGAGACATATTTGAACACGTCTCCCGTTCACATGGTTGATCATACTCTGGGTTCCACATGCATGTTTTAGCTGAAGGAAGAATACCTTAAACCTGGAGAGTTGAGACCCGTGTAATGGGTACCATGCAATATGACTTCAAAGGGTCTTCATTTGCTCACCGAACCTCTCCAATCCTATCACTGCTGCGTTTATGCCCCTGTACACACGCTTGAATCTCTTTTGGAGACATAGCAATCCATAGGTTATAAGATACTTACTAGTCAGGTACATTCTTAGGCGTTTAATATGGGGTTTTGAGTCCATTTCGTTGAGCAAGGAGTAGCTCTTGTCTATTCCATATTTGGCTTAAGGAACTTTATCTGTGCTCATTTCAATCTCTGGTTTTATGCAGCACCCCAACTCACCTTTACCCTTAAGCAAGCATAAGTTGGTTTTCTAAATTTGAGACCCTGTTCTGTTTTGGAATGCAGTTCCTGTGTAGCCAAGTTTACATTCCATGTGTTACTGATATCTTATGATGTTTCTTTTTCTGTGTGACTTATTTCAGTTAGAATCATCGTACCTGAATCCACTCATTATGCTGCTACGGGCCTGATGACATAGATTTCATTGCTGAGTGATACTGCATTGTACGTAAGTACCACAAGTTCTTTATCCATTTTTCACTTTCTGTGATATTGAACTTGTAATGTAAACGAGGTTCTTGTAAACGGAGGCGTCCCAAACTTTGGGGTGGCTGTGTCTTTTTGATTTTAATTTCCCTAAGCTATAGGACCATAAGTGGAAGTGCCCTAGGCTCTGTTGCTTTGTTTTTTAGATGTTTCAGGAAACACCATACACTTCTCCTGAGTACTGTTGGCAATTTACATCCCGCCCATCAGCATAACAAGGCTCCCAGTTCTCCATGGCCTGTCCTGTCTTTCTGGATTTTACACTTTTTTCAGATGGCCCTTTTGAACAGGGAGAAGTGAGACTTCATTGTAGTGCAGATTTCCTTTGCAAGCTTGCTTGGTTGGCCAAAAAGGGCGTATGCGTTTTTTCCTGAATATATTCAGGAAAAAACGCATACGCCCTTTTTGGCCAAGTGCATCATTGTGGACGTTCTGCCTCTTTTCCTATGCTTTCAATGCAATTCCAGTCTACCTCCTGAAATCGGTTTCCTGCAATTCTGCCCCGCTTTCAAGTCCTCTTGGCAGCCTTACTTCAGTATATTTTTGGACGATAGCTGTCATTTATAACTCTGCAGGTTTGTGAATTACAGTGCCCCTGAGCTCCTTTCTTCAACTCGCTTTCTTGTGACCTGGCCGCAACACCGCAGGATATCTTCAGGCCCTAATCTGGTTCTGGCACGGCATGCTGATCGTTTGGTTAATTCCTCTTCCTGGTGGGAAATGAGAGTTAAATTTGCCCGTCCAGACACCTCCAGCTAGTCTCTCATTGGTTCTCGCTCTTCCTGTTCATCTTCCGCAGAAATTGCAAACTGGGCCAAACAGGAGGTTAAAGGGACTGACTCTCCAAGTCGGGAGAGTGTTAGTAAAGCGTCTGGAATGTTGCACCCAAGTACCAGGGTACGAAAACTGAGACATATTTGAACACGTCTCCCGATCACATGGTTGATCATACTCTGGGTTCCACATGCATGTTTTAGCTGAAGGAAGAATACCTAAAACCTGGGTAGTTGAAACCCGTGGAATGGGTACCATGCGATATGACTTCAAAGGGTCTTCATTTGCTCACCGAACCTCTCCAATCCTATAACTGCTGTGTTTATGCCCCTGTACACATGGTTGATTCTCTTTCGGAGACATAGCAATCCATAGGTTTTAAGATACTTACTAGTCAGGTACATTCTTAAGCGTTTAATATGCGGTGTTGAGTCCATTTCGTTGAGCAAGGAGTAGCTCTTGTCTATTCCATATTTGGCTTAAGGAACTTTATCTGTGCTCATTTCAATCTCTGGTTTTATGCAGCACCCCAACTCACCTTTACCCTTAAGCAAGCATAAGTTGGTTTTCTAAATTTGAGACCCTGTTCTGTTCTGTAATTCAGTTCCTGTGTAGCCAAGTTTACATTCCGTGTATTACTGATATCTTCTGATGTTTCTTTTTCTGTGTGACTTATTTCAGTTAGAATCATCATACCTGAATCCACTCATTGTGCTGCTAAGGGCCTGATGACACAGATTTCATTGCTGAATGATATTGCTTTGTAAGTAAATACCACAACTTCTTTATCCATTTTTCACTTTCTGCGATGTTGAACTTGTACTGTAAACGAGGTTCTTGTAAACAGAGCCGTTCCAAACTTTGGGGTGGCTGTGTCTTTTTGATTTTAAATTGCCTAAGCTATAGGCCCATAAGTGGAATTGCCCTAGGCTCTGTTGCTTTGTTTTTTAGATGTTTCAGGAAACACCATACACTTCTCCCAAGTGGTTGTTGGCAATTTACATCCCGCCCATCAGCATAACAAGGCTCCTAGTTCTCCATGGCCTGTCCTGCCTTTCTGGATTTTACACTTTTTTCAGATGGCCTTTTTGACCGGGGGGAAGTGAGACTTCATTGTAGTGCAGATTTCCTTTGCAAGCTTGCTTGGTTGGCCAAAAAGGGCGTATGCGTTTTTTCCTGAATATATTCAGGAAAAAACGCATACGCCCTTTTTGGCCAAGTGCATCATTGTGGACGTTCTGCCTCTTTTCCTATGCTTTCAATGCAATTCCAGTCTACCTCCTGAAATCGGTTTCCTGCAGTGCTGCCCCGCTTTCAAGTCCTCTTGGCAGCCTTACTTCAGTCTATTTTTGGACGATAGCTGTCATTTATAACTCTGCAGGTTTGTGAATTACAGTGTCCCTGAGCTCCTTTCTTCAACTCGCTTTCTTGTGAGCTGGCCGCAACACCGCAGAATGGCTTCAGGCCCTAATCTGGTTCCGGCACGGCACGCTGAGCCTTTGGTTAATTCCTCTTCCTGGTGGGAAATGAGAGTTAAATTTGCCCGTCCAGACACCTCCAGCTAGTCTCTCATTGGTTCTCGCTATTCCTGTTCATCTTCCGCAGAAATTGCAAACTGGGCCAAACAGGAGGTTAAAGGGACTGACTCTCCAAGTCGGGAGAGTGTTAGTAAAGCGTCTGGAATGTTGCACCCGAGTACCAGGGTACGAAAACTGAGACATATTTGAACACGTCTCCTGATCACATGGTTGATCATACTCTAGGTTCCACATGCATGTTTTAGCTGAAGGAAGAATACCTTAAACCTGGGTAGTTGAAACCCGTGGAATGGGTACCATGCAATATGACTTCAAAGGGTCTTCATTTGCTCACCGAACCTCTCCAATCCTATCACTGCTGCGTTTATGCCCCTGTACACATGCTTGATTGTCTTTCGGAGACATAGCAATCCATAGGTTTTAAGATACTTACAAGTCAGGTACATTCTTAGGCGTTTAATATGGGGTGTTGAGTCCATTTCGTTGAGCAAGGAGTAGCTCTTGTCTATTCCATATTTGGCTTAAGGAACTTTATCTGTGCTCATTTCAATCTCTGGTTTTATGCAGCACCCCAACTCACCTTTACCCTTAAGCAAGCATAAGTTGGTTTTCTAAATTTGAGACCCTGTTCTGTTCTGTAATTCACTTCCTGTGTAGCCAAGTTTCCATTCCGTGTATTACTGATATCTTATGATGTTTCTTTTTCTGTGTGACTTATTTCAGTTAGAATCATCATACCTGAATCCACTCATTGTGCTGCTAAGGGCCTGATGACACAGATTTCATTGCTGAGTGATATTGCTTTGTAAGTAAATACCACAACTTCTTTATCCATTTTTCACTTTCTGCGATGTTGAACTTGTACTGTAAACGAGGTTCTTGTAAACAGAGCCGTTCCAAACTTTGGGGTGGCTGTGTCTTTTTGATTTTAATTTCCCTAAGCTATAGGACCATAAGTGGAAGTGCCCTAGGTCCTGTTGCTTTGTTTTTTAGATGTTTCAGGAAACACCATACACTTCTCCCGAGTGGTTGTTGGCAATTTACATCCCGCCCATCAGCATAACAAGGCTCCCAGTTCTCCATGGCCTGTCCTGCCTTTCTGGATTTTACACTTTTTTCAGATGGCCCTTTTGACCGGGGGGAAGTGAGACTTCATTGTAGTGCAGATTTCCTTTGCAAGCTTGCTTGGTTGGCCAAAAAGGGCGTATGCGTTTTTTCCTGAATATATTCAGGAAAAAACGCATACGCCCTTTTTGGCCAAATGCATCATTGTGGACGTTCTGCCTCTTTTCCTATGCTTTCAATGCAATTCCAGTCTACCTCCTGAAATCGGTTTCCTGCAATTCTGCCCCGCTTTCAAGTCCTCTTGGCAGCCTTACTTCAGTCTATTTTTGGACGATAGCTGTCATTTATAACTCTGCAGGTTTGTGAATTACAGTGCCCCTGAGCTCCTTTCTTCAACGCGCTTTCTTGAGAGCTGGCCGCAACACCGCAGGATGGCTTCAGGCCCTAATCTGGTTCCGGCACGGCACGCTGAGCCTTTGGTTAATTCCTCTTCCTGGTGGGAAATGAGAGTTAAATTTGCCCGTCCAGACACCTCCAGCTAGTCTCTCATTGGTTCTCCCTATTCCTGTTCATCTTCCGCAGAAATTGCAAACTGGGCCAAACAGGAGGTTAAAGGGACTGACTCTCCAAGTGGGGAGAGTGTTAGTAAAGCATCTGGAATGTTGCACCCGAGTACCAGGGGAGGAAAACTGAGACATGTTTGAACACGTCTCCCGATCACATGGTTGATCATACTCCGGGTTCCACATGCATGTTTTAGCTGAAGGAAGAATACCTAAAACCTGGGTAGTTGAAACCCGTGGAATGGGTACCATGCAATATGACTTCAAAGGGTCTTCATTTGCTCACCGAACCTCTCCAATCCTATCACTGCTGCATTTATGCCCCTGTACACATGCTTGATTCCCTTTCGGAGACATAGCAATCTATAGGTTTTAAGATACTTACTAGTCAGGTACATTCTTAGGCGTTTAATATGCGGTGTTGAGTCCATTTCGTTGAGCAAGGAGTAGCTCTTGTCTATTCCATATTTGGCTTAAGGAACTTTATCTGTGCTCATTTCAATCTCTGGTTTTATGCAGCACCCCAACTCACCTTTACCCTTAAGCAAGCATAAGTTGGTTTTCTAAATTTGAGACCCTGTTCTGTTCTGTAATTCAGTTCCTGTGTAGCCAAGTTTACATTCCGTGTATTACTGATATCTTATGATGTTTCTTTTTCTGTGTGACTTATTTCAGTTAGAATCATCATACCTGAATCCACTCATTGTGCTGCTAAGGGCCTGATGACACAGATTTCATTGCTGAGTGATATTGCTTTGTAAGTAAATACCACAACTTCTTTATCCATTTTTCACTTTCTGCGATGTTGAACTTGTACTGTAAACGAGGTTCTTGTAAACAGAGCCGTTCCAAATTTTGGGGCGGCTGTGTCTTTTTGATTTTAAATTCCCTAAGCTATAGGACCATAAGTGGCAGTGCCCTAGGCTCTGTTGCTTTGTTTTTTAGATGTTTCAGGAAACACCATACACTTCTCCCAAGTGGTTCTTGGCAATTTACATCCCGCCCTTCAGCATAACAAGGCTCCCAGTTCTCCATGGCCTGTCCTGCCTTTCTGGATTTTACACTTTTTTCAGATGGCCCTTTTGACCGGGGGGAAGTGAGACTTCATTGTAGTGCAGATTTCCTTTGCAAGCTTGCTTGGTTGGCCAAAAAGGGCGTATGCGTTTTTTCCTGAATATATTCAGGAAAAAACGCATACGCCCTTTTTGGCCAAGTGCATCATTGTGGACGTTCTGCCTCTTTTCCTATGCTTTCAATGCAATTCCAGTCTACCTCCTGAAATCGGTTTCCTGCAATTCTGCCCCGCTTTCAAGTCCTCTTGGCAGCCTTACTTCAGTCTATTTTTGGACGATAGCTGTCATTTATAACTCTGCAGGTTTGTGAATTACAGTGCCCCTGAGCTCCTTTCTTCAACTCGCTTTCTTTTGAGCTGGCCGCAACACCACAGGATGGCTTCAGGCCCTAATCTGGTTCCGGCATGGCACACTGAGCCTTTGGTTATTTCCTCTTCCTGGTGGGAAATGAGAGTTAAATTTGCCCGTCCAGACACCTCCAGCTAGCCTCTCATTGGTTCTCGCTATTCCTGTTCATCTGCCGCAGAAATTGCAAACTGGGCCAAACAGGAGGTTAAAGGCGCTGAGTCTCCAAGTCGGGAGAGTGTTAGTAAAGCGTCTGGAATGTTGCACCCGAGTACCAGGGAGGAAAACTGAGACACATTTGAACACGTCTCCCGTTCACATGGTTGATCATACTTGGGTTCCACATGCATGTTTTAGCTGAAAGAAGAATACCTTAAACCTGGAGAGTTAAGACCCGTGTAATGGGTACCATGCAATATGACTTCAAAGGGTCTTCATTTGCTCACCGAACCTCTCCAATCCTATCACTGCTGCGTTTATGCCCCTGTCCACATGCTTGATTCTCTTTTGGAGACATAGCAATCCATAGGTTTTACGATACTTACTAGTCAGGTACATTGTTAGGCGTTTAATATGCGGTGTTGAGTCCATTTCGTTGAGTAAGGAGTAGCTCTTGTTTATTCCATATTTGACTTAAGGAACTTTATCTGTGCTCATTTCAATCTCTGGTTTTATGCAGCACCCCAACTCACCTTTACCCTTAAGCAAGCATAAGTTGGTTTTCTAAATTTGAGACCCTGTTCTGTTCTGTAATTCACTTCCTGTGTAGCCAAGTTTACATTCCGTGTATTACTGATATCTTATGATGTTTCTTTTTCTGTGTGACTTATTTCAGTTAGAATCATCATACCTGAATCCACTCATTGTGCTGCTAAGGGCCTGATGACACAGATTTCATTGCTGAGTGATATTGCTTTGTAAGTAAATACCACAACTTCTTTATCCATTTTTCACTTTCTGCGATGTTGAACTTGTACTGTAAACGAGGTTCCTGTAAACAGAGCCGTTCCAAACTTTGGGGTGGCTGTGTCTTTTTGATTTTAATTTCCCTAAGCTATAGGACCATAAGTGGAAGTGCCCTAGGTTCTGTTGCTTTGTTT
The DNA here is from genome assembly GCF_949987515.2 of Delphinus delphis. Classification (NCBI taxonomy): domain Eukaryota; kingdom Metazoa; phylum Chordata; class Mammalia; order Artiodactyla; family Delphinidae; genus Delphinus; species Delphinus delphis. The sequence goes on from NW_027192659.1 coordinate 2,602,558, forward strand.
TTTAGATGTTTCAGGAAACACCATACACTTCTCCCGAGTGGTTGTTGGCAATTTACATCCCGCCCATCAGCATAACAAGGCTCCCAGTTCTCCATGGCCTGTCCTGCATTTCTGGATTTTACACTTTTTTCAGATGGCCCTTTTGACCGGGGGGAAGTGAGACTTCATTGTAGTGCAGATTTCCTTTGCAAGCTTGCTTGGTTGGCCAAAAAGGGCGTATGCGTTTTTTCCTGAATATATTCAGGAAAAAACGCATACGCCCTTTTTGGCCAAGTGCATCATTGTGGACGTTCTGCCTCTTTTCCTATGCTTTCAATGCAATTCCAGTCTACCTCCTGAAATCGGTTTCCTGCAATTCTGCCCCTCTTTCAAGTCCTCTTGGCAGCCTTACTTCAGTCTATTTTTGGACGATAGCTGTCATTTATAACTCTGCAGGTTTGTGAATTACAGTGCCCCTGAGCTCCTTTCTTCAACTCGCTTTCTTTTGAGCTGGCCGCAACACCGCAGGATGGCTTCAGGCCCTAATCTGGTTCCGGCACGGCACGCTGAGCCTTTGGTTATTTCCTCTTCCTGGTGGGAAATGAGAGTTAAATTTGCCCGTCCAGACACCTCCAGCTAGCCTCTCATTGGTTCTCGCTATTCCTGTTCATCTTCCGCAGAATTTGCAAACTGTGCCAAAAAGGAGGTTAAAGGCGCTGACTCTCCAAGTGGGGAGAGTGTTAGTAAAGCGTCTGGAATGTTGCACCCGAGTACCAGGGGAGGAAAACTGAGACATATTTGAACACGTCTCCCGATCACATGGTTGATCATACTCTATGTTCCACATGCATGTTTTAGCTGAAGGAAGAATACCTAAAACCTGGGTAGTTGAAACCCGTGGAATGGGTACCATGAAATATGACTTCAAAGGGTCTTCATTTGCTCACTGAACCTCTCCAATCCTATCACTGCTGCGTTTATGCCCCTGTACACATGCTTGATTCTCTTTCGGAGACATAGCAATCCATAGGTTTTAAGATACTTACTAGTCAGGTACATTCTTAGACGTTTAATATGGGGTGTTGAGTCCATTTCGTTGAGCAAGGAGTAGCTCTTGTCTATTCCATATTTGGGTTAAGGAAATTTATCTGTGCTCATTTCAATCTCTGGTTTTATGCAGCACCCCAACTCACCTTTCCCCTTAAGCAAGCATAAGTTGGTTTTCTAAATTTGAGACCCTGTTCTGTTCTGTAATTCAGTTCCTGTGTAGCCAAGATTCCATTCCGTGTATTACTGATATCTTATGATGTTTCTTTTTCTGTGAGACTTATTTCAGTTAGAATCATCATACCTGAATCCACTCATTGTGCTGCTAAGGGCCTGATGACATAGATTTCATTGCTCAGTGATATTGCGTTGTAAGTGAATACCACAACTTCTTTATCCATTTTTCACTTTCTGCGATGTTGAACTTGTACTGTAAACGAGGTTCTTGTAACAGAGCTGTTCCAAACTTTGGGGTGGCTGTGGCTTTTTGATTTTAATTTCCCTAAGCTATAGGACCATAAGTGGAAGTGCCCTAGGCTCTGTTGCTTTGTTTTTTAGATGTTTCAGGAAACACCATACACTTCTCCCAAGTGTCTGTTGGCAATTTACATCCCGCCCATCAGCATAACAAGGCTCCCAGTTCTCCATGGCCTGTTGCCTTTCTGGATTTTACACTTTTTTCAGATGGCCCTTTTGACCGGGGGGAAGTGAGACTTCATTGTAGTGCAGTTTTCCTTTGCAAGCTTGCTTGGTTGGCCAAAAAGGGCGTATGCGTTTTTTCCTGAATATATTCAGGAAAAAACGCATACGCCCTTTTTGGCCAAGTGCATCATTGTGGACGTTCTGCCTCTTTTCCTATGCTTTCAATGCAATTCCAGTCTACCTCCTGAAATCGGTTTCCTGCAACTCTGCCCCGCTTTCAAGTCCTCTTGGCAGCCTTACTTCAGTCTATTTTTGGACGATAGCTGTCATTTATAACTCTGCAGGTTTGTGAATTACAGTGCCCCTGAGCTCCTTTCTTCAACTCACTTTCTTTTGAGCAGTTCGCAACACCGCAGGATGGCTTCAGGCCCTAATCTGGTTCTGGCACGGCACGCTGAGCCTTTGGTTATTTCCTCTTCCTGGTTGGAAATGAGAGTTAAATTTGCCCGTCCAGACACTTCCAGCTAGCCTCTCATTGGTTCTCGCTATTCCTGTTCATCTTCCGCAGAAATTGCAAACTGGGCCAAACAGGAGGTTAAAGGCGCTGACTCTCCAAGTCGGGAGAGTGTTAGTAAAGCGTCTGGAATGTTGCACCCGAGTACCAGGGGAGGAAAACTGAGACATATTTGAACACGTCTCCCGTTCACATGGTTGATCATACTTGGGTTCCACATGCATGTTTTAGCTGAAGGAAGAATACCTTAAACCTGGAGAGTTAAGACCCGTGGAATGGGTACCATGCAATATGACTTCAAAGGGTCTTCATTTGCTCACCAAACCTCTCCAATCCTATCACTGCTGCGTTTATGCCCCTGTACACATGCTTGATTCTCTTTCGGAGACATAGCAATCCATAGGTTTTAAGATACTTACTAGTCAGGTACATTCTTAGGCGTTTAATATGCGGTGTTGAGTCCATTTCGTTGAGCAAGGAGTAGCTCTTGTCTATTCCATATTTGACTTAAGGAACTTTATCTGTGCTCATTTCAATCTCTGGTTTATGCAGCACCCCAACTCACCTTTACCCTTAAGCAAGCATAAGTTGGTTTTCTAAATTTGAGACCCTGTTCTGTTCTGTAATTCAGTTCCTGTGTAGCCAAGTTTACATTCCGTGTATTACTGATATCTTATGATGTTTCTTTTTCTGTGTGACTTATTTCAGTTAGAATCATCATACCTGAATCCACTCATTGTGCTGCTAAGGGCCTTGTGATACAGATTTCATTGCTGAGTGATATTGCTTTGTAAGTAAATACCACAACTTCTTTATCCATTTTTCACTTTCTGCGATGTTGAACTTGTACTGTAAACGAGGTTCTTGTAAACAGAGCCGTTCCAAACTTTGGGGTGGCTGTGTCTTTTTGATTTTAATTTCCCTAAGCTATAGGACCATAAGTGGAAGTGCCCTAGGTTCTGTTGCTTTGTTTTTTATATGTTTCAGGAAACACCATACACTTCTCCCAAGTGGTTGTTGGCAATTTACATCCCGCCCATCAGCATAACAAGGCTCCCAGTTCCCCATGGCCTGTCCTGCCTTTCTGGATTTTACACTTTTTTCAGATGGCCCTTTTGACCGGGGGGAAGTGAGACTTCATTGTAGTGCAGATTTCCTTTGCAAGCTTGCTTGATTGGCCAAAATGGTCGTATGCGTTTTTTCCTGAAAATATTCAGGAAAAAACGCATACGCCCTTTTTGGCCAAGTGCATCATTGTGGACGTTCTGCCTCTTTTACTATGCTTTCAATGCAATTCCAGTCTACCTCCTGAAATCGGTTTCCTGCAATTCTGCCCCGCTTTCAAGTCCTCTTGGCAGCCTTACTTCAGTCTATTTTTGGACGATAGCTGTCATTTATAACTCTGCAGGTTTGTGAATTACAGTGCCCCTGAGCTCCTTTCTTCAACTCGCTGTCTTGTGACCTGGCCGCAACACCGCAGGATGGCTTCAGGCCCTAATCTGGTTCCGGTACGGCACGCTGAGCCTTTGTTTATTTCCTCTTCCTGGTGGGAAATGAGAGTTAAATTTGCCCGTCCAGACACCTCCAGCTAGCCTCTCATTGGTTCTCACTATTCCTGTTCATCTTCCGCAGAAATTGCAAACTGGGCCAAACAGGAGGTTAAAGGCGCTGACTCTCCAAGTGGGGAGAGTGTTAGTAAAGCGTCTGGAATGTTGCACCCGAGTACCAGGGGAGGAAAACTGAGACATATTTGAACACGTCTCCCGATCACATGGTTGATCATACTCTAGGTTCCACATGCATGTTTTAGCTGAAGGAAGAATACCTTAAACCTGGGTAGTTGAAACCCGTGGAATGGGTACCATGCAGTATGACTTCAAAGGGTCTTCATTTGCTCACCGAACCTCTCCAATCCTATCACTGCTGTGTTTATGCCCCTGTACACATGGTTGATTCTCTTTCGGAGACATAGCAATCCATAGGTTTTAAAATACTTACTAGTCAGGTACATTCTTAGGCGTTTAATATGCGGTGTTGAGTCCATTTCGTTGAGCAAGGAGTAGCTCTTGTCTATTCCATATTTGGCTTAAGGAACTTTATCTGTGCTCATTTCAATCTCTGGTTTTATGCAGCACCCCAACTCACCTTTCCCCTTAAGCAAGCATAAGTTGGTTTTCTAAATTTGAGACCCTGTTCTGTTCTGTAATTCAGTTCCTGTGTAGCCAAGTTTACATTCCGTGTATTACTGATATCTTATGATGTTTCTTTTTCTGTGTGACTTATTTCAGTTAGAATCTTCATACCTGAATCCACTCATTGTGATGCTAAGGGCCTTGTGACACAGATTTCATTGCTGAGTGATATTGCTTTGTAAGTAAATACCACAACTTCTTTATCCATTTTTCACTTTCTGCGATGTTGAACTTGTACTGTAAACGAGGTTCTTGTAAACAGAGCCGTTCCAAACTTTGGGGTGGCTGTGTCTTTTTGATTTTAATTTCCCTAAGCTATAGGACCATAAGTGGAAGTGCCCTAGGCTCTGTTGCTTTGTTTTTTAGATGTTTCAGGAAACACCATACACTTCTCCCAAGTGGTTGTTGGCAATTTACATCCCGCCCATCAGCATAACAAGGCTCCCAGTTCTCCATGGCCTGTCCTGCCTCTGGATTTTACACTTTTTTCAGATGGCCCTTTTGACCGGGGGGAAGTGAGACTTCATTGTAGTGCAGATTTCCTTTGCAAGCTTGCTTGGTTGGCCAAAAAGGGCGTATGCGTTTTTTCCTGAATATATTCAGGGAAAAAACGCATACGCCCTTTTTGGCCAAGTGCATCATTGTGGACGTTCTGCCTCTTTTCCTATGCTTTCAATGCAATTCCAGTCTACCTCCTGAAATCGGTTTCCTGCAATTCTGCCCCGCTTTCAAGTCCTCTTGGCAGCCTTACTTCAGTCTATTTTTGGACGATAGCTGTCATTTATAACTCTGCAGGTTTGTGAATTACAGTGCCCCTGAGCTCCTTTCTTCAACTCGCTTTCTTTTGAGCTGGCCGCAACACCGCAGGATGGCTTCAGGCCCTAATCTGGTTCCGGCACGGCACGCTGAGCCTTTGGTTATTTCCTCTTCCTGGTGGGAAATGAGAGTTAAATTTGCCCGTCCAGACACCTCCAGCTAGCCTCTCATTGGTTCTCGCTATTCCTGTTCATCTTCCGCAGAAATTGCAAACTGGGCCAAACAGGAGGTTAAAGGCGCTGACTCTCCAAGTGGGGAGAGTGTTAGTAAAGCGTCTGGAATGTTGCACCCGAGTACCAGGGGAGGAAAACTGAGACATATTTGAACACATCTCCCGATCACATGGTTGATCATACTCTGTGTTCCACATGCATATTTTAGCTGAAGGAAGAATACCTAAAACCTGGGTAGTTGAAACCCGTGGAATGGGTACCATGCAATATGACTTCAAAGGGTCTTCATTTGCTCACTGAAGCTCTCCAATCCTATCACTGCTGCGTTTATGCCCCTGTACACATGCTTGATTCTCTTTCGGAGACATAGCAATCCATAGGTTTTAAGATACTTACTAGTCAGGTACATTCTTAGGCGTTTAATATGGGGTGTTGAGTCCATTTCGTTGAGCAAGGAGTAGCTCTTGTCTATTCCATATTTGGCTTAAGGAACTTTATCTGTGCTCATTTCAATCTCTGGTTTTATGCAGCACCCCAACTCACCTTTCCCCTTAAGCAAGCATAAGTTGGTTTTCTAAATTTGAGACCCTGTTCTGTTTTGGAATGCAGTTCCTGTGTAGCCAAGTTTACATTCCGTGTATTAGTGATATCTTATGATGTTTCTTTTTCTGTGTGACTTATTTCGGTTAGAATCATCGTACCTGAATCCACTCATTATGCTGCTACGGGCCTGATGACATAGATTTCATTGCTGAGTAATACTGCATTGTACGTAAGTACCACAAGTTCTTTATCCATTTTTCACTTTCTGTGATATTGAACTTGTACGGTAAACGAGGTTTTTGTAAACGGAGGCGTCCCAAACTTTTGGGTGGCTGTGTCTTTTTGATTTTAATTTCCCTAAGCTATAGGACCATAAGTGGAAGTGCCCTAGGCTCTGTTGCTTTGTTTTTTAGATGTTTCAGGAAACACCATACACTTCTCCCAAGTGGTTGTTGGCAATTTACATCCCGCCCATCAGCATAACAAGGCTCCCAGTTCTCCATGGCCTGTCCTGCCTCTGGATTTTACACTTTTTTCAGATGGCCCTTTTGACCGGGGGGAAGTGAGACTTCATTGTAGTGCAGATTTCCTTTGCAAGCTTGCTTGGTTGGCCAAAAAGGGCGTATGCGTTTTTTCCTGAATATATTCAGGGAAAAAACGCATACGCCCTTTTTGGCCAAGTGCATCATTGTGGACGTTCTGCCTCTTTTCCTATGCTTTCAATGCAATTCCAGTCTACCTCCTGAAATCGGTTTCCTGCAATTCTGCCCCGCTTTCAAGTCCTCTTGGCAGCCTTACTTCAGTCTATTTTTGGACGATAGCTGTCATTTATAACTCTGCAGGTTTGTGAATTACAGTGCCCCTGAGCTCCTTTCTTCAACTCGCTTTCTTGTGACCTGGCCGCAACACCGCAGGATGGCTTCAGGCCCTAATCTGGTTCCGGCACGGCACGCTGAGCCTTTGGTTATTTCCTCTTCCTGGTGGGAAATGAGAGTTAAATTTGCCCGTCCAGACACCTCCAGCTAGCCTCTCATTGGTTCTCGCTATTCCTGTTCATCTTCCGCAGAAATTGCAAACTGGGCCAAACAGGAGGTTAAAGGCGCTGACTCTCCAAGTGGGGAGAGTGTTAGTAAAGCGTCTGGAATGTTGCACCCGAGTACCAGGGGAGGAAAACTGAGACATATTTGAACACATCTCCCGATCACATGGTTGATCATACTCTGTGTTCCACATGCATATTTTAGCTGAAGGAAGAATACCTAAAACCTGGGTAGTTGAAACCCGTGGAATGGGTACCATGCAATATGACTTCAAAGGGTCTTCATTTGCTCACTGAAGCTCTCCAATCCTATCACTGCTGCGTTTATGCCCCTGTACACATGCTTGATTCTCTTTCGGAGACATAGCAATCCATAGGTTTTAAGATACTTACTAGTCAGGTACATTCTTAGGCGTTTAATATGGGGTGTTGAGTCCATTTCGTTGAGCAAGGAGTAGCTCTTGTCTATTCCATATTTGGCTTAAGGAACTTTATCTGTGCTCATTTCAATCTCTGGTTTTATGCAGCACCCCAACTCACCTTTCCCCTTAAGCAAGCATAAGTTGGTTTTCTAAATTTGAGACCCTGTTCTGTTTTGGAATGCAGTTCCTGTGTAGCCAAGTTTACATTCCGTGTATTAGTGATATCTTATGATGTTTCTTTTTCTGTGTGACTTATTTCGGTTAGAATCATCGTACCTGAATCCACTCATTATGCTGCTACGGGCCTGATGACATAGATTTCATTGCTGAGTAATACTGCATTGTACGTAAGTACCACAAGTTCTTTATCCATTTTTCACTTTCTGTGATATTGAACTTGTACGGTAAACGAGGTTTTTGTAAACGGAGGCGTCCCAAACTTTTGGGTGGCTGTGTCTTTTTGATTTTAATTTCCCTAAGCTATAGGACCATAAGTGGAAGTGCCCTAGGCTCTGTTGCTTTGTTTTTTAGATGTTTCAGGAAACACCATACACTTCTCCCAAGTGGTTGTTGGCAATTTACATCCCGCCCATCAGCATAACAAGGCTCCCAGTTCTCCATGGCCTGTCCTGCCTTTCTGGATTTTACACTTTTTTCAGATGGCCCTTTTGACCGGGGGGAAGTGAGACTTCATTGTAGTGCAGATTTCCTTTGCAAGCTTGCTTGGTTGGCCAAAAAGGGCGTATGCGTTTTTTCCTGAATATATTCAGGAAAAAACGCATACGCCCTTTTTGGCCAAGTGCATCATTGTGGACATTCTGCCTCTTTTCCTATGCTTTCAATGCAATTCCAGTCTACCTCCTGAAATCGGTTTCCTGCAACTCTGCCCCGCTTTCAAGTCCTCTTGGCAGCCTTACTTCAGTCTATTTTTGGACGATAGCTGTCATTTATAACTCTGCAGGTTTGTGAATTACAGTGCCCCTGAGCTCCTTTCTTCAACTCGCTTTCTTGTGACCTGGCCGCAACACCGCAGGATGGCTTCAGGCCCTAATCTGGTTCCGGCCCGGCATGCTGAGCCTTTGGTTAATTCCTCTTCCTGGTGGGAAATGAGAGTTAAATTTGCCCGTCCAGACACCTCCAGCTAGCCTCTCATTGGTTCTCCCTATTCCTGTTCATCTTCCGCAGAAATTGCAAACTGGGCCAAACAGGAGGTTAAAGGGACTGACTCTCCAAGTCGGGAGAGTGTTAGTAAAGCGTCTGGAATGTTGCACCCGAGTACCAGGGGAGGAAAACTGAGACATATTTGAACACGTCTCCCGTTCACATGGTTGATCATACTCTGGGTTCCACATGCATGTTTTAGCTGAAGGAAGAATACCTTAAACCTGGAGAGTTGAGACCCGTGTAATGGGTACCATGCAATATGACTTCAAAGGGTCTTCATTTGCTCACCGAACCTCTCTAATCCTATCACTGCTGCATTTATGCCCCTGTACACATGCTTGATTCTCTTTTGGAGACATAGCAATCCATAGGTTTTAAGATACTTACTAGTCAGGTACATTCTTAGGCGTTTAATATGGGGTTTTGAGTCCATTTCGTTGAGCAAGGAGTAGCTCTTGTCTATTCCATATTTGGCTTAAGGAACTTTATCTGTGCTCATTTCAATCTCTGGTTTTATGCAGCACCCCAACTCACCTTTCCCCTTAAGCAAGCATAAGTTGGTTTTCTAAATTTGAGACCCTGTTCTGTTTTGGAATGCAGTTCCTGTGTAGCAAAGTTTACATTCCGTGTATTACTGATATCTTATGATGTTTCTTTTTCTGTGTAACTTATTTCAGTTAGAATCATCGTACGTGAATCCACTCATTATGCTGCTACGGGCCTGATGACATAGATTTCATTGCTGAGTGATACTGCATTGTACGTAAGTACCACAAGTTCTTTATCCATTTTTCACTTTCTGTGATATTGAACTTGTACGGTAAACGAGGTTCTTGTAAACGGAGGCGTCCCAAACTTTGGGGTGGCTGTGTCTTTTTGATTTTAATTTCCCTAAGCTATAGGACCGTAAGTGGAAGTGCCCTAGGCTCTGTTGCTTTGTTTTTTAGATGTTTCAGGAAACACCATACACTTCTCCTGAGTGTCTGTTGGCAATTTACCTCCCGCCCATCAGCATAACAAGGCTCCCAGTTCTCCATGGCATGTCCTGCCTTTCTGGAGTTTACACTTTTTTCAGATGGCCCTTTTGACCGGGGAGAAGTGAGACTTCATTGTAGTGCAGATTTCCTTTGCAAGTTTGCTTGGTTGGCCAAAAAGTGCGTATGCGTTTTTTCCTGAATATATTCAGGAAAAAACGCATACGCCCTTTTTAGCCAAGTGCATCATTGTGGACGTTCTGCCTCTTTTCCTATGCTTTCAATGCAATTCCAGTCTACCTCCTGAAATCAGTTTCCTGCAATTCTGCCCCGCTTTGAAGTCCTCTTGGCAGCCTTACTTCAGTCTATTTTTGGACGATAGCTGTCATTTATAACTCTGCAGGTTTGTGAATTACAGTGCCCCTGAGCTCCTTTCTTCAACTCGCTTTCTTGTGACCTGGCCGCAACACCGCAGGATGTCTTCAGGCCTTATCTGGTTCTGGCACGGCATGCTGAGCCTTTGGTTAATTCCTCTTCCTGGTGGGAAATGAGAGTTAAATTTGCCCATCCAGACACCTCCAGCTAGTCTCTCATTGGTTCTCGCTATTCCTGTTCATCTTCCGCAGAAATTGCAAACTGGGCCAAACAGGAGGTTAAAAGGACTGACTCTCCAAGTGGGGAGAGTGTTAATAAAGCGTCTGGAATGTTGCACCCGAGTACCAGGGTACGAAAACTGAGACATATTTGAACACGTCTCCCGATCACATGGTTGATCATACTCTAGGTTCTACATGCATGTTTTAGCTGAAGGAAGAATACCTTAAACCTGGGTAGTTGAAACCCGTGGAATGGGTACCATGCAATATGACTTCAAAGGGTCTTCATTTGCTCACGAACCTCTCCAATCCTATCACTGCTGCGTTTATGCCCCTGTACACATGCTTGATTCTCTTTTGGAGACATAGCAATCCATAGGTTTTAAGATACTTACTAGTCAGGTACATTCTTAGGCGTTTAATAAGCGGTATTGAGTCCATTTCGTTGAGCAAGGAGTAGCTCTTGTCTATTCCATATTTGGCTTAAGGAACTTTATCTGTGCTCATTTCAATCTCTGGTTTTATGCAGCACCCCAACTCACCTTTACCCTTAAGCAAGCATAAGTTGGTTTTATAAATTTGAGACCCTGTTCTGTTCTGTAATTCAGTTCCTCTGTAGCCAAGTTTCCATTCCGTGTATTACTGATATCTTATGATGTTTCTTTTTCTGTGTGACTTATTTCAGTTAGAATCTTCATACCTGAATCCACTCATTGTGATGCTAAGGGCCTTGTGACACAGATTTCATTGCTGAGTGATATTGCTTTGTAAGTAAATACCACAACTTCTTTATCCATTTTTCACTTTCTGCGATGTTGAACTTGTACTTTAAACGAGGTTCTTGTAAACAGAGCCGTTCCAAACTTTGGGGTGGCTGTGTCTTTTTGATTTTAATTTCCCTAAGCTATAGGACCATAAGTGGAAGTGCCCTAGGCTCTGTTGCTTTGTTTTTTAGATGTTTCAGGAAACACCATACACTTCTCCCAAGTGGTTGTTGGCAATTTACATCCCGCCCATCAGCATAAGAAGGCTCCCAGTTCTCCATGGCCTGTCCTGCCTTTCTGGATTTTACACTATTTTCAGATGGCCCTTTTGCCCGTGGGGAAGTGAGACTTCATTGTAGGGCAGATTTCCTTTGCAAGCTTCCTTGGTTGGCCAAAAAGGGCGTATGCGTTTTTTCCTGAATATATTCAGGAAAAAACGCATACGCCCTTTTTGGCCAAGTGCATCATTGTGGACGTTCTGCCTCTTTTCCTATGCTTTCAATGCAATTCCAGTCTACCTCCTGAAATCGGTTTCCCGCAATTCTGCCCCACTTTCAAGTCCTCTTGGCAGCCTTACTTCAGTCTATTTTTGGACGATAGCTGTCATTTATAACTCTGCAGGTTTCTGAATTACAGTGCCCCTGAGCTCCTTTCTTCAACTCGCTTTCTTTTGAGCTGGCCGCAACACCGCAGGATGGCTTCAGGCCCTAATCTGGTTCCGGCACGGCACGCTGAGCCTTTGGTTATTTCCTCTTCCTGGTGGGAAATGAGAGTTAAATTTGCCCGTCCAGACACCTCCAGGTAGGCTCTCATTGGTTCTCGCTATTCCTGTTCATCTTCCGCAGAATTTGCAAACTGTGCCAAAAAGGAGGTTAAAGGCGCTGACTCTCCAAGTGGGGAGAGTGTTAGTAAAGCGTCTGGAATGTTGCACCCGAGTACCAGGGGAGGAAAACTGAGACATATTTGAACACGTCTCCCGATCACATGGTTGATCATACTCTGGGATCCACATGAATGTTTTAGCTGAAGGAAGAATACCTAAAACCTGGGTTGTTGAAACCCGTGTAATGGGTACCATGCAATATGACTTCAAAGGGTCTTCATTTGCTCACCGAACCTCTCCAATCCTATCACTGCTGCGTTTATGCCCCTGTACACATGCTTGATTCTCTTTCGGAGACATAGCAATCCATAGGTTTTAAGATACTTACTAGTCAGGTACATTCTTAGGCGTTTAATATGGGGTGTTGAGTCCATTTCGTTGAGCAAGGAGTAGCTCTTGTCTATTCCATATTTGGCTTAAGGAACTTTATCTGTGCTCATTTCAATCTCTGGTTTTATGCAGCACCCCAACTCACCTTTCCCCTTAAGCAAGCATAAGTTGGTTTTCTAAATTTGAGACCCTGTTCTGTTTTGGAATGCAGTTCCTGTGTAGCCAAGTTTACATTCCGTGTATTAGTGATATCTTATGATGTTTCTTTTTCTGTGTGACTTATTTCGGTTAGAATCATCGTACCTGAATCCACTCATTATGCTGCTACGGGCCTGATGACATAGATTTCATTGCTGAGTGATACTGCATTGTACGTAAGTACCACAAGTTCTTTATCCATTTTTCACTTTCTGTGATATTGAACTTGTACGGTAAACGAGGTTTTTGTAAACGGAGGCGTCCCAAACTTTGGGGTGGCTGTGTCTTTTTGATTTTAATTTCCCTAAGCTATAGGACCATAAGTGGAAGTGCCCTAGGTTCTGTTGCTTTGTTTTTTAGATGTTTCAGGAAACACCATACACTTCTCCCAAGTGGTTGTTGGCAATTTACATCCCGCCCATCAGCATAACAAGGCTCCCAGTTCTCCATGGCCTGTCCTGCCTTTCTGGATTTTACACTTTTTTCAGATGGCCCTTTCGACCGGGGGGAAGTGAGACTTCATTGTAGTGCAGATTTCCTTTGCAAGCTTGCTTGGTTGGCCAAAAAGGGCATATGCGTTTTTTCCTGAAAATATTCAGGAAAAAACGCATACGCCCTTTTTGGCCAAGTGCATCATTGTGGACATTCTGCCTCTTTTCCTATGCTTTCAATGCAATTCCAGTCTACCTCCTGAAATCGGTTTCCTGCAATTCTGCCCCGCTTTCAAGTCCTCTTGGCAGCCTTACTTCAGTCTATTTTTGGACGATAGCTGTCATTTATAACTCTGCAGGTTTGTGAATTACAGTGCCCCTGAGCTCCTTTCTTCAACTCACTTTCTTGTGACCTGGCCGCAACACCGCAGGATGGCTTCAGGCCCTAATCTGGTTCCGGCCCGGCATGCTGAGCCTTTGGTTAATTCCTCTTCCTGGTGGGAAATGAGAGTTAAATTTGCCCGTCCAGACACCTCCAGCTAGCCTCTCATTGGTTCTCGCTATCCCTGTTCATCTTCCGCAGAAATTGCAAACTGGGCCAAACAGGAGGTTAAAGGGACTGACTCTCCAAGTGGGGAGAGTGTTAGTAAAGCGTCTGGAATGTTGCACCCGAGTACCAGGGGAGGAAAACTGAGACATATTTGAACACGTCTCCCGTTCACATGGTTGATCATACTCTGGGTTCCACATGCATGTTTTAGCTGAAGGAAGAATACCTAAAACCTGGGTAGTTGAAACCCGTGGAATGGGTACCATGCAATATGACTTCAAAGGGTCTTCTTTTGCTCGCCGAACCTCTCCAATCCTATCACTGCTGCGTTTATGCCCCTGTACACATGCTTGATTCTCTTTCGGAGACATAGCAATCCATAGGTTTTAAGATACTTACTAGTCAGGTACATTCTTAGGCGTTTAATATGGGGTGTTGAGTCCATTTCGTTGAGCAAGGAGTAGCTCTTGTCTATTCCATATTTGGCTTAAGGAACTTTATCTGTGCTCATTTCAATCTCTGGTTTTATGCAGCACCCCAACTCACCTTTACCCTTAAGCAAGCATAAGGTGGTTTTCTAAATTTGAGACCCTGTTCTGTTTTGGAATGCAGTTCCTGTGTAGCCAAGTTTACATTCCGTGTATTAGTGATATCTTATGATGTTTCTTTTTCTGTGTGACTTATTTCGGTTAGAATCATCGTACCTGAATCCACTCATTATGCTGCTACGGGCCTGATGACATAGATTTCATTGCTGAGTGATACTGCATTGTACGTAAGTACCACAAGTTCTTTCTCCATTTTTCACTTTCTGTGATATTGAACTTGTACGGTAAACGAGGTTTTTGTAAACGGAGCGTCCCAAACTTTGGGGTGGCTGTGTCTTTTTGATTTTAATTTCCCTAAGCTATAGGACCATAAGTGGAAGTGTCCTAGGCTCTGTTGCTTTATTTTTTAGATGTTTCAGGAAACACCATACACTTCTCCTGAGTGTCTGTTGGCAATTTACATCCCGCCCATCAGCATAACAAGGCTCCCAGTTCTCCATGGCCTGTCCTGCCTTTCTGGATTTTACACTTTTTTCAGATGGCCCTTTTGACCGGGGGGGAAGTGAGACTTCATTGTAGTGCAGATTTCCTTTGCAAGCTTGCTTGGTTGGCCAAAAAGGGCGTATGCGTTTTTTCCTGAATATATTCAGGAAAAAACGCATACGCCCTTTTTGGCCAAGTGCATCATTGTGGACGTTCTGCCTCTTTTCCTATGCTTTCAATGCAATTCCAGTCTACCTCCTGAAATCGGTTTCCTGCAATTCTGCCCCGCTTTCAAGTCCTCTTGGCAGCCTTACTTCAGTCTATTTTTGGACGATAGCTGTCATTTATAACTCTGCAGGTTTGTGAATTACGGTGCCCCTGAGCTCCTTTCTTCAACTTGCTTTCTTGTGACCTGGCCGCAACACCGCAGGATGGCTTCAGGCCCTAATCTGGTTCCGGCACGGCACGCTGAGCCTTTGGTTATTTCCTCTTCCTGGTGGGAAATGAGAGTTAAATTTGCCCGTCCAGACACCTCCAGCTAGTCTCTCATTGGTTCTCGCTATTCCTGTTCATCTTCCGCAGAAATTGCAAACTGGGCCAAACAGGAGGTTAAAGGCGCTGACTCTCCAAGTGGGGAGAGTGTTAGTAAAGCGTCTGGAATGTTGCACCCGAGTACCAGGGGAGGAAAACTGAGACATATTTGAACACGTCTCCCGTTCACATGGTTGATCATACTTGGGTTCCACATGCATGTTTTAGCTGAAGGAAGAATACCTTAAACCTGGAGAGTTGAGACCCGTGTAATGGGTACCATGCAATATGACTTCAAAGGGTCTTCATTTGCTCACCGAACCTCTCCAATCCTATCACTGCTGCGTTTATGCCCCTGTACACACGCTTGATTCTCTTTCGGAGACATAGCAATCCATAGGTTTTAAGATACTTACTAGTCAGGTACATTCTTAGGCGTTTAATATGCGGTGTTGAGTCCATTTCGTTGAGCAAGGAGTAGCTCTTGTCTATTCCATATTTGACTTAAGGAACTTTATCTGTGCTCATTTCAATCTCTGGTTTTATGCAGCACCCCAACTCACCTTTACCCTTAAGCAAGAATAAGTTGGTTTTCTAAATTTTTGACCGTGTTCTGTTCTGTAATTCAGTTCCTGTGTAGCCAAGTTTACATTCCGTGTATTACTGATATCTTATGATGTTTCTTTTTCTGTGTGACTTAGTTCAGTTAGAATCATCATACCTGAATCCACTCATTGTGCTGCTAAGGGCCTGATGACATAGATTTCATTGCTGAGTGATATTGCTTTGTAAGTGAATACCACAACTTCTTTATCCATTTTTCACTTTCTGCGATGTTGAACTTGTACTGTAAACGAGGTTCTTGTAAACAGAGGCGTCCCAAACTTTGGGGTGGCTGTGTCTTTTTGATTTTAATTTCCCTAAGCTATAGGACCATAAGTGGAAGTGCCCTAGGTTCTGTTGCTTTGTTTTCTAGATGTTTCAGGAAACACCATACACTTCTCCCGAGTGGTTGTTGGCAATTTACATCCCGCCCATCAGCATAACAAGGCTCCCAGTTCTCCATGGCCTGTCCTGCCTTTCTGGATTTTACACTTTTTTCAGATGGCCCTTTTGACCGGGGGGGAAGTGAGACTTCATTGTAGTGCAGATTTCCTTTGCAAGCTTGCTTGGTTGGCCAAAAAGGGCGTATGCGTTTTTTCCTGAATATATTCAGGAAAAAACGCATACGCCCTTTTTGGCCAAGTGCATCATTGTGGACGTTCTGCCTCTTTTCCTATGCTTTCAATGCAATTCCAGTCTACCTCCTGAAATCGGTTTCCTGCAATTCTGCCCCGCTTTCAAGTCCTCTTGGCAGCCTTACTTCAGTCTATTTTTGGACGATAGCTGTCATTTATAACTCTGCAGGTTTGTGAATTACAGTGCCCCTGAGCTCCTTTCTTCAACTTGCTTTCTTGTGACCTGGCCGCAACACCGCAGGATGGCTTCAGGCCCTAATCTGGTTCCGGCACGGCACGCTGAGCCTTTGGTTAATTCCTCTTCCTGGTGGGAAATGAGAGTTAAATTTGCCCGTCCAGACACCTCCAGCTAGTCTCTCATTGGTTCTCGCTATTCCTGTTCATCTTCCGCAGAAATTGCAAACTGGGCCAAACAGGAGGTTAAAGGCGCTGACTCTCCAAGTGGGGAGAGTGTTAGTAAAGCGTCTGGAATGTTGCACCCGAGTACCAGGGGAGGAAAACTGAGACATATTTGAACACGTCTCCCGTTCACATGGTTGATCATACTTGGGTTCCACATGCATGTTTTAGCTGAAGGAAGAATACCTTAAACCTGGAGAGTTGAGACCCGTGTAATGGGTACCATGCAATATGACTTCAAAGGGTCTTCATTTGCTCACCGAACCTCTCCAATCCTATCACTGCTGCGTTTATGCCCCTGTACACATGCTTGATTCTCTTTCGGAGACATAGCAATGCATAGGTTTTAAGATACTTACTAGTCAGGTACATTCTTAGGCGTTTAATATGCGGTGTTGAGTCCATTTCGTTGAGCAAGGAGTAGCTCTTGTCTATTCCATATTTCACTTAAGGAACTTTATCTGTGCTCATTTCAATCTCTGGTTTTATGCAGCACCCCAACTCACCTTTACCCTTAAGCAAGCATAAGTTGGTTTTCTAAATTTGAGACCCTGTTCTGTTCTGTAATTCAGTTCCTGTGTAGCCAAGTTTACATTCCGTGTATTACTGATATCTTATGATGTTTCTTTTTCTGTGTGACTTATTTCAGTTAGAATCATCATACCTGAATCCACTCATTGTGCTGTTAAGGGCCTGATGACACAGATTTCATTGCTGAGTGATATTGCTTTGTAAGTAAATACCACAACTTCTTTATCCATTTTTCACTTTCTGCGATGTTGAACTTGTACTGTAAACGAGGTTCTTGTAAACAGAGGCGTCCCAAACTTTGGGGTGGCTGTGTCTTTTTGATTTTAATTTCCCTAAGCTATAGGACCATAAGTGGAAGTGCCCTAGGTTCTGTTGCTTTGTTTTTTAGATGTTTCAGGAAACACCATACACTTCTCCCGAGTGGTTGTTGGCAATTTACATCCCGCCCATCAGCATAACAAGGCCGCCAGTTCTCCATGGCCTGTCCTGCCTTTCTGGATTTTACACTTTTTTCAGATGGCCCTTTTGACCGGGGGGAAGTGAGACTTCATTGTAGTGCAGATTTCCTTTGCAAGCTTGCTTGGTTGGCCAAAAAGGGCGTATGCGCTTTTTCCTGAATATATTCAGGAAAAAACGCATACGCCCTTTTTGGCCAAGTGCATCATTGTGGACGTTCTGCCTCTTTTCCTATGCTTTCAATGCAATTCCAGTCTACCTCCTGAACTTGGTTTCCTGCAATTCTGCCCCGCTTTCAAGTCCTCTTGGCAGCCTTACTTCAGTCTATTTTTGGACAATAGCTGTCATTTATAGCTCTGCAGGTTTGTGAATTACAGTGCCCCTGAGCTCCTTTCTTCAACTCGCTTTCTTTTGAGCTGGCTGCAACACCGCAGGATGGCTTCAGGCCCTAATCTGGTTCCGGTATGGCACGCTGAGCCTTTGTTTATTTCCTCTTCCTGGTGGGAAATGAGAGTTAAATTTGCCCGTCCAGACACCTCCAGCTAGCGTCTCATTGGTTCTCGCTATTCCTGTTCATCTGCCACAGAAATTGCACACTGGGCCAAACAGGAAGTTAAAGGCGCTGAGTCTCCAAGTCGGGAGAGTGTTAGTAAAGCGTCTGGAATGTTGCACCCGGGTACCAGGGGAGGAAAACTGAGACATATTTGAACACGTCTCCCGTTCACATGGTTGATCATACTTGGGTTCCACATGCATGTTTTAGCTGAAGGAAGAATACCTTAAACCTGGAGAGTTGAGACCCGTGGAATGGGTACCATGCAATATGACTTCAAAGGGTCTTCCTTTGCTCACCGAACCTCTCCAATCCTATCACTGCTGCGTTTATGCCCCTGTACACATGATTGATTCTCTTTTGGAGACATAGCAATCCATAGGTTTTACGATACTTACTAGTCAGGTACATTGTTAGGCGTTTAATATGCGGTGTTGAGTCCATTTCGTTGAGCAAGGAGTAGCTCTTGTCTATTCCATATTTGACTTAAGGAACTTTATCTGTGCTCATTTCAATCTCTGGTTTTATGCAGCACCCCAACTCACCTTTACCCTTAAGCAAGCATAAGTTGGTTTTCTAAATTTGAGACCCTGTTCTGTTCTGTAATTCAGTTCCTGTGTAGCCAAGTTTACATTCCGTGTATTACTGATATCTTATGATGTTTCTTTTTCTGTGTGACTTATTTCAGTTAGAATCATCATACCTGAATCCACTCATTGTGCTGCTAAGGGCCTGATGACATAGATTTCATTGCTGAGTGATATTGCTTTGTAAGTGAATACCACAACTTCTTTATCCATTTTTCACTTTCTGCGATGTTGAACTTGTACTGTAAACGAGGTTCTTGTAAACAGAGGCGTCCCAAACTTTGGGGTGGCTGTGTCTTTTTGATTTTAATTTCCCTAAGCTATAGGACCATAAGTGGCAGTGCCCTAGGTTCTGTTGCTTTGTTTTTTAGATGTTTCAGGAAACACCATACACTTCTCCCGAGTGGTTGTTGGCAATTTACATCCCGCCCATCAGCATAACAAGGCTCCCAGTTCTCCATGGCCTGTCGTGCCTTTCTGGATTTTACACTTTTTTCAGATGGCCCTTTTGACCGGGGGGGAAGTGAGACTTCATTGTAGTGCAGATTTCCTTTGCAAGCTTGCTTGGTTGGCCAAAAAGGGCGTATGCGTTTTTTCCTGAATATATTCAGGAAAAAACGCATACGCCCTTTTTGGCCAAGTGCATCATTGTGGACGTTCTGCCTCTTTTCCTATGCTTTCAATGCAATTCCAGTCTACCTCCTGAAATCGGTTTCCTGCAATTCTGCCCCGCTTTCAAGTCCTCTTGGCAGCCTTACTTCAGTCTATTTTTGGACAATAGCTGTCATTTATAACTCTGCAGGTTTGTGAATTATAGTGCCCCTGAGCTCCTTTCTTCAACTTGCTTTCTTGTGACCTGGCCGCAACACCGCAGGATGGCTTCAGGCCCTAATCTGGTTCCGGCACGGCACGCTGAGCCTTTGGTTATTTCCTCTTCCTGGTGGGAAATGAGAGTTAAATTTGCCCGTCCAGAAACCCCCAGCTAGTCTCTCATTGGTTCTCGCTATTCCTGTTCATCTTCCGCAGAAATTGCAAACTGGGCCAAACAGGAGGTTAAAGGCGCTGACTCTCCAAGTGGGGAGAGTGTTAGTAAAGCGTCTGGAATGTTGCACCCGAGTACCAGGGGAGGAAAACTGAGACATATTTGAACACGTCTCCCGTTCACATGGTTGATCATACTTGGGTTCCACATGCATGTTTTAGCTGAAGGAAGAATACCTTAAACCTGGAGAGTTGAGACCCTTGTAATGGGTACCATGCAATATGACTTCAAAGGGTCTTCATTTGCTCACCGAACCTCTCCAATCCTATCACTGCTGCGTTTATGCCCCTGTACACACGCTTGATTCTCTTTCGGAGACATAGCAATCCATAGGTTTTAAGATACTTACTAGTCAGGTACATTCTTAGGCGTTTAATATGCGGTGTTGAGTCCATTTCGTTGAGCAAGGAGTAGCTCTTGTCTATTCCATATTTGACTTAAGGAACTTTATCTGTGCTCATTTCAATCTCTGGTTTTATGCAGCACCCCAACTCACCTTTACCCTTAAGCAAGAATAAGTTGGTTTTCTAAATTTTTGACCGTGTTCTGTTCTGTAATTCAGTTCCTGTGTAGCCAAGTTTACATTCCGTGTATTACTGATATCTTATGATGTTTCTTTTTCTGTGTGACTTAGTTCAGTTAGAATCATCATACCTGAATCCACTCATTGTGCTGCTAAGGGCCTGATGACATAGATTTCATTGCTGAGTGATATTGCTTTGTAAGTGAATACCACAACTTCTTTATCCATTTTTCACTTTCTGCGATGTTGAACTTGTACTGTAAACGAGGTTCTTGTAAACAGAGGCGTCCCAAACTTTGGGGTGTCTGTGTCTTTTTGATTTTAATTTCCCTAAGCTATAGGACCATAAGTGGAAGTGCCCTAGGTTCTGTTGCTTTGTTTTTTAGATGTTTCAGGAAACACCATACACTTCTCCCGAGTGGTTGTTGGCAATTTACATCCCGCCCATCAGCATAACAAGGCTCCCAGTTCTCCATGGCCTGTCCTGCCTTTCTGGATTTTACACTTTTTTCAGATGGCCCTTTTGACCGGGGGGGAAGTGAGACTTCATTGTAGTGCAGATTTCCTTTGCAAGCTTGCTTGGTTGGCCAAAAAGGGCGTATGCGTTTTTTCCTGAATATATTCAGGAAAAAACGCATACGCCCTTTTTGGCCAAGTGCATCATTGTGGACGTTCTGCCTCTTTTCCTATGCTTTCAATGCAATTCCAGTCTACCTCCTGAAATCGGTTTCCTGCAATTCTGCCCCGCTTTCAAGTCCTCTTGGCAGCCTTACTTCAGTCTATTTTTGGACGATAGCTGTCATTTATAACTCTGCAGGTTTGTGAATTACAGTGCCCCTGAGCTCCTTTCTTCAACTTGCTTTCTTGTGACCTGGCCGCAACACCGCAGGAAGGCTTCAGGCCCTAATCTGGTTCCGGCACGGCACGCTGAGCCTTTGGTTATTTCCTCTTCCTGGTGGGAAATGAGAGTTAAATTTGCCCGTCCAGACACCTCCAGCTAGTCTCTCATTGGTTCTCGCTATTCCTGTTCATCTTCCGCAGAAATTGCAAACTGGGCCAAACAGGAGGTTAAAGGCGCTGACTCTCCAAGTGGGGAGAGTGTTAGTAAAGCGTCTGGAATGTTGCACCCGAGTACCAGGGGAGGAAAACTGAGACATATTTGAACACGTCTCCCGTTCACATGGTTGATCATACTTGGGTTCCACATGCATGTTTTAGCTGAAGGAAGAATACCTTAAACCTGGAGAGTTGAGACCCGTGTAATGGGTACCATGCAATATGACTTCAAAGGGTCTTCATTTGCTCACCGAACCTCTCCAATCCTATCACTGCTGCGTTTATGCCCCTGTACACATGCTTGATTCTCTTTCGGAGACATAGCAATGCATAGGTTTTAAGATACTTACTAGTCAGGTACATTCTTAGGCGTTTAATATGCGGTGTTGAGTCCATTTCGTTGAGCAAGGAGTAGCTCTTGTCTATTCCATATTTCACTTAAGGAACTTTATCTGTGCTCATTTCAATCTCTGGTTTTATGCAGCACCCCAACTCACCTTTCCCCTTAAGCAAGCATAAGTTGGTTTTCTAAATTTGAGACCCTGTTCTGTTCTGTAATTCAGTTCCTGTGTAGCCAAGTTTACATTCCGTGTATTACTGATATCTTATGATGTTTCTTTTTCTGTGTGACTTATTTCAGTTAGAATCATCATACCTGAATCCACTCATTGTGCTGCTAAGGGCCTGATGACACAGATTTCATTGCTGAGTGATATTGCTTTGTAAGTAAATACCACAACTTCTTTATCCATTTTTCACTTTCTGCGATGTTGAACTTGTACTGTAAACGAGGTTCTTGTAAACAGAGGCGTCCCAAACTTTGGGGTGGCTGTGTCTTTTTGATTTTAATTTCCCTAAGCTATAGGACCATAAGTGGAAGTGCCCTAGGTTCTGTTGCTTTGTTTTTTAGATGTTTCAGGAAACACCATACACTTCTCCCGAGTGGTTGTTGGCAATTTACATCCCGCCCATCAGCATAACAAGGCCGCCAGTTCTCCATGGCCTGTCCTGCCTTTCTGGATTTTACACTTTTTTCAGATGGCCCTTTTGACCGGGGGGAAGTGAGACTTCATTGTAGTGCAGATTTCCTTTGCAAGCTTGCTTGGTTGGCCAAAAAGGGCGTATGCGCTTTTTCCTGAATATATTCAGGAAAAAACGCATACGCCCTTTTTGGCCAAGTGCATCATTGTGGACGTTCTGCCTCTTTTCCTATGCTTTCAATGCAATTCCAGTCTACCTCCTGAACTCGGTTTCCTGCAATTCTGCCCTGCTTTCAAGTCCTCTTGGCAGCCTTACTTCAGTCTATTTTTGGACAATAGCTGTCATTTATAACTCTGCAGGTTTGTGAATTACAGTGTCCCTGAGCTCCTTTCTTCAACTCGCTTTCTTTTGAGCTGGCCGCAACACCGCAGGATGGCTTCAGGCCCTAATCTGGTTCCGGTATGGCACGCTGAGCCTTTGTTTATTTCCTCTTCCTGGTGGGAAATGAGAGTTAAATTTGCCCGTCCAGACACCTCCAGCTAGCGTCTCATTGGTTCTCGCTATTCCTGTTCATCTGCCACAGAAATTGCACACTGGGCCAAACAGGAAGTTAAAGGCGCTGAGTCTCCAAGTCGGGAGAGTGTTAGTAAGGCGTCTGGAATGTTGCACCCGAGTACCAGGGGAGGAAAACTGAGACATATTTGAACACGTCTCCCGTTCACATGGTTGATCATACTTGGGTTCAACATGCATGTTTTAGCTGAAGGAAGAATACCTTAAACCTGGAGAGTTGAGACCCGTGGAATGGGTACCATGCAATATGACTTCAAAGGGTCTTCCTTTGCTCACCGAACATCTCCAATCCTATCACTGCTGCGTTTATGCCCCTGTACACATGCTTGATTCTCTTTTGGAGACATAGCAATCCATAGGTTTTACGATACTTACTAGTCAGGTACATTGTTAGGCGTTTAATATGCGGTGTTGAGTCCATTTCGTTGAGCAAGGAGTAGCTCTTGTCTATTCCATATTTGACTTAAGGAACTTTATCTGTGCTCATTTCAATCTCTGGTTTTATGCAGCACCCCAACTCACCTTTACCCTTAAGCAAGCATAAGTTGGTTTTCTAAATTTGAGACCCTGTTCTGTTCTGTAATTCAGTTCCTGTGTAGCCAAGTTTACATTCCGTGTATTACTGATATCTTATGATGTTTCTTTTTCTGTGTGACTTATTTCAGTTAGAATCATCATACCTGAATCCACTCATTGTGCTGCTAAGGGCCTGATGACATAGATTTCATTGCTGAGTGATATTGCTTTGTAAGTGAATACCACAACTTCTTTATCCATTTTTCACTTTCTGCGATGTTGAACTTGTACTGTAAACGAGGTTCTTGTAAACAGAGGCGTCCCAAACTTTGGGGTGGCTGTGTCTTTTTGATTTTAATTTCCCTAAGCTATAGGACCATAAGTGGAAGTGCCCTAGGTTCTGTTGCTTTGTTTTTTAGATGTTTCAGGAAACACCATACACTTCTCCCGAGTGGTTGTTGGCAATTTACATCCCGCCCATCAGCATAACAAGGCTCCCAGTTCTCCATGGCCTGTCCTGCCTTTCTGGATTTTACACTTTTTTCAGATGGCTCTTTTGACCGGGGGGGAAGTGAGACTTCATTGTAGTGCAGATTTCCTTTGCAAGCTTGCTTGGTTGGCCAAAAAGGGCGTATGCGTTTTTTCCTGAATATATTCAGGAAAAAACGCATACGCCCTTTTTGGCCAAGTGCATCATTGTGGACGTTCTGCCTCTTTTCCTATGCTTTCAATGCAATTCCAGTCTACCTCCTGAAATCGGTTTCCTGCAATTCTGCCCCGCTTTCAAGTCCTCTTGGCAGCCTTACTTCAGTCTATTTTTGGACGATAGCTGTCATTTATAACTCTGCAGGTTTGTGAATTACAGTGCCCCTGAGCTCCTTTCTTCAACTCGCTTTCTTGTGACCTGGCCGCAACACCGCAGGATGGCTTCAGGCCCTAATCTGGTTCCGGCACGGCACGCTGAGCCTTTGGTTATTTCCTCTTCCGGGTGGGAAATTAGAGTTAAATTTGCCCGTCCAGACACCTCCAGCTAGTCTCTCATTGGTTCTCGCTATTCCTGTTCATCTTCCGCAGAAATTGCAAACTGAGCCAAACAGGAGGTTAAAGGCGCTGACTCTCCAAGTGGGGAGAGTGTTAGTAAAGCGTCTGGAATGTTGCACCTGAGTACCAGGGTACGAAAACTGAGACATATTTGAACACGTCTCCCGTTCACATGGTTGATCATACTTGGGTTCCACATGCATGTTTTAGCTGAAGGAAGAATACCTTAAACCTGGAGAGTTGAGACCCGTGTAATGGGTACCATGCAATATGACTTCAAAGGGTCTTCATTTGCTCACCGAACCTCTCCAATCCTATCACTGCTGCGTTTATGCCCCTGTACACACGCTTGATTCTCTTTCGGAGACATAGCAATCCATAGGTTTTAAGATACTTACTAGTCAGGTACATTCTTAGGCGTTTAATATGCGGTGTTGAGTCCATTTCGTTGAGCAAGGAGTAGCTCTTGTCTATTCCATATTTGACTTAAGGAACTTTATCTGTGCTCATTTCAATCTCTGGTTTTATGCAGCACCCCAACTCACCTTTACCCTTAAGCAAGAATAAGTTGGTTTTCTAAATTTTTGACCGTGTTCTGTTCTGTAATTCAGTTCCTGTGTAGCCAAGTTTACATTCCGTGTATTACTGATATCTTATGATGTTTCTTTTTCTGTGTGACTTAGTTCAGTTAGAATCATCATACCTGAATCCACTCATTGTGCTGCTAAGGGCCTGATGACATAGATTTCATTGCTGAGTGATATTGCTTTGTAAGTGAATACCACAACTTCTTTATCCATTTTTCACTTTCTGCGATGTTGAACTTGTACTGTAAACGAGGTTCTTGTAAACAGAGGCGTCCCAAACTTTGGGGTGGCTGTGTCTTTTTGATTTTAATTTCCCTAAGCTATAGGACCATAAGTGGAAGTGCCCTAGGTTCTGTTGCTTTGTTTTTTAGATGTTTCAGGAAACACCATACACTTCTCCCGAGTGGTTGTTGGCAATTTACATCCCGCCCATCAGCATAACAAGGCTCCCAGTTCTCCATGGCCTGTCCTGCCTTTCTGGATTTTACACTTTTTTCAGATGGCCCTTTTGACCGGGGGGGAAGTGAGACTTCATTGTAGTGCAGATTTCCTTTGCAAGCTTGCTTGGTTGGCCAAAAAGGGCGTATGCGTTTTTTCCTGAATATATTCAGGAAAAAACGCATACGCCCTTTTTGGCCAAGTGCATCATTGTGGACGTTCTGCCTCTTTTCCTATGCTTTCAATGCAATTCCAGTCTACCTCCTGAAATCGGTTTCCTGCAATTCTGCCCCGCTTTCAAGTCCTCTTGGCAGCCTTACTTCAGTCTATTTTTGGACGATAGCTGTCATTTATAACTCTGCAGGTTTGTGAATTACAGTGCCCCTGAGCTCCTTTCTTCAACTTGCTTTCTTGTGACCTGGCCGCAACACCGCAGGAAGGCTTCAGGCCCTAATCTGGTTCCGGCACGGCACGCTGAGCCTTTGGTTATTTCCTCTTCCTAGTGGGAAATGAGTGTTAAATTTGCCCGTCCAGACACCTCCAGCTAGTCTCTCATTGGTTCTCGCTATTCCTGTTCATCTTCCGCAGAAATTGCAAACTGGGCCAAACAGGAGGTTAAAGGCGCTGACTCTCCAAGTGGGGAGAGTGTTAGTAAAGCATCTGGAATGTTGCACCCGAGTACCAGGGGAGGAAAACTGAGACATATTTGAACACGTCTCCCGTTCACATGGTTGATCATACTTGGGTTCCACATGCATGTTTTAGCTGAAGGAAGAATACCTTAAACCTGGAGAGTTGAGACCCGTGTAATGGGTACCATGCAATATGACTTCAAAGGGTCTTCA
This sequence comes from Delphinus delphis, assembly GCF_949987515.2. Lineage (NCBI taxonomy): Eukaryota > Metazoa > Chordata > Mammalia > Artiodactyla > Delphinidae > Delphinus > Delphinus delphis. The sequence goes on from NW_027192659.1 coordinate 2,628,743, forward strand.
TTTGCTCACCGAACCTCTCCAATCCTATCACTGCTGCGTTTATGCCCCTGTACACATGCTTGATTCTCTTTCGGAGACATAGCAATGCATAGGTTTTAAGATACTTACTAGTCAGGTACATTCTTAGGCGTTTAATATGCGGTGTTGAGTCCATTTCGTTGAGCAAGGAGTAGCTCTTGTCTATTCCATATTTCACTTAAGGAACTTTATCTGTGCTCATTTCAATCTCTGGTTTTATGCAGCACCCCAACTCACCTTTACCCTTAAGCAAGCATAAGTTGGTTTTCTAAATTTGAGACCCTGTTCTGTTCTGTAATTCAGTTCCTGTGTAGCCAAGTTTACATTCCGTGTATTACTGATATCTTATGATGTTTCTTTTTCTGTGTGACTTATTTCAGTTAGAATCATCATACCTGAATCCACTCATTGTGCTGCTAAGGGCCTGATGACACAGATTTCATTGCTGAGTGATATTGCTTTGTAAGTAAATACCACAACTTCTTTATCCATTTTTCACTTTCTGCGATGTTGAACTTGTACTGTAAACGAGGTTCCTGTAAACAGAGGCGTCCCAAACTTTGGGGTGGCTGTGTCTTTTTGATTTTAATTTCCCTAAGCTATAGGACCATAAGTGGAAGTGCCCTAGGTTCTGTTGCTTTGTTTTTTAGATGTTTCAGGAAACACCATACACTTCTCCCGAGTGGTTGTTGGCAATTTACATCCCGCCCATCAGCATAACAAGGCTCCCAGTTCTCCATGGCCTGTCCTGCCTTTCTGGATTTTACACTTTTTTCAGATGGCTCTTTTGACCGGGGGGGAAGTGAGACTTCATTGTAGTGCAGATTTCCTTTGCAAGCTTGCTTGGTTGGCCAAAAAGGGCGTATGCGTTTTTTCCTGAATATATTCAGGAAAAAACGCATACGCCCTTTTTGGCCAAGTGCATCATTGTGGACGTTCTGCCTCTTTTCCTATGCTTTCAATGCAATTCCAGTCTACCTCCTGAAATCGGTTTCCTGCAATTCTGCCCCGCTTTCAAGTCCTCTTGGCAGCCTTACTTCAGTCTATTTTTGGACGATAGCTGTCATTTATAACTCTGCAGGTTTGTGAATTACAGTGCCCCTGAGCTCCTTTCTTCAACTCGCTTTCTTGTGACCTGGCCGCAACACCGCAGGATGGCTTCAGGCCCTAATCTGGTTCCGGCACGGCACGCTGAGCCTTTGGTTATTTCCTCTTCCGGGTGGGAAATTAGAGTTAAATTTGCCCGTCCAGACACCTCCAGCTAGTCTCTCATTGGTTCTCGCTATTCCTGTTCATCTTCCGCAGAAATTGCAAACTGAGCCAAACAGGAGGTTAAAGGCGCTGACTCTCCAAGTGGGGAGAGTGTTAGTAAAGCGTCTGGAATGTTGCACCTGAGTACCAGGGTACGAAAACTGAGACATATTTGAACACGTCTCCCGTTCACATGGTTGATCATACTTGGGTTCCACATGCATGTTTTAGCTGAAGGAAGAATACCTTAAACCTGGAGAGTTGAGACCCGTGTAATGGGTACCATGCAATATGACTTCAAAGGGTCTTCATTTGCTCACCGAACCTCTCCAATCCTATCACTGCTGCGTTTATGCCCCTGTACACACGCTTGATTCTCTTTCGGAGACATAGCAATCCATAGGTTTTAAGATACTTACTAGTCAGGTACATTCTTAGGCGTTTAATATGCGGTGTTGAGTCCATTTCGTTGAGCAAGGAGTAGCTCTTGTCTATTCCATATTTGACTTAAGGAACTTTATCTGTGCTCATTTCAATCTCTGGTTTTATGCAGCACCCCAACTCACCTTTACCCTTAAGCAAGAATAAGTTGGTTTTCTAAATTTTTGACCGTGTTCTGTTCTGTAATTCAGTTCCTGTGTAGCCAAGTTTACATTCCGTGTATTACTGATATCTTATGATGTTTCTTTTTCTGTGTGACTTAGTTCAGTTAGAATCATCATACCTGAATCCACTCATTGTGCTGCTAAGGGCCTGATGACATAGATTTCATTGCTGAGTGATATTGCTTTGTAAGTGAATACCACAACTTCTTTATCCATTTTTCACTTTCTGCGATGTTGAACTTGTACTGTAAACGAGGTTCTTGTAAACAGAGGCGTCCCAAACTTTGGGGTGGCTGTGTCTTTTTGATTTTAATTTCCCTAAGCTATAGGACCATAAGTGGAAGTGCCCTAGGTTCTGTTGCTTTGTTTTTTAGATGTTTCAGGAAACACCATACACTTCTCCCGAGTGGTTGTTGGCAATTTACATCCCGCCCATCAGCATAACAAGGCTCCCAGTTCTCCATGGCCTGTCCTGCCTTTCTGGATTTTACACTTTTTTCAGATGGCCCTTTTGACCGGGGGGGAAGTGAGACTTCATTGTAGTGCAGATTTCCTTTGCAAGCTTGCTTGGTTGGCCAAAAAGGGCGTATGCGTTTTTTCCTGAATATATTCAGGAAAAAACGCATACGCCCTTTTTGGCCAAGTGCATCATTGTGGACGTTCTGCCTCTTTTCCTATGCTTTCAATGCAATTCCAGTCTACCTCCTGAAATCGGTTTCCTGCAATTCTGCCCCGCTTTCAAGTCCTCTTGGCAGCCTTACTTCAGTCTATTTTTGGACGATAGCTGTCATTTATAACTCTGCAGGTTTGTGAATTACAGTGCCCCTGAGCTCCTTTCTTCAACTTGCTTTCTTGTGACCTGGCCGCAACACCGCAGGAAGGCTTCAGGCCCTAATCTGGTTCCGGCACGGCACGCTGAGCCTTTGGTTATTTCCTCTTCCTAGTGGGAAATGAGTGTTAAATTTGCCCGTCCAGACACCTCCAGCTAGTCTCTCATTGGTTCTCGCTATTCCTGTTCATCTTCCGCAGAAATTGCAAACTGGGCCAAACAGGAGGTTAAAGGCGCTGACTCTCCAAGTGGGGAGAGTGTTAGTAAAGCATCTGGAATGTTGCACCCGAGTACCAGGGGAGGAAAACTGAGACATATTTGAACACGTCTCCCGTTCACATGGTTGATCATACTTGGGTTCCACATGCATGTTTTAGCTGAAGGAAGAATACCTTAAACCTGGAGAGTTGAGACCCGTGTAATGGGTACCATGCAATATGACTTCAAAGGGTCTTCATTTGCTCACCGAACCTCTCCAATCCTATCACTGCTGCGTTTATGCCCCTGTACACATGCTTGATTCTCTTTCGGAGACATAGCAATGCATAGGTTTTAAGATACTTACTAGTCAGGTACATTCTTAGGCGTTTAATATGCGGTGTTGAGTCCATTTCGTTGAGCAAGGAGTAGCTCTTGTCTATTCCATATTTCACTTAAGGAACTTTATCTGTGCTCATTTCAATCTCTGGTTTTATGCAGCACCCCAACTCACCTTTACCCTTAAGCAAGCATAAGTTGGTTTTCTAAATTTGAGACCCTGTTCTGTTCTGTAATTCAGTTCCTGTGTAGCCAAGTTTACATTCCGTGTATTACTGATATCTTATGATGTTTCTTTTTCTGTGTGACTTATTTCAGTTAGAATCATCATACCTGAATCCACTCATTGTGCTGCTAAGGGCCTGATGACACAGATTTCATTGCTGAGTGATATTGCTTTGTAAGTAAATACCACAACTTCTTTATCCATTTTTCACTTTCTGCGATGTTGAACTTGTACTGTAAACGAGGTTCCTGTAAACAGAGGCGTCCCAAACTTTGGGGTGGCTGTGTCTTTTTGATTTTAATTTCCCTAAGCTATAGGACCATAAGTGGAAGTGCCCTAGGTTCTGTTGCTTTGTTTTTTAGATGTTTCAGGAAACACCATACACTTCTCCCGAGTGGTTGTTGGCAATTTACATCCCGCCCATCAGCATAACAAGGCCGCCAGTTCTCCATGGCCTGTCCTGCCTTTCTGGATTTTACACTTTTTTCAGATGGCCCTTTTGACCGGGGGGAAGTGAGACTTCATTGTAGTGCAGATTTCCTTTGCAAGCTTGCTTGGTTGGCCAAAAAGGGCGTATGCGTTTTTTCCTGAATATATTCAGGAAAAAACGCATACGCCCTTTTTGGCCAAGTGCATCATTGTGGACGTTCTGCCTCTTTTCCTATGCTTTCAATGCAATTCCAGTCTACCTCCTGAACTCGGTTTCCTGCAATTCTGCCCCGCTTTCAAGTCCTCTTGGCAGCCTTACTTCAGTCTATTTTTGGACAATAGCTGTCATTTATAACTCTGCAGGTTTGTGAATTACAGTGCCCCTGAGCTCCTTTCTTCAACTCGCTTTCTTTTGAGCTGGCCGCAACACCACAGGATGGCTTCAGGCCCTAAACTGGTTCCGGTATGGCACGCTGAGCCTTTGTTTATTTCCTCTTCCTGGTGGGAAATGAGAGTTAAATTTGCCCGTCCAGAAACCTCCAGCTAGCGTCTCATTGGTTCTCGCTATTCCTGTTCATCTGCCACAGAAATTGCACACTGGGCCAAACAGGAAGTTAAAGGCGCTGAGTCTCCAAGTCGGGAGAGTGTTAGTAAAGCGTCTGGAATGTTGCACCCGAGTACCAGGGGAGGAAAACTGAGACATATTTGAACACGTCTCCCGATCACATGGTTGATCATACTCTGGGTTCCACATGCATGTTTTAGCTGAAGGAAGAATACCTAAAACCTGGGTAGTTGAAAACCGTGGAATGGGTACCATGCAATATGACTTCAAAGGGTCTTCCTTTGCTCACCGAACCTCTCCAATCCTATCACTGCTGCGTTTATGCCCCTGTACACATGCTTGATTCTCTTTCGGAGACATAGCAATCTAGAGGTTTTAAGATACTTACTAGTCAGGTACATTCTTAGGCGTTTAATATGCGGTGTTGAGTCCATTTCGTTGAGCAAGGAGTAGCTCTTGTCTATTCCATATTTGGCTTAAGGAACTTTATCTGTGCTCATTTCAATCTCTGCTTTTATGCAGCACCCCAACTCACCTTTACCCTTAAGCAAGCATAAGTTGGTTTTCTAAATTTGAGACCCTGTTCTGTTCTGTAATTCAGTTCCTGTGTAGCCAAGTTTACATTCCGTGTATTAGTGATATCTTATGATGTTTCTTTTTCTGTGTGACTTATTTCAGTTAGAATCATCATACCTGAATCCACTCATTGTGCTGCTATAGGCCTGATGACACAGATTTCATTGCTGAGTGATATTGCTTTGTAAGTAAATACCACAACTTCTTTATCCATTTTTCACTTTCTGCGATGTTGAACTTGTACTGTAAACGAGGTTCTTTTAAACAGAGGCGTCCCAAACTTTGGGGTGGCTGTGTCTTTTTGATTTTAATTTCCCTAAGCTATAGGACCATAAGTGGCAGTGCCCTAGGCTCTGTTGCTTTGTTTTTTAGATGTTTCAGGAAACACCATACACTTCTCCCGAGTGTCTGTTGGCAATTTACATCCCGCCCATCAGCATAACAAGGCTCCCAGTTCTCCATGGCCTGTCCTGCCTTTCTGGACTTTACACTTTTTTCAGATGGCCCTTTTGACCGGGGGGAAGTGAGACTTCATTGTAGTGCAGATTTCCTTTGCAAGCTTGCTTGGTTGGCCAAAAAGGGCGTATGCGTTTTTTCCTGAATATATTCAGGAAAAAACGCATACACACTTTTTGGCCAAGTGCATCATTGTGGACGTTCTGCCTCTTTTCCTATGCTTTCAGTGCAATTCCAGTCTACCTCCTGAAATCGGTTTCCTGCAATTCTGCCCGCTTTCAAGTCCTCTTGGCAGCCTTACTTCAGTCTATTTTTGGACGATAGCTGTCATTTATAACTCTGCAGGTTTGTGAATTACAGTGCCCCTGAGCTCCCTTCTTCAACTCGCTTTCTTTTGAGCTGGCCGCAACACCGCAGGATGACTTCAGGCCCTAATCTGGTTCCGGCACGGCACGCTGATCCTTTGGTTAATTCCTCTTCCTGGTGGGAAATGAGAGTTAAATTTGCCCGTCCAGACACCTCCAGCTAGCCTCTCATTGGTTCTCGCTATTCCTGTTCATCTTCCGCGGAAATTGCAAACTGGGCCAAACAGGAGGTTAAAGGGACTGACTCTCCAAGTGGGGAGAGTGTTAGTAAAGCGTCTGGAATGTTGCACCCGAGTACCAGGGTATGAAAACTGAGACATATTTGAACACGTCTCCCGATCACATGGTTGATCATACTCTAGGTTCCACATGCATGTTTTAGCTGAAGGAAGAATACCTTAAACTTGGGTAGTTGAAAACCGTGGAATGGGTACCATGCAATATGACTTCAAAGGGTCTTCATTTGCTCACCGAACCTCTCCAATCCTATCACTGCTGCGTTTATGCCCCTGTACACATGATTGATTCTCTTTCAGAGACATAGCAATCCATAGGTTTTAAGATACTTACTAGTCAGGTACATTCTTAGGCGTTTAATATGCGGTGTTGAGTCCATTTCGTTGAGCAAGGAGTAGCTCTTGTCTGTTCCATATTTGGCTTAAGGAACTTTATCTGTGCTCATTTCAATCTCTGGTTTTATGCAGCACCCCAACTCACCTTTACCCTTAAGCAAGCATAAGTTGGTTTTCTAAATTTGAGACCCTGTTCTGTTCTGTAATTCACTTCCTGTGTAGCCAAGTTTCCATTCCGTGTATTACTGATATCTTATGATGTTTCTTTTTCTGTGTGACTTATTTCAGTTAGAATCATCATACCTGAATCCACTCATTGTGCTGCTAAGGGCCTGATGACACAGATTTCATTGCTGAGTGATATTGCTTTGTAAGTAAATACCACAACTTCTTTATCCATTTTTCACTTTCTGCGATGTTGAACTTGTACTGTAAACGAGGTTCTTGTAAACAGAGCCGTTCCAGACTTTGGGGTGGCTGTGTCTTTTTGATTTTAATTTCCCTAAGCTATAGGACCATAAGTGGAAGTGCCCTAGGTTCTGTTGCTTTGTTTTTTAGATGTTTCAGGAAACACCATACACTTCTCCCAAGTGGTTGTTGGCAATTTACATCCCGCCCATCAGCATAACAAGGCTCCCAGTTCTCCATGGCCTGTCCTGCCTTTCTGGATGTTACACTTTTTTCAGATGGCCCTTTTGACCGGGGGGAAGTGAGACTTCATTGTAGTGCAGATTTCCTTTGCAAGCTTGCTTGGTTGGCCAAAAAGGGCGTATGCGTTTTTTCCTGAATATATTCATGTTTTTCCTGAATATATTCAGGAAAAAACGCATACGCCCTTTTTAGCCAAGTGCATCATTGTGGACGTTCTGCCTCTTTTCCTATGCTTTCAATGCAATTGCAGTCTACCTCCTGAAATCGGTTTCCTGCAATTCTGCCCCGCTTTCAAGTCCTCTTGGCAGCCTTATTTCAGTATATTTTTGGACGATAGCTGTCATTTATAACTCTGCAGGTTTGTGAATTACAGTGCCCCTGAGCTCCTTTCTTCAACTCGCTTTCTTTTGAGCTGGCCGCAACACCGCAGGATGGCTTCAGGCCCTAATCTGGTTCCGGTACGGCACGCTGAGCCTTTGGTTATTTCCTCTTCCTGGTGGGAAATGAGAGTTAAATTTGCCCGTCCAGACACCTCCAGCTAGTCTCTCATTGGTTCTCGCTATTCCTGTTCATCTTCCGCAGAAATTGCAAACTGTGCCAAACAGGAGGTTAAAGGCGCTCACTCTCCAAGTGGGGAGAGTGTTAGTAAAGCGTCTGGAATGTTGCACCCGAGTACCAGGGTATGAAAACTGAGACATATTTGAACACGTCTCCCGATCACATGGTTGATCATACTCTGGGTTCCACATGCATGTTTTAGCTGAAGGAAGAATACCTAAAACCTGGGTCGTTGAAACCCGTGTAATGGGTACCATGCAATATGACTTCAAAGGGTCTTCATTTGCTCACCGAACCTCTCCAATCCTATCACTGTTGCGTTTATGCCCCTGTACACATGCTTGATTCTCTTTCGGAGACATAGCAATCTAGAGGTTTTAAGATACTTACTAGTCAGGTACATTCTTAGGCGTTTAATATGCGGTGTTGAGTCCATTTCGTTGAGCAAGGAGTAGCTCTTGTCTATTCCATATTTGGCTTAAGGAACTTTATCTGTGCTCATTTCAATCTCTGGTTTTATGCAGCACCCCAACTCACCTTTACCCTTAAGCAAGCATAAGTTGGTTTTCTAAATTTGAGACCCTGTTCTGTTCTGTAATTCAGTTCCTGTGTAGCCAAGTTTACATTCCGTGTATTAGTGATATCTTATGATGTTTCTTTTTCTGTGTGACTTATTTCAGTTAGAATCATCATACCTGAATCCACTCATTGTGCTGCTATAGGCCTGATGACACAGATTTCATTGCTGAGTGATATTGCTTTGTAAGTAAATACCACAACTTCTTTATCCATTTTTCACTTTCTGCGATGTTGAACTTGTACTGTAAACGAGGTTCTTGTAAACAGAGGCGTCCCAAACTTTGGGGTGGCTGTGTCTTTTTGATTTTAATTTCCCTAAGCTATAGGACCATAAGTGGCAGTGCCCTAGGCTCTGTTGCTTTGTTTTTTAGATGTTTCAGGAAACACCATACACTTCTCCAGAGTGTCTGTTGGCAATTTACATCCCGCCCATCAGCATAACAAGGCTCCCAGTTCTCCATGGCCTGTCCTGCCTTTCTGGATTTTACACTTTTTTCAGATGGCCCTTTTGACCGGGGGGAAGTGAGACTTCATTGTAGTGCAGATTTCCTTTGCAAGCTTGCTTGGTTGGCCAAAAAGGGCGTATGCGTTTTTTCCTGAATATATTCAGGAAAAAACGCATACACACTTTTTGGCCAAGTGCATCATTGTGGACGTTCTGCCTCTTTTCCTATGCTTTCAGTGCAATTCCAGTCTACCTCCTGAAATTGGTTTCCTGCAATTCTGCCCGCTTTCAAGTCCTCTTGGCAGCCTTACTTCAGTCTATTTTTGGACGATAGCTGTCATTTATAACTCTGCAGGTTTGTGAATTACAGTGCCCCTGAGCTCCCTTCTTCAACTCGCTTTCTTTTGAGCTGGCCGCAACACCGCAGGATGGCTTCAGGCCCTAATCTGGTTCCGGCACGGCACGCTGATCCTTTGGTTAATTCCTCTTCCTGGTGGGAAATGAGAGTTAAATTTGCCCGTCCAGACACCTCCAGCTAGCCTCTCATTGGTTCTCGCTATTCCTGTTCATCTTCCGCAGAAATTGCAAACTGGGCCAAACAGGAGGTTAAAGGGACTGACTCTCCAAGTGGGGAGAGTGTTAGTAAAGCGTCTGGAATGTTGCACCCGAGTACCAGGGTATGAAAACTGAGACATATTTGAACACGTCTCCCGATCACATGGTTGATCATACTCTAGGTTCCACATGCATGTTTTAGCTGAAGGAAGAATACCTTAAACTTGGGTAGTTGAAAACCGTGGAATGGGTACCATGCAATATGACTTCAAAGGGTCTTCATTTGCTCACCGAACCTCTCCAATCCTATCACTGCTGCGTTTATGCCCCTGTACACATGATTGATTCTCTTTCGGAGACATAGCAATCCATAGGTTTTAAGATACTTACTAGTCAGGTACATTCTTAGGCGTTTAATATGCGGTGTTGAGTCCATTTCGTTGAGCAAGGAGTAGCTCTTGTCTGTTCCATATTTGGCTTAAGGAACTTTATCTGTGCTCATTTCAATCTCTGGTTTTATGCAGCACCCCAACTCACCTTTACCCTTAAGCAAGCATAAGTTGGTTTTCTAAATTTGAGACCCTGTTCTGTTCTGTAATTCACTTCCTGTGTAGCCAAGTTTCCATTCCGTGTATTACTGATATCTTATGATGTTTCTTTTTCTGTGTGACTTATTTCAGTTAGAATCATCATACCTGAATCCACTCATTGTGCTGCTAAGGGCCTGATGACACAGATTTCATTGCTGAGTGATATTGCTTTGTAAGTAAATACCACAACTTCTTTATCCATTTTTCACTTTCTGCGATGTTGAACTTGTACTGTAAACGAGGTTCTTGTAAACAGAGCCGTTCCAGACTTTGGGGTGGCTGTGTCTTTTTGATTTTAATTTCCCTAAGCTATAGGACCATAAGTGGAAGTGCCCTAGGTTCTGTTGCTTTGTTTTTTAGATGTTTCAGGAAACACCATACACTTCTCCCAAGTGGTTGTTGGCAAATTACATCCCGCCCATCAGCATAACAAGGCTCCCAGTTCTCCATGGCCTGTGCTGACTTTCTGGATTTTACACTTTTTTCAGATGGCCCTTTTGACCGGGGGGAAGTGAGACTTCATTGTAGTGCAGATTTCCTTTGCAAGCTTGCTTGGTTGGCCAAAAAGGGCGTATGCGTTTTTTCCTGAATATATTCAGGAAAAAACGCATACGCCCTTTTTGGCCAAGTGCATCATTGAGGACGTTCTGCCTCTTTTCCTATGCTTTCAATGCAATTCCAGTCTACCTCCTGAAATCGGTTTCCTGCAATTCTGCCCCGCTTTCAAGTCCTCTTGGCAGCCTTACTTCAATATATTTTTGGATGATAGCTGTCATTTATAACTCTGCAGGTTTGTGAATTAGAGTGCCCCTGAGCTCCTTTCTTCAACTCGCTTTCTTTTGAGCTGGCCGCAACACCGCAGGATGGCTTCAGGCCCTAATATGTTTCCGGCACGGCACGCTGAGCCTTTGGTTAATTCCTCTTCCTGGTGGGAAATGAGAGTTAAATTTGCCCGTCAAGACACCTCCAGCTAGCCTCTCATTGGTTCTCGCTATTCCTGTTCATCTTCCGCTGAAATTGCAAACTGGGCCAAACAGGAGGTTAAAGGGACTGACTCTCCAAGTGGGGAGAGTGTTAGTAAAGCGTCTGGAATGTTGCACCCGAGTACCAGGGTACGAAAACTGAGACATATTTGAACACGTCTAACGATCACATGGTTGATCATACTCTAGGTTCCACATGCATGTTTTAGCTGAAGGAAGAATACCTTAAACCTGGGTAGTTGAAACCCGTGGAATGGGTACCATGCAATATGACTTCAAAGGGTCTTCATTTGCTCACCGAACCTCTCCAATCCTATCACTGCTGCGTTTATGCCCCTGTACACATGCTTGATTCTCTTTCGGAGACATAGCAATCCATAGGTTTTAAGATACTTACTAGTCAGGTACATACTTAGGCGTTTAATATGGGGTGTTGAGTCCATTTCGTTGAGCAAGGAGTAGCTCTTGTCTATTCATATTTGACTTAAGGAACTTTATCTGTGCTCATTTCAATCTCTGGTTTTATGCAGCACCCCAACTCACCTTTACCCTTAAGCAAGCATAAGTTGGTTTTCTAAATTTGAGACCCTGTTCTGTTCTGTAATTCAGTTCATGTGTAGCCAAGTTCACATTCTGTGTATTAGTGATACCTTATGATGTTTCTTTTCTGTGTGACTTATTTCAGTTCGAATCATCATACCTGAATCCAATCATTATGCTGCTACGGGCCTGATGACATAGATTTCATTGCTGAGTGATATTGCATTGTACGTAAGTACCACAAGTTCTTTATCCATTTTTCACTTTCTGCGATATTGAACTTGTACCGTAAACGAGGTTCTTGTAAACGGAGGCGTCCCAAACTTTGGGGTGGCTGTGTCTTTTTGATTTTAATTTCCCTAAGCTATAGGACCATAAGTGGAAGTGCCCTAGGCTCTGTTGCTTTGTTTTTTAGATGTTTCAGGAAACACCATACTCTTCTCCAGAGTGGCTGTTGGCAATTTACATCCCGCCCATCAACATAAGAAGGCTCCCAGTTCTCCATGGCCTGTCGTGCCTTTATGGATTTTATACTTTTTTCAGATGGCCCTTTTGACCAGGTGGAAGTGAGACTTCATTGTAGTGCAGATTTCCTTTGCAAGCTTGCTTGGTTGGCCAAAAAGGTCGTATGCGTTTTTTCCTGAATATATTCAGGAAAAAACGCATACGCCCTTTTTGGCCAAGTGCATCATTGTGGACGTTCTGCCTCTTTTCCTATGCTTTCAATGCAATTCCAGTCTACCTCCTGAAATCGGTTTCCTGCAATTCTGCCCCGCTTTCAAGTCCTCTTGGCAGCCTTACTTCAGTCTATTTTTGGACGATAGCTGTCATTTATAACTCTGCAGGTTTGTGAATTACAGTGCCCCTGAGCTCCTTTCTTCAACTCGCTTTCTTGTGACCTGGCCGCAACACCGCAGGATGGCTTCAGGCCCTAATCTGGTTCCGGCACGGCACGCTGAGCCTTTGCTTATTTCCTCTTCCTGGTGGGAAATGAGAGTTAAATTTGCCCGTCCAGACACCTCCAGGTAGTCTCTCATTGGTTCTCACTATTCCTGTTCATCTTCCGCAGAAATTGCAAACTGGGCCAAACAGGAGGTTAAAGGCGCTGACTCTCCAAGTGGGGAGAGTGTTAGTAAAGCGTCCGGAATGTTGCACCCGAGTACCAGGGGAGGAAATCTGAGACATATTTGAACACGTCTCCCGTTCACATGGTTGATCATACTTGGGTTCCACATGCATGTTTTAGCTGAAGGAAGAATACCTTAAACCTGGAGAGTTGAGACCCGTGTAATGGGTACCATGCAATATGAGTTCAAAGGGTCTTCATTTGCTCACCGAACCTCTCCAATCCTATCACTGCTGCGTTTATGCCCCTGTACACATGCTTGATTCTCTTTTGGAGACATAGCAATCCATAGGTTTTACGATAATTACTAGTCAGGTACATTCTTAGGCGTTTAATATGCGGTGTTGAGTCCATTTCGTTGAGCAAGGAGTAGCTCTTGTCTATTCCATATTTGACTTAAGGAACTTTATCTGTGCTCATTTCAATCTCTGGTTTTATGCAGCACCCCAACTCACTTTTACCCTTAAGCAAGCATAAGTTGGTTTTCTAAATTTGAGACCCTGTTCTGTTCTGTAATTCAGTTCATGTGTAGCCAAGTTCACATTCTGTGTATTAGTGATACCTTATGATGTTTCTTTTCTGTGTGACTTATTTCAGTTCGAATCATCATACCTGAATCCACTCATTATGCTGCTACGGGCCTGATGACATAGATTTCATTGCTGAGTGATATTGCATTGTACGTAAGTACCACAAGTTCTTTATCCATTTTTCACTTTCTGCGATATTGAACTTGTACCGTAAACGAGGTTCTTGTAAACGGAGGCGTCCCAAACTTTGGGGTGGCTGTGTCTTTTTGATTTTAATTTCCCTAAGCTATAGGACCATAAGTGGAAGTGCCCTAGGCTCTGTTGCTTTGTTTTTTAGATGTTTCAGGAAACACCATACTCTTCTCCAGAGTGGCTGTTGGCAATTTACATCCCGCCCATCAGCATAAGAAGGCTCCCCGTTCTCCATGGCCTGTCGTGCCTTTATGGATTTTACACTTTTTTCAGATGGCCCTTTTGACCAGGTGGAAGTGAGACTTCATTGTAGTGCAGATTTCCTTTGCAAGCTTGCTTGGTTGGCCAAAAAGGGCGTATGCGTTTTTTCCTGAATATATTCAGGAAAAAACGCATACGCCCTTTTTGGCCAAGTGCATCATTGTGGACGTTCTGCCTCTTTTCCTATGCTTTCAATGCAATTCCAGTCTACCTCCTGAAATCGGTTTCCTGCAATTCTGCCCCGCTTTCAATGCCTCTTCATAGCCTTACCTCAATATATTTTTTAAAAATAGTTGGCCTTTATAACTCTGCAGGTGTTTGAATTGCAGTGGCCCGTAGCTCCATTTTTTAGCTCTTATTTTTGTGGTCTTGCCCCATAACCACAGGATTCCTTGAAGCCCTATTTTTCTTCTGGGACACCTTGCTGTGCCTTTGGTTAATTCTTCTTACTGATGTGATATTAGAGTGACATGTGCCCATTGAAACCGCTACAGCTAGTTTCTCACTGGTTCCCCCTATTCCCATTCATCCTCTGCACTAACTGCAGACTGTGCGATACCAGAACTTAAAGGCATTGACTCCATGTGGGGATGTTGTTAGTAAAGCGGCTGGAATGTCGATCTGGAGCCCCAGGAGAGGAAAAATGAGGTGCGTTTTAGAAACCTTTCCCGATCATGTGGTATACCAGTCGCTGGGTTTCCCAAGCATGGTTTAGCTGTAGGAAGATTCCCTTCAACCTGGAGTGTTGGGACCCTTGGAATGAGTAGCATGAAGTATTGCATTAAACTTTCGGCAGTTGCTCACCAAAGCTCACCAATCCTGTCAGCCCCAAGTGTCCAGCCTTATGTCTTATCCAGCTGTGGGTTTATATGTGGTCAATCCAGGTTGCATCACAGCCCCTGAGCGAATTTTGTAAGAATTTTTCTCTCTTTCATTGTTTCAGCGTTTTGTTTTTAAAATTTATTTCTATAATGGGGTTTAGCTCCTTTTCACTGCTGTGTTTGTGCCGCTCTGCACACACTTGATTCCCTTATGGAGATATATCAATACATGGGTTTTAAGATTCTTATTCCTCAGATATATTTCTCTGTGGTGTATAGGGTGTGTTGAGGCCTGTTCATTGAGCAAGGTGTAGATCTTGTCTAATACCTATTTGGTTTATTGAACGGTATCTGTGCTAATTTCAAACTCTGGTTTTATGCATCACCCCACCTCTCCTTTCCCCTTAAGCTGACATAAGTGTGTTTTCTAAATGTGAGACACTGTTCTGTTCTGTAATTCATTTCTTGTGCAGCCATATTTACCCTCCCTCTATAAGTGATATCTTATGATATGTTTCTTTTTCTGTTTGACTTATTTCAAGTAGTATTATCGGACCTAAATCCACTCTTTATCCTTCTACTAGCCTTATTACATTGATTTCATGGTGAAGAGATATTCCATTGTACATAAGTACCACATCTTCTTTATCCATTGTTCTCTTTCCTGGGATATTTAAGGTGTACTGAAGTTGAGGTTCTTGTAAACAGAGTAGCCCTAAACTGTGGTGTGCTTGTGTCTTGTTGATTTTTAGACTTCCCTAGATATACTCCCATGATTGGAAGTGTCCTATGCTCTGTAGCTCTGTTTTTTAGATGATTTAGGAACCACCATACACTTCTCCAGAGTGGCTCTCGGCAGTTCACACACTGCCCATCAGCGTATAAAGGCTCCCTGTTCTCCATGGCCTGTCCTGCATTTCTGGTTTTTACAATTTTTTAGGATGGCCCTTTTGACCGGTGGGAAGTGAGACTTCTTTGTTGTGCACATTTGCATTGCTTGCTTGCTTCGTTGCCCATAAAGTGCGTATGCGTTTTTTCCTGGATATAATCAGGAAAAAACGCATACGCCCTTTTGGGCCAACTGCATCATTGTCGAAATTCTGCCGCTTTTCATGTGCGTTAAAGACGAGTCCAATCTATCTCTTGAAATCTGTTTCTTGCAATTCTGTCTTGCATTCAGATCCTCTTCTTTGTCTTACCTCAACATATTTTTGGACGTTAGTTTTCATTTATAACTCTGCAGGTTTGTGAATTGCAGTGACCCTGAGCTCCATTTTTTAAGTTGCTCTTTTGTGAGCTGGCCTCAAACCCGCAGGATTGCTTCAGGCCCTATTTTGGCTCCGGCGAGGCAGGCTGAGCCTTTCTTTAATTCTTATTCTTAATGGGAAATTAGAGTGATATGTGCCCGTCCAAACCCCTACAACTCTTCTCTCATTGGTTCCCCCTCTTCCCGTTCATCCTCCTCACAATTTGCAAAATGTGTGAAACAGAAGTTTAAATGTGCTGATTCTCCAAGTGGGGAGATTCTAAGTAGCGTGGCTGGAATGGTGAACAGGAGCACCAGGAGAGGATAAATGAGGTGCATTTTAGACACATCTCCCGATCACATGGTGTACAGTCCTCTGGGTTTTCCATGCATGTCTTAGCTGTAGGAAGATCCCTTGAACCTGCAGATTTGGGACCCATTGAATGGGTACCAGGTAGTATTACTTTAAAGGGTGTGCATTTCCTCACCCAACCTCACATTTCTCTTAGCGCAAACAGTTTCCAGCCTTATGTCTCATCCTGCTGTGGGTCTAGATGTGTTCAATCCATGTTGCATCACCGTCCCTGAGGAAAAGTTGTAAGAGGTTTTCTCTGTCTCTCTGTCGTTTATTTTTTTCAATTTATTACTATATTGGTTACAGCTGATTTTCAAAGCTCTGTTTCTTGCTGCTGTACATCCACTTGATTCACGTACAGAGAGACATCAATAAATTCTTTTTCAGATTCTTACCAGTCGTATATATTCTTTTCCAGTGACTTGAGTGCGCTGAGTGCAGTTCTTTTAGCTACCGTGTAGGCCTTGTTGATTATCAGTTTGGTATTTGGAATGGTATCTTTGCTAATTTCAACCTCCTGGATGATGCCTCACCCCTCCCCACCTTTCCCGTTTAGCAGCCTTATGCGTGTTTTCTACATATTTGACTATGTTTTTGTTTTGTAATTTATTTCATGTGTAGCCATTTTGGATTCCACCTTTAAGTGATATCTTATGATATGTGTCTTTTTCTTTTTGAATTCTGTCACTTAGAATGATCATACGTAACTCCTCCGGAGTTGTTACAACTGGCCATATTTCATTGATTTCCAGGCTGAATAATATTCCACTCTACCTAAGTACCACATCTCTATCCATTTTTTCCCTCCAGAGACATTTAAGTTATATCCTAGTCGAGGATCTTTTAAACAGAGAGGGGGTAAACATTGGGGTGCCTGTGTCCTCTCGATTTTTGTTTTTCCCAAGATATACGCCCATGAGTGCAAGTGCCCTATGCTCTGTAGCTCATTTTTTAGATGCTTTAGTAAACACAATACACTTCTCCAGAATGGCCGTTGGCAATATACATTTCCACTATAAGTCTCACAGGGCTCCCTCTTCTCGTTGCCCTGTCTTGCATTTCTGTTGTTTACGCTTTATGAGGATGGCTCTTCTGACTGATGCGAAGTGATATCTTTTGTAGTATTGACTTCCAGTGCCCACCTGTTTGGTTGGCTAAAACAGTGTATGCCCTTTTCTTGAATATATACAGAAAAGAACGCATACACCCTTTTTGGCCAACTGCAATGTTGGCAATGTTCAGCTCCTTTTCTTGTGCTTAATGGCGAGTCCTTTCTACCTCCTCAAATCCCTTTCCTGCCATTCTCCCTTGCTTACAAGTCCTTTTCTCTGACTTTCCTCAAGACATTTTTCAGTGATGGATATTTTCAACTCTGCAGTTTTGTGAATTTTACTGCCCCTGAGTTCCATTGTTCAACTCGTGTTTATGGGAACTGGTCACAAAGCAGCGGGATTTCCTCAAGCCCTATACTGTTTCCATGGGCAACCCTAGCCTTTGGTCAATTCGTCTTCCTGATTGGAAATTAGAGTGACATGTGCCTGTCTGAACACCTAGGACTTGTCTCTCATTGTTCGTCATCCTTCCGCTTCATCCTCTGGACAAATTCCAAACTGTACGCAACAGGATGTTGACAGTGCTGACATCTCCAAGTGGGGAGACTGTTAGTAAAGACGCTGGAGGGGTGAACCTGAGCACCAGGAGATGAGGAGATGAGATGCCTTTTCCAAACTCTTCCCGATCAGACGGTATACCATCCTCTGGGTGTGACAGACATGTTTTAGCAGTAGGAAGAGTCCCATTCATGTAAGGAGAACACCAGGGCTTTTTCAAAATCAGTGTCTCCCCGAAACCCAAACTGGGGAATTTTTTAAGCTACAGCTACACATATGTTCATTAAGGGCCTTGGGAAGTAGGCAGAGTCCAAACTTTAGATGATTGAAGTCTTCAGCGTCAGAAGCACTCACCACCAGCTTCCCTTAGGCTACACTTTAACTGTCATTGATAGATGATGTCAATAAAAATATCTATTCTTTTTCAGATTATTTCCCCTTATAGGTTATTGCAAAATGTTGAGTGTAGTTCCCTGTGCTATACAGTAGTTCCTTGTTGATGATCTATTTTATACATAGCAGTGTGTATGTGTTCATTCCAAACTGTTAATTTATCCCTCCTCCCACCTTTCCCCTTTGGTAATAATAAATTATAAGATTTTATACTTCTCAGAAATGGGGGAGCTGAAAGAGAGGTATCATTTTCAATGGAAAAGCATTTAAAACAAGATTGAAGGTTTAACCAAGATTATTAGATGTACATCCTTGGAAAGAAATCACTTCGTTTCTCTAATATTGACCTGACAAATAAGACAAACCTTTTCACTGAACTTGCTTATAAAAAGTGATGGAAATATCAAATGGAAGTGTTAAAAACATCTTATTTTACCCGAGCCTTATACACTGTTCTATGTTAACTACAGTTTGGCTCACACATCTGTTCATTGAGGTTACAATAGTCTCAATTTCTGTTACTGATCCTCCAGAGTGGACCCCAACAAGTGTCCCCCTGCCCAGTGTCATTGGGGCCAACAGATCGAGACTGAGTTTGGTTCACAAGCAAAGCAAACTTTATATTTTGATCAGAGAATGGAGAGGTGAGAGCATGCACTACCCCGTGGGCTGTGGGCTGGGCTGCTGTGTAGAGATCCTGTCAGAGTCAGTGGGAGGGAGGGAGGCGGCAGAGCTCTCGAGGGCCGGGTTGGCTGTAGCTCAGGCTCTATATCGTGGAGTCTGCACTGGGCCCCAGGAGCTGAGGTGTCGACCCAGCCATTCTGCACTAGGAAATCTGGTCTGAAGTGCCGGGTGTGGAACCTCTGCATGCGGGACCCTAGGAGCACGTGAAATTAGACAAAGCACAAAGGATAAAAAAGGTTAGACTTGACTTTATTGCCCAGATTCTATTTTTATCTCCCAGGGATTTTTAATGGGCTTTGCTGGGGACAAACCCCTCCTCTGCCTTTTGTCCCGTTCCTCATTCTTGGAGTGCTGAGGGTGCAGACCCTTCTTCTGTAACTGCTGAGTGCTGAGTTGGGAGCCCTCATACCCTGGGGCGAGGCTCAGAGCTTCTCCCCAGCAGCCTCCCGGTGACGTTGATTGTCCCCAGGACCCCTGCCTCCCTGCTCGTCCACCTGAGCACCAGCATTGGAAGTGTTATAGATTCTAATGACCTTTAAGGGTCCAGGAAAGAGATGTGCAGAGACGCTGTGGGGGCCGGTTTCACCCCGCCCCACATTTGTTCGGCCACCTTAGGCTGACCGTCTCTGCCAGCCTAGATGCTCTGACCAGTAGTCTGCGCTTTCTTCAATTAGGCCCCTGAATTAACGTACAAACAGCACCAGGTGTCAGAGCCCTGCCCGCTCAACTCCCAGACAGTCCAGGGTCAGTGGTGATCAAGGACCATGATGGCTACTGAGTCAACAGCCTTTTGAAGTAAACAGGAGTCCAGCCGGTCTTATTGGCCACCATCATCACGGTGTCTGTCGGCTTTTCTATGGTGACAGTGTGGTATACTGTTCCCCCGCCAAGATTATTAGCTCCCCTCTGGGTGCAGTAAGTCCTGCAAGCAGTAGTCTACTCTTTTGGGACACACTCTTGTTGTTTTATGAGAGAAACTCCAGGTCAAGTGATGTTCACACGAGTCGTCATGGTGCCCTGTTGCCCCCGGTTATCTCTCTGGATGTTGGAGTTGGAGGGCCTCCTCACTCGAGGTCGGTGTGCCCACGGAGCGAACCCTGCAACTTCAGGGCATGGTTGGTGGTTAGGATCACCACGTGGGGTCCTTTTCCCTTAGGAGGGAGGTGGCCTTTTGGGCTGCTGATTTCCAGGTTTTTAGATACCGCCAGTATCTTGGCCAGATGTGGCAGTGGGCCAAGCCCCTTAGTGACCGTAGTTTATCCTACCTGGATGGCATTCTTGCATTGTTCCATTTCAAGTGGTCCCAGTTTTTGCACTAATTCTCCAATGGCGATTCACCTTTCACCGGGAATGTAAAGGTCAAAGGGTTTAGCTAAATTAGGGAGTTCCAGGGCAAGGGTCTGAATTGACTGCTCTTTCCATTCTTGAAAGGCCACTTCTGGATTCTATTCAAAAGGATCATCATCTTTTCCTTTCAGTGTTTCATATAGAGGCCCAGCTAGTAGACTGTAGTTAGGGATCCAGAAGCAGCAAACCCTGGCCTCCCCAGGAACCCCTAAGCTGTCTTCTAGTTTTAGAAAGGGGTAAGGCTGAAAATGGTTTCTTCCCTTTCCTGGGATGGGCTTCTCTGACCTTCTGTGAGAATGAAGCCCAGGCAGGTCACCGCAGTCTGTGATATTTGAGCTTTTTCTTGGACAACTTCTATCCTTTATTGGCTTGGTAGTTCAGAGGCCTCCTTAGTAGGGCTGGTGATCAGAATGTCGTCTGCATATTGAAGGAGGGTTTCCTTTTCCAGAGGTAGAACTTTTAGGTCTTTAGCTAAGCTTTCCCCAAAGATGGTGTGGGAATTTTTGCACCCTTGGGGCCAGACGGCCCGGAAGTATTGTTTTAGTTGTATGTTGAGTCCTGCCACTCACAAGCCAAAATTTCTTGTGACTCTGGGACTAATGGAATACAAAAGAAGGCATCATTGAAGACTAATACAGAATACCATGTCCTGGTGGTTGGTAGAATGACCAGCAGGGTGTAGGAATTAGGAGCAACTGGAGGTATATCCTCGGTGGCTTCACTGACTGTCCTGACATCCTTTACCAGGTCCCCAGCAGCCCATGGGGCTCTTGTGGTCAGACCAATCCCAGAATATGGAGCTCACCTGGGCAGGTACCCCACCCCCACCCCAGCCCACGGGGCTCTCGTGGTCAGGCCCCTCCCAGGATACAGAGCTACCCTTGCAGGTACCGTGGCAGGGCTGGGCACACAGGAACTGTGCACATAGCCCTCATTGCAGAGCACCCCCAGCTCACCTGTCGCTCAGAGCTGACACAGAGCACCTCAGAGCAGGACTTGAACTAACAAACAGCAGCTGCGACAGGTCTGTGACCCTGGGCATCACTCCGTGAGGCCTCCCTCCACCTGGTCTTCCAGAGACTTCCACTGCACCCGGGGCACCAAGCCTCTGTCTCCAACCACCACCCACCCCTCCTCTCCCTGACACCTGGGTTCCTCTCATTAGGAGAGGGTTTTCTTGAAGTTGTCTCCCACTCATGGGCCAGATAAAATGATTAGAAAACAAGCCAAAGCTGCAGCCCCTTGTCTATCCTGACTCTCAGGAGCCCACACCTGTTCCTTGGACCTGGCCGGTTCAGCAAGTTCCATTTTCTGCAACTGTGAGCCCCTGAGGGGTGATGATTGGCTGACCTGGGCAGCCTTACCGTGCCGGCCAGCCCTCCCCAGGTGTGCCTGGGTTGAGATCAATATAAATACCACTCCAGGCAGCAAGAGCCCCTGCAGCCGTGCCTGACGCCATTTTCTCTGCCCTGTCAGCAGTCTCGGGGCTGGGCTGGTGGGAGGGAGTGAGAGGCCACGGCTTTGTGGGTGGCCCAGTGTGAGTGGGGCTCTGCTGGACTTTCTGCAGCAGTTGCCAGGCTGCCACCTGCTAAAGAAGAGGATGTGTCACCCATACCTGCTGCTGGAATTTCTCCCTGGGCAGAGGTGAGGAAGGAAGAAAGCAGTGGGGGCAGGGACAGGACGGGTATCATAGGCAGGGAAATGGAAATCTTCCAGAAGAGCACCCAGGGCCAGGACCATCCTGGCTGGCCTGCAGGCACCAAGTCGGCTGGCATGCTGTCACTCGTGTGGCTCTATGGCCCTTCCTCTAGGCTTTCAAGTCCTTGTAAATATTCAGGTGTTTTACCTGGGACGGGTGGGAATAGTTCAGCAGCAACTGGCCTGGGGCTCAGCTCACGTTTACTCACAGATGCCTCGGCACGGTGCCCCAGCTTTGCAATGAGGACGCTTGTTGCGTGGGGGCTGCTGGCTGAATGGGAGACGATTCCCCACCACTGACCAACTTCAGAATTGTTTACAACTGGAGCAAGTGCCCTGATACGGTTTTCCTCTGTGTAACTGGTGGGTTCTGTGTTTTTTTTCTCTTTTTCGTTTTTGGTTCAAGGTAGATTTTATTCCTCTTTTTTGTATTTACAGATATAAGCATGGAAATAATTTATTCATATAAATACATGTATGTGCAGGGAATAATTGTTTTTTCTGTTTTATTTTTTAAATTTTATTTCTTTTTAATTTTGAATTTTATTTTATATTTTTATACAGCAGGTTCTTATTGGTTATCTATTTTATACATATAAATGTATACATGCCAATCCCAGTCTCTCAACTCCTCCCACCACCACCCCCCAACAGCTTTCCCCCCTTGTTGTCCATACGTTTGTTGTCTACATCTGTTGCTCTATTTATGCCTTGCAAAATGGTTAATCTGTACAGTTTTTCTAGGTTCCACATATATGCATGAATATACAAGATTTGTTTTTCTCTTTCTGACTTACTTCACTCGGTATGACAGTCTCTAGATCCATCGACGTCTCTACAAATGACCCAATTTCATTCCTTTTCATGGCTGAGTAATATTCCATTTTATATATGTACCACAGCTTTACGCATTCGTCTGTCTGTGGGCATTTAGGTTGCTTCCATTACCTCGATATTGAAAATAGTGATGCAATGAACATTGCGGTGAATGACTCTTTTTGATTTATGGTTTTGTCTGGGTATATGTCCAGTACTGGGATTGCTGTATCATATGGTAATTCTATTGTTAGTTTCTTAAGAAATTCCATATTGTTCTCCATAATGACTGTATCAATTTATATTCCCAACAATAGTGGAAGAGGGTTCCTTTTCTCCACACCCTTTCCAGCATTTTTTGTTTGTAGATTTTCAATGATGCCTATTCTACCAGGTGTGAGGTGATACCTCATTGTTGAATCCATTTCGTTGAGCAAGGGGTAGCTCTTGTCTATTACATATTTGGCTTATGGAACGGTATCTGTGCTAATTTCAAACTCTGCTTTTATGCAGCACCCCAACTCACCTTCCCCCTTAAGCAGGCATAAGTTGGTTTTCTAAACTTGAGACCCTGTTCTGTTTTGTAATTCAGTTCATGTGTAGCCAAGTTCACATTCCGTGTATTAGTGATACCTTATGATGTTTCTTTTTCTGTGTGACTTATTTCACTTAGAATCATCGTGCCTCAATCCACTCATTATGCTGGTACGGGCCTGGTGACATAGATTTCATTGCTCAGTGGTATTCTGTTGTACATAAGTACCGCAACTTCTTTATCCATTATTTGCTCTCTGGGATATTTAACTTGTGCTGAAGAAGAGATTCCTGTAAAAAGAGCCGTCCCAAATTTTGGGGTTGCTGTGTCTTTTTGATTTTAATTTCCCTAAGCTATAGGACCATAAGTGGAAGTGCCCTAGGCTCTGTTGCTTTGTTTTTTAGATGTTTCAGGAAACACCATACACTTCTCCCGAGTGTCTGTTGGCAATTTACATCCCGCCCATCAGCATAACAAGGCTCCCAGTTGTCCATGGCCTGTCCTGCCTTTCTGGATTTTACACTTTTTTCAGATGGCCCATTTGACCAGGGGGAAGTGAGACTTCATTGTAGTGCAGATTTCCTTTGCAAGCTTGCTTGGTTGGCCAAAAAGGGCGTATGCGTTTTTTCCTGAATATATTCAGGAAAAAACGCATACGCCCTTTTTGGCCAAGTGCATCATTGTGGACGTTCTGCCTCTTTTCTTATGCTTTCAATGCATTTCAAGTCTACCTCCTGAAATCGGTTTCCTGCAATTCTGCCCCGCTTTCAAGTCCTCTTGGCAGCCTTACTTCAGTCTATTTTTGGACGATAGCTGTCATTTATAACTCTGCAGTTTGTGAATTACAGTGCCCCTGATCTCCTTTCTTCAACTCACTTTCTTGTGACCTGGCCGCAACATCGCAGGATGGCTTCAGGCCCTAATCTGGTTCCGGGACGGCACGCTGAGCCTTTGGTTAATTCCTCTTCCTGCTGGGAAATGAGAGTTAAATTTGCCCGTCCAGACACCACCAACTAGTCTCTCATTGGTTCTCGCTATTCCTGTTCATCTTCCGCAGAAATTGCAAACTGGGCCAAACAGGAGGTTAAAGGGACTGACTGTTCAAGTCGGGAGAGTGTTAGTAAAGCATCTGGAATGTTGCAACCGAGTACCAGGGTACGAAAACTGAGACATATTTGAACACGTCTCCCGTTCACACGGTTGATCATACTCTGGGTTCCACATGCATGTTTTAGCTGAAGGAAGAATACCTTAAACCTGGGTAGTTGAAACCCGTGGAATGGGTACCATGCAATATGACTTCAAAGGGACTTCATTTGCTAACCGAACGTCTGCAATCCTATCACTGCTGCGTTTATGCCCCTGTACACACGCTTGATTCTCTTTCGGAGACATAGCAATCCATAGGTTTTAAGATACTTACTAGTCAGGTACATTCTTAGGCGTTTAATATGGGGTGTTGAGTCCATTTCGTTGAGCAAGGAGTAGCTCTTGTCTATTCCATATTTGGCTTAAGGAACTTTATCTGTGCTCATTTCAATCTCTGGTTTTATGCAACACCCCAACTCACCTTTACCCTTAAGCAAGAATAAGTTGGTTTTCTAAATTTGAGACCCTGTTCTGTTCTGTAATTCAGTTCCTGTGTAGCCAAGTTTACATTCCGTGTATTACTGATATCTTATGATGTTTCTTTTTCTGTGTGACTTATTTCAGTTAGAATCATCATACCTGAATCCACTCATTGTGCTGCTAAGGGCCTGATGACACAGATTTCATTGCTGAGTGATATTGCTTTGTAAGTAAATACCACAACTTCTTTATCCATTTTTCACTTTCTGCGATGTTGAACTTGTACTGTAAACGAGGTTCTTGTAAACAGAGCCGTTCCAAACTTTGGGGTGGCTGTGTCTTTTTTATTTTAATTTCCCTAAGCTATATGACCATAAGTGGAAGTGCCCTAGGTTCTGTTGCTTTGTTTTTTAGATGTTTCAGGAAACACCATACACTTCTCCCGAGTGGTTGTTGGCAATTTACATCCCGCCCATCAGCATAACAAGGCTCCCAGTTCTCCATGGCCTGTCCTGCCTTTCTGGATTTTACACTTTTTTCAGTTGGCCCTTTTGACCGGGGGGAAGTGAGACTTCATTGTAGTGCAGATTTCCTTTGCAAGCTTGCTTGGTTGGCCAAAAAGGGCGTATGCGTTTTTTCCTGAATATATTCAGGGAAAAAACGCATACGCCCTTTTTGGCCAAGTGCATCATTGTGGACGTTCTGCCTCTTTTCCTATGCTTTCAATGCAATTCCAGTCTACCTCCTGAAATCGGTTTCCTGCAATTCTGCCCCGCTTTCAAGTCCTCTTGGCAGCCTTACTTCAGTCTATTTTTGGACGATAGCTGTCATTTATAACTCTGCAGGTTTGTGAATTACAGTGCCCCTGAGCTCCTTTCTTCAACTCGCTTTCTTGTGAGCTGGCCGCAACACCGCAGGATGGCTTCAGGCCCTAATCTGTTTCCGGCAGGGCACGCTGAGCCTTTGGTTATTTCCTCTTCCTGGTGGGAAATGAGAGTTAAATTTGCCCGTCCAGACACCTCCAGCTAGCCTCTCATTGGTTATCGCTATTCCTGTTCATCTTCCGCAGAAATTGCAAACTGGGCCAAACAGGAGGTTAAAGGGACTGACTCTCCAAGTGGGGAGAGTGTTAGTAAAGCGTCTGGAATGTTGCACACGAGTACCAGGGTACGAAAACTGAGACATATTTGAACACGTCTCCCGTTCACATGGTTGATCATACTCTGGGTTCCACATGCATGTTTTAGCTGAAGGAAGAATACCTTAAACCTGGAGAGTTGAGACCCGTGTAATGGGTACCATGCAATATGACTTCAAAGGGTCTTCATTTGCTCACCGAACCTCTCCAATCCTATCACTGCTGCGTTTATGCCCCTGTACACACGCTTGATTCTCTTTCGGAGACATAGCAATCCATAGGTTTTAAGATACTTACTAGTCAGGTACATTCTTAGGGGTTTAATATGGGGTTTTGAGTCCATTTCGTTGAGCAAGGAGTAGCTCTTGTCTATTCCATATTTGACTTAAGGAACTTCATCTGTGCTCATTTCAATCTCTCGTTTTATGGAGCACCCCAACTCACCTTTCCCCTTAAGCAAGCATAAGTTGGTTTTCTAAATTTGAGACCCTGTTCTGTTCTGTAATTCAGTTCCTGTGTAGCCAAGTTTACATTCCGTGTATTACTGATATCTTATGATGTTTCTTTTTCTGTGTGACTTATTTCAGTTAGAATCATCATACCTGAATCCACTCATTGTGCTGCTAAGGGCCTGATGACATAGATTTCATTGCTGAGTGATATTGCTTTGTAAGTAAATACCACAACTTCTTTATCCATTTTTCACTTTCTGCGATGTTGAACTTGTACTGTAAACGAGGTTCTTGTAAACAGAGGCGTCCCAAACTTTGGGGTGGCTGTGTCTTTTTGATTTTAATTTCCCTAAGCTATAGGACCATAAGTGGCAGTGCCCTAGGCTCTGTTGCTTTGTTTTTTAGATGTTTCAGGAAACACCATACATTTCTCCCGAGTGTCTGTTGGCAATTTACATCCCGCCCATCAGCATAACAAGGCTCCCAGTTCTCCATGGCCTGTCCTGCCTTTCTGGATTTTACACTTTTTTCAGATGGCCCTTTTGACCGGGGGGAAGTGAGACTTCATTGCAGTGCAGATTTCCTTTGCAAGCTTGCTTGGTTGGCCAAAAAGGGCGTATGCGTTTTTTCCTGAATATATTCAGGAAAAAACGCATACGCCCTTTTTGGCCAAGTGCATCATTGTGGACGTTCTGCCTCTTTTCCTATGCTTTCAATGCAATTTCAGTCTACCTCCTGAAATCGGTTTCCTGCAATGCTGCCCCGCTTTCAAGTCCTCTTGGCAGCCTTACTTCAGTCTATTTTTGGACGATAGCTGTCATTTATAACTCTGCAGGTTTGTGAATTACAGTGCCCCTGAGCTCCTTTCTTCAACTCGCTTTCTTGTGACCTGGCCGCAACACCGCAGGATGGCTTCAGGCCCTAATCTAGTTCTGGCACGGCACGCTGAGCCTTTGGTTATTTCCTCCTCCTGGTGGGAAATGAGAGTTAAATTTGCCCGTCCAGACACCTCCAGCTAGCCTCTCATTGGTTCTCGCTATTCCTGTTCATCTTCCGCAGAAATTGCAAACTGGGCCAAACAGGAGGTTAAAGGCGCTGACTCTCCAAGTGGGGAGAGTGTTAGTAAAGCGTCTGGAATGTTGCACCCGAGTACCAGGGGAGGAAAACTGAGACATATTTGAACACGTCTCCCGATCACATGGTTGATCATACTCCGGGTTCCACATGCATGCTTTAGCTGAAGGAAGAATACCTAAAACCTGGGTAGTTGAAACCCGTGGAATGGGTACCATGCAATATGACTTCAAAGGGTCTTCATTTGCTCACCGAACCTCTCCAATCCTATCACTGCTGCGTTTATGCCCCTGTACACATGCTTGATTCTCTTTCGGAGACATAGCAATCTATAGGTTTTACGATACTTACTAGTCAGGTACATTCTTAGGCATTTAATATGCGGTGTTGAGTCCATTTCGTTGAGCAAGGAGTAGCTCTTGTCTATTCCATATTTGACTTAAGGACTTTATCTGTGCTCATTTCAGTCTCTGCTTTTATGCAGCACCCCAACTCACCTTTCCCCTTAAGCAAGCATAAGTTGGTTTTCTAAATTTGAGACCCTGTTCTGTTCTGTAATTCAGTTCCTGTGTAGCCAAGTTTACATTCCGTGTATTACTGATATCTTATGATGTTTCTTTTTCTGTGTGACTTATTTCAGTTAGAATCATCATACCTGAATCCACTCATTGTGCTGCTAAGGGCCTGATGACATAGATTTCATTGCTGAGTGATATTGCTTTGTAAGTGAATACCACAACTTCTTTATCCATTTTTCACTTTCTGTGATGTTGAACTTGTACTGTAAACGATTTTCTTGTAAACAGAGGGGTCCCAAACTTTGGGGTGGCTGTGTCTTTTTGATTTTAATTTCCCTAAGCTATAGGACCATAAGTGGCAGTGCCCTAGGCTCTGTTGCTTTGTTTTTTAGATGTTTCAGGAAACACCATACATTTCTCCCGAGTGTCTGTTGGCAATTTACATCCCGCCCATCAGCATAACAAGGCTCCCAGTTCTCCATGGCCTGTCCTGCCTTTCTGGATTTTACACTTTTTTCAGTTGGCCCTTTTGACCGGGGGGAAGTGAGACTTCATTGCAGTGCAGATTTCCTTTGCAAGCTTGCTTGGTTGGCCAAAAAGGGCGTATGCGTTTTTTCCTGAATATATTCAGGAAAAAACGCATACGCCCTTTTTGGCCAAGTGCATCATTGTGGACGTTCTGCCTCTTTTCCTATGCTTTCAATGCAATTCCAGTCTACCTCCTGAAATCGGTTTCCTGCAATTCTGCCCCGCTTTCAAGTCCTCTTGGCAGCCTTACTTCAGTCTATTTTTGGACGATAGCTGTCATTTATAACTCTGCAGGTTTGTGAATTACAGTGCCCCTGAGCTCCTTTCTTCAACTCGCTTTCTTGTGAGCTGGCCGCAACACCGCAGGATGGCTTCAGGCCCTAATCTGGTTCCGGCCCGGCATGCTGAGCCTTTGGTTAATTCCTCTTCCTGGTGGGAAATGAGAGTTAAATTTGCCCGTCCAGACACCTCCAGCTAGCCTCTCATTGGTTCTCGCTATTCCTGTTCATCTTCCGCAGAAATTGCAAACTGGGCCAAACAGGAGGTTAAAGGCGCTGACTCTCCAAGTGGGGAGAGTGTTAGTAAAGCGTCTGGAATGTTGCACCCGAATACCAGGGGAGGAAAACTGAGACATATTTGAACACGTCTCCCGTTCACATGGTTGATTATACTTGGGTTCCACATGCATGTTTTAGCTGAAGGAAGAATACCTTAAACCTGGAGAGTTGAGACCCGTGGAATGGGTACCATGCAATATGACTTCAAAGGGTCTTCATTTGCTCACCGAACCTCTCCAATCCTATCACTGCTGCGTTTATGCCCCTGTACACATGCTTGATTCTCTTTTGGAGACATAGCAATCCATAGGTTTTACGATACTTACTAGTCAGGTACATTCTTAGGCGTTTAATATGCGGTGTTGAGTCCATTTCGTTGAGCAAGGAGTAGCTCTTGTCTATTTCATATTTGACTTAAGGAACTTTATCTGTGCTCATTTCAATCTCTGGTTTTATGCAGCACCCCAACTCACCTTTACCCTTAAGCAAGCATAAGTTGTTTTTCTAAATTTGAGACCCTGTTCTGTTCTGTAATTCAGTTCCTGTGTAGCCAAGTTTACATTCCGTGTATTACTGATATCTTATGATGTTTCTTTTTCTGTGTGACTTATTTCAGTTAGAATCATCATACCTGAATCCACTCATTGTGCTGCTAAGGGCCTGATGACATAGATTTCATTGCTGAGTGATATTGCTTTGTAAGTGAATACCACAACTTCTTTATCCATTTTTCACTTTCTGCGATGTTGAACTTGTACTGTAAACGAGGTTCTTGTAAACAGAGCCGTTCCAAACTTTGGGGTGGCTGTGTCTTTTTGATTTTAATTTCCCTAAGCTATAGGACCATAAGTGGAAGTGCCCTAGGCTCTGTTGCTTTGTTTTTTAGATGTTTCAGGAAACACCATACACTTCTCCCAAGTGTCTGTTGGCAATTTACATCCCACCAATCAGCATAACAAGGCTCCCAGTTCTCCATGGCCTGTCCTGCCTTTCTGGATTTTACACTTTTTTCAGATGGCCCTTTTGACCGGGGGGAAGTGAGACTTCATTGTAGTGCAGATTTCCTTTGCAAGCTTGCTTGGTTGGCCAAAAAGGGCGTATGCGTTTTTTCCTGAATATATTCAGGAAAAAACGCATACGCCCTTTTTGGCCAAGTGCATCATTGTGGACGTTCTGCCTCTTTTCCTATGCTTTCAATGCAATTCCAGTCTACCTCCTGAAATCGGTTTCCTGCAATTCTGCCCCGCTTTCAAGTCCTCTTGGCAGCCTTACTTCAGTCTATTTTTGGACGATAGCTGTCATTTATAACTCTGCAGGTTTGTGAATTACAGTGCCCCTGAGCTCCTTTCTTCAACTCGCTTTCTTGTGACCTGGCCGCAACACCGCAGGATGGCTTCAGGCCCTAATCTTGTTCCGGCACGGCATGCTGAGCCTTTGGTTAATTCCTCTTCCTGGTGGGAAATGAGAGTTAAATTTGCCCGTCCAGACACCTCCAGCTAGCCTCTCATTGGTTCTCGCTATTCCTGTTCATCTTCCGCAGAAATTGCAAACTGGGCCAAACAGGAGGTTAAAGGCGCTGACTCTCCAAGTGGGGAGAGTGTTAGTAAAGCGTCTGGAATGTTGCACCCGAGTACCAGGGGAGGAAAACTGAGACATATTTGAACACGTCTCCCGTTCACATGGTTGATTATACTTGGGTTCCACATGCATGTTTTAGCTGAAGGAAGAATACCTTAAACCTGGAGAGTTGAGACCCGTGGAATGGGTACCATGCAATATGACTTCAAAGGGTCTTCATTTGCTCACCGAACCTCTCCAATCCTATCACTGCTGCGTTTATGCCCCTGTACACATGCTTGATTCTCTTTTGGAGACATAGCAATCCATAGGTTTTACGATACTTACTAGTCAGGTACATTCTTAGGCGTTTAATATGCGGTGTTGAGTCCATTTCGTTGAGCAAGGAGTAGCTCTTGTCAATTTCATATTTGACTTAAGGAACTTTATCTGTGCTCATTTCAATCTCTGGTTTTATGCAGCACCCCAACTCACCTTTACCCTTAAGCAAGCATAAGTTGTTTTTCTAAATTTGAGACCCTGTTCTGTTCTGTAATTCAGTTCCTGTGTAGCCAAGTTTACATTCCATGTATTACTGATATCTTATGATGTTTCTTTTTCTGTGTGACTTATTTCAGTTAGAATCATCATACCTGAATCCACTCATTGTGCTGCTAAGGGCCTGATGACATAGATTTCATTGCTGAGTGATATTGCTTTGTAAGTAAATACCACAACTTCTTTATCCATTTTTCACTTTCTGCGATGTTGAACTTGTACTGTAAACGAGGTTCTTGTAAACAGAGGCGTCCCAAACTTTGGGGTGGCTGTGTCTTTTTGATTTTAATTTCCCTAAGCTATAGGACCATAAGTGGCAGTGCCCTAGGCTCTGTTGCTTTGTTTTTTAGATGTTTCAGGAAACACCATACACTTCTCCCAAGTGTATGTTGGCAATTTACATCCCGCCCATCAGCATAAGAAGGCTCCCAGTTCTCCATGGCCTGTCCTGCCTTTCTGGATTTTACACTTTTTTCAGATGGCCCTTTTGACCGGGGGGAAGTGAGACTTCATTGTAGTGCAGATTTCCTTTGCAAGCTTGCTGGGTTGGCCAAAAAGGGCGTATGCGTTTTTTCCTGAATATATTCAGGAAAAAACGCATACGCCCTTTTTGGCCAAGTGCATCATTGTGGACGTTCTGCCTCTTTTCCTATGCTTTCAATGCAATTCCAGTCTACCTCCTGAAATCGGTTTCCTGCAATTCTGCCCCGCTTTCAAGTCCTCTTGGCAGCCTTACTTCAGTCTATTTTTGGACGATAGCTGTCATTTATAACTCTGCAGGTTTGTGAATTACAGTGCCCCTGAGCTCCTTTCTTCAACTCGCTTTCTTGTGACCTGGCCGCAACACCACAGGATGGCTTCAGGCCCTAATCTGGTTCTGGACCGGCATGCTGAGCCTTTGGTTAATTCCTCTTCCTGGTGGGAAATGAGAGTTAAATTTGCCCGTCCAGACACCTCCAGCTAGCCTCTCATTGGTTCTCGCTATTCCTGTTCATCTTCCGCAGAAATTGCAAACTGGGCCAAACAGGAGGTTAAAGGCGCTGACTCTCCAAGTGGGAAGAGTGTTAGTAAAGCGTCTGGAATGTTGCACCCGAGTACCAGGGGAGGAAAACTGAGACATATTTGAACACGTCTCCCGTTCACATGGTTGATCATACTTGGGTTCCACATGCATGTTTTAGCTGAAGGAAGAATACCTTAAACCTGGAGAGTTGAGACCCGTGGAATGGGTACCATGCAATATGACTTCAAAGGGTCTTCATTTGCTCACCGAACCTCTCCAATCCTATCACTGCTGCGTTTATGCCCCTGTACACATGCTTGATTCTCTTTCGGAGACATAGCAATCCATAGGTTTTACGATACTTACTAGTCAGGTACATTCTTAGGTGTTTAATATGCGGTGTTGAGTCAATTTCGTTGAGCAAGGAGTAGCTCTTGTCTATTCC
Organism: Delphinus delphis; assembly: GCF_949987515.2. Lineage (NCBI taxonomy): Eukaryota > Metazoa > Chordata > Mammalia > Artiodactyla > Delphinidae > Delphinus > Delphinus delphis. The sequence goes on from NW_027192659.1 coordinate 2,661,086, forward strand.
ATATTTGACTTAAGGAACTTTATCTGTGCTCATTTCAATCTCTGGTTTTATGCAGCACCCCAACTCACCTTTACCCTTAAGCAAGCATATGTTGGTTTTCTAAATTTGAGACCCTGTTCTGTTCTGTAATTCAGTTCCTGTGTAGCCAAGTTTACATTCCGTGTATTACTGATATCTTATGATGTTTCTTTTTCTGTGTGACTTATTTCAGTTTGAGTCATCATACCTGAATCCACTCATTGTGATGCTAAGGGCCTGATGACATAGATTTCAGTGCTGAGTGATATTGCTTTGTAAGTAAATACCACAACTTCTTTATCCATTTTTCACTTTCTGCGATGTTGAACTTGTACTGTAAACGAGGTTCTTGTAAACAGAGCCGTCCCAAACTTTGGGGTGGCTGTGTCTTTTTGATTTTAATTTCCCTAAGCTATAGGACCATAAGTGGCAGTGCCCTAGGCTCTGTTGCTTTTTTTTTAGATGTTTCAGGAAACACCATACACTTCTCCCGAGTGGTTGTTGGCAATTTACATCCCGCCCATCACCATAACAAGGCTCCCAGTTCTCCATGGCCTGTCCTGCCTTTCTGGATTTTACACTCTTTTCAGATGGCCCTTTTGACCGGGGGGAAGTGAGACTTCATTGTAGTGCAGATTTCCTTTGCAAGCTTGCTTGGTTGGCCAAAAAGAGCGTATGCGTTTTTTCCTGAATATATTCAGGAAAACACGCATACGCCCTTTTTGGCCAAGTGCATCATTGTGGACGTTCTGCCTCTTTTCCTATGCTTTCAATGCAATTCCAGTCTACCTCCTGAAATCGGTTTCCTGCAATTCTGCCCCGCTTTCAAGTCCTCTTGGCAGCCTTACTTCAGTCTATTTTTGGACGATAGCTGTCATTTATAACTCTGCAGGTTTGTGAATTACAGTGCCCCTGAGCTCCTTTCTTCAACTCGCTTTCTTGTGACCTGGCCGCAACACCGCAGGATGGCTTCAGGCCCTAATCTGGTTCCGGCACGGCACGCTGAGCCTTTGGTTATTTCCTCTTCCTGGTGGGAAATGAGAGTTAAATTTGCCCGTCCAGACACGTTCAGCTAGCCTCTCATTGGTTCTCGCTATTCCTGTTCATCTTCCGCAGAAATTGCAAACTGGGCCAAACAGGAGGTTAAAGGCGCTGACTCTCCAAGTGGGGAGAGTGTTAGTAAAGCGTCTGGAATGTTGCACCCGAGTACCAGGGGAGGAAAACTGAGACATATTTGAACACGTCTCCCGTTCACATGGTTGATCATACTTGGGTTCCACATGCATGTTTTAGCTGAAGGAAGAATACCTTAAACCTGGAGAGTTGAGACCCGTGGAATGGGTACCATGCAATATGACTTCAAAGGGTCTTCATTTGCTCACCGAACCTCTCCAATCCTATCACTGCTGCGTTTATGCCCCTGAACACATGCTTGATTCTCTTTCGGAGACATAGCAATCCATAGGTTGTACGATACTTACTAGTCAGGTACATTCTTAGGCATTTAATATGCGGTGTTGAGTCCATTTCGTTGAGCAAGGAGTAGCTCTTGTCTATTCCATATTTGACTTAAGGAACTTTATCTGTGCTCATTTCAATCTCTGGTTTTATGCAGCACCCCAACTCACCTTTAACCTTAAGCAAGCATAAGTTGGTTTTCTAAATTTGAGACCCTGTTCTGTTCTGTAATTCAGTTCCTGTGTAGCCAAGTTTACATTCCGTATATTACTGATATCTTATGATGTTTCTTTTTCTGTGTGACTTATTTCAGTTAGAATCATCATACCTGAATCCACTCATTGTGATGCTAAGGGCCTGATGACATAGATTTCATTGCTGAGTGATATTGCTTTGTAAGTGAATACCACAACTTCTTTATCCATTTTTCACTTTCTGCGATGTTGAACTTGTACTGTAAACGAGGTTCTTGTAAACAGAGGCGTCCCAAACTTTGGGGTGGCTGTGTCTTTTTGATTTTTATTTCCCTAAGCTATAGGACCATAAGTGGAAGTGCCCTAGGCTCTGTTGCTTTGTTTTTTAGATGTTTCAGGAAACACCATACACTTCTCCGGAGTGGTTGTTGGCAATTTACATCCCGCCCATCAGCATAACAAGGCTCCCAGTTCTCCATGGCCTGTCCTGCCTTTCTGGATTTTACACTTTTTTCAGATGGCCCTTTTGACCGGGGGGAAGTGAGACTTCATTGTAGTGCAGATTTCCTTTGCAAGCTTGCTTGGTTGGTCAAAAAGACCGTATGCGTTTTTTCCTGAATATATTCGGGAAAAAACGCATACGCCCTTTTTGGCCAAGTGCATCATTGTGGACGTTCTGCCTCTTTTCCTATGCTTTCAATGCAATTCCAGTCTACCTCCTGAAATCGGTTTCCTGCAATTCTGCCCCGCTTTCAAGTCCTCTTGGCAGCCTTACTTCAGTCTATTTTTGGACGATAGCTGTCATTTATAACTCTGCAGGTTTGTGAATTACAGTGCCCCTGAGCTCCTTTCTTCAACTTGCTTTCTTGTGACCTGGCCGCAACACCGCAGGATGGCTTCAGGCCCTAATCTGGTTCCGGCACGGCACGCTGAGCCTTTGGTTATTTCCTCTTCCTGGTGGGAAATGAGAGTTAAATTTGCCCGTCCAGACACCTTCAGCTAGCCTCTCATTGGTTCTCGCTATTCCTGTTCATCTTCCGCAGAAATTGCAAACTGGGCCAAACAGGAGGTTAAAGGCGCTGACTCTCCAAGTGGGGAGAGTGTTAGTAAAGCGTCTGGAATGTTGCACCCGAGTACCAGGGGAGGAAAACTGAGACATATTTGAACACGTCTCCCGATCACATGGTTGATCATACTCTAGGTTCCACATGCATGTTTTAGCTGAAGGAAGAATACCTTAAACCTGGGTAGTTGAAACCCGTGGAATGGGTACCATGCAATATGACTTCAAAGGGTCTTCATTTGCTCACCGAACCTCTCCAATCCTATCACTGCTGCGTTTATGCCCCTGTACACATGCTTGATTCTCTTTCGGAGACATAGCAATCCATAGGTTTTAAGATACTTACTAGTCAGGTACATTCTTAGGCGTTTAATATGGGGTGTTGAGTCCATTTCGTTGAGCAAGGAGTAGCTCTTGTCTCTTCCATATTTGACTTAAGGAACTTTATCTGTGCTCATTTCAATCTCTGGTTTTATGCAGCACCCCAACTCACCTTTACCCTTAAGCAAGCATAAGTTGGTTTTCTAAATTTGAGACCCTGTTCTGTTCTGTAATTCAGTTCCTGTGTAGCCAAGTTTCCATTCCGTGTATTACTGATATCTTATGATGTTTCTTTTTCTGCGTGACTTATTTCAGATAGAATCATCATACCTGAATCCACTCATTGTGCTGCTAAGGGCCTGATGACACAGATTTCATTGCTGAGTGATATTGCTTTGTAAGTAAATACCACAACTTCTTTATCCATTTTTCACTTTCTGCGATGTTGAACTTGTACTGTAAACGAGGTTCTTGTAAACAGAGCCATTCCAAACTTTGGGGTGGCTGTGTCTTTTTGATTTTTATTTCCCTAAGCTATAGGACCATAAGTGGAAGTGCCCTAGGCTCTGTTGCTTTGTTTTTTAGATGTTTCAGGAAACACCATACACTTCTCCCGAGTGGTTGTTGGCAATTTACATCCCGCCCATCAGCATAACAAGGCTCCCAGTTCTCCATGGCCTGTCCTGCCTTTCTGGATTTTACACTTTTTTCAGATGGCCCTTTTGACCGGGGGGAAGTGAGACTTCATTGTAGTGCAGATTTCCTTTGCAAGCTTGCTTGGTTGGTCAAAAAGGGCGTATGCGTTTTTTCCTGAATATATTCGGGAAAAAACGCATACGCCCTTTTTGGCCAAGTGCATCATTGTGGACGTTCTGCCTCTTTTCCTATGCTTTCAATGCAATTCCAGTCTACCTCCTGAAATCGGTTTCCTGCAATTCTGCCCCGCTTTCAAGTCCTCTTGGCAGCCTTACTTCAGTCTATTTTTGGACGATAGCTGTCATTTATAACTCTGCAGGTTTGTGAATTACAGTGCCCCTGAGCTCCTTTCTTCAACTTGCTTTCTTGTGACCTGGCCGCAACACCGCAGGATGGCTTCAGGCCCTAATCTGGTTCCGGCACGGCACGCTGAGCCTTTGGTTATTTCCTCTTCCTGGTGGGAAATGAGAGTTAAATTTGCCCGTCCAGACACCTTCAGCTAGCCTCTCATTGGTTCTCGCTATTCCTGTTCATCTTCCGCAGAAATTGCAAACTGGGCCAAACAGGAGGTTAAAGGCGCTGACTCTCCAAGTGGGGAGAGTGTTAGTAAAGCGTCTGGAATGTTGCACCCGAGTACCAGGGGAGGAAAACTGAGACATATTTGAACACGTCTCCCGTTCACATGGTTGATCATACTTGGGTTCCACATGCATGTTTTAGCTGAAGGAAGAATACCTTAAACCTGGAGAGTTGAGACCTGTGGAATGGGTACCATGCAATATGACTTCAAAGGGTCTTCATTTGCTCACCGAACCTCTCCAATCCTATCACTGCTGCGTTTATGCCCCTGTACACATGCTTGATTCTCTTTCGGAGACATAGCAATCTATAGGTTTTACGATACTTACTAGTCAGGTACATTCTTTAGCGTTTAATATGCGGTGTTGAGTCCATTTCGTTGAGCAAGGAGTAGCTCTTGTCTATTCCATATTTGACTTAAGGAACTTTATCTGTGCTCATTTCAATCTCTGGTTTTATGCAGCACCCCAACTCACCTTTACCCTTAAGCAAGCATAAGTTGGTTTTCTAAATTTGAGACCCTGTTCTGTTCTGTAATTCAGTTCCTGTGTAGCCAAGTTTACATTCCGTATATTACTGATATCTTATGATGTTTCTTTTTCTGTGTGACTTATTTCAGTTAGAATCATCATACCTGAATCCACTCATTGTGATGCTAAGGGCCTGATGACATAGATTTCATTGCTGAGTGATATTGCTTTGTAAGTAAATACCACAACTTCTTTATCCATTTTTCACTTTCTGCGATGTTGAACTTGTACTGTAAACGAGGTTCTTGTAAACAGAGGCGTCCCAAACTTTGGGGTGGCTGTGTCTTTTTGATTTTAATTTCCCTAATCTATAGGACCATAAGTGGCAGTGCCCTACGCTCTGTTGCTTTGTTTTTTAGATGTTTCAGGAAACACCATACACTTCTCCCGAGTGTCTGTTGGCAATTTACATCCCGCCCATCAGTATAACAAGGCTCCCAGTTCTCAATGGCCTGTTGCCTTTCTGGATTTTACACTTTTTTCAGATGGCCCTTTTGACCGGGGGGAAGTGAGACTTCATTGTAGTGCAGATTTCCTTTGCAAGCTTGCTTGGCTGGCCAAAAAGGGCGTATGCGTTTTTTCCTGAATATATTCAGGAAAAAACGCATACGCCCTTTTTGGCCAAGTGCATCATTGTGGACGTTCTGCCTCTTTTCCTATGCTTTCAATGCAATTCCAGTCTACCTTCTGAAATTGGTTTCCTGCAATTCTGCCCCGCTTTCAAGTCCTCTTGGCAGCCTTACTTCAGTCTATTTTTGGACGATAGCTGTCATTTATAACTCTGCAGGTTTGTGAATTACAGTGCCCCTGAGCTCCTTTCTTCAACTCGATTTCTTGTGACCTGGCCGAAACACCGCAGGATGGCTTCAGGCCCTAATCTGGTTCCGGCCCGGCACGCTGAGCCTTTGGTTAATTCCTCTTCCTGGTGGGAAATGAGAGTTAAATTTGCCCGTCCAGACACCTCCAGCTAGCCTCTCATTGGTTCTCGCTATTCCTGTTCATCTTCCGCAGAAATTGCAAACTGGGCCAAGCAGGAGGTTAAAGGGACTGACTCTCCAAGTAGGGAGAGTGTTAGTAAAGCGTCTGGAATGTTGCACCCGAGTACCAGGGGAGGAAAACTGAGACATATTTGAACACGTCTCCCGATCACATGGTTGATCATACTCTAGGTTCCACATGCATGTTTTAGCTGAAGGAAGAATACCTTAAACCTGGGTAGTTGAAACCCGTGGAATGGGTACCATGCAATATGACTTCAAAGGGTCTTCATTTGCTCACCGAACCTCTCCAATCCTATCACTGCTGCGTTTATGCCCCTGTACACATGCTTGATTCTCTTTCGGAGACATAGCAATCCATAGGTTTTAAGATACTTACTAGTCAGGTACATTCTTAGGCGTTTAATATGGGGTGTTGAGTCCATTTCGTTGAGCAAGGAGTAGCTCTTGTCTATTCCATATTTGGCTTAAGGAACTTTATCTGTGCTCATTTCAATCTCTGGTTTTATGCAGCACCCCAACTCACCTTTACCCTTAAGCAAGAATAAGTTGGTTTTCTAAATTTGAGACCCTGTTCTGTTCTGTAATTCAGTTCCTGTGTAGCCAAGTTTCCATTCCGTGTATTACTGATATCTTATGATGTTTCTTTTTCTGTGTGACTTATTTCAGTTAGAATCATCATACCTGAATCCACTCATTGTGCTGCTAAGGGCCTGATGACACAGATTTCATTGCTGAGTGATATTGCTTTGTAAGTAAATACCACAACTTCTTTATACATTTTTCACTTTCTGCGATGTTGAACTTGTACTGTAAACGAGGTTCTTGTAAACAGAGCCATTCCAAACTTTGGGGTGGCTGTGTCTTTTTGATTTTAATTTCCCTAAGCTATAGGACCATAAGTGGAAGTGCCCTAGGTTCTGTTGCTTTGTTTTTTAGATGTTTCAGGAAACACCATACACTTCTCCCGAGTGGTTGTTGGCAATTTACATCCCGCCCATCAGCATAACAAGGCTCCCAGTTCTCCATGGCCAGTCCTGCCTTTCTGGATTTTACACTTTTTACAGATGGCCCTTTGACCAAGGGGAAGTGAGACTTCATTGTAGTGCAGATTTCCTTTGCAAGCTTGCTTGGTTGGCCAAAAAGGGCGTATGCGTTTTTTCCTGAATATATTCAGGAAAAAACGCATACGCCCTTTTTGGCCAAGTGCATCATTGTGGACGTTCTGCCTCTTTTCCTATGCTTTCAATGCAATTCCAGTCTACCTCCTGAAATCGGTTTCCTGCAATTCTGCCCCGCTTTCAAGTCCTCTTGGCAGCCTTACTTCAGTCTATTTTTGGACGATAGCTGTCATTTATAACTCTGCAGGTTTGTGAATTACAGTGCCCCTGAGCTCCTTTCTTCAACTCGCTTTCTTTTGAGCTGGCCGCAACACCGCAGGATGGCTTCAGGCCTTAATCTGGTTCCGGTATGGCACGCTGAGCCTTTGGTTAATTCCTCTTCCTGGTGGGAAATGAGAGTTAAATTTGCCCGTCCAGACACCTCCAGCTAGCCTCTCATTGGTTCTCGCTATTCCTGTTCATCTTCCGCAGAAATTGCAAACTGGGCCAAACAGGAGGTTAAAGGCGCTGACTCTCCAAGTGGGGAGAGTGTTAGTAAAGCGTCTGGAATGTTGCACCCGAGTACCAGGGGAGGAAAACTGAGACATATTTGAACACGTCTCCCGTTCACATGGTTGATCATACTTGGGTTCCACATGCATGTTTTAGCTGAAGGAAGAATACCTTAAACCTGGAGAGTTGAGACCCGTGGAATGGGTACCATGCAATATGACTTCAAAGGGTCTTCATTTGCTCACCGAACCTCTCCAATCCTATCACTGCTGCGTTTATGCCCCTGTACACATGCTTGATTCTCTTTCGGAGACATAGCAATCCATAGGTTTTACGATACTTACTAGTCAGGGACATTTTAGGCGTTTAATATGCGGTTTTGAGTCCATTTCGTTGAGCAAGGAGTAGCTCTTGTCTATTCCATATTTGACTTAAGGAACTTCATCTGTGCTCATTTAAATCTCTGGTTTTATGCAGCACCCCAACTCACCTTTCCCCTTAAGCAAGCATAAGTTGGTTTTCTAAATTTGAGGCCCTGTTCTGTTCTGTAATTCAGTTCCTGTGTAGCCAAGTTTACATTCCGTGTATTAGTGATATCTTATGATGTTTCTTTTTCTGTGTGACTTATTTCAGTTAGAATCATCATACCTGAATCCACTCATTGTGATGCTAAGGGCCTGATGACATACATTTCATTGCTGAGTGATATTGCTTTGTAAGTAAATACCACAACTTCTTTATCCATTTTTCACTTTCTGCGATGTTGAACTTGTACTGTAAACGAGGTTCTTGTAAACAGAGGCGTCCCAAACATTGGGGTGGCTGTGTATTTTTGATTTTAATTTCCCTAAGCTATAGGACCATAAGTGGCAGTGCCCTAGGCTCTGTTGCTTTGTTTTTTAGATGTTTCAGGAAACACCATACACTTCTCCCGAGTGTCTGTTGGCAATTTACATCCCGCCCATCAGCATAACAAGGCTCCCAGTTCTCCATGGCCAGTCCTGCCTTTCTGGATTTTACACTTTTTTCAGTTGGCCCTTTTGACCGGGGGGAAGTGAGACTTCATTGTAGTGCAGATTTCCTTTGCAAGCTTGCTTGGTTGGCCAAAAAGGGCGTATGCGTTTTTTCCTGAATATATTCAGGAAAAAACGTATACGCCCTTTTTGGCCAAGTGCATCATTGTGGACGTTCTGCCTCTTTTCCTATGCTTTCAATGCAATTCCAGTCTACCTCCTGAAATCGGTTTCCTGCAATGCTGCCCCGCTTTCAAGTCCTCTTGGCAGCCTTACTTCAGTCTATTTTTGGACGATAGCTGTCATTTATAACTCTGCAGGTTTGTGAATTACAGTGCCCCTGAGCTCCTTTCTTCAACTCGCTTTCTTGTGACCTGGCCGCAACACCGCATGATGGCTTCAGGCCCTAATCTGGTTCCGGCCCGGCATGCTGAGCCTTTGGTTAATTCCTCTTCCTGGTGGGAAATGAGAGTTAAATTTGCCCGTCCAGACACCTCCAGCTAGCCTCTCATTGGTTCTCGCTATTCCTGTTCATCTTCCGCAGAAATTGCAAACTGGGCCAAACAGGAGGTTAAAGGCGCTGACTCTCCAAGTGGGGAGAGTGTTAGTAAAGCGTCTGGAATGTTGCACCCGAATACCAGGGGAGGAAAACTGAGACATATTTGAACACGTCTCCCGTTCACATGGTTGATCATACTTGGGTTCCACATGCATGTTTTAGCTGAAGGAAGAATACCTTAAACCTGGAGAGTTGAGACCCGTGTAATGGGTACCATGCAATATGACTTCAAAGGGTCTTCATTTGCTCACCGAACCTCTCCAATCCTATCACTGCTGCGTTTATACCCCTGTACACATGCTTGATTCTCTTTCGGAGACATAGCAATCCATAGGTTTTACGATACTTACTAGTCAGGTACATTCTTAGGCGTTTAATATGCGGTGTTGAGTCCATTTCGTTGAGCAAGGAGTAGCTCTTGTCTATTTCATATTTGACTTAAGGAACTTTATCTGTGCTCATTTCAATCTCTGGTTTTACGCAGCACCCCAACTCACCTTTACCCTTAAGCAAGCATAAGTTGGTTTTCTAAATTTGAGACCCTGTTCTGTTCTGTAATTCAGTTCCTGTGTAGCCAAGTTTACATTCCGTGTATTACTGATATCTTATGATGTTTCTTTTTCTGTGTGACTTATTTCAGTTAGAATCATCATACCTGAATCCACTCATTGTGATGCTAAGGGCCTGATGACATAGATTTCATTGCTGAGTGATATTGCTTTGTAAGTAAATACCACAACTTCTTTATCCATTTTTCACTTTCTGCGATGTTGAACTTGTACTGTAAACGAGGTTCTTGTAAACAGAGGCGTCCCAAACTTTGGGGTGGCTGTGTCTTTTTGATTTTAATTTCCCTAAGCTATAGGACCATAAGTGGCAGTGCCCTAGGCTCTGTTGCTTTGTTTTTTAGATGTTTCAGGAAACACCATACACTTCTCCCGAGTGTCTGTTGGCAATTTACATCCCGCCCATCAGCATAACAAGGCTCCCAGTTCTCCATGGCCTGTCCTGCCTTTCTGGATTTTACACTTTTTTCAGATGGCCCTTTTGACCGGGAGGAAGTGAGACTTCATTGTAGTGCAGATTTCCTTTGCAAGCTTGCTTGGTTGGCCAAAAAGGGCGTATGCGTTTTTTCCTGAATATATTCAGGAAAAAACGTATACGCCCTTTTTGGCCAAGTGCATCATTGTGGACGTTCTGCCTCTTTTCCTATGCTTTCAATGCAATTCCAGTCTACCTCCTGAAATCGGTTTCCTGCAATGCTGCCCCGCTTTCAAGTCCTCTTGGCAGCCTTACTTCAGTCTATTTTTGGACGATAGCTGTCATTTATAACTCTGCAGGTTTGTGAATTACAGTGCCCCTGAGCTCCTTTCTTCAACTCGCTTTCTTGTGACCTGGCCGCAACACCGCATGATGGCTTCAGGCCCTAATCTGGTTCCGGCCCGGCATGCTGAGCCTTTGGTTAATTCCTCTTCCTGGTGGGAAATGAGAGTTAAATTTGCCCGTCCAGACACCTCCAGCTAGCCTCTCATTGGTTCTCGCTATTCCTGTTCATCTTCCGCAGAAATTGCAAACTGGGCCAAACAGGAGGTTAAAGGCGCTGACTCTCCAAGTGGGGAGAGTGTTAGTAAAGCGTCTGGAATGTTGCACCCGAATACCAGGGGAGGAAAACTGAGACATATTTGAACACGTCTCCCGTTCACATGGTTGATCATACTTGGGTTCCACATGCATGTTTTAGCTGAAGGAAGAATACCTTAAACCTGGAGAGTTGAGACCCGTGTAATGGGTACCATGCAATATGACTTCAAAGGGTCTTCATTTGCTCACCGAACCTCTCCAATCCTATCACTGCTGCGTTTATACCCCTGTTCACATGCTTGATTCTCTTTCGGAGACATAGCAATCCATAGGTTTTACGATACTTACTAGTCAGGTACATTCTTAGGCGTTTAATATGCGGTGTTGAGTCCATTTCGTTGAGCAAGGAGTAGCTCTTGTCTATTTCATATTTGACTTAAGGAACTTTATCTGTGCTCATTTCAATCTCTGGTTTTACGCAGCACCCCAACTCACCTTTACCCTTAAGCAAGCATAAGTTGGTTTTCTAAATTTGAGACCCTGTTCTGTTCTGTAATTCAGTTCCTGTGTAACCAAGTTTACATTCCGTGTATTACTGATATCTTATGATGTTTCTTTTTCTGTGTGACTTATTTCAGTTAGAATCATCATACCTGAATCCACTCATTGTGATGCTAAGGGCCTGATGACATAGATTTCATTGCTGAGTGATATTGCTTTGTAAGTAAATACCACAACTTCTTTATCCATTTTTCACTTTCTGCGATGTTGAACTTGTACTGTAAACGAGGTTCTTGTAAACAGAGGCGTCCCAAACTTTGGGGTGGCTGTGTCTTTTTGATTTTAATTTCCCTAAGCTATAGGACCATAAGTGGCAGTGCCCTAGGCTCTGTTGCTTTGTTTTTTAGATGTTTCAGGAAACACCATACACTTCTCCCGAGTGTCTGTTGGCAATTTACATCCCGCCCATCAGCATAACAAGGCTCCCAGTTCTCCATGGCCTGTCCTGCCTTTCTGGATTTTACACTTTTTTCAGATGGCCCTTTTGACCGGGGGGAAGTGAGACTTCATTGTAGTGCAGATTTCCTTTGCAAGCTTGCTTGGTTGGCCAAAAAGGGCGTATGCGTTTTTTCCTGAATATATTCAGGAAAAAACGCATACGCCCTTTTTGGCCAAGTGCATCATTGTGGACGTTCTGCCTCTTTTCCTATGCTTTCAATGCAATTCCAGTCTACCTCCTGAAATCGGTTTCCTGCAATGCTGCCCCGCTTTCAAGTCCTCTTGGCAGCCTTACTTCAGTCTATTTTTGGACGATAGCTGTCATTTATAACTCTGCAGGTTTGTGAATTACAGTGCCCCTGAGCTCCTTTCTTCAACTCGCTTTCCTGTGACCTGGCCGCAACACCGCAGGATGGCTTCAGGCCCTAATCTGGTTCCGGCCCGGCATGCTGAGCCTTTGGTTAATTCCTCTTCCTGGTGGGAAATGAGAGTTAAATTTGCCCGTCCAGACACCTCCAGCTAGCCTCTCATTGGTTCTTGCTATTCCTGTTCATCTTCCGCAGAAATTGCAAACTGGGCCAAACAGGAGGTTAAAGGGACTGACTCTCCAAGTGGGGAGAGTGTTAGTAAAGCGTCTGGAATGTTGCACCCGAGTACCAGGGGAGGAAAACTGAGACATATTTGAACACGTCTCCCGATCACATGGTTGATCATACTCTGGGTTCCACATGCATGTTTTAGCTGAAGGAAGAATACCTTAAACCTGGGTAGTTGAAACCCGTGGAATGGGTACCATGCAATATGACTTCAAAGGGTCTTCATTTGCTCACCGAATCTCTCCAATCCTATCACTGCTGCGTTTATGCCCCTGTACACATGCTTGATTCTCTTTTGGAGACATAGCAATCCATAGGTTTTACGATACTTACTAGTCAGGTACATTCTTAGGCGTTTAATATGCGGTGTTGAGTCCATTTCGTTGAGCAAGGAGTAGCTCTTGTCTATTCCATATTTGACTTAAGGAACTTTATCTGTGCTCATTTCAATCTCTGGTTTTATGCAGCACCCCAACTCACCTTTACCCTTAAGCAAGCATAAGTTGGTTTTCTAAATTTGAGACCCTGTTCTGTTCTGTAATTCAGTTCCTGTGTAGCCAAGTTTACATTCCGTGTATTACTGATATCTTATGATGTTTCTTTTTCTGTGTGACTTAGTTCAGTTAGAATCATCATACCTGAATCCACTCATTGTGATGCTAAGGGCCTGATGACATAGATTTCATTGCTGAGTGATATTGCTTTGTAAGTAAATACCACAACTTTATCCATTTTTCACTTTCTGCGATGTTGAACTTGTACTGTAAATGAGGTTCTTGTAAACAGAGGCATCCCAAACTTTGGGGTGGCTGTGTCTTTTTCATTTTAATTTCCCTAAGCTATAGGACCATAAGTGGCAGTTCCCTAGGCTCTGTTGCTTTGTTTTTTAGATGTTTCAGGAAACACCATACACTTCTCCGGAGTGGTTGTTGGCAATTTACATCCCGCCCATCAGCATAACAAGGCTCCCAGTTCTCCATGGCCTGTCCTGCCTTTCTGGATTTTACACTTTTTTCAGATGGCCCTTTTGACCGGGGGGAAGTGAGACTTCATTGTAGTGCAGATTTCCTTTGCAAGCTTGCTTGGTTGGCCAAAAAGGGTGTATGCGTTTTTTCCTGAATATATTCAGGAAAAAACGCATACGCCCTTTTTGGCCAAGTGCATCATTGTGGACGTTCTGCCTCTTTTCCTATGCTTTCAATGCAATTCCAGTCTACCTCATGAAATCGGTTTCCTGCAATTCTGCCCCGCTTTCAAGTCCTCTTGGCAGCCTTACTTCAGTCTATTTTTGGACGATAGCTGTCATTTATAACTCTGCAGGTTTGTGAATTACAGTGCCCCTGAGCTCCTTTCTTCAACTCGCTTTCTTGTGACCTGGCCGCAACACCGCAGGATGGCTTCAGGCCTAATCTGGTTCCGGCCCGGCATGCTGAGCCTTTGGTTAATTCCTCTTCCTGGTGGGAAATGAGAGTTAAATTTGCCCGTCCAGACACCTCCAGCTAGCCTCTCATTGGTTCTCGCTATTCCTGTTCATCTTCCGCAGAAATTGCAAACTGGGCCAAACAGGAGGTTAAAGGGACTGACTCTCCAAGTGGGGAGAGTGTTAGTAAAGCGTCTGGAATGTTGCACCCGAGTACCAGGGTACGAAACCTGAGACATATTTGAACACGTCTCCTGATCACATGGTTGATCATACTCTAGGTTCCACATGCATGTTTTAGCTGAAGGAAGAATACCTTAAACCTGGGTAGTTGAAACCCGTGGAATGGGTACCATGCAATATGACTTCAAAGGGTCTTCATTTGCTCACCGAACCTCTCCAATCCTATCACTGCTGCGTTTATGCCCCTGTACACATGCTTGATTCTCTTTCGGAGACATAGCAATCCATAGGTTTTAAGATACTTACTAGTCAGGTACATTCTTAGGCGTTTAATATGGGGTGTTGAGTCCATTTCGTTGAGCAAGGAGTAGCTCTTGTCTATTCCATATTTGGCTTAAGGAACTTTATCTGTGCTCATTTCAATCTCTGGTTTTATGCAGCACCCCAACTCACCTTTACCCTTAAGCAAGCATAAGTTGGTTTTCTAAATTTGAGACCCTGTTCTGTTCTGTAATTCAGTTCCTGTGTAGCCAAGTTTCCATTCCGTGTATTACTGATATCTTATGATGTTTCTTTTTCTGTGTGACTTATTTCAGATAGAATCATCATACCTGAATCCACTCATTGTGCTGCTAAGTGCCTGATGACACAGATTTCATTGCTGAGTGATATTGCTTTGTAAGTAAATACCACAACTTCCTTATCCATTTTTCACTTTCTGCGATGCTGAACTTGTACTGTAAACGAGGTTCTTGTAAACAGAGCCGTTCCAAACTTTGGGGTGGCTGTGTCTTTTTGATTTTAATTTCCCTAAGCTATAGGACCATAAGTGGAAGTGCCCTAGGTTCTGTTGCTTTGTTTTTTAGATGTTTCAGGAAACACCATACACTTCTCCCGAGTGGTTGTTGGCAATTTACATCCCGCCCATCAGCATAACAAGGCTCCCAGTTCTCCATGGCCTGTCCTGCCTTTCTGGATTTTACATTTTTTTCAGATGGCCCTTTTGACCGGGGGGAAGTGAGACTTCATTGTAGTGCAGATTTCCTTTGCAAGCTTGCTTAGTTGGCCAAAAAAGGGCGTATGCGTTTTTTCCTGAATATATTCAGGAAAAAACGCATACGCCCTTTTTGGCCAAGTGCATCATTGTGGACGTTCTGCCTCTTTTCCTATGCTTTCAATGCAATTCCAGTCTACCTCCTGAAATCGGTTTCCTGCAATTCTGCCCCGCTTTCAAGTCCTCTTGGCAGCCTTACTTCAGTCTATTTTTGGACGATAGCTGTCATTTATAACTCTGCAGGTTTGTGAATTACAGTGCCCCTGAGCTCCTTTCTTCAACTTGCTTTCTTGTGACCTGGCCGCAACACCGCAGGATGGCTTCAGGCCCTAATCTGGTTCCGGCACGGCACGCTGAGCCTTTGGTTATTTCCTCTTCCTGGTGGGAAATGAGAGTTAAATTTGCCCGTCCAGACACCTTCAGCTAGCCTCTCATTGGTTCTCGCTATTCCTGTTCATCTTCCGCAGAAATTGCAAACTGGGCCAAACAGGAGGTTAAAGGCGCTGACTCTCCAAGTGGGGAGAGTGTTAGTAAAGCGTCTGGAATGTTGCACCCGAGTACCAGGGGAGGAAAACTGAGACATATTTGAACACGTCTCCCGTTCACATGGTTGATCATACTTGGGTTCCACATGCATGTTTTAGCTGAAGGAAGAATACCTTAAACCTGGAGAGTTGAGACCCGTGGAATGGGTACCATGCAATATGACTTCAAAGGGTCTTCATTTGCTCACCGAACCTCTCCAATCCTATCACTGCTGCGTTTATGCCCCTGTACACATGCTTGATTCTCTTTCGGAGACATAGCAATCCATAGGTTTTACGATACTTACTAGTCAGGTACATTCTTAGGCGTTTAATATGCGGTGTTGAGTCCATTTCGTTGAGCAAGGAGTAGCTCTTGTCTATTCCATATTTGACTTAAGGAACTTTATCTGTGCTCATTTCAATCTCTGGTTTTATGCAGCACCCCAACTCACCTTTACCCTTAAGCAAGCATAAGTTGGTTTTCTAAATTTGAGACCCTGTTCTGTTCTGTAATTCAGTTCCTGTGTAGCCAAGTTTACATTCCGTATATTACTGATATCTTATGATGTTTCTTTTTCTGTGTGACTTATTTCAGTTAGAATCATCATACCTGAATCCACTCATTGTGATGCTAAGGGCCTGATGACATAGAATTCATTGCTGAGTGATATTGCTTTGTAAGTAAATACCACAACTTCTTTATCCATTTTTCACTTTCTGCGATGTTGAACTTGTACTGTAAACGAGGTTCTTGTAAACAGAGGCGTCCCAAACTTTGGGGTGGCTGTGTCTTTTTGATTTTAATTTCCCTAAGCTATAGGACCATAAGTGGCAGTG
Organism: Delphinus delphis; assembly: GCF_949987515.2. Classification (NCBI taxonomy): domain Eukaryota; kingdom Metazoa; phylum Chordata; class Mammalia; order Artiodactyla; family Delphinidae; genus Delphinus; species Delphinus delphis. The sequence continues at coordinate 2,677,325 of NW_027192659.1, forward strand.
CCCTAGGCTCTGTTGCTTTGTTTTTTAGATGTTTCAGGAAACACCATACACTTCTCCCGAGTGGTTGTTGGCAATTTACATCCCGCCCATCAGCATAACAAGGCTCCCAGTTCTCCATGGCCTGTCCTGCCTTTCTGGATTTTACACTTTTTTCAGATGGCCCTTTTGACCGGGAGGAAGTGAGACGTCATTGTAGTGCAGATTTCCTTTGCAAGCTTGCTTGGTTGGCCAAAAAGGGCCTATGCGTTTTTTCCTGAATATATTCAGGAAAAAACGCATAGGCCCTTTTTGGCCAAGTGCATCATTGTGGACGTTCTGCCTCTTTTCCTATGCTTTCAATGCAATTCCAGTCTACCTCCTGAAATCGGTTTCCTGCAATTCTGCCCCGCTTTCAAGTCCTCTTGGCAGCCTTACTTCAGTCTATTTTTGGACGATAGCTGTCATTTATAACTCTGCAGGTTTGTGAATTACAGTGCCCCTGAGCTCCTTTCTTCAACTCGCTTTCTTGTGACCTGGCCGCAACACCGCAGGATGGCTTCAGGCCCTAATCTGGTTCCGGCCCGGCACGCTGAGCCTTTGGTTAATTCCTCTTCCTGGTGGGAAATGAGAGTTAAATTTGCCCGTCCAGACACCTCCAGCTAGCCTCTCATTGGTTCTCGCTATTCCTGTTCATCTTCCGCAGAAATTGCAAACTGGGCAAACAGGAGGTTAAAGGGACTGACTCTCCAAGTGGGGAGAGTGTTAGTAAAGCGTCTGGAATGTTGCACCCGAGTACCAGGGGAGGAAAACTGAGACATATTTGAACACGTCTCCCGATCACATGGTTGATCATACTCTAGGTTCCACATGCATGTTTTAGCTGAAGGAAGAATACCTTAAACCTGGGTAGTTGAAACCCGTGGAATGGGTACCATGCAATATGACTTCAAAGGGTCTTCATTTGCTCACCGAACCTCTCCAATCCTATCACTGCTGCGTTTATGCCCCTGTACACATGCTTGATTCTCTTTCGGAGACATAGCAATCCATAGGTTTTAAGATACTTACTAGTCAGGTACATTCTTAGGCGTTTAATATGGGGTGTTGAATCCATTTCGTTGAGCAAGGAGTAGCTCTTGTCTATTCCATATTTGGCTTAAGGAACTTTATCTGTGCTCATTTCAATCTCTGGTTTTATGCAGCACCCCAACTCACCTTTCCCCTTAAGCAAGCATAAGTTGTTTTTCTAAATTTGAGACCCTCTTCTGTTCTGTAATTCAGTTCCTGTGTAGCCAAGGTTCCATTCCGTGTATTACTGATATCTTATGATGTTTCTTTTTCTGTGTGACTTATTTCAGTTAGAATCATCATACCTGAATCCACTCATTGTGCTGCTAAGGGCCTGATGACATAGATTTCATTGCTGAGTGATATTGCTTTGTAAGTGAATACCACAACTTCTTTATCCATTTTTCACTTTCTGCGATGTTGAACTTGTACTGTAAACGAGGTTCTTGTAAACAGAGCCGTTCCAAACTTTGGGGTGGCTGTGTCTTTTTGATTTTAATTTCCCTAAGCTATAGGACCATAAGTGGAAGTGCCCTAGGCTCTGTTGCTTTGTTTTTTAGATGTTTCAGGAAACACCATACACTTCTCCCAAGTGTCTGTTGGCAATTTACATCCCGCCCATCAGCATAACAAGGCTCCCAGTTCTCAATGGCCTGTTGCCTTTCTGGATTTTACACTTTTTTCAGATGGCCCTTTTGACCGGGGGGAAGTGAGACTTCATTGTAGTGCAGATTTCCTTTGCAAGCTTGCTTGGTTGGCCAAAAAGGGCGTATGCGTTTTTTCCTGAATATATTCAGGAAAAAACGCATACGCCCTTTTTGGCCAAGTGCATCATTGTGGACGTTCTGCCTCTTTTCCTATGCTTTCAATGCAATTCCAGTCTACCTTCTGAAATCGGTTTCCTGCAATTCTGCCCCGCTTTCAAGTCCTCTTGGCAGCCTTACTTCAGTCTATTTTTGGACGATAGCTGTCATTTATAACTCTGCAGGTTTGTGAATTACAGTGCCCCTGAGCTCCTTTCTTCAACTCGATTTCTTGTGACCTGGCCGCAACACCGCAGGATGGCTTCAGGCCCTAATCTGGTTCCGGCCCGGCACGCTGAGCCTTTGGTTAATTCCTCTTCCTGGTGGGAAATGAGAGTTAAATTTGCCCGTCCAGACACCTCCAGCTAGCCTCTCATTGGTTCTCGCTATTCCTGTTCATCTTCCGCAGAAATTGCAAACTGGGCCAAACAGGAGGTTAAAGGGACTGACTCTCCAAGTGGGGAGAGTGTTAGTAAAGCGTCTGGAATGTTGCACCCGAGTACCAGGGGAGGAAAACTGAGACATATTTGAACACGTCTCCCGATCACATGGTTGATCATACTCTAGGTTCCACATGCATGTTTTAGCTGAAGGAAGAATACCTTAAACCTGGGTAGTTGAAACCCGTGGAATGGGTACCATGCAATATGACTTAAAAGGGTCTTCATTTGCTCACCGAACCTCTCCAATCCTATCACTGCTGCGTTTATGCCCCTGTACACATGCTTGATTCTCTTTCGGAGACATAGCAATCCATAGGTTTTAAGATACTTACTAGTCAGGTACATTCTTAGGCGTTTAATATGGGGTGTTGAGTCCATTTCGTTGAGCAAGGAGTAGCTCTTGTCTATTCCATATTTGGCTTAAGGAACTTTATCTGTGCTCATTTCAATCTCTGGTTTTATGCAGCACCCCAACTCACCTTTACCCTTAAGCAAGAATAAGTTGGTTTTCTAAATTTGAGACCCTGTTCTGTTCTGTAATTCAGTTCCTGTGTAGCCAAGTTTACATTCCGTGTATTACTGATATCTTATGATGTTTCTTTTTCTGTGTGACTTATTTCAGTTAGAATCATCATACCTGAATCCACTCATTGTGCTGCTAAGGGCCTGATGACACAGATTTCATTGCTGAGTGATATTGCTTTGTAAGTAAATACCACAACTTCTTTATCCATTTTTCACTTTCTGCGATGTTGAACTTGTACTGTAAACGAGGTTCTTGTAAACAGAGCCGTTCCAAACTTTGGGGTGGCTGTGTCTTTTTGATTTTAATTTCCCTAAGCTATAGGACCATAAGTGGAAGTGCCCTAGGTTCTGTTGCTTTGTTTTTTAGATGTTTCAGGAAACACCATACACTTCTCCCGAGTGGTTGTTGGCAATTTACATCCCGCCCATCAGCATAACAAGGCTCCCAGTTCTCCATGGCCTGTCCTGCCTTTCTGGATTTTACACTTTTTTCAGATGGCCCTTTTGACCGGGGGGAAGTGAGACTTCATTGTAGTGCAGATTTCCTTTGCAAGCTTGCTTGGTTGGCCAAAAAGGGCGTATGCGTTTTTTCCTGAATATATTCAGGAAAAAACGCATACGCCCTTTTTGGCCAAGTGCATCATTGTGGACGTTCTGCCTCTTTTCCTATGCTTTCAATGCAATTCCAGTCTACCTCCTGAAATCGGTTTCCTGCAATTCTGCCCCGCTTTCAAGTCCTCTCGGCAGCCTTACTTCAGTCTATTTTTGGACGATAGCTGTCATTTATAACTCTGCAGGTTTGTGAATTACAGTGCCCCTGAGCTCCTTTCTTTAACTTGCTTTCTTGTGACCTGGCCGCAACACCGCAGGATGGCTTCAGGCCCTAATCTGGTTCCGGCACGGCACGCTGAGCCTTTGGTTATTTCCTCTTCCTGGTGGGAAATGAGAGTTAAATTTGCCCGTCCAGACACCTCCAGCTAGTCTCTCATTGGTTCTCGCTATTCCTGTTCATCTTCCGCAGAATTTGCAAACTGGGCCAAACAGGAGGTTAAAGGCGCTGACTCTCCAAGTGGGGAGAGTGTTAGTAAAGCGTCTGGAATGTTGCACCCGAGTACCAGGGGAGGAAAACTGAGACATATTTGAACACGTCTCCCGTTCACATGGTTGATCATACTTGGGTTCCACATGCATGTTTTAGCTGAAGGAAGAATACCTTAAACCTGGAGAGTTGAGACCCGTGGAATGGGTACCATGCAATATGACTTCAAAGGGTCTTCATTTGCTCACCGAACCTCTCCAATCCTATCACTGCTGCGTTTATGCCCCTGTACACATGCTTGATTCTCTTTTGGAGACATAGCAATCCATAGGTTTTACGATACTTACTAGTCAGGTACATTCTTAGGCGTTTAATATGCGGTGTTGAGTCAATTTTGTTGAGCAAGGAGTAGCTCTTGTCTATTCCATATTTGACTTAAGGAACTTTATCTGTGCTCATTTCAATCTCTGGTTTTATGCAGCACCCCAACTCACCTTTACCCTTAAGCAAGCATAAGTTGGTTTTCTAAATTTGAGACCCTCTTCTGTTCTGTAATTCAGTTCCTGTGTAGCCAAGTTTACATTCCGTGTATTACTGATATCTTATGATGTTTCTTTTTCTGTGTGACTTATTTCAGTTAGAGTCATCATACCTGAATCCACTCATTGTGATGCTAAGGGCCTGATGACATAGATTTCATTGCTGAGTGATATTGCTTTGTAAGTAAATACCACAACTTCTTTATCCATTTTTCACTTTCTGCGATGTTGAACTTGTACTGTAAACGAGGTTCTTGTAAACAGAGGCGTCCCAAACTTTGGGGTGGCTGTGTCTTTTTGATTTTAATTTCCCTAAGCTATAGGACCATAAGTGGCAGTGCCCTAGGCTCTGTTGCTTTGTTTTTTAGATGTTTCAGGAAACACCATACACTTCTCCCGAGTGTCTGTTGGCAATTTACATCCCGCCCATCAGCATAACAAGGCTCCCAGTTCTCCATGGCCTGTCCTGCCTTTCTGGATTTTACACTTTTTTCAGATGGCCCTTTTGACCGGGGGGAAGTGAGACTTCATTGTAGTGCAGATTTCCTTTGCAAGCTTGCTTGGTTGGCCAAAAAGGGCGTATGCGTTTTTTCCTGAATATATTCAGGAAAAAACGCATACGCCCTTTTTGGCCAAGTGCATCATTGTGGACGTTATGCCTCTTTTCCTATGCTTTCAATGCAGTTCCAGTCTACCTCCTGAAATCGGTTTCCTGCAATTCTGCCCCGCTTTCAAGTCCTCTTGGCAGCCTTACTTCAGTCTATTTTTGACGATAGCTGTCATTTATAAGTCTGTAGGTTTGTGAATTACAGTGCCCCTGAGCTCCTTTCTTCAACTCGCTTTCTTGTGACCTGGCCGCAACACCGCAGGATGGCTTCAGGCCCTAATCTGGTTCCGGCCCGGCACGCTGAGCCTTTGGTTAATTCCTCTTCCTGGTGGGAAATGAGAGTTAAATTTGCACGTCCAGACACCTCCAGCTAGCCTCTCATTGGTTCTCGCTATTCCTGTTCATCTTCCGCAGAAATTGCAAACTGGGCCAAACAGGAGGTTAAAGGCGCTGACTCTCCAAGTGGGGAGAGTGTTAGTAAAGCGTCTGGAATGTTGCACCCGAGTACCAGGGGAGGAAAACTGAGACATATTTGAACACGTCTCCCGTTCACATGGTTGATCATACTTGGGTTCCACATGCATGTTTTAGCTGAAGGAAGAATACCTTAAACCTGGAGAGTTGAGACCCGTGGAATGGGTACCATGCAATATGACTTCAAAGGGTCTTCATTTGCTCACCGAACCTCTCCAATCCTATCACTGCTGCGTTTATGCCCCTGTACACATGCTTGATTCTCTTTTGGAGACATAGCAATCCATAGGTTTTACGATATTTACTAGTCAGGTACATTCTTAGGCGTTTAATATGCGGTGTTGAGTCCATTTCGTTGAGCAAGGAGTAGCTCTTGTCTATTCCATATTTGACTTAAGGAACTTTATCTGTGCTCATTTCAATCTCTGGTTTTATGCAGCACCCCAACTCACCTTTACCCTTAAGCAAGCATGAGTTGGTTTTCTAAATTTGAGACCCTGTTCTGTTCTGTAATTCAGTTCCTGTGTAGCCAAGTTTACATTCCGTGTATTACTGATATCTTATGATGTTTCTTTTTCTGTGTGACTTATTTCAGTTAGAATCATCATACCTGAATCCACTCATTGTGATGCTAAGGGCCTGATGACATAGATTTCATTGCTGAGTGATATTGCTTTGTAAGTAAATACCACAACTTCTTTATCCATTTTTCACTTTCTGCGATGTTGAACTTGTACTGTAAACGAGGTTCTTGTAAACAGAGGCGTCCCAAACTTTGGGGTGGCTGTGTCTTTTTGATTTTAATTTCCCTAAGCTATAGGACCATAAGTGGCAGTGCCCTAGGCTCTGTTGCTTTGTTTTTTAGATGTTTCAGGAAACACCATACACTTCTCCCGAGTGTCTGTTGGCAATTTACATCCCGCCCATCAGCATAACAAGGCTCCCAGTTCTCCATGGCCTGTCCTGCCTTTCTGGATTTTACACTTTTTTCAGATGGCCCTTTTGACCGGGGGGAAGTGAGACTTCATTGTAGTGCAGATTTCCTTTGCAAGCTTGCTGGGTTGGCCAAAAAGGGCGTATGCGTTTTTTCCTGAATATATTCAGGAAAAAACGCATACGCCCTTTTTGGCCAAGTGCATCATTGTGGACGTTCTGCCTCTTTTCCTATGCTTTCAATGCAATTCCAGTCTACCTCCTGAAATCGGTTTCCTGCAATTCTGCCCCGCTTTCAAGTCCTCTTGGCAGCCTTACTTCAGTCTATTTTTGGACGATAGCTGTCATTTATAACTCTGCAGGTTTGTGAATTACAGTGCCCCTGAGCTCCTTTCTTCAACTCGCTTTCTTTTGAGCTGGCCGCAACACCGCAGGATGGCTTCAGGCCCTAATCTGGTTCCGGCACGGCACGCTGAGCCTTTGGTTAATTCCTCTTCCTGGTGGGAAATGAGAGTTAAATTTGCCCGTCCAGACACCTCCAGCTAGCCTCTCATTGGTTCTCGCTATTCCTGTTCATCTTCCGCAGAAATTGCAAACTGGGCCAAACAGGAGGTTAAAGGGACTGACTCTCCAAGTGGGGAGAGTGTTAGTAAAGCGTCTGGAATGTTGCACCCGAGTACCAGGGGAGGAAAACTGAGACATATTTGAACACGTCTCCCGATCACATGGTTGATCATACTCTAGGTTCCACATGCATGTTTTAGCTGAAGGAAGAATACCTTAAACCTAGGTAGTTGAAACCCGTGGAATGGGTACCATGCAATATGACTTCAAAGGGTCTTCATTTGCTCACCGAACCTCTCCAATCCTATCACTGCTGCGTTTATGCCCCTGTACACATGCTTGATTCTCTTTCGGAGACATAGCAATCATTGGTTTTTAAGACAATTACTAGTCAGGTACATTCTTAGGCGTTTAATATGCGGTGTTGAGTCCATTTCGTTGAGCAAGGAGTAGCTCTTGTCTATTCCATATTTGACTTAAGGAACTTTATCTGTGCTCATTTCAATCTCTGGTTTTATGCAGCACCCCAACTCACCTTTACCCTTAAGCAAGCATAAGTTGGTTTTCTAAATTTGAGACCCTGTTCTGTTCTGTAATTCAGTTCCTGTGTAGCCAAGTTTACATTCTGTGTATTACTGATATCTTATGATGTTTCTTTTTCTGTGTGACTTATTTCAGTTAGAATCATCATACCTGAATCCACTCATTGTGCTGCTAAGGGCCTGATGACACAGAATTCATTGCTGAGTGATATTGCTTTGTAAGTAAATACCACAACTTCTTTATCCATTTTTCACTTTCTGCGATGTTGAACTTGTACTGTAAACGAGGTTCTTGTAAACAGAGCCGTTCCAAACTTTGGGGTGGCTGTGTCTTTTTGATTTTAATTTCCCTAAGCTATAGGACCATAAGTGGAAGTGCCCTAGGTTCTGTTGCTTTGTTTTTTAGATGTTTCAGGAAACACCATATACTTCTCCCGAGTGGTTGTTGGCAATTTACATCCCGCCCATCAGCATAACAAGGCTCCCAGCTGTCCATGGCCTGTCCTGCCTTTCTGGATTTTACACTTTTTTCAGATGGCCCTTTTGACCGGGGGGAAGTGAGACTTCATTGTAGTGCAGATTTCCTTTGCAAGCTTGCTTGGTTGGCCAAAAAGGGCGTATGCGTTTTTTCCTGAATATATTCAGGAAAAAACGCATACGCCCTTTTTGGCCAAGTGCATCATTGTGGACGTTCTGCCTCTTTTCCTATGCTTTCAATGCAATTCCAGTCTACCTCCTGAAATCGGTTTCCTGCAATTCTGCCCCGCTTTCAAGTCCTCTTGGCAGCCTTACTTCAATGTATTTTTGGACGATAGCTGTCATTTATAACTCTGCAGGTTTGTGAATTACAGTGCCCCTGGGCTCCTTTCTTCAACTCGCTTTCTTTTGAGCTGGCCGCAACACCGCAGGATGGCTTCAGGCCCTAATCTGGTTCCGGTACGGCACGCTGAGCCTTTGGTTATTTCCTCTTCCTGGTGGGAAATGAGAGTTAAATTTGCCCGTCCAGACACCTCCAGCTAGCCTCTCATTGGTTCTCGCTATTCCTGTTCATCTTCCGCAGAAATTGCAAACTGGGCCAAACAGGAGGTTAAAGGGACTGACTCTCCAAGTGGGGAGAGTGTTAGTAAAGCGTCTGGAATGTTGCACCCGAGTACCAGGGGAGGAAAACTGAGACATATTTGAACACGTCTCCCGTTCACATGGTTGATCATACTTGGGTTCCACATGCATGTTTTAGCTGAAGGAAGAATACCTTAAACCTGGAGAGTTGAGACCCCTGTAATGGGTACCATGCAATATGACTTCAAAGGGTCTTCATTTGCTCACCAAACCTCTCCAATCCTATCACTGCTGCGTTTATTCCCCTGTACACACGCTTGATTCGCTTTTGGAGACATAGCAATCCATAGGTTTTAAGATACTTACTAGTCAGGTACATTCTTAGGGATTTAATATGGGGTTTTGAGTCCATTTCGTTGAGCAAGGAGTAGCTCTTGTCTATTCCATATTTGGCTTAAGGAACTTTATCTGTGCTCATTTCAATCTCTGGTTTTATGCAGCACCCCAACTCACCTTTCTCCTTAAGCAAGCATAAGTTGGTTTTCTAAATTTGAGTCCCTGTTCTGTTCTGGAATGCAGTTCCTGTGTAGCCAAGTTTACATTCCGTGTATTAGTGATATCTTATGATGTTTCTTTTTCTGTGTGACTTATTTCAGTTAGAATCATCGTACCTGAATCCACTCATTATGCTGCTATAGGCCTGATGACATAGATTTCATTGCTGAGTGATACTGCATTGTACGTAAGTACCACAAGTTCTTTATCCATTTTTCACGTTCTGGGATGTTGAACTTGTACTGTAAACGAGGTTCTTGTAAACAGAGGCGTCCCAAACTTTGGGGTGGCTGTGTCTTTTTGATTTTAATTTCCCTAAGCTATAGGACCATAAGTGGCAGTGCCCTAGGCTCTGTTGCTTTGTTTTTTAGATGTTTCAGGAAACACCATACACTTCTCCCTAGTGGTTGTTGGCAATTTACATCCCGCCCATCAGCATAACAAGGCTCCCAGTTCTCCATGGCCTGTCCTGCCTTTCTGGATTTTACACTTTTTTCAGATGGCCCTTTTGACCGGGGGGAAGTGAGACTTCATTGTAGTGCAGATTTCCTTTGCAAGCTTGCTTGGTTGGCCAAAAAGGGCGTATGCGTTTTTTCCTGAATATATTCAGGAAAAAACGCATACGCCCTTTTTGGCCAAGTGCATCATTGTGGACGTTCTGCCTCTTTTCCTATGCTTTCAATGCAATTCCAGTCTACCTCCTGAAATCGGTTTCCTGCAATTCTGCCCCGCTTTCAAGTCCTCTTGGCAGCCTTACTTCAGTCTATTTTTGGACGATAGCTGTCATTTATAACTCTGCAGGTTTGTGAATTACAGTGCCCCTGAGCTCCTTTCTTCAACTTGCTTTCTTGTGACCTGGCCGCAACACCGCAGGATGGCTTCAGGCCCTAATCTGGTTCCGGCACGGCACGCTGAGCCTTTGGTTATTTCCTCTTCCTGGTGGGAAATGAGAGTTAAATTTGCCCGTCCAGACACCTCCAGCTAGCCTCTCATTGGTTCTCGCTATTCCTGTTCATCTTCCGCAGAAATTGCAAACTGGGCCAAACAGGAGGTTAAAGGGACTGACTCTTCAAGTGGGGAGAGTGTTAGTAAAGCGTCTGGAATGTTGCACCCGAGTACCAGCGGAGGAAAACTGAGACATATTTGAACACGTCTCCCGATCACATGGTTGATCATACTCTAGGTTCCACATGCATGTTTTAGCTGAAGGAAGAATACCTTAAACCTGGGTAGTTGAAACCCGTGGAATGGGTACCATGCAATATGACTTCAAAGGGTCTTCATTTGCTCACCGAACCTCTCCAATCCTATCACTGCTGCGTTTATGCCCCTGTACACATGCTTGATTCTCTTTCGGAGACATAGCAATCCATAGGTTTTAAGATACTTACTAGTCAGGTACATTCTTAGGCGTTTAATATGCGGTGTTGAGTCCATTTCGTTGAGCAAGGAGTAGCTCTTGTCTATTCCATTTTTGACTTAAGGAACTTTATCTGTGCTCATTTCAATCTCTGGTTTTATGCAGCACCCCAACTCACCTTTACCCTTAAGCAAGCATAAGTTGGTTTTCTAAATTTGAGGCCCTGTTCTGTTCTGTAATTCAGTTCCTGTGTAGCCAAGTTTACATTCCGTGTATTACTGATATCTTATGATGTTTCTTTTTCTGTGTGACTTACTTCAGTTAGAATCATCATACCTGAATCCACTCATTGTGCTGCTAAGGGCCTGATGACACAGATTTCATTGCTGAGTGATATTGCTTTGTAAGTAAATACCACAACTTCTTTATCCATTTTTCACTTTCTGCGATGTTGAACTTGTACTGTAAACGAGGTTCTTGTAAACAGAGCCGTTCTAAAGTTTGGGGTGGCTGTGTCTATTTGATTTTAATTTCCCTAAGCTATAGGACCATAAGTGGAAGTGCCCTAGGCTCTGTTGCTTTGTTTTTTAGATGTTTCAGGAAACACCATACACTTCTCCCGAGTGTCTGTTGGCAATTTACATCCCGCCCATCAGCATAACAAGGCTCCCAGTTCTCCATGGCCTGTTGCCTTTCTGGATTTTACACTTTTTTCAGATGGCCCTTTTGACCGGGGGGAAGTGAGACTTCATTGTAGTGCAGATTTCCTTTGCAAGCTTGCTTGGTTGGCCAAAAAGGGCGTATGCGTTTTTTCCTGAATATATTCAGGAAAAAACGCATACGCCCTTTTTGGCCAAGTGCATCATTGTGGACGTTCTGCCTCTTTTCCTATGCTTTCAATGCAATTCCAGTCTACCTCCTGAAATCGGTTTCCTGCAATTCTGCCCCGCTTTCAAGTCCTCTTGGCAGCCTTACTTCAGTATATTTTTGGAAGATAGCTGTCATTTATAACTCTGCAGGTTTGTGAATTACAGTGCCCCTGAGCTCCTTTCTTCAACTCGCTGTCTTGTGACCTGGCCGCAACACCGCAGGATGTCTTCAGGCCCTAATCTGGTTCCGGCCCGGCACGCTGAGCCTTTGGTTATTTCCTCTTCCTGGTGGGAAATGAGAGTTAAATTTGCCCGTCCAGACACCTCCAGCTAGCCTCTCATTGGTTCTCGCTATTCCTGTTCATCTTCCGCAGAAATTGCAAACTGGGCCAAACAGGAGGTTAAAGGCGCTGACTCTCCAAGTGGGGAGAGTGTTAGTAAAGCTTCTGGAATGTTGCACCCGAGTACCAGGGGAGGAAAACTGAGACATATTTGAACACGTCTCCCGTTCACATGGTTGATCATACTTGGGTTCCACATGCATGTTTTAGCTGAAGGAAGAATACCTTAAACCTGGAGAGTTGAGACCCGTGGAATGGGTACCATGCAATATGACTTCAAAGGGTCTTCATTTGCTCACCGAACCTCTCCAATCCTATCACTGCTGCGTTTATGCCCCTGTACACATGCTTGATTCTCTTTCGGAGACATAGCAATCCATAGGTTTTAAGATACTTACTAGTCAGGTACATTCTTAGGCGTTTAATATGCAGTGTTGAGTCCATTTCGTTGAGCAAGGAGTAACTCTTGTCTATTCCATATTTGGCTTAAGGAACTTTATTTGTGCTCATTTCAATCTCTGGTTTTATGCAGCACCCCAACTCACCTTTACCCTTAAGCAAGCATAAGTTGGTTTTCTAAATTTGAGTCCCTGTTCTGTTCTGTAATTCAGTTCCTGTGTAGCCAAGTTTACATTCCGTGTATTACTGATATCTTATGATGTTTCTTTTTCTGTGTGACTTACTTCAGTTAGAATCATCATACCTGAATCCACTCATTGTGCTGCTAAGGGCCTGATGACACAGATTTCATTGCTGAGTGATATTGCTTTGTAAGTAAATACCACAACTTCTTTACCCATTTTTCACTTTCTGCGATGTTGAACTTGTACTGTAAACGAGGTTCTTGTAAACAGAGCCGTTCCAAACTTTGGGGTGGCTGTGTCTTTTTGATTTTAATTTCCCTAAGCTATAGGACCATAAGTGGAAGTGCCCTAGGTTCTGTTGCTTTGTTTTTTAGATGTTTCAGGAAACACCATACACTTCTCCCGAGTGGTTGTTGGCAATTTACATCCCGCCCATCAGCATAACAAGGCTCCCAGTTCTCCATGGCCTGTCCTGCCTTTCTGGATTTTACACTTTTTTCAGATGGCCCTTTTGACCGGGGGGAAGTGAGACTTCATTGTAGTGCAGATTTCCTTTGCAAGCTTGCTTGGTTGGCCAAAAAGGGCGTATGCGTTTTTTCCTGAATATATTCAGGAAAAAACGCATACGCCCTTTTTGGCCAAGTGCATCATTGTGGACGTTCTACCTCTTTTCCTATGCTTTCAATGCAATTCCAGTCTACCTCCTGAAATCGGTTTCCTGCAATTCTGCCCCGCTTTCAAGTCCTCTTGGCAGCCTTACTTCAGTCTATTTTTGGACGATAGCTGTCATTTATAACTCTGCAGGTTTGTGAATTACAGTGCCCCTGAGCTCCTTTCTTCAACTCGCATTCTTGTGACCTGGCCGCAACACCGCAGCATGGCTTCAGGCCCTAATCTGGTTCCGGCACGGCACGCTGAGCCTTTGGTTATTTCCTCTTCCTGGTGGGAAATGAGAGTTAAATTTGCCCGTCCAGACACCTCCAGCTAGCCTCTCATTGGTTCTCGCTATTCCTGTTCATCTTCCGCAGAAATTGCAAAATGTGCCAAACAGGAGGTTAAAGGCGCTGACTCTCCAGGTGGGGAGAGTGTTAGTAAAGCGTCTGGAATGTTGCACCCGAGTACCAGGGGAGGAAAACTGAGACATATTTGAACACGTTTCCCAATCACATGGTTGATCATACTCTGGGTTCCACATGCATATTTTAGCTGAAGGAAGAATACCTAAAACCTGGGTAGTTGAAACCCGTGGAATGGGTACCATGCAATAAGACTTCAAAGGGTCTTCATTTGCTCACCGAACCTCTCCAATCCTATCACTGCTGCGTTTATGCCCCTGTACACATGCTTGATTCTCTTTCGGAGACATAGCAATCCATAGGTTTTAAGATACTTACTAGTCAGGTACATTCTTAGGCGTTTAATATGCGGTGTTGAGTCCATTTCGTTGAGCAAGGAGTAGCTCTTGTCTATTCCATATTTGGCTTAAGGAACTTTATCTGTGCTCATTTCAATCTCTGGTTTTATGCAGCACCCCAACTCACCTTTACCCTTAAGCAAGCATAAGTTGGTTTTCTAAATTTGAGACCCTGTTCTGTTCTGTAATTCAGTTCCTGTGTAGCCAAGTTTCCATTCCGTGTATTACTGATATCTTATGATGTTTCTTTTTCTGTGTGACTTATTTCAGTTAGAATCATCATACCTGAATCCACTCATTGTGCTGCTAAGGGCCTGATGACATAGATTTCATTGCTGAGTGATATTGCTTTGTAAGTAAATACCACAACTTCTTTATCCATTTTTCACTTTCTGCGATGTTGAACTTGTACTGTAAACGAGGTTCTTGTAAACAGAGGCGTCCCAAACTTTGGGGTGGCTGTGTCTTTTTGATTTTAATTTCCCTAAGCTATAGGACCATAAGTGGCAGTGCCCTAGGCTCTGTTGCTTTGTTTTTTAGATGTTTCAGGAAACACCATACACTTCTCCTGAGTGTCTGTTGGTAATTTACACCCCACCCATCAGCATAACAAGGCTCCCAGTTCTCCATGGCCTGTCCTGCCTTTCTGGATTTTACACTTTTTTCAGATGGCCCTTTTGACCGGGGGGAAGTGAGACTTCATTGTAGTGCAGATTTCCTTTGCAAGCTTGCTTGGTTGGCCAAAAAGGGCGTATGCGTTTTTTCCTGAATATATTCAGGAAAAAACGCATACGCCCTTTTTGGCCAAGTGCATCATTGTGGACGTTCTGCCTCTTTTCCTATGCTTGAAATGCAATTCCAGTCTACCTCCTGAAATCGGTTTCCTGCAATTCTGCCCCGCTTTCAAGTCCTCTTGGCAGCCTTACTTCAGTCTATTTTTGGACGATAGCTGTCATTTATAACTCTGCAGGTTTGTGAATTACAGTGCCCCTGAGCTCCTTTCTTCAACTCGCTTTCTTTTGAGCTGGCCGCAACACCGCAGGATGTCTTCAGGCCCTAATCTGGTTCCGGCACAGCACGCTGAGCCTTTGGTTAATTCCTCTTCCTGGTGGGAAATGAGAGTTAAATTTGCCCGTCCAGACACCTCCAGCTAGCCTCTCATTGGTTCTCGCTATTCCTGTTCATCTTCCGCAGAAATTGCAAACTGGGCCAAACAGGAGGTTAAAGGGACTGACTCTCCAAGTCGGGAGAGTGTTAGTAAAGCGTCTGGAATGTTGCACCCGAGTACCAGGGTACGAAAACTGGGACATATTTGAACACGTCTCCCGATCACGTGGTTGATCATACTCTAGGTTCCACATGCATGTTTTAGCTGAAGGAAGAATACCTAAAACCTGGGTAGTTGAAACCCGTGGAATGGGTACCATGCAATATGACTTCAAAGGGTCTTCATTTGCTCACGAACCTCTCCAATCCTATCACTCCTGCGTTTATGCCCCTGTACACATGCTTGATTCTCTTTCGGAGACATAGCAATCCATAGGTTTTAAGATACTTACTAGTCAGGTACATTCTTAGGCGTTTAATATGGGGTGTTGAGTTCATTTCGTTGAGCAAGGAGTAGCTCTTGTCTATTCCATATTTGGCTTAAGGAACTTTATCTGTGCTCATTTCAATCTCTGGTTTTATGCAGCACCCCAACTCACCTTTACCCTTAAGCAAGCATAAGTTGGTTTTCTAAATTTGAGACCCTGTTCTATTCTGTAATTCAGTTCCTGTGTAGCCAAGTTTACATTCCGTGTATTACTGATATCTTATGATGTTTCTTTTTCTGTGTGACTTATTTCAGTTAGAATCATCATACCTGAATCCACTCATTGTGCTGCTAAGGGCCTGATGACACAGATTTCATTGCTGAGTGATATTGCTTTGTAAGTAAATACCACAACTTCTTTATCCATTTTTCACTTTCTGCGATGTTGAACTTGTACTGTAAACGAGGTTCTTGTAAACAGAGCCGTTCCAAACTTTGGGGTGGCTGTGTCTTTTTGATTTTAATTTCCCTAAGCTATAGGACCATAAGTGGAAGTGCCCTAGGTTCTGTTGCTTTGTTTTTTAGATGTTTCAGGAAACACCATACACTTCTCCCGAGTGGTTGTTGGCAATTTACATCCCGCCCATCAGCATAACAAGGCTCCCAGTTCTCCATGGCCTGTCCTGCCTTTCTGGATTTTACACTTTTTTCAGATGGTCCTTTTGACCGGGGGGAAGTGAGACTTCATTGTAGTGCAGATTTCCTTTGCAAGCTTGCTTGGTTGGCCAAAAAGGGCGTATGCGTTTTTTCCTGAATATATTCAGGAAAAAACGCATACGCCCTTTTTGGCCAAGTGCATCATTGTGGACGTTCTGCCTCTTTTCCTATGCTTTCAATGCAATTCCAGTCTACCTCCTGAAATCGGTTTCCTGCAATTCTGCCCCGCTTTCAAGTCCTCTTGGCAGCCTTACTTCAGTCTATTTTTGGACGATAGCTGTCATTTATAACTCTGCAGGTTTGTGAATTACAGTGCCCCTGAGCTCCTTTCTTCATCTCGCTTTCTTTTGAGCTGGCCGCAACACCGCAGGATGGCTTCAGGCCCTAATATGGTTCCGGCACGGCATGCTGAGCCTTTGGTTATTTCCTCTTCCTCGTGGGAAATGAGAGTTAAATTTGCCCGTCCAGACACCTCCAGCTAGCCTCTCATTGGTTCTCGCTATGCCTGTTCATCTTCTGCAGAAATTGCAAACTGGGCCAAACAGGAGGTTAAAGGGACTGACTCTCCAAGTGGGGAGAGTGTTAGTAAAGCGTCTGGAATGTTGCACCCGAGTACCAGGGGAGGAAAACTGAGACATATTTGAACACGTCTCCCGTTCACATGGTTGATCATACTTGGGATCCACATGCATGTTTTAGCTGAAGGAAGAATACCTTAAACCTGGGTAGTTGAAACCCGTGGAATGGGTACCATGCAATATGACTTCAAAGGGTCTTCATTTGCTCACCGAACCTCTCCAATCCTATCACTGCTGCGTTTATGCCCCTGTACACACGCTTGATTCTCTTTCGGAGACATAGCAATCCATAGGTTTTAAGATACTTACTAGTCAGGTACATTCTTAGGCGTTTAATATGCGGTGTTGAGTCCATTTCGTTGAGCAAGGAGTAGCTCTTGTCTATTCCATATTTGGCTTAAGGAACTTTATCTGTGCTCATTTCAATCTCTGGTTTTATGCAGCACCCCAACTCACCTTTACCCTTAAGCAAGCATAAGTTGGTTTTCTAAATTTGAGACCCTGTTCTGTTCTGTAATTCAGTTCCTGTGTAGCCAAGTTTACATTCCGTGTATTACTGATATCTTATGATGTTTCTTTTTCTGTGTGACTTATTTCAGTTAGAATCATCGTACCTGAATCCACTCATTATGCTGCTACGGGCCTGATGACATAGATTTCATTGCTGAGTGATACTGCATTGTACGTAAGTACCACAAGTTCTTTATCCATTTTTCACTTTCTGTGATATTGAACTTGTACGGTAAACGAGGTTCTTGTAAACAGAGGCGTTCCAAACTTTGGGGTGGCTGTGTCTTTTTGATTTTAATTTCCCTAAGCTATAGGACCATAATTGGAAGTGCCCTAGGCTCTGTTGCTTTGTTTTTTAGATGTTTCAGGAAACACCATACACTTCTCCGGAGTGTCTGTTGGTAATTTACATCCCGCCCATCAGCATAACAAGGCTCCCAGTTCTCCATGGCCTGTCCTGCCTTTCTGGATTTTACACATTTTTCAGATGGCCCTTTTGACCCGGGGGAAGTGAGACTTCATTGTAGTGCAGATTTCCTTTGCAAGCTTGCTTGGTTGGCCAAAAAGGGCGTATGCGTTTTTTCCTGAATATATTCAGGAAAAAACGCATACGCCCTTTTTGGCCAAGTGCATCATTGTGGACGTTCTGCCTCTTTTCCTATGCTTTCAATGCAATTCCAGTCTACCTCCTGAAATCGGTTTCCTGCAATTCTGCCCCGCTTTCAAGTCCTCTTGGCAGCCTTACTTCAGTCTATTTTTGGACGATAGCTGTCATTTATAACTCTGCAGGTTTGTGAATTACAGTGCCCCTGAGCTCCTTTCTTCATCTCGCTTTCTTTTGAGCTGGCCGCAACACCGCAGGATGGCTTCAGGCCCTAATATGGTTCCGGCACGGCATGCTGAGCCTTTGGTTATTTCCTCTTCCTGGTGGGAAATGAGAGTTAAATTTGCCCGTCCAGACACCTCCAGCTAGCCTCTCATTGGTTCTCGCTATGCCTGTTCATCTTCTGCAGAAATTGCAAACTGGGCCAAACAGGAGGTTAAAGGCGCTGACTCTCCAAGTGGGGAGAGTGTTAGTAAAGCGTCTGGAATGTTGCACCCGAGTACCAGGGGAGGAAAACTGAGACATATTTGAACACGTCTCCCGTTCACATGGTTGATCATACTTGGGTTCCACATGCATGTTTTAGCTGAAGGAAGAATACCTTAAACCTGGGTAGTTGAAACCCGTGGAATGGGTACCATGCAATATGACTTCAAAGGGTCTTCATTTGCTCACCGAACCTCTCCAATCCTATCACTGCTGCGTTTATGCCCCTGTACACACGCTTGATTCTCTTTCGGAGACATAGCAATCCATAGGTTTTAAGATACTTACTAGTCAGGTACATTCTTAGGCGTTTAATATGCGGTGTTGAGTCCATTTCGTTGAGCAAGGAGTAGCTCTTGTCTATTCCATATTTGGCTTAAGGAACTTTATCTGTGCTCATTTCAATCTCTGGTTTTATGCAGCACCCCAACTCACCTTTCCCCTTAAGCAAGCATAAGTTGGTTTTCTAAATTTGAGACCCTGTTCTGTTCTGTAATTCAGTTCCTGTGTAGCCAAGTTTACATTCCGTGTATTACTGATATCTTATGATGTTTCTTTTTCTGTGTGACTTATTTCAGTTAGAATCATCATACCTGAATCCACTCATTATGCTGCTACGGGCCTGATGACATAGATTTCATTGCTGAGTGATACTGCATTGTACGTAAGTACCACAAGTTCTTTATCCATTTTTCACTTTCTGTGATATTGAACTTGTACGGTAAACGAGGTTCTTGTAAACAGAGGCGTTCCAAACTTTGGGGTGGCTGTGTCTTTTTGATTTTAAATTCCCTAAGCTATAGGACCATAAGTGGAACTGCCCTAGGCTCTGTTTCTTTGTTTTTTAGATGTTTCAGGAAACACCATACACTTCTCCCGAGTGGTTGTTGGCAATTTACATCCCGCCCTTCAGCATAACAAGGCTCCCAGTTCTCCATGGCCTGTCCTGCCTTTCTGGATTTTACACTTTTTTCAGATGGCCCTTTTGACCGGGGGGAAGTGAGACTTCATTGTAGTGCAGATTTCCTTTGCAAGCTTGCTTGGTTGGCCAAAAATGGCGTATGCGTTTTTTCCTGAATATATTCAGGAAAAAACGCATACGCCCTTTTTGGCCAAGTGCATCATTGTGGACGTTCTGCCTCTTTTCCTATGCTTGAAATGCAATTCCAGTCTACCTCCTGAAATCGGTTTCCTGCAATTCTGCCCCGCTTTCAAGTCCTCTTGGCAGCCTTACTTCAGTCTATTTTTGGACGATAGCTGTCATTTATAACTCTGCAGGTTTGTGAATTACAGTGCCCCTGAGCTCCTTTCTTCAACTCGCTTTCTTGTGACCTGGCCGCAACACCGCAGGATGTCTTCAGGCCCTAATATGGTTCTGGCACGGCACGCTGAGCCTTTGGTTAATTCCTCTTCCTGGTGGGAAATGAGAGTTAAATTTGCCCGTCCAGACACCTCCACCTAGTCTCTCATTGGTTCTCGCTATTCCTGTTCATCTTCCGCAGAAATTGCAAACTGGGCCAAACAGGAGGTTAAAGGGACTGACTCTCCAAGTGGGGAGAGTGTTAGTAAAGCGTCTGGAATGTTGCACCCGAGTACCAGCGTACGAAAACTGAGACATATTTGAACACGTCTCCCGATCACATGGTTGATCATACTCTAGGTTCCACATGCATGTTTTAGCTGAAGGAAGAATACCTTAAACCTGGGTAGTTGAAACCCGTGGAATGGGTACCATGCAATATGACTTCAAAGGGTCTTCATTTGCTCACGAACCTCTCCAATCCTATCACTGCTGCGTTTATGCCCCTGTACACACGCTTGATTCTCTTTCGGAGACATAGCAATCCATAGGTTTTAAGATACTTACTAGTCAGGTACATTCTTAGGCGTTTAATATGCGGTGTTGAGTCCATTTCGTTGAGCAAGGAGTAGCTCTTGTCTATTCCATATTTGGCTTAAGGAACTTTATGTGTGCTCATTTCAATCTCTGGTTTTATGCAGCACCCCAACTCACCTTTACCCTTAAGCAAGCATAAGTTGGTTTTCTAAATTTGAGACCCTGTTCTGTTCTGTAATTCAGTTCCTGTGTAGCCAAGTTTCCATTCCGTGTATTACTGATATCTTATGATGTTTCTTTTTCTGTGTGACTTATTTCAGTTAGAATCATCATACCTGAATCCACTCATTGTGATGCTAAGGGCCTGATGACACAGATTTCACTGCTGAGTGATATTGCTTTGTAAGTAAATACCACAACTTCTTTATCCATTTTTCACTTTCTGCGATGTTGAACTTGTACTGTAAACGAGGTTCTTGTAAACAGAGCCGTTCCAAACTTTGGGGTGGCTGTGTCTTTTTGATTTTAATTTCCCTAAGCTATAGGACCATAAGTGGAAGTGCCCTAGGTTCTGTTGCTTTGTTTTTTAGATGTTTCACGAAACACCATACACTTCTCCCGAGTGTCTGTTGGCAATTTACATCCCGCCCATCAGCATAACAAGGCTCCCAGTTCTCCATGGCCTGTCCTGCCTTTCTGGATTTTACACTTTTTTCAGATGGCCCTTTTGACCGGGGGGAAGTGAGACTTCATTGTAGTGCAGATTTCCTTTGCAAGCTTGCTTGGTTGGCCAAAAAGGGCGTATGCGTTTTTTCCTGAATATATTCAGGAAAAAACGCATACGCCCTTTTTGGCCAAGTGCATCATTGTGGACGTTCTGCCTCTTTTCCTATGCTTTCAATGCAATTCCAGTCTACCTCCTGAAATCGGTTTCCTGCAATTCTGCCCCGCTTTCAAGTCCTCTTGGCAGCCTTACTTCAGTCTATTTTTGGACGATAGGTGTCATTTATAACTCTGCAGGTTTGTGAATTACAGTGCCCCTGAGCTCCTTTCTTCAACTCGCTTTCTTGTGAGCTGGCCGAAACACCGCAGGATGTCTTCAGGCCCTAATCTGGTTCTGGCACGGCACGCTGAGCCTTTGGTTAATTCCTCTTCCTGGTGGGAAATGAGAGTTAAATTTGCCCGTCCAGACACCTCCAGCTAGTCTCTCATTGGTTCTCGCTATTCCTGTTCATCTTCCCCAGAAATTGCAAACTGGGCCAAACAGGAGGTTAAAGGGACTGACTCTCCAAGTCGGGAGAGTGTTAGTAAAGCGTCTGGAATGTTGCACCCGAGTACCAGGGGAGGAAAACTGAGACATATTTGAACACGTCTCCCGATCACATGGTTGATCATACTCTAGGTTCCCCATGCATGTTTTAGCTGAAGGAAGAATACCTTAAACCTGGGTAGTTGAAACCCGTGGAATGGGTACTATGCAATATGACTTCAAAGGGTCTTCATTTGCTCACCGAACATCTCCAGTCCTATCACTGCTGCGTTTATGCCCCTGTACACATGCTTGATTCTCTTTTGGAGACATAGCAATCCATAGGTTTTAAGATACTTACTATTCAGGTACATTCTTAGGCGTTTAATATGCGGTGTTGAGTCCATTTCGTTGAGCAAGGAGTAGCTCTTGTCTATTCCATATTTGGCTTAAGGAACTTTATCTGTGCTCATTTCAATCTGGTTTTATGCAGCACCCCAACTCACCTTTACCCTTAAGCAAGCATAAGTTGGTTTTCTAAATTTGAGACCCTGTTCTGTTCTGTAATTCAGTTCCTGTGTAGCCAAGTTTACATTCCGTGTATTACTGATATCTTTTTTTTTTTTTGCCGTAACTACCTTTATTGGTATCGCTTGTGTATCAGTTCATCAAAACCTTTGTTTCATATTTCTCGCCTTAATCCCCTGAAAGTTCCAGATGGGCAAAAATACTTTTAAATACGCAGCTGGCTTCTGTCTTATGTGCTTAATATTATACATTTGTTGCTTGTTTTGCACATGTCTATGGCTGCACTACTTGCAAGACGAAAGTCACATATAAAAATACAGACTAATCGAAACACAGAAGTCAGCCATTGTCTAGAATGTGGTTTACAATACAGAGCTTGCAGACAACACAGAGTATATATATAAGTCATCTGTCTGAAAACAGAAAGTATTGTCTCAGACTGACTCCGGAGAAAGGTGCTGACACACAGGGAAACTCACTGATGATTCTCCTTTATGTTTATTAGATAGATCAATACCAAATTATTTCACATATATTATATTCAATATCTATATATATATATCTTGTAACCAAATTCTGGTTTAAAAGTCACAAACGAACATGTAAATACAAAATGTTAGGAAAGGTTTAACATACATAGGGGAAAACATGTCTTATGCCTCGCAAAGACTTTCTACAATCTAGCATAAAGGCAAATGTGGTTGAAAAAAAAGGAAATCCATATACAATTACAGAAAAACATTTAGTCAAGCCACCTAATATAAAATATTTCAGATATCATGTCCAAAAACGTCCACGTGTTGCAGAGGTCTCTACAAATCAATTAGAATGACGTCAACAAGATCTGCAAACCGAAGTCTTAGCAAGTAAACGTGACTCATGTTTTTCTCTCTGAGACAATGAGGCTTGACGTTCAGTTAAAGGCAGGTAAACACGACTATGAAGAAACCCTTCTTTACAACAGCTTAACGGTACCCATTTAGGGCAATATACCCGCTTTCCCAGCTATGTGTGCACGCAGTGTTCTGTGATAAAATGACTCAGTTACTTTAAAAAAGCATAAATGGCAAAACAAAATAACCAGAACTCCGCGAAGCTGGTAAAACCACAAAGACACTGAAATCCAGCAACTCCTGAGAGGCTGAGAGATCAAATGAATCATAAAATCTGGATGACTCTGATTTGGGGTTTAACTTTGGTTAAAACTGAAAAGTCTGAAAAGAACCAATGTTTTGGAAGAAGCAGTGTCACTTGTAAACATCCTGCCACCTAACTAAAAGGACGGCCTCTTCTTCTAGACCCACGACTTAATAAGACAGGAAGCTCTCAACACACAGCGCTGGAGAAGATGGATTCCACAAGTCAAACTTGAGTGAAACTGTTCTAATGCAATGTACCAAACACGCGTTTGTTCTTAGGAAAAATTACAAAACTAACAAATATTTTTCTCCAGAATTATAAAAGATAAAATCTATGAATCAGTACTGTTATGTGATTACAGAACAATAGCCAACTGAAAAAAAAAACAAAACACCAACCCACAGGCCGTCTACACCGTCCCCAATCCATTTCCTGCAGCCAGTACTTCCCACCTGCTCTGAGGACTGAGCCTTAGACACCGTTGACTGTATTTAAAGTTGAGTCAACAGTACTCTCTGTCTCTGGGGCAAAAGTAATGCAGCTCATTACTTACACACAACACTTGTTTCATTCTTCAGGACTTTCTTTGACGGGATTACTCAATGTTGGTTACTTTAAAGGTAACAAAAGGTGTCAGAAAAAAATGCCTTGGAATTCTTTTGCAATTCCACAAAGACACCTGGCAATCTGATACGTTCATTCCTCTCCCCATCACAATTTTTGTTTTTTAAAATTACAATTGACAACTCACGTAAGATGTAATTAATTTACTTAAAATAAGAGAGGGCTTTTCAATCAAGTATCCACGTTCCAAATAACTAAAACATTTAGTTAAATCTTTTAAATTAATCTTTTAATAAATCTTTAATTACTCGGTGCCAGTAATTAAGAGGTTGATTCCGTAAAATTCAAACTTGCACATAGGCGTGTCCCACTCAGAAAAGATTTCATACACTTAGCAACTTGTGCTTTTTGTCTCACCTTTTATAAGAAACACAGATTAATTTCAACTTCAGTTTTCCTTTCTGATGCAGACATGTGTACCTTGTGTAAGAAACGGTCTCCAGGCCACCTCCACGTGTAGACCTCAGCATTTCCTGAGAGTGTGAAGTCAACCCCTCCTCCAGGAGACTCTCGTCCTTTTGAGACATTCCCCCTTGCACCTTATGTTTGTCAGACTATGTTTACAGAAATCAGATGACTGGATGAAAACTCTACAGGACAGTCAAGGACAGACGAGAAGACGAGATGCAGAGCGGGAGCCCCTTCCTCCTCCAGTGCACCTGCTGCGGGCAGCCCTCCAGGAAGGCTTGGCCTCCTCCCCTGGACCACAGACTTACTTTTCTCTGTAATAAAGCAGGTAGTACTTCAGGGGATCTGGCAGAGGGAGGCTCAGGACCTTCTCACGCAGGAAGTTCACCGGGGGCTCGGGCTTGGTGTCCGGCGGGGTTGTCACCTCTTCTTCTTGCCGCTCGTCTTCCAGGTCTCCACAGCTGGTGTCATCAGAGGGGTTGGAGAGCCGACTGGCAAACACCTCTTTGTCCAAAAAGACAATCGTTTCCATTCGGTGGCGGCGAACTCTCCTCCGTTTAAACCTGGGAGTGTTCTTCAGTCCGTTCCCGTTTTTGTTCACAGCTTCCTGGTGGATGACCTTCTTAATGGTGCCCCGGATGGCAATGCGCGCCAGGTCCTGGAGGCTGTGAACCGCCAGGGGTGTGGACAAGTCGTGATTCTCCTGACTCCGACTGGCAGGGCTGGACGAGTGGAGCAAAAGACACAGCCAGAATCTTTTTGGTTTCCCAGGCGGAAGGACCCGTCCGAGTTATCTTAGTCAACTTCTCTTCCAGCGGCATGACCAGGACGCCCCCGACTTTGAGGAGGCTCTTCATGTACCCCTCGTGCTGCTTCTGCACGCCTGCCCCGCAGTACACCCGGTCATACTGAGAGCAGCCTGGAGAGATCTCCAGGCAATTGCTGGTGACGAAGGAGGGCTCGCAGAAGTCAAACTTGTCGAAGCTGTCACTCGTCCTGATGAAAAAGTCCAGCTTCTGCTTCGCATACTCTGTCACATCTGAATGGAGTTCCACCCCATGGTTCACACCAAAAGGACCGAGGATGAGCCCCACCATGGAGCTGAGGTAGCCGGTGCCGCTGCCCAGGTTCAGGAAGGAAAGGCCAGGCTGCAGGTCCAGGGCCTCCATCACCTCCGAATAGATGCACGGAGCAGAGAGGTGGATGTTCCCGTGCTTCCACGCCAGGTCCTTGTACGCGTTCTCCTTAAACTCCTCGAGGTAATAGTCGGCGCGGTCAACAGCTCGGAAGGCCTGCTCCACCAGCTCGGAGCGGATGTACTGCGCCGCCTTCAGATGGTCTATCAGCTCGTCGTTGTCTTCACCAGCACTCACCACGCCTCCCATCTTCGGGACCGCGCTTACAGAAAGCTGCTGCTGGAGAGACCTCGGGAACCCCCAGAACGCTGGAGGGCGGACCCCCGGGGAGGGGGGAGGGGCGACGGGAGACGCCTGGGACGCGGAGGGGTGTTTATGCTTGGGGGTGGGGAACGAGAGGACAGCGGAAGAGGACAGGAAGACGGGGAGAGGAGAATGCGGCCCTGGGGGAGGGTCCGGGAGCCCGGGACCACGGGAAGGGGAGGGGTGGAGAGGAGGGAGAGAGGGGGAGGGGGCCGAGGGGCCGCACCGCCCCCATACTCCGCTGCAGGCCGGGCCGAGGGCGGCGGCGGCGGCGGCGGCGGCTCAGTACCTCCTGGCTCGGCGGGCCCGCGGAATCGGCCGCTGGGCCGCACCTGCAGCTCTTCCGGCGCCCCTCGCCAGTCCGCCTCCCACTACGCAGCCCCGACCTCCGCCCTACTGATATCTTATGATGTTTCTTTTTCTGTGTGACTTATTTCAGTTAGAATCATCATACCTGAATCCACTCATTGTGCTGCTAAGGGCCTGATGACACAGATTTCATTGCTGAGTGATATTGCTTTGTAAGTAAATACCACAACTTTTTTATCCATTTTTCACTTTCTGCGATGTTGAACTTGTACTGTAAACGAGGTTCTTGTAAACAGAGCCGTTCCAAACTTTGGGGTGGCTGTGTCTTTTTGATTTTAAATTCCCTAAGCTATAGGACCATAAGTGGAAGTGCCCTAGGCTCTGTTGCTTTGTTTTTTAGATGTTTCAGGAAACACCATACACTTCTCCCGAGTGGTTTTTGGCAATTTACATCCCGCCCTTCAGCATAACAAGGCTCCCAGTTCTCCATGGCCTGTCCTGCCTTTCTGGATTTTACACTTTTTTCAGATGGCCCTTTTGACCGGGGGGAAGTGAGACTTCATTGTAGTGCAGATTTCCTTTGCAAGCTTGCTTGGTTGGCCAAAAAGGGCGTATGCGTTTTTTCCTGAATATATTCAGGAAAAAACGCATACGCCCTTTTTGGCCAAGTGCATCATTGTGGACGTTCTGCCTCTTTTCCTATGCTTTCAATGCAATTCCAGTCTACCTCCTGAAATCGGTTTCCTGCAATTCTGCCCCGCTTTCAAGTCCTCTTGGCAGCCTTACATCAGTCTATTTTTGGACGATTGCTGTCATTTATAACTCTGCAGGTTTGTGAATTACAGTGCCCCTGAGCTCCTTTCTTCAACTCGCTTTCTTGTGACCTGGCCACAACACCGCAGGATGGCTTCAGGCCCTAATCTGGTTTCGGAACGGCACACTGAGCCTTTGGTTAATTCCTCTTCCTGGTGGGAAATGAGAGTTCAATTGGCCCGTCCAGACACCTCCAGCTAGCCTCTCATTGGTTCTCGCTATTCCTGTTCATCTTCCGCAGAAATTGCAAACTGGGCCAAACAGGAGGTTAAAGGTGCTGACTCTCCAAGTGGGGAGAGTGTTAGTAAAGCGTCTGGAATGTGGCACCCGAGTACCAGGGGAGGAAAACTGAGACATATTTGAACACGTCTCCCGTTCACATGGTTGATCATACTTGGGATCCACATGCATGTTTTAGCTGAAGGAAGAATACCTTAAACCTGGAGAGTTGAGACCCGTGGAATGGGTACCATGCAATATGACTTCAAAGGGTCTTCATTTGCTCACCGAACCTCTCCAATCCTATCACTGCTGCGTTTATGACCCTGTACACATGCTTGATTCTCTTTGGGAGACATAGCAATCCATAGGTTTTACGATACTTACTAGTCAGGTACATTCTTAGGCGTTTAATATGCGGTGTTGAGTCCATTTCGTTGAGCAAGGAGTAGCTCTTGTCTATTCCATATTTGGCTTAAGGAACTTTATCTGTGCTCATTTCAATCTCTGGTTTTATGCAGCACCCCAACTCACCTTTCCCCTTAAGCAAGCATAAGTTGTTTTTCTAAATTTGAGTCCCTGTTCTGTTCTGTAATTCAGTTCCTGTGTAGCCAAGTTTACATTCCATGTATTACTGATATCTTATGATGTTTCTTTTTCTGTGTGACTTACTTCAGTTAGAATCATCATACCTGAATCCACTCATTGTGCTGCTAAGGGCCTGATGACACAGATTTCATTGCTGAGTGATATTGCTTTGTAAGTAAATACCACAACTTCTTTACCCATTTTTCACTTTCTGCGATGTTGAACTTGTACTGTAAACGAGGTTCTTGTAAACAGAGGCGTCCCAAACTTTGGGGTGGCTGTGTCTTTTTGATTTTAATTTCCCTAAGCTATAGGACCATAAGTGGAAGTGCCCTAGGTTCTGTTGCTTTGTTTTTTAGATGTTTCAGGAAACACCATACACTTCTCCCGAGTGGTTGTTGGCAATTTACATCCCGCCCATCAGCATAACAAGGCTCCCAGTTCTCCATGGCCTGTCCTGCCTTTCTGGATTTTACACTTTTTTCAGATGGCCCTTTTGACCGGGGGGAAGTGAGACTTCATTGTAGTGCAGATTTCCTTTGCAAGCTTGCTTGGTTGGCCAAAAAGGGCGTATGCGTTTTTTCCTGAATATATTCAGGAAAAAACGCATACGCCCTTTTTGGCCAAGTGCATCATTGTGGACGTTCTGCCTCTTTTCCTATGCTTTCAATGCAATTCCAGTCTACCTCCTGAAATCGGTTTCCTGCAATTCTGCCCCGCTTTCAAGTCCTCTTGGCAGCCTTACTTCAGTCTATTTTTGGACGATAGCTGTCATTTATAACTCTGCAGGTTTGTGAATTACAGTGCCCCTGAGCTCCTTTCTTCAACTCGCTTTCTTTTGAGCTGGCCGCAACACCGCAGGATGGCTTCAGGCCCTAATCTGGTTCCGGTACGGCACGCTGAGCCTTTGGTTATTTCCTCTTCCTGGTGGGAAATGAGAGTTAAATTTGCCCGTCCAGATACCTCCAGCTAGCCTCTCATTGGTTCTCGCTATTCCTGTTCATCTTCCGCAGAAATTGCAAAGTGGGCCAAACAGGAGGTTAAAGGGACTGACTCTCCAAGTCGGGAGAGTGTTAGTAAAGCGTCTGGAATGTTGCACCCGAGTACCAGGGGAGGAAAACTGAGACATATTTGAACACGTCTCCCGTTCACATGGTTGATCATACTTGGGTTCCACATGCATGTTTTAGCTGAAGGAAGAATACCTTAAACCTGGAGAGTTGAGACCCGTGGAATGGGTACCATGCAATATGACTTCAAAGGGTCTTCATTTGCTCACCGAACCTCTCCAATCCTATCACTGCTGCGTTTATGCCCCTGTACACATGCTTGATTCTCTTTCGGAGACATAGCAATCCATAGGTTTTACGATACTTACTAGTCAGGTACATTCTTAGGCGTTTAATATGCGGTGTTGAGTCCATTTCGTTGAGCAAGGAGTAGCTCTTGTCTATTCCATATTTGACTTAAGGAACTTTATCTGTGCTCATTTCAATCTCTGGTTTTATGCAGCACCCCAACTCACCTTTACCCTTAAGCAAGAATAAGTTGGTTTTCTAAATTTGAGACCCTGTTCTGTTCTGTAATTCAGTTCCTGTGTAGCCAAGTTTACATTCCGTGTATTACTGATATCTTATGATGTTTCTTTTTCTGTGTGATTTATTTCAGTTAGAATCATCCTACCTGAATACACTCATTGTGCTGCTAAGGGCCTGATGACACAGATTTCATTGCTGAGTGATATTGCTTTGTAAGTAAATACCACAGCTTCTTTATCCATTTTTCACTTTCTGCAATGTTAAACTTGTACTGTAAACGTGGTTCTTGTAAACAGAGGCGTCCCAAACTTTGGGGTGGCTGTGTCTTTTTGATTTTAATTTCCCTAAGCTATAGGACCATAAGTGGAAGTGCCCTAGGCTCTGTTGCTTTGTTTTTTAGATGTTTCAGGAAACACCATACACTTCTCCCAAGTGTCTCTTGGCAATTTACATCCCGCCCATCAGCATAACAAGGCTCCCAGTTCTCCATGGCCTGTCCTGCCTTTCTGGATTTTACACTTTTTTCAGATGGCCCTTTTGACCGGGGGGAAGTGAGACTTCATTGTAGTGCAGATTTCCTTTGCAAGCTTGCTTGGTTGGCCAAAAAGAGCGTATGCGTTTTTTCCTGAATATATTCAGGAAAAAACGCATACGCCCTTTTTGGCCAAGTGCATCATTGTGGACGTTCTGCCTCTTTTCCTATGCTTTCAATGCAATTCCAGTCTACCTCCTGAAATCGGTTTCCTGCAATTCTGCCCCGCTTTCAAGTCCTCTTGGCAGCCTTACTTCAGTCTATTTTTGGACGATAGCTGTCATTTATAACTCTGCAGGTTTGTGAATTACAGTGCCCCTGAGCTCCTTTCTTCAACTCGCTTTCTTGTGACCTGGCCGCAACACCGCAGGATGGCTTCAGGCCCTAATCTGGTTCCGGCACGGCACGCTGAGCCTTTGGTTATTTCCTCTTCTTGGTGGGAAATGAGAGTTAAATTTGCCCGTCCAGACACCTCCAGCTAGTCTCTCATTGGTTCTCGCTATTCCTGTTCATCTTCCGCAGAAATTGCAAACTGGGTCAAACAGGAGGTTAAAGGCGCTGACTCTCCAAGTGGGGAGAGTGTTAGTTAAGCGTCTGGAATGTTGCACCCGAGTACCAGGGGAGGAAAACTGAGACATATTTGAACACGTCTCCCGTTCACATGGTTGATCATACTTGGGTTCCACATGCATGTTTTAGCTTCAGGAAGAATACCTTAAACCTGGAGAGTTAAGACCCGTGGAACGGGTACCATGCAATATGACTTCAAAGGGTCTTCATTTGCTCACTGAAACTCTCCAATCCTATCACTGCTGCGTTTATGCCCCTGTACACATGCTTGATTCTCTTTCGGCGACATAGCAATCTATAGGTTTTAAGATACTTACAAGTCAGGTACATTCTTAGGCGTTTAATATGCGGTGTTGAGTCCATTTCGTTGAGCAAGGAGTAGCTCTTGTCTATTCCATATTTGGCTTAAGGAACTTTATCTGTGCTCATTTCAATCTCTGGTTTTATGCAGCACCCCAACTCACCTTTACCCTTAAGCAAGCATACGTTGGTTTTCTAAATTTGAGACCCTGTTCTGTTCTGTAATTCAGTTCCTGTGTAGCCAAGTTTACATTCCGTGTATTACTGATATCTTATGATGTTTCTTTTTCTGTGTGACTTACTTCAGTTAGAATCATCATACCTGAATCCACTCATTGTGCTGCTAAGGGCCTGATGACACAGATTTCATTGCTGAGTGATATTGCTTTGTAAGTAAATACCACAACTTCTTTATCCATTTTTCACTTTCTGCGATGTTGAACTTGTACTGTAAACGAGGTTCTTGTAAACAGAGCCATTCCAAACTTTGGGGTGGCTGTGTCTTTTTGATTTTAATTTCCCTAAGCTATAGGACCATAAGTGGAAGTGCCCTAGGTTCTGTTGCTTTGTTTTTTAGATGTTTCAGGAAACACCATACACTTCTCCCGAGTGTCTGTTGGCAATTTACATCCCGCCCATCAGCATAACAAGGCTCCCAGTTCTCCATGGCCTGTCCTGCCTTTCTGGATTTTACCCTTTTTTCAGATGGCCCTTTTGACCGGGGGGAAGTGAGACTTCATTGTAGTGCAGATTTCCTTTGCAAGCTTGCTTGGTTGGCCAAAAAGGGCGTATGCGTTTTTTCCTGAATATATTCAGGAAAAAGCGCATATGCCGTTTTTGGCCAAGTGCATCATTGTGGACGTTCTGCCTCTTTTCCTATGCTTTCAATGCAATTCCAGTCTACCTCCTGAAATCGGTTTCCTGCAATTCTGCCCCGCTTTCAAGTCCTCTTGGCAGCCTTACTTCAGTCTATTTTTGGACGATAGCTGTCATTTATAACTCTGCAGGTTTGTGAATTACAGTGCCCCTGAGCTCCTTTCTTCAACTCGCTTTCTTGTGACCTGGCCGCAACACCGCAGGATGGCTTCAGGCCCTAATCTGGTTCCGGTACGGCACGCTGAGCCTTTGGTTATTTCCTCTTCCTGGTGGGAAATGAGAGTTAAATTTGCCCGTCCAGACACCTCCAGCTAGCCTCTCATTGGTTCTCGCTATTCCTGTTCATCTTCCGCAGAAATTGCAAACTGGGCCAAACAGGAGGTTAAAGGCGCTGACTCTCCAAGTGGGGAGAGTGTTAGTAAAGCGTCTGGAATGTTGCACCCGAGTACCAGGGGAGGAAAACTGAGACATATTTGAACACGTCTCCCGTTCACATGGTTGATCATACTTGGGTTCCACATGCATGTTTTAGCTGAAGGAAGAATACCTTAAACCTGGGTAGTTGAAACCCGTGGAATGGGTACCATGCAATATGACTTCAAAGGGTCTTCATTTGCTCACCGAACCTCTCCAATCCTATCACTGCTGCGTTTATGCCCCTGTACACATGCTTGATTCTCTTTCGGAGACATAGCAATCCATAGGTTTTAAGATACTTACTAGTCAGGTACATTCTTAGGCGTTTAATATGGGGTGTTGAGTCCAATTCGTTGAGCAAGGAGTAGCTCTTGTCTATTCCATATTTGGCTTAAGGAACTTTATCTGTGCTCATTTCAATCTCTGGTTTTATGCAGCACCCCAACTCACCTTTACCCTTAAGCAAGAATAAGTTGGTTTTCTAAATTTGAGACCCTGTTCTGTTCTGTAATTCAGTTCCTGTGTAGCCAAGTTTACATTCCGTGTATTACTGATATCTTATGATGTTTCTTTTTCTGTGTGACTTATTTCAGTTAGAATCATCATACCTGAATCCACTCATTGTGCTGCTAAGGGCCTGATGACACAGATTTCATTGCTGAGTGATATTGCTTTGTAAGTAAATACCACAACTTCTTTATCCATTTTTCACTTTCTGCAATGTTGAACTTGTACTGTAAACGAGGTTCTTGTAAACAGAGCCGTTCCAAACTTTGGGGTGGCTGTGTCTTTTTGATTTTAATTTCCCTAAGCTATAGGACCATAAGTGGAAGTGCCCTAGGTTCTGTTGCTTTGTTTTTTAGATGTTTCAGGAAACACCATACACTTCTCCCGAGTGGTTGTTGGCAATTTACATCCCGCCCATCAGCATAACAAGGCTCCCAGTTCTCCATGGCCTGTCCTGCCTTTCTGGATTTTACACTTTTTTCAGATGGCCCTTTTGACCGGGGGGAAGTGAGACTTCATTGTAGTGCAGATTTCCTTTGCAAGCTTGCTTGGTTGGCCAAAAAGGGCGTATGCGTTTTTTCCTGAATATATTCAGGAAAAAACGCATACGCCCTTTTTGGCCAAGTGCATCATTGTGGACGTTCTGCCTCTTTTCCTATGCTTTCAATGCAATTCCAGTCTACCTCCTGAAATCGGTTTCCTGCAATT
This sequence comes from Delphinus delphis, assembly GCF_949987515.2. Lineage (NCBI taxonomy): Eukaryota > Metazoa > Chordata > Mammalia > Artiodactyla > Delphinidae > Delphinus > Delphinus delphis. Next base: position 2,710,054 of record NW_027192659.1, read on the forward strand.
CTGCCCCGCTTTCAAGTCCTCTTGGCAGCCTTACTTCAGTCTATTTTTGGACGATAGCTGTCATTTATAACTCTGCAGGTTTGTGAATTACAGTGCCCCTGAGCTCCTTTCTTCAACTCGCTTTCTTGTGACCTGGCCGCAACACCGCAGGATGGCTTCAGGCCCTAATCTGGTTCCGGCCCGGCACGCTGAGCCTTTGGTTAATTCCTCTTCCTGGTGGGAAATGAGAGTTAAATTTGCCCGTCCAGACACCTCCAGCTAGCCTCTCATTGGTTCTCGCTATTCCTGTTCATCTTCCGCAGAAATTGCAAACTGGGCCAAACAGGAGGTTAAAGGGACTGAATCTCCAAGTGGAGAGAGTGTTAGTAAAGCGTCTGGAATGTTGCACCCGAGTACCAGGGGAGGAAAACTGAGACATATTTTAACACGTCTCCCGTTCACATGGTTGATTATACTTGGGTTCCACATGCATGTTTTAGCTGAAGGAAGAATACCTTAAACCTGGAGAGTTAAGACCCGTGTAATGGGTACCATGCAATATGACTTCAAAGGGTATTCATTTGCTCACCGAACCTCTCCAATCCTATCACTGCTGAGTTTATGCCCCTGTACACATGCTTGATTCTCTTTCGGAGACATAGCAATCCATAGGTTTTAAGATACTTACTAGTCAGGTACATTCTTAGGCGTTTAATATGCGGTGTTGAGTCCATTTCGTTGAGCAAGGAGTAGCTCTTGTCTATTCCATATTTGACTTAAGGAACTTTATCTGTGCTCATTTCAATCTCTGGTTTTATGCAGCACCCCAACTCACCTTTACCCTTAAGCAAGCATAAGTTGGTTTTCTAAATTTGAGACCCTGTTCTGTTCTGTAATTCAGTTCCTGTGTAGCCAAGTTTACATTCCGTGTATTACTGATATCTTATGATGTTTCTTTTTCTGTGTGACTTACTTCAGTTAGAATCATCATACCTGAATCCACTCATTGTGCTGCTAAGGGCCTGATGACACAGATTTCATTGCTGAGTGATATTGCTTTGTAAGTAAATACCACAACTTCTTTATCCATTTTTCACTTTCTGCGATGTTGAACTTGTACTGTAAACGAGGTTCTTGTAAACAGAGCCGTTCCAAACTCTGGGGTGGCTGTGTCTTTTTGATTTTAATTTCCCTAAGCTATAGGACCATAAGTGGAAGTGCCCTAGGTTCTGTTGCTTTGTTTTTTAGATGTTTCAGGAAACACCATACACTTCTCCCGAATGGTTGTTGGCAATTTACATCCCGCCCATCAGCATAACAAGGCTCCCAGTTCTCCATGACCTGTCCTGCCTTTCTGGATTTCACACTTTTTTCAGATGGCCCTTTTGCCCGGGGGGAAGTGAGACTTCATTGTAGTGCAGATTTCCTTTGCAAGCTTGCTTGGTTGGCCAAAAAGGGCGTATGCGTTTTTTCCTGAATATATTCAGGAAAAAACGCATACGCCCTTTTTGGCCAAGTGCATCATTGTGGACGTTCTGCCTCTTTTCCTATGCTTTCAATGCAATTCCAGTCTACCTCCTGAAATCGGTTTCCTGCAATTCTGCCCCGCTTTCAAGTCCTCTTGGCAGCCTTACTTCAGTCTATTTTTGGACGATAGCTGTCATTTATAACTCTGCAGGTTTGTGAATTACAGTGCCCCTGAGCTCCTTTCTTCAACTTGCTTTCTTGTGACCTGGCCGCAACACCGCAGGATGGCTTCAGGCCCTAATCTGGTTCCGGCCCGGCATGCTGAGCCTTTGGTTAATTCCTCTTCCTGGTGGGAAATGAGAGTTAAATTTGCCCGTCCAGACACCTCCAGCTAGTCTCTCATTGGTTCTCGCTATTCCTGTTCATCTTCCGCAGAAATTGCAAACTGGGCCAAACAGGAGGTTAAAGGGACTGACTCTCCAAGTGGGGAGAGTGTAAGTAAAGCATCTGGAATGTTGCACCCGAGTACCAGGGGAGGAAAACTGAGACATATTTGAACACGTCTCCCGATCACATGGTTGATCATACTCTAGGTTCCACATGCATGTTTTAGCTGAAGGAAGAATACCTTAAACCTGGGTAGTTGAAACCCGTGGAATGGGTACCATGCAATATGACTTCAAAGGGTCTTCATTTGCTCACCGAACCTCTCCAATCCTATCACTGCTGCGTTTATGCCCCTGTACACATGCTTGATTCTCTTTCGGAGACATAGCAATCCATAGGTTTTAAGATACTTACTAGTCAGGTACATTCTTAGGCGTTTAATATGGGGTGTTGAGTCCAATTCGTTGAGCAAGGAGTAGCTCTTGTCTATTCCATATTTGGCTTAAGGAACTTTATCTGTGCTCATTTCAATCTCTGGTTTTATGCAGCACCCCAACTCACCTTTACCCTTAAGCAAGAATAAGTTGGTTTTCTAAATTTGAGACCCTGTTCTGTTCTGTAATTCAGTTCCTGTGTAGCCAAGTTTACATTCCGTGTATTACTGATATCTTATGATGTTTCTTTTTCTGTGTGACTTATTTCAGTTAGAATCATCATACCTGAATCCACTCATTGTGCTGCTAAGGGCCTGATGACACAGATTTCATTGCTGAGTGATATTGCTTTGTAAGTAAATACCACAACTTCTTTATCCATTTTTCACTTTCTGCAATGTTGAACTTGTACTGTAAACGAGGTTCTTGTAAACAGAGCCGTTCCAAACTTTGGGGTGGCTGTGTCTTTTTGATTTTAATTTCCCTAAGCTATAGGACCATAAGTGGAAGTGCCCTAGGTTCTGTTGCTTTGTTTTTTAGATGTTTCAGGAAACACCATACACTTCTCCCGAGTGGTTGTTGGCAATTTACATCCCGCCCATCAGCATAACAAGGCTCCCAGTTCTCCATGGCCTGTCCTGCCTTTCTGGATTTTACACTTTTTTCAGATGGCCCTTTTGACCGGGGGGAAGTGAGACTTCATTGTAGTGCAGATTTCCTTTGCAAGCTTGCTTGGTTGGCCAAAAAGGGCGTATGCGTTTTTTCCTGAATATATTCAGGAAAAAACGCATACGCCCTTTTTGGCCAAGTGCATCATTGTGGACGTTCTGCCTCTTTTCCTATGCTTTCAATGCAATTCCAGTCTACCTCCTGAAATCGGTTTCCTGCAATTCTGCCCCGCTTTCAAGTCCTCTTGGCAGCGTTACTTCAGTCTATTTTTGGACGATAGCTGTCATTTATAACTCTGCAGGTTTGTGAATTACAGTGCCCCTGAGCTCCTTTCTTCAACTCGCTTTCTTGTGACCTGGCCGCAACACCGCAGGATGGCTTCAGGCCCTAATCTGGTTCCGGCCCGGCACGCTGAGCCTTTGGTTAATTCCTCTTCCTGGTGGGAAATGAGAGTTCAATTTGCCCGTCCAGACACCTCCAGCTAGCCTCTCATTGGTTCTCGCTATTCCTGTTCATCTTCCGCAGAAATTGCAAACTGGGCCAAACAGGAGGTTAAAGGGACTGAATCTCCAAGTGGAGAGAGTGTTAGTAAAGCGTCTGGAATGTTGCACCCGAGTACCAGGGGAGGAAAACTGAGACATATTTTAACACGTCTCCCGTTCACATGGTTGATTATACTTGGGTTCCACATGCATGTTTTAGCTGAAGGAAGAATACCTTAAACCTGGAGAGTTAAGACCCGTGTAATGGGTACCATGCAATATGACTTCAAAGGGTATTCATTTGCTCACCGAACCTCTCCAATCCTATCACTGCTGAGTTTATGCCCCTGTACACATGCTTGATTCTCTTTCGGAGACATAGCAATCCATAGGTTTTAAGATACTTACTAGTCAGGTACATTCTTAGGCGTTTAATATGCGGTGTTGAGTCCATTTCGTTGAGCAAGGAGTAGCTCTTGTCTATTCCATATTTGACTTAAGGAACTTTATCTGTGCTCATTTCAATCTCTGGTTTTATGCAGCACCCCAACTCACCTTTACCCTTAAGCAAGCATAAGTTGGTTTTCTAAATTTGAGACCCTGTTCTGTTCTGTAATTCAGTTCCTGTGTAGCCAAGTTTACATTCCGTGTATTACTGATATCTTATGATGTTTCTTTTTCTGTGTGACTTACTTCAGTTAGAATCATCATACCTGAATCCACTCATTGTGCTGCTAAGGGCCTGATGACACAGATTTCATTGCTGAGTGATATTGCTTTGTAAGTAAATACCACAACTTCTTCATCCATTTTTCACTTTCTGCGATGTTGAACTTGTACTGTAAACGAGGTTCTTGTAAACAGAGCCGTTCCAAACTCTGGGGTGGCTGTGTCTTTTTGATTTTAATTTCCCTAAGCTATAGGACCATAAGTGGAAGTGCCCTAGGTTCTGTTGCTTTGTTTTTTAGATGTTTCAGGAAACACCATACACTTCTCCCGAATGGTTGTTGACAATTTACATCCCGCCCATCAGCATAACAAGGCTCCCAGTTCTCCATGACCTGTCCTGCCTTTCTGGATTTTACACTTTTTTCAGATGGCCCTTTTGCCCGGGGGGAAGTGAGACTTCATTGTAGTGCAGATTTCCTTTGCAAGCTTGCTTGGTTGGCCAAAAAGGGCGTATGCGTTTTTTCCTGAATATATTCAGGAAAAAACGCATACGCCCTTTTTGGCCAAGTGCATCATTGTGGACGTTCTGCCTCTTTTCCTATGCTTTCAATGCAATTCCAGTCTACCTCCTGAAATCGGTTTCCTGCAATTCTGCCCCGCTTTCAAGTCCTCTTGGCAGCCTTACTTCAGTCTATTTTTGGACGATAGCTGTCATTTATAACTCTGCAGGTTTGTGAATTACAGTGCCCCTGAGCTCCTTTCTTCAACTTGCTTTCTTGTGACCTGGCCGCAACACCGCAGGATGGCTTCAGGCCCTAATCTGGTTCCGGCCTGGCATGCTGAGCCTTTGGTTAATTCCTCTTCCTGGTGGGAAATGAGAGTTAAATTTGCCCGTCCAGACACCTCCAGCTAGTCTCTCATTGGTTCTCGCTATTCCTGTTCATCTTCCGCAGAAATTGCAAACTGGGCCAAACAGGAGGTTAAAGGGACTGACTCTCCAAGTGGGGAGAGTGTAAGTAAAGCATCTGGAATGTTGCACCCGAGTACCAGGGGAGGAAAACTGAGACATATTTGAACACGTCTCCCGATCACATGGTTGATCATACTCTAGGTTCCACATGCATGTTTTAGCTGAAGGAAGAATACCTTAAACCTGGGTAGTTGAAACCCGTGGAATGGGTACCATGCAATATGACTTCAAAGGGTCTTCATTTGCTCACCGAACCTCTCCAATCCTATCACTGCTGCGTTTATGCCCCTGTACACATGCTTGATTCTCTTTCGGAGACATAGCAATCCATAGGTTTTAAGATACTTACTAGTCAGGTACATTCTTAGGCGTTTAATATGGGGTGTTGAGTCCAATTCGTTGAGCAAGGAGTAGCTCTTGTCTATTCCATATTTGGCTTAAGGAACTTTATCTGTGCTCATTTCAATCTCTGGTTTTATGCAGCACCCCAACTCACCTTTACCCTTAAGCAAGAATAAGTTGGTTTTCTAAATTTGAGACCCTGTTCTGTTCTGTAATTCAGTTCCTGTGTAGCCAAGTTTACATTCCGTGTATTACTGATATCTTATGATGTTTCTTTTTCTGTGTGACTTATTTCAGTTAGAATCATCATACCTGAATCCACTCATTGTGCTGCTAAGGGCCTGATGACACAGATTTCATTGCTGAGTGATATTGCTTTGTAAGTAAATACCACAACTTCTTTATCCATTTTTCACTTTCTGCGATGTTGAACTTGTACGGTAAACGAGGTTCTTGTAAACAGAGCCGTTCCAAACTTTGGGGTGGCTGTGTCTTTTTGATTTTAATTTCCCTAAGCTATAGGACCATAAGTGGCAGTGCCCTAGGCTCTGTTGCTTTGTTTTTTAGATGTTTCAGGAAACACCATACACTTCTCCCGAGTGTCTGTTGGCAATTTACATCCCGCCCATCAGCATAACAAGGCTCCCAGTTCTCCATGGCCTGTCCTGCCTTTCTGGATTTTACACTTTTTTCAGATGGCCCTTTTGACCGGGGGGAAGTGAGACTTCATTGTAGTGCAGATTTCCTTTGCAAGCTTGCTTGGTTGGCCAAAAAGGGCGTATGCGTTTTTTCCTGAATATATTCAGGAAAAAACGCATACGCCCTTTTTGGCCAAGTGCATCATTGTGGACGTTCTGCCTCTTTTCCTATGCTTGCAATGCAATTCCAGTCTACCTCCTGAAATCGGTTTCCTGCAATTCTGCCCCGCTTTCAAGTCCTCTTGGCAGCCTTACTTCAGTCTATTTTTGGACGATAGCTGTCATTTATAACTCTGCAGGTTTGTGAATTACAGTGCCCCTGAGCTCCTTTCTTCAACTCGCTTTCTTGTGAGCTGGCCGCAACACCGCAGGATGGCTTCAGGCCCTAATCTGGTTCCGGCCCGGCACGCTGAGCCTTTGGTTAATTCCTCTTCCTGGTGGGAAATGAGAGTTAAATTTGCCCGTCCAGACACCTCCAGCTAGCCTCTCATTGGTTCTCGCTATTCCTGTTCATCTTCCGCAGAAATTGCAAACTGGGCCAAACAGGAGGTTAAAGGGACTGACTCTCCAAGTGGGGAGAGTGTTAGTAAAGCGTCTGGAATGTTGCACCCGAGTACCAGGGGAGGAAAACTGAGACATATTTGAACACGTCTCCCGATCACATGGTTGATCATACTCTAGGTTCCACATGCATGTTTTAGCTGAAGGAAGAATACCTTAAACCTGGGTAGTTGAAACCCGTGGAATGGGTACCATGCAATATGACTTCAAAGGGTCTTCATTTGCTCACCGAACCTCTCCAATCCTATCACTGCTGCGTTTATGCCCCTGTACACATGCTTGATTCTCTTTCGGAGACATAGCAATCCATAGGTTTTAAGATACTTACTAGTCAGGTACATTCTTAGGCGTTTAATATGGGGTGTTGAGTCCATTTCGTTGAGCAAGGAGTAGCTCTTGTCTATTCCATATTTGGCTTAAGGAACTTTATCTGTGCTCATTTCAATCTCTGGTTTTATGCAGCACCCCAACTCACCTTTACCCTTAAGCAAGCATAAGTTGGTTTTCTAAATTTGAGACCCTGTTCTGTTCTGTAATTCAGTTCCTGTGTAGCCAAGTTTACATTCCGTGTATTACTGATATCTTATGATGTTTCTTTTTCTGTGTGACTTATTTCAGTTAGAATCATCATACCTGAATCCACTCATTGTGCTGCTAAGGGCCTGATGACACAGATTTCATTGCTGAGTGATATTGCTTTGTAAGTAAATACCACAACTTCTTTATCCATTTTTCACTTTCTGCGATGTTGAACTTGTACTGTAAACGAGGTTCTTGTAAACAGAGCCGTTCCAAACTTTGGGGTGGCTGTGTCTTTTTGATTTTAATTTCCCTAAGCTATAGGACCATAAGTGGAAGTGCCCTAGGTTCTGTTGCTTTGTTTTTTAGATGTTTCAGGAAACACCATACACTTCTCCCGAGTGGTTGTTGGCAATTTACATCCCGCCCATCAGCATAACAAGGCTCCCAGTTCTCCATGGCCTGTCCTGCCTTTCTGGATTTTACACTTTTTTCAGATGGCCCTTTTGACCGGGGGGAAGTGAGACTTCATTGTAGTGCAGATTTCCTTTGCAAGCTTGCTTGGTTGGCCAAAAAGGGCGTATGCGTTTTTTCCTGAATATATTCAGGAAAAAACGCATACGCCCTTTTTGGCCAAGTGCATCATTGTGGACGTTCTGCCTCTTTTCCTATGCTTGCAATGCAATTCCAGTCTACCTCCTGAAATCGGTTTCCTGCAATTCTGCCCCGCTTTCAAGTCCTCTTGGCAGCCTTACTTCAGTCTATTTTTGGACGATAGCTGTCATTTATAACTCTGCAGGTTTGTGAATTACAGTGCCCCTGAGCTCCTTTCTTCAACTCGCTTTCTTTTGAGCTGGCCGCAACACCGCAGGATGGCTTCAGGCCCTAATCTGGTTCCGGCCCGGCATGCTGAGCCTTTGGTTAATTCCTCTTCCTGGTGGGAAATGAGAGATAAATTTGCCCGTCCAGACACCTCCAGCTAGCCTCTCATTGGTTCTCGCTATTCCTGTTCATCTTCCGCAGAAATTGCAAACTGGGCCAAACAGGAGGTTAAAGGGACTGAATCTCCAAGTGGGGAGAGTGTTAGTAAAGTGTCTGGAATGTTGCACCCGAGTACCAGGGGAGGAAAACTGAGACATATTTGAACACGTCTCCCGTTCACATGGTTGATCATACTTGGGTTCCACATGCATGTTTTAGCTGAAGGAAGAATACCTTAAACCTGGAGAGTTGAGACCCGTGTAATGGGTACCATGCAATATGACTTCAAAGGGTCTTCATTTGCTCACCGAACCTCTCCAATCCTATCACTGCTGCGTTTATGCCCCTGTACGCATGCTTGATTCTCTTTTGGAGACATAGCAATCCATAGGTTTTACGATACTTACTAGTCAGGTACATTCTTAGGCGTTTAATATGCGGTGTTGAGTCCATTTCGTTGAGCAAGGAGTAGCTCTTGTCTATTCCATATTTGACTTAAGGAACTTTATCTGTGCTCATTTCAATCTCTGGTTTTATGCAGCACCCCAACTCACCTTTCCCCTTAAGCAAGCATAAGTTGGTTTTCTAAATTTGAGACCCTGTTCTGTTCTGTAATTCAGTTCCTGTGTAGCCAAGTTTACATTCCGTGTATTACTGATATCTTATGATGTTTCTTTTTCTGTGTGACTTATTTCAGTTAGAATCATCATACCTGAATCCACTCATTGTGCTGCTAAGGGCCTGATGACATAGATTTCATTGCTGAGTGATATTGCTTTGTAAGTAAATACCACAACTTCTTTATCCATTTTTCACTTTCTGCGATGTTGAACTTGTACTGTAAACGAGGTTCTTGTAAACAGAGGCGTCCCAAACCTTGGGGTGGATGTGTCTTTTTGATTTTAATTTCCCTAAGCTATAGGACCATAAGTGGCAGTGCCCTAGGCTCTGTTGCTTTGTTTTTTAGATGTTTCAGGAAACACCATACACTTCTCCCGAGTGTCTGTTGGCAATTTCCATCCCGCCCATCAGCATAACAAGGCTCCCAGTTCTCCATGGCCTGTCCTGCCTTTCTGGATTTTACACTTTTTTCAGATGGCCCTTTTGACCGGGGGGAAGTGAGACTTCATTGTAGTGCAGATTTCCTTTGCAAGCTTGCTTGGTTGGCCAAAAAGGGCGTATGCGTTTTTTCCTGAATATATTCAGGAAAAAACGCATACGCCCTTTTTGGCCAAGTGCATCATTGTGGACGTTCTGCCTCTTTTCCTATGCTTTCAATGCAATTCCAGTCTACCTCCTGAAATCGGTTTCCTGCAATTCTGCCCCGCTTTCAAGTCCTCTTGGCAGCCTTACTTCAGTCTATTTTTGGACGATAGCTGTCATTTATAACTCTGCAGGTTTGTGAATTACAGTGCCCCTGAGCTCCTTTCTTCAACTCGCTTTCTTGTGACCTGGCCGCAACACCGCAGGATGGCTTCAGGCCCTAATCTGGTTCCGGTAAGGCACGCTGAGCCTTTGGTTATTTCCTCTTCCTGGTGGGAAATGAGAGTTAAATTTGCCCGTCCAGACACCTCCAGCTAGCCTCTCATTGGTTCTCGCTATTCCTGTTCATCTTCCGCAGAAATTGCAAACTGGGCCAAACAGGAGGTTAAAGGCGCTGACTCTCCAAGTGGGGAGAGTGTTAGTAAAGCGTCTGGAATGTTGCACCCGAGTACCAGGGGAGGAAAACTGAGACATATTTGAACACGTCTCCCGTTCACATGGTTGATCATACTTGGGTTCCACATGCATGTTTTAGCTGAAGGAAGAATACCTTAAACCTGGGTAGTTGAAACCCGTGGAATGGGTACCATGCAATATGACTTCAAAGGGTCTTCATTTGCTCACCGAACCTCTCCAATCCTATCACTGCTGCGTTTATGCCCCTGTACACATGCTTGATTCTCTTTCGGAGACATAGCAATCCATAGGTTTTAAGATACTTACTAGTCAGGTACATTCTTAGGCGTTTAATATGGGGTGTTGAGTCCAATTCGTTGAGCAAGGAGTAGCTCTTGTCTATTCCATATTTGGCTTAAGGAACTTTATCTGTGCTCATTTCAATCTCTGGTTTTATGCAGCACCCCAACTCACCTTTACCCTTAAGCAAGAATAAGTTGGTTTTCTAAATTTGAGACCCTGTTCTGTTCTGTAATTCAGTTCCTGTGTAGCCAAGTTTACATTCCGTGTATTACTGATATCTTATGATGTTTCTTTTTCTGTGTGACTTATTTCAGTTAGAATCATCATACCTGAATCCACTCATTGTGCTGCTAAGGGCCTGATGACACAGATTTCATTGCTGAGTGATATTGCTTTGTAAGTAAATACCACAACTTCTTTATCCATTTTTCACTTTCTGCAATGTTGAACTTGTACTGTAAACGAGGTTCTTGTAAACAGAGCCGTTCCAAACTTTGGGGTGGCTGTGTCTTTTTGATTTTAATTTCCCTAAGCTATAGGACCATAAGTGGAAGTGCCCTAGGTTCTGTTGCTTTGTTTTTTAGATGTTTCAGGAAACACCATACACTTCTCCCGAGTGGTTGTTGGCAATTTACATCCCGCCCATCAGCATAACAAGGCTCCCAGTTCTCCATGGCCTGTCCTGCCTTTCTGGATTTTACACTTTTTTCAGATGGCCCTTTTGACCGGGGGGAAGTGAGACTTCATTGTAGTGCAGATTTCCTTTGCAAGCTTGCTTGGTTTGCCAAAAAGGGCGTATGCGTTTTTTCCTGAATATATTCAGGAAAAAACGCATACGCCCTTTTTGGCCAAGTGCATCATTGTGGACGTTCTGCCTCTTTTCCTATGCTTTCAATGCAATTCCAGTCTACCTCCTGAAATCGGTTTCCTGCAATTCTGCCCCGCTTTCAAGTCCTCTTGGCAGCCTTACTTCAGTCTATTTTTGGACGATAGCTGTCATTTATAACTCTGCAGGTTTGTGAATTACAGTGCCCCTGAGCTCCTTTCTTCAACTCGCTTTCTTGTGACCTGGCCGCAACACCGCAGGATGGCTTCAGGCCCTAATCTGGTTCCGGCCCGGCACGCTGAGCCTTTGGTTAATTCCTCTTCCTGGTGGGAAATGAGAGTTCAATTTGCCCGTCCAGACACCTCCAGCTAGCCTCTCATTGGTTCTCGCTATTCCTGTTCATCTTCCGCAGAAATTGCAAACTGGGCCAAACAGGAGGTTAAAGGGACTGAATCTCCAAGTGGAGAGAGTGTTAGTAAAGCGTCTGGAATGTTGCACCCGAGTACCAGGGGAGGAAAACTGAGACATATTTTAACACGTCTCCCGTTCACATGGTTGATTATACTTGGGTTCCACATGCATGTTTTAGCTGAAGGAAGAATACCTTAAACCTGGAGAGTTAAGACCCGTGTAATGGGTACCATGCAATATGACTTCAAAGGGTATTCATTTGCTCACCGAACCTCTCCAATCCTATCACTGCTGAGTTTATGCCCCTGTACACATGCTTGATTCTCTTTCGGAGACATAGCAATCCATAGGTTTTAAGATACTTACTAGTCAGGTACATTCTTAGGCGTTTAATATGCGGTGTTGAGTCCATTTCGTTGAGCAAGGAGTAGCTCTTGTCTATTCCATATTTGACTTAAGGAACTTTATCTGTGCTCATTTCAATCTCTGGTTTTATGCAGCACCCCAACTCACCTTTACCCTTAAGCAAGCATAAGTTGGTTTTCTAAATTTGAGACCCTGTTCTGTTCTGTAATTCAGTTCCTGTGTAGCCAAGTTTACATTCCGTGTATTACTGATATCTTATGATGTTTCTTTTTCTGTGTGACTTACTTCAGTTAGAATCATCATACCTGAATCCACTCATTGTGCTGCTAAGGGCCTGATGACACAGATTTCATTGCTGAGTGATATTGCTTTGTAAGTAAATACCACAACTTCTTTATCCATTTTTCACTTTCTGCGATGTTGAACTTGTACTGTAAACGAGGTTCTTGTAAACAGAGCCGTTCCAAACTCTGGGGTGGCTGTGTCTTTTTGATTTTAATTTCCCTAAGCTATAGGACCATAAGTGGAAGTGCCCTAGGTTCTGTTGCTTTGTTTTTTAGATGTTTCAGGAAACACCATACACTTCTCCCGAATGGTTGTTGGCAATTTACATCCCGCCCATCAGCATAACAAGGCTCCCAGTTCTCCATGACCTGTCCTGCCTTTCTGGATTTTACACTTTTTTCAGATGGCCCTTTTGCCCGGGGGGAAGTGAGACTTCATTGTAGTGCAGATTTCCTTTGCAAGCTTGCTTGGTTGGCCAAAAAGGGCGTATGCGTTTTTTCCTGAATATATTCAGGAAAAAACGCATACGCCCTTTTTGGCCAAGTGCATCATTGTGGACGTTCTGCCTCTTTTCCTATGCTTTCAATGCAATTCCAGTCTACCTCCTGAAATCGGTTTCCTGCAATTCTGCCCCGCTTTCAAGTCCTCTTGGCAGCCTTACTTCAGTCTATTTTTGGACGATAGCTGTCATTTATAACTCTGCAGGTTTGTGAATTACAGTGCCCCTGAGCTCCTTTCTTCAACTTGCTTTCTTGTGACCTGGCCGCAACACCGCAGGATGGCTTCAGGCCCTAATCTGGTTCCGGCCCGGCATGCTGAGCCTTTGGTTAATTCCTCTTCCTGGTGGGAAATGAGAGTTAAATTTGCCCGTCCAGACACCTCCAGCTAGTCTCTCATTGGTTCTCGCTATTCCTGTTCATCTTCCGCAGAAATTGCAAACTGGGCCAAACAGGAGGTTAAAGGGACTGACTCTCCAAGTGGGGAGAGTGTAAGTAAAGCATCTGGAATGTTGCACCCGAGTACCAGGGGAGGAAAACTGAGACATATTTGAACACGTCTCCCGATCACATGGTTGATCATACTCTAGGTTCCACATGCATGTTTTAGCTGAAGGAAGAATACCTTAAACCTGGGTAGTTGAAACCCGTGGAATGGGTACCATGCAATATGACTTCAAAGGGTCTTCATTTGCTCACCGAACCTCTCCAATCCTATCACTGCTGCGTTTATGCCCCTGTACACATGCTTGATTCTCTTTCGGAGACATAGCAATCCATAGGTTTTAAGATACTTACTAGTCAGGTACATTCTTAGGCGTTTAATATGGGGTGTTGAGTCCAATTCGTTGAGCAAGGAGTAGCTCTTGTCTATTCCATATTTGGCTTAAGGAACTTTATCTGTGCTCATTTCAATCTCTGGTTTTATGCAGCACCCCAACTCACCTTTACCCTTAAGCAAGAATAAGTTGGTTTTCTAAATTTGAGACCCTGTTCTGTTCTGTAATTCAGTTCCTGTGTAGCCAAGTTTACATTCCGTGTATTACTGATATCTTATGATGTTTCTTTTTCTGTGTGACTTATTTCAGTTAGAATCATCATACCTGAATCCACTCATTGTGCTGCTAAGGGCCTGATGACACAGATTTCATTGCTGAGTGATATTGTTTTGTAAGTAAATACCACAACTTCTTTATCCATTTTTCACTTTCTGCAATGTTGAACTTGTACTGTAAACGAGGTTCTTGTAAACAGAGCCGTTCCAAACTTTGGGGTGGCTGTGTCTTTTTGATTTTAATTTCCCTAAGCTATAGGACCATAAGTGGAAGTGCCCTAGGTTCTGTTGCTTTGTTTTTTAGATGTTTCAGGAAACACCATACACTTCTCCCGAGTGGTTGTTGGCAATTTACATCCCGCCCATCAGCATAACAAGGCTCCCAGTTCTCCATGGCCTGTCCTGCCTTTCTGGATTTTACACTTTTTTCAGATGGCCCTTTTGACCGGGGGGAAGTGAGACTTCATTGTAGTGCAGATTTCCTTTGCAAGCTTGCTTGGTTGGCCAAAAAGGGCGTATGCGTTTTTTCCTGAATATATTCAGGAAAAAACGCATACGCCCTTTTTGGCCAAGTGCATCATTGTGGACGTTCTGCCTCTTTTCCTATGCTTTCAATGCAATTCCAGTCTACCTCCTGAAATCGGTTTCCTGCAATTCTGCCCCGCTTTCAAGTCCTCTTGGCAGCGTTACTTCAGTCTATTTTTGGACGATAGCTGTCATTTATAACTCTGCAGGTTTGTGAATTACAGTGCCCCTGAGCTCCTTTCTTCAACTCGCTTTCTTGTGACCTGGCCGCAACACCGCAGGATGGCTTCAGGCCCTAATCTGGTTCCGGCCCGGCACGCTGAGCCTTTGGTTAATTCCTCTTCCTGGTGGGAAATGAGAGTTCAATTTGCCCGTCCAGACACCTCCAGCTAGCCTCTCATTGGTTCTCGCTATTCCTGTTCATCTTCCGCAGAAATTGCAAACTGGGCCAAACAGGAGGTTAAAGGGACTGAATCTCCAAGTGGAGAGAGTGTTAGTAAAGCGTCTGGAATGTTGCACCCGAGTACCAGGGGAGGAAAACTGAGACATATTTTAACACGTCTCCCGTTCACATGGTTGATTATACTTGGGTTCCACATGCATGTTTTAGCTGAAGGAAGAATACCTTAAACCTGGAGAGTTAAGACCCGTGTAATGGGTACCATGCAATATGACTTCAAAGGGTATTCATTTGCTCACCGAACCTCTCCAATCCTATCACTGCTGAGTTTATGCCCCTGTACACATGCTTGATTCTCTTTCGGAGACATAGCAATCCATAGGTTTTAAGATACTTACTAGTCAGGTACATTCTTAGGCGTTTAATATGCGGTGTTGAGTCCATTTCGTTGAGCAAGGAGTAGCTCTTGTCTATTCCATATTTGACTTAAGGAACTTTATCTGTGCTCATTTCAATCTCTGGTTTTATGCAGCACCCCAACTCACCTTTACCCTTAAGCAAGCATAAGTTGGTTTTCTAAATTTGAGACCCTGTTCTGTTCTGTAATTCAGTTCCTGTGTAGCCAAGTTTACATTCCGTGTATTACTGATATCTTATGATGTTTCTTTTTCTGTGTGACTTACTTCAGTTAGAATCATCATACCTGAATCCACTCATTGTGCTGCTAAGGGCCTGATGACACAGATTTCATTGCTGAGTGATATTGCTTTGTAAGTAAATACCACAACTTCTTTATCCATTTTTCACTTTCTGCGATGTTGAACTTGTACTGTAAACGAGGTTCTTGTAAACAGAGCCGTTCCAAACTCTGGGGTGGCTGTGTCTTTTTGATTTTAATTTCCCTAAGCTATAGGACCATAAGTGGAAGTGCCCTAGGTTCTGTTGCTTTGTTTTTTAGATGTTTCAGGAAACACCATACACTTCTCCCGAATGGTTGTTGGCAATTTACATCCCGCCCATCAGCATAACAAGGCTCCCAGTTCTCCATGACCTGTCCTGCCTTTCTGGATTTTACACTTTTTTCAGATGGCCCTTTTGCCCGGGGGGAAGTGAGACTTCATTGTAGTGCAGATTTCCTTTGCAAGCTTGCTTGGTTGGCCAAAAAGGGCGTATGCGTTTTTTCCTGAATATATTCAGGAAAAAACGCATACGCCCTTTTTGGCCAAGTGCATCATTGTGGACGTTCTGCCTCTTTTCCTATGCTTTCAATGCAATTCCAGTCTACCTCCTGAAATCGGTTTCCTGCAATTCTGCCCCGCTTTCAAGTCCTCTTGGCAGCCTTACTTCAGTCTATTTTTGGACGATAGCTGTCATTTATAACTCTGCAGGTTTGTGAATTACAGTGCCCCTGAGCTCCTTTCTTCAACTTGCTTTCTTGTGACCTGGCCGCAACACCGCAGGATGGCTTCAGGCCCTAATCTGGTTCCGGCCCGGCATGCTGAGCCTTTGGTTAATTCCTCTTCCTGGTGGGAAATGAGAGTTAAATTTGCCCGTCCAGACACCTCCAGCTAGTCTCTCATTGGTTCTCGCTATTCCTGTTCATCTTCCGCAGAAATTGCAAACTGGGCCAAACAGGAGGTTAAAGGGACTGACTCTCCAAGTGGGGAGAGTGTAAGTAAAGCATCTGGAATGTTGCACCCGAGTACCAGGGGAGGAAAACTGAGACATATTTGAACACGTCTCCCGATCACATGGTTGATCATACTCTAGGTTCCACATGCATGTTTTAGCTGAAGGAAGAATACCTTAAACCTGGGTAGTTGAAACCCGTGGAATGGGTACCATGCAATATGACTTCAAAGGGTCTTCATTTGCTCACCGAACCTCTCCAATCCTATCACTGCTGCGTTTATGCCCCTGTACACATGCTTGATTCTCTTTCGGAGACATAGCAATCCATAGGTTTTAAGATACTTACTAGTCAGGTACATTCTTAGGCGTTTAATATGGGGTGTTGAGTCCAATTCGTTGAGCAAGGAGTAGCTCTTGTCTATTCCATATTTGGCTTAAGGAACTTTATCTGTGCTCATTTCAATCTCTGGTTTTATGCAGCACCCCAACTCACCTTTACCCTTAAGCAAGAATAAGTTGGTTTTCTAAATTTGAGACCCTGTTCTGTTCTGTAATTCAGTTCCTGTGTAGCCAAGTTTACATTCCGTGTATTACTGATATCTTATGATGTTTCTTTTTCTGTGTGACTTATTTCAGTTAGAATCATCATACCTGAATCCACTCATTGTGCTGCTAAGGGCCTGATGACACAGATTTCATTGCTGAGTGATATTGCTTTGTAAGTAAATACCACAACTTCTTTATCCATTTTTCACTTTCTGCGATGTTGAACTTGTACTGTAAACGAGGTTCTTGTAAACAGAGCCGTTCCAAACTTTGGGGTGGCTGTGTCTTTTTGATTTTAATTTCCCTAAGCTATAGGACCATAAGTGGAAGTGCCCTAGGTTCTGTTGCTTTGTTTTTTAGATGTTTCAGGAAACACCATACACTTCTCCCGAGTGGTTGTTGGCAATTTACATCCCGCCCATCAGCATAACAAGGCTCCCAGTTCTCCATGGCCTGTCCTGCCTTTCTGGATTTTACACTTTTTTCAGATGGCCCTTTTGACCGGGGGGAAGTGAGACTTCATTGTAGTGCAGATTTCCTTTGCAAGCTTGCTTGGTTGGCCAAAAAGGGCGTATGCGTTTTTTCCTGAATATATTCAGGAAAAAACGCATACGCCCTTTTTGGCCAAGTGCATCATTGTGGACGTTCTGCCTCTTTTCCTATGCTTTCAATGCAATTCCAGTCTACCTCCTGAAATCGGTTTCCTGCAATTCTGCCCCGCTTTCAAGTCCTCTTGGCAGCGTTACTTCAGTCTATTTTTGGACGATAGCTGTCATTTATAACTCTGCAGGTTTGTGAATTACAGTGCCCCTGAGCTCCTTTCTTCAACTCGCTTTCTTGTGACCTGGCCGCAACACCGCAGGATGGCTTCAGGCCCTAATCTGGTTCCGGCCCGGCACGCTGAGCCTTTGGTTAATTCCTCTTCCTGGTGGGAAATGAGAGTTAAATTTGCCCGTCCAGACACCTCCAGCTAGCCTCTCATTGGTTCTCGCTATTCCTGTTCATCTTCCGCAGAAATTGCAAACTGGGCCAAACAGGAGGTTAAAGGGACTGAATCTCCAAGTGGAGAGAGTGTTAGTAAAGCGTCTGGAATGTTGCACCCGAGTACCAGGGGAGGAAAACTGAGACATATTTGAACACGTCTCCCGTTCACATGGTTGATTATACTTGGGTTCCACATGCATGTTTTAGCTGAAGGAAGAATACCTTAAACCTGGAAAGTTAAGACCCGTGTAATGGGTACCATGCAATATGACTTCAAAGGGTATTCATTTGCTCACCGAACCTCTCCAATCCTATCACTGCTGAGTTTATGCCCCTGTACACATGCTTGATTCTCTTTCGGAGACATAGCAATCCATAGGTTTTAAGATACTTACTAGTCAGGTACATTCTTAGGCGTTTAATATGGGGTGTTGAGTCCATTTCGTTGAGCAAGGAGTAGCTCTTGTCTATTCCATATTTGACTTAAGGAACTTTATCTGTGCTCATTTCAATCTCTGGTTTTATGCAGCACCCCAACTCACCTTTACCCTTAAGCAAGCATAAGTTGGTTTTCTAAATTTGAGACCCTGTTCTGTTCTGTAATTCAGTTCCTGTGTAGCCAAGTTTACATTCCGTGTATTACTGATATCTTATGATGTTTCTTTTTCTGTGTGACTTACTTCAGTTAGAATCATCATACCTGAATCCACTCATTGTGCTGCTAAGGGCCTGATGACACAGATTTCATTGCTGAGTGATATTGCTTTGTAAGTAAATACCACAACTTCTTTATCCATTTTTCACTTTCTGCGATGTTGAACTTGTACTGTAAACGAGGTTCTTGTAAACCGAGCCGTTCCAAACTTTGGGGTGGCTGTGTCTTTTTCATTTTCATTTCCCTAAGCTATAGGACCATAAGTGGAAGTGCCCTAGGTTCTGTTGCTTTGTTTTTTAGATGTTTCAGGAAACACCATACACTTCTCCCGAGTGTCTGTTGGCAATTTACATCCCGCCCATCAGCATAACAAGGCTCCCAGTTCTCCATGGCCTGTCCTGCCTTTCTGGATTTTACACTTTTTTCAGATGGCCCTTTTGACCGGGGGGAAGTGAGACTTCATTGTAGTGCAGATTTCCTTTGCAAGCTTGCTTGGTTGGCCAAAAAGGGCGTATGCGTTTTTTCCTGAATATATTCAGGAAAAAACGCATACGCCCTTTTTGGCCAAGTGCATCATTGTGGACGTTCTGCCTCTTTTCCTATGCTTTCAATGCAATTCCAGTCTACCTCCTGAAATCGGTTTCCTGCAATTCTGCCCCGCTTTCAAGTCCTCTTGGCAGCCTTACTTCAGTCTATTTTTGGACGATAGCTGTCATTTATAACTCTGCAGGTTTGTGAATTACAGTGCCCCTGAGCTCCTTTCTTCAACTCGCTTTCTTGTGACCTGGCCGCAACACCGCAGGATGGCTTCAGGCCCTAATCTGGTTCCGGCCCGGCACGCTGAGCCTTTGGTTAATTCCTCTTCCTGGTGGGAAATGAGAGTTAAATTTGCCCGTCCAGACACCTCCAGCTAGCCTCTCATTGGTTCTCGCTATTCCTGTTCATCTTCCGCAGAAATTGCAAACTGGGCCAAACAGGAGGTTAAAGGGACTGAATCTCCAAGTGGAGAGAGTGTTAGTAAAGCGTCTGGAATGTTGCACCCGAGTACCAGGGGAGGAAAACTGAGACATATTTGAACACGTCTCCCGTTCACATGGTTGATTATACTTGGGTTCCACATGCATGTTTTAGCTGAAGGAAGAATACCTTAAACCTGGAGAGTTAAGACCCGTGTAATGGGTACCATGCAATATGACTTCAAAGGGTATTCATTTGCTCACCGAACCTCTCCAATCCTATCACTGCTGAGTTTATGCCCCTGTACACATGCTTGATTCTCTTTCGGAGACATAGCAATCCATAGGTTTTAAGATACTTACTAGTCAGGTACATTCTTAGGCGTTTAATATGGGGTGTTGAGTCCATTTCGTTGAGCAAGGAGTAGCTCTTGTCTATTCCATATTTGACTTAAGGAACTTTATCTGTGCTCATTTCAATCTCTGGTTTTATGCAGCACCCCAACTCACCTTTACCCTTAAGCAAGCATAAGTTGGTTTTCTAAATTTGAGACCCTGTTCTGTTCTGTAATTCAGTTCCTGTGTAGCCAAGTTTACATTCCGTGTATTACTGATATCTTATGATGTTTCTTTTTCTGTGTGACTTACTTCAGTTAGAATCATCATACCTGAATCCACTCATTGTGCTGCTAAGGGCCTGATGACACAGATTTCATTGCTGAGTGATATTGCTTTGTAAGTAAATACCACAACTTCTTTATCCATTTTTCACTTTCTGCGATGTTGAACTTGTACTGTAAACGAGGTTCTTGTAAACCGAGCCGTTCCAAACTTTGGGGTGGCTGTGTCTTTTTCATTTTCATTTCCCTAAGCTATAGGACCATAAGTGGAAGTGCCCTAGGTTCTGTTGCTTTGTTTTTTAGATGTTTCAGGAAACACCATACACTTCTCCCGAGTGTCTGTTGGCAATTTACATCCCGCCCATCAGCATAACAAGGCTCCCAGTTCTCCATGGCCTGTCCTGCCTTTCTGGATTTTACACTTTTTTCAGATGGCCCTTTTGACCGGGGGGAAGTGAGACTTCATTGTAGTGCAGATTTCCTTTGCAAGCTTGCTTGGTTGGCCAAAAAGGGCGTATGCGTTTTTTCCTGAATATATTCAGGAAAAAACGCATACGCCCTTTTTGGCCAAGTGCATCATTGTGGACGTTCTGCCTCTTTTCCTATGCTTTCAATGCAATTCCAGTCTACCTCCTGAAATCGGTTTCCTGCAATTCTGCCCCGCTTTCAAGTCCTCTTGGCAGCCTTACTTCAGTCTATTTTTGGACGATAGCTGTCATTTATAACTCTGCAGGTTTGTGAATTACAGTGCCCCTGAGCTCCTTTCTTCAACTCGCTTTCTTGTGACCTGGCCGCAACACCGCAGGATGGCTTCAGGCCCTAATCTGGTTCCGGCCCGGCATGCTGAGCCTTTGGTTAATTCCTCTTCCTGGTGGGAAATGAGAGTTAAATTTGCCCGTCCAGACACCTCCAGCTAGCCTCTCATTGGTTCTCGCTATTCCTGTTCATCTTCCGCAGAAATTGCAAACTGGGCCAAACAGGAGGTTAAAGGGACTGACTCTCCAAGTGGGGAGAGTGTAAGTAAAGCATCTGGAATGTTGCACCCGAGTACCAGGGGAGGAAAACTGAGACATATTTGAACACGTCTCCCGATCACATGGTTGATCATACTCTAGGTTCCACATGCATGTTTTAGCTGAAGGAAGAATACCTTAAACCTGGGTAGTTGAAACCCGTGGAATGGGTACCATGCAATATGACTTCAAAGGGTCTTCATTTGCTCACCGAACCTCTCCAATCCTATCACTGCTGCGTTTATGCCCCTGTACACATGCTTGATTCTCTTTCGGAGACATAGCAATCCATAGGTTTTAAGATACTTACTAGTCAGGTACATTCTTAGGCGTTTAATATGGGGTGTTGAGTCCATTTCGTTGAGCAAGGAGTAGCTCTTGTCTATTCCATATTTGGCTTAAGGAACTTTATCTGTGCTCATTTCAATCTCTGGTTTTATGCAGCACCCCAACTCACCTTTACCCTTAAGCAAGAATAAGTTGGTTTTCTAAATTTGAGACCCTGTTCTGTTCTGTAATTCAGTTCCTGTGTAGCCAAGTTTACATTCCGTGTATTACTGATATCTTATGATGTTTCTTTTTCTGTGTGACTTATTTCAGTTAGAATCATCATACCTGAATCCACTCATTGTGCTGCTAAGGGCCTGATGACACAGATTTCATTGCTGAGTGATATTGCTTTGTAAGTAAATACCACAACTTCTTTATCCATTTTTCACTTTCTGCGATGTTGAACTTGTACTGTAAACGAGGTTCTTGTAAACAGAGCCGTTCCAAACTTTGGGGTGGCTGTGTCTTTTTGATTTTAATTTCCCTAAGCTATAGGACCATAAGTGGAAGTGCCCTAGGTTCTGTTGCTTTGGTTTTTAGATGTTTCAGGAAACACCATACACTTCTCCCGAGTGGTTGTTGGCTATTTACATCCCGCCCATCAGCATAACAAGGCTCCCAGTTCTCCATGGCCTGTCCTGCCTTTCTGGATTTTACACTTTTTTCAGATGGCCCTTTTGACCGGGGGGAAGTGAGACTTCATTGTAGTGCAGATTTCCTTTGCAAGCTTGCTTGGTTGGCCAAAAAGGGCGTATGCGTTTTTTCCTGAATATATTCAGGAAAAACGCATACGCCCTTTTTGGCCAAGTGCATCATTGTGGACGTTCTGCCTCTTTTCCTATGCTTTCAATGCAATTCCAGTCTACCTCCTGAAATCGGTTTCCTGCAATTCTGCCCCGCTTTCAAGTCCTCTTGGCAGCCTTACTTCAGTCTATTTTTGGACGATAGCTGTCATTTATAACTCTGCAGGTTTGTGAATTACAGTGCCCCTGAGCTCCTTTCTTCAACTCGCTTTCTTGTGACCTGGCCGCAACACCGCAGGATGGCTTCAGGCCCTAATCTGGTTCCGGCCCGGCATGCTGAGCCTTTGGTTAATTCCTCTTCCTGGTGGGAAATGAGAGTTAAATTTGCCCGTCCAGACACCTCCAGCTAGTCTCTCATTGGTTCTCGCTATTCCTGTTCATCTTCCGCAGAAATTGCAAACTGGGCCAAACAGGAGGTTAAAGGGACTGACTCTCCAAGTGGGGAGAGTGTAAGTAAAGCGTCTGGAATGTTGCACCCGAGTACCAGGGGAGGAAAACTGAGACATATTTGAACACGTCTCCCGATCACATGGTTGATCATACTCTAGGTTCCACATGCATGTTTTAGCTGAAGGAAGAATACCTTAAACCTGGGTAGTTGAAACCCGAGGAATGGGTACCATGCAATATGACTTCAAAGGGTCTTCATTTGCTCACCGAACCTCTCCAATCCTATCACTGCTGCGTTTATGCCCCTGTACACATGCTTGATTCTCTTTCGGAGACATAGCAATCCATAGGTTTTAAGATACTTACTAGTCAGGTACATTCTTAGGCGTTTAATATGGGGTGTTGAGTCCATTTCGTTGAGCAAGGAGTAGCTCTTGTCTATTCCATATTTGGCTTAAGGAACTTTCTCTGTGCTCATTTCAATCTCTGGTTTTATGCAGCACCCCAACTCACCTTTACCCTTAAGCAAGAATAAGTTGGTTTTCTAAATTTGAGACCCTGTTCTGTTCTGTAATTCAGTTCCTGTGTAGCCAAGTTTACATTCCGTGTATTACTGATATCTTATGATGTTTCTTTTTCTGTGTGACTTATTTCAGTTAGAATCATCATACCTGAATCCACTCATTGTGCTGCTAAGGGCCTGATGACACAGATTTCATTGCTGAGTGATATTGCTTTGTAAGTAAATACCACAACTTCTTTATCCATTTTTCACTTTCTGCGATGTTGAACTTGTACTGTAAACGAGGTTCTTGTAAACAGAGCCGTTCCAAACTTTGGGGTGGCTGTGTCTTTTTGATTTTAATTTCCCTAAGCTATAGGACCATAAGTGGAAGTGCCCTAGGTTCTGTTGCTTTGTTTTTTAGATGTTTCAGGAAACACCATACACTTCTCCCGAGTGGTTGTTGGCAATTTACATCCCGCCCATCAGCATAACAAGGCTCCCAGTTCTCCATGGCCTGTCCTGCCTTTCTGGATTTTACACTTTTTTCAGATGGCCCTTTTGACCGGGGGGAAGTGAGACTTCATTGTAGTGCAGATTTCCTTTGCAAGCTTGCTTGGTTGGCCAAAAAGGGCGTATGCGTTTTTTCCTGAATATATTCAGGAAAAAACGCATACGCCCTTTTTGGCCAAGTGCATCATTGTGGACGTTCTGCCTCTTTTCCTATGCTTTCAATGCAATTCCAGTCTACCTCCTGAAATCAGTTTCCTGCAATTCTGCCCCGCTTTCAAGTCCTCTTGGCAGCCTTACTTCAGTCTATTTTTGGACGATAGCTGTCATTTATAACTCTGCAGGTTTGTGAATTACAGTGCCCCTGAGCTCCTTTCTTCAACTCGCTTTCTTGTGACCTGGCCGCAACACCGCAGGATGGCTTCAGGCCCTAATCTGGTTCCGGCCCGGCATGCTGAGCCTTTGGTTAATTCCTCTTCCTGGTGGGAAATGAGAGTTAAATTTGCCCGTCCAGACACCTCCAGCTAGCCTCTCATTGGTTCTCGCTATTCCTGTTCATCTTCCGCAGAAATTGCAAACTGGGCCAAACAGGAGGTTAAAGGGACTGACTCTCCAAGTGGGGAGAGTGTAAGTAAAGCATCTGGAATGTTGCACCCGAGTACCAGGGGAGGAAAACTGAGACATATTTGAACACGTCTCCCGATCACATGGTTGATCATACTCTAGGTTCCACATGCATGTTTTAGCTGAAGGAACAATACCTTAAACCTGGGTAGTTGAAACCCGTGGAATGGGTACCATGCAATATGACTTCAAAGGGTCTTCATTTGCTCACCGAACCTCTCCAATCCTATCACTGCTGCGTTTATGCCCCTGTACACATGCTTGATTCTCTTTCGGAGACATAGCAATCCATAGGTTTTAAGATACTTACTAGTCAGGTACATTCTTAGGCGTTTAATATGGGGTGTTGAGTCCATTTCGTTGAGCAAGGAGTAGCTCTTGTCTATTCCATATTTGGCTTAAGGAACTTTATCTGTGCTCATTTCAATCTCTGGTTTTATGCAGCACCCCAACTCACCTTTACCCTTAAGCAAGAATAAGTTGGTTTTCTAAATTTGAGACCCTGTTCTGTTCTGTAATTCAGTTCCTGTGTAGCCAAGTTTACATTCCGTGTATTACTGATATCTTATGATGTTTCTTTTTCTGTGTGACTTATTTCAGTTAGAATCATCATACCTGAATCCACTCATTGTGCTGCTAAGGGCCTGATGACACAGATTTCATTGCTGAGTGATATTGCTTTGTAAGTAAATACCACAACTTCTTTATCCATTTTTCACTTTCTGCGATGTTGAACTTGTACTGTAAACGAGGTTCTTGTAAACAGAGCCGTTCCAAACTTTGGGGTGGCTGTGTCTTTTTGATTTTAATTTCCCTAAGCTATAGGACCATAAGTGGAAGTGCCCTAGGTTCTGTTGCTTTGTTTTTTAGATGTTTCAGGAAACACCATACACTTCTCCCGAGTGGTTGTTGGCTATTTACATCCCGCCCATCAGCATAACAAGGCACCCAGTTCTCCATGGCCTGTCCTGCCTTTCTGGATTTTACACTTTTTTCAGATGGCCCTTTTGACCGGGGGGAAGTGAGACTTCATTGTAGTGCAGATTTCCTTTGCAAGCTTGCTTGGTTGGCCAAAAAGGGCGTATGCGTTTTTTCCTGAATATATTCAGGAAAAACGCATACGCCCTTTTTGGCCAAGTGCATCATTGTGGACGTTCTGCCTCTTTTCCTATGCTTTCAATGCAATTCCAGTCTACCTCCTGAAATCGGTTTCCTGCAATTCTGCCCCGCTTTCAAGTCCTCTTGGCAGCCTTACTTCAGTCTATTTTTGGACGATAGCTGTCATTTATAACTCTGCAGGTTTGTGAATTACAGTGCCCCTGAGCTCCTTTCTTCAACTCGCTTTCTTGTGACCTGGCCGCAACACCGCAGGATGGCTTCAGGCCCTAATCTGGTTCCGGCCCGGCATGCTGAGCCTTTGGTTAATTCCTCTTCCTGGTGGGAAATGAGAGTTAAATTTGCCCGTCCAGACACCTCCAGCTAGTCTCTCATTGGTTCTCGCTATTCCTGTTTATCTTCCGCAGAAATTGCAAACTGGGCCAAACAGGAGGTTAAAGGGACTGACTCTCCAAGTGGGGAGAGTGTAAGTAAAGCGTCTGGAATGTTGCACCCGAGTACCAGGGGAGGAAAACTGAGACATATTTGAACACGTCTCCCGATCACATGGTTGATCATACTCTAGGTTCCACATGCATGTTTTAGCTGAAGGAAGAATACCTTAAACCTGGGTAGTTGAAACCCGAGGAATGGTTACCATGCAATATGACTTCAAAGGGTCTTCATTTGCTCACCGAATCTCTCCAATCCTATCACCGCTGCGTTTATGCCCCTGTACACATGCTTGATTCTCTTTCGGAGACATAGCAATCCATAGGTTTTAATATACTTACTAGTCAGGTACATTCTTAGGCGTTTAATATGCGGTGTTGAGTCCATTTTGTTGAGCAAGGAGTAGCTCTTGTCTATTCCGTATTTGGCTTAAGGAACTTTATCTGTGCTCATTTCAATCTCTGGTTTTATGCAGCACCCCAACTCACCTTTCCCCTTAAGCAAGCATAAGTTGGTTTTCTAAATTTGAGACCCTGTTCTGTTTTGGAATTCAGTTCCTGTGTAGCCAAGTTTACATTCCGTGGATTACTCATATCTTATGATGTTTCTTTTTCTGTGTGACTTATTTCAGTTAGAATCATCGTACCTGAATCCACTCATTATGCTGCTACGTGCCTGATGACATAGATTTCATTGCTGAGTGATACTGCATTGTACGTAAGTACCACAACTTCTTTATCCATTTTTCACTTTCTGTGATACTGAACTTGTACGGTAAATGAGGTTCTTGTACACAGAGGCGTCCCAAACTTTGGGGTGGCTGTGTCTTTTTGATTTTAATTTCCCTAAGCTATAGGACCATAAGTGGAAGTGCCCTAGGCTCTGTTGCTTTGTTTTTTAGATGTTTCAGGAAACACCATACACTTCTCCCGAGTGTCTGTTGGCAATTTCCATCCCGCCCATCAGCATAACAAGGCTCCCAGTTCTCCATGGCCTGTCCTGCCTTTCTGGATTTTACACTTTTTTCAGATGGCCCTTTTGACCGGGGGGAAGTGAGACTTCATTGTAGTGCAGATTTCCTTTGCAAGCTTGCTTGGTTGGCCAAAAAGGGCGTATGCGTTTTTTCCTGAATATATTCAGGAAAAAACGCATACGCCCTTTTTGGCCAAGTGCATCATTGTGGACGTTCTGCCTCTTTTCCTATGCTTTCAATGCAATTCCAGTCTACCTCCTGAAATCGGTTTCCTGCAATTCTGCCCCGCTTTCAAGTCCTCTTGGCAGCCTTACTTCAGTCTATTTTTGGACGATAGCTGTCATTTATAACTCTGCAGGTTTGTGAATTACAGTGCCCCTGAGCTCCTTTCTTCAACTCGCTTTCTTGTGACCTGGCCGCAACACCGCAGGATGGCTTCAGGCCCTAATCTGGTTCCGGCACGGCACGCTGAGCCTTTGGTTATTTCCTCTTCCTGGTGGGAAATGAGAGTTAAATTTGCCCGTCCAGACACCTCCAGCTAGCCTCTCATTGGTTCTCGCTATTCCTGTTCATCTTCCGCAGAAATTGCAAACTGGGCCAAACAGGAGGTTAAAGGGACTGACTCTCCAAGTCGGGAGAGTGTTAGTAAAGCATATGGAATGTTGCACCCGTGTACCAGGGGAGGAAAACTGAGACATATTTGAACACATCTCCCGATCACATGGTTGATCATACTCTAGGTTCCACATGCATATTTTAGCTGAAGGAAGAATACCTTAAACCTGGGTAGTTGAAACCCGTGAAATGGGTACCATGCAATATGACTTCAAAGGGTCTTCATTTGCTCACCGAACCTCTCCAATCCTATCACTGCTGCGTTTATGCCCCTGCACACATGCTTGATTCTCTTTTGGAGGCATAGCAATCCATAGGTTTTAAGATACTTACTAGTCAGGTACATTCTTAGACGTTTAATATGCGGTGTTGAGTCCATTTTGTTGAGCAAGGAGTAGCTCTTGTCTATTCCATATTTGGCTTAAGGAACTTTATCTGTGCTCATTTCAATCTCTGGTTTTATGCAGCACCCCAACTCACCTTTCCCCTTAAGCAAGCATAAGTTGGTTTCCTAAATTTGAGACCCTGTTCTGTTCTGTAATTCAGTTCCTGTGTAGCCAAGTTTACATTCCGTGTATTACTGATATCTTATGATGTTTCTTTTTCTGTGTGACTTATTTCAGTTAGAATCATCATACCTGAATCCACTCATTGTGCTGCTACGGGCCTGATGACATAGATTTCATTGCTGAGTGATATTGCTTTGTAAGTAAATACCACAACTTCTTTATCCATTTTTCACTTTCTGCGATGTTGAACTTGTACTGTAAACGAGGTTCTTGTAAACAGAGGCGTCCCAAACTTTGGGGTGGCTGTGTCTTTTTGATTTTAATTTCCCTAAGCTATAGGACCATAAGTGGAAGTGCCCTAGGCTCTGTTGCTTTGTTTTTTAGATGTTTCAGGAAACACCATACACTTCTCCCGAGTGTCTGTTGGCAATTTACATCCCGCCCATCAGCATAACAAGGCTCCGAGTTCTCCATGTTCTGTCCTGCCTTTCTGGATTTTACACATTTTTCAGATGGACCGTTTGACCGGAGGGAAGTGAGACTTCATTGTAGTGCAGATTTCCTTTGCAAGCTTGCTTGGTTGGCCAAAAAGTGCGTATGCGTTTTTTCCTGAATATATTCAGGAAAAAACGCATACACCCTTTTTGGCCAAGTGCATCATTGTGGACGTTCTGCCTCTTTTCCTATGCTTTCAATGCAATTCCAGTCTACCTCCTGAAATCGGTTTCCTGCAATTGTGCCCCGCTTTCAAGTCCTCTTGGCAGCCTTACTTCAGTCTATTTTTGGACGATAGCTGTCATTTATAACTCTGCAGGTTTGTGAATTACAGTGTCCCTGAGCTCCTTTCTTCAACTTGCTTTCTTTTGAGCTGGCTGCAACACCGCAGGATGGCTTCAGGCCCTAATCTGGTTCCGGCACGGCACGCTGAGCCTTTGGTTATTTCCTCTTCCTGGTGGGAAATGAGAGTTAAATTTGCCCGTCCAGACACCTCCAGCTAGTCTCTCATTGGTTCTCCCTATTCCTGTTCATCTTCCGCAGAAATTGCAAACTGGGCCAAACAGGAGGTTAAAGGCGCTGACTCTCCAAGTGGGGAGAGTGTTAGTAAAGCGTCTGGAATGTTGCACCCGAGTACCAGGGGAGGAAAACTGAGACATATTTGAACACGTCTCCCGTTCAAATGGTTGATCATACTCTGGGTTCCACATGCATGTTTTAGCTGAAGGAAGAATACCTTAAACCTGGAGAGTTGAGACCCGTGGAATGGGTACCATGCAATATGACTTCAAAGGGTCTTCATTTGCTCACCGAACCTCTCCAATCCTATCACTGCTGCGTTTATGCCCCTGTACACACACTTGATTCTCTTTTGGAGACATAGCAATCCATAGGTTTTAAGATACTTACTAGTCAGGTGCATTCTTAGGCGTTTAATATGGGGTGTTGAGTCCATTTCGTTGAGCAAGGAGTAGCTCTTGTCTATTCCATATTTGGCTTAAGGAACTTTATCTGTGCTCATTTCAATCTCTGGTTTTATGCAGCACCCCAACTCACCTTTCCCCTTAAGCAAGCATAAGTTGGTTTTCTAAATTTGAGACCCTGTTCTGTTTTGGAATTCAGTTCCTGTGTAGCCAAGTTTACATTCCGTGCATTAGTGATATCTTATGATGTTTCTATTTCTGCGTGACTTATTTCAGTTAGAATCATCGTACCTGAATCCACTCATTATGCTGCTATGGGCCTGATGACATAGATTTCATTGCTGAGTGATACTGCATTGTACGTAAGTACCACAAGTTCTTTATCCATTTTTCACTTTCTGTGATATTGAACTTGTATGGTAAACGAGGTTCTTGTAAACAGAGGCGTCCCAAACTTTGGGGTGGATGTGTCTTTTTGATTTTAATTTCCCTAAGCTATAGGACCATAAGTGGAAGTGCCCTAGGCTCTGTTGCTTTGTTTTTTAGATGTTTCAGGAAACACCATACACTTCTCCCGAGTGTCCGTTGGCAATTTACATCCCGCCCATCAGCATAACAAGGCTCCCAGTTCTCCATGGCCTGTCGTGCCTTTCTGGATTTTACACTTTTTTCAGATGGCCCTTTTGACCGGGGGGAAGTGAGACTTCATTGTAGTGCAGATTTCCTTTGCAAGCTTGCTTGGTTGGCCAAAAAGGGCGTATGCGTTTTTTCCTGAATATGTTCAGGAAAAAACGCATACGCCCTTTTTGGCCAAGTGCATCATTGTGGACGTTCTGCCTCTTTTCCTATGCTTTCAATGCAATTCCAGTCTACCTCCTGAAATCGGTTTCCTGCAATTCTGCCCCGCTTTCAAGTCCTCTTGGCAGCCTTACTTCAGTATATTTTTGGACGATAGCTGTCATTTATAACTCTGCAGGTTTGTGAATTACAGTGCCCCTGAGCTCCTTTCTTCAACTCGTTTTCTTGTGACCTGGCCGCAACACCGCAGGATGGCTTCAGGCCCTAATCTGGTTCCGGCATGGCACGCTGAGCCTTTGGTTATTTCCTCTTCCTGGTGGGAAATGAGAGTTAAATTTGCCCGTCCAGACACCTCCAGCTAGTCTCTCATTGGTTCTCGCTATTCCTGTTCATCTTCCGCAGAAATTGCAAACTGGGCCAAACAGGAGGTTAAAGGGACTGACTCTCCAAGTCGGGAGAGTGTTAGTAAAGCATATGGAATGTTGCACCCGTGTACCAGGGGAGGAAAACTGAGACATATTTGAACACATCTCCCGATCACATGGTTGATCATACTCTAGGTTCCACATGCATATTTTAGCTGAAGGAAGAATACCTTAAACCTGGGTAGTTGAAACCCGTGAAATGGGTACCATGCATTATGACTTCAAAGGGTCTTCATTTGCTCACCGAACCTCTCCAATCCTATCACTGCTGCGTTTATGCCCCTGCACACATGCTTGATTCTCTTTTGGAGGCATAGCAATCCATAGGTTTTAAGATACTTACTAGTCAGGTACATTCTTAGACGTTTAATATGCGGTGTTGAGTCCATTTTGTTGAGCAAGGAGTAGCTCTTGTCTATTCCATATTTGGCTTAAGGAACTTTATCTGTGCTCATTTCAATCTCTGGTTTTATGCAGCACCCCAACTCACCTTTCCCCTTAAGCAAGCATAAGTTGGTTTCCTAAATTTGAGACCCTGTTCTGTTCTGTAATTCAGTTCCTGTGTAGCCAAGTTTACATTCCGTGTATTACTGATATCTTATGATGTTTCTTTTTCTGTGTGACTTATTTCAGTTAGAATCATCATACCTGAATCCACTCATTGTGCTGCTACGGGCCTGATGACATAGATTTCATTGCTGAGTGATATTGCTTTGTAAGTAAATACCACAACTTCTTTATCCATTTTTCACTTTCTGCGATGTTGAACTTGTACCGTAAACGAGGTTCTTGTAAACAGAGGCGTCCCAAACTTTGGGGTGGCTGTGTCTTTTTGATTTTAATTTCCCTAAGCTATAGGACCATAAGTGGTAGTGCCCTAGGCTCTGTTGCTTTGTTTTTTAGATGTTTCAGGAAACACCATACACTTCTCCCGAGTGTCTGTTGGCAATTTACATCCCGCCCATCAGCATAACAAGGCTCCCAGTTCTCCATGGCCTGTCCTGCCTTTCTGGATTTTACACATTTTTCAGATGGACCGTTTGACCGGAGGGAAGTGAGACTTCATTGTAGTGCAGATTTCCTTTGTAAGCTTGCTTGGTTGGCCAAAAAGTGCGTATGCGTTTTTTCCTGAATATATTCAGGAAAAAACGCATACGCCCTTTTTGGCCAAGTGCATCATTGTGGACGTTCTGCCTCTTTTCCTATGCTTTCAATGCAATTCCAGTCTACCTCCTGAAATCGGTTTCCTGCAATTCTGCCCCGCTTTCAAGTCCTCTTGGCAGCCTTACTTCAGTATATTTTTGGACGATAGCTGTCATTTATAACTCTGCAGGTTTGTGAATTACAGTGTCCCTGAGCTCCTTTCTTCAACTTGCTTTCTTTTGAGCTGTCTGCAACACCGCAGGATGGCTTCAGGCCCTAATCTGGTTCCGGCACGACACGCTGAGCCTTTGGTTATTTCCTCTTCCTGGTGGGAAATGAGAGTTAAATTTGCCCGTCCAGACACCTCCAGCTAGTCTCTCATTGGTTCTCCCTATTCCTGTTCATCTTCTGCAGAAATTGCAAACTGGGCCAAACAGGAGGTTAAAGGCGCTGACTCTCCAAGTGGGGAGAGTGTTAGTAAAGCGTCTGGAATGTTGCACCCGAGTACCAGGGGAGGAAAACTGAGACATATTTGAACACGTCTCCCGTTCACACGGTTGATCATACTCTGGGTTCCACATGCATGTTTTAGCTGAAGGAAGAATACCTTAAACCTGGAGAGTTGAGACCCGTGTAATGGGTACCATGCAATATGACTTCAAAGGGTCTTCATTTGCTCACCGAACCTCTCCAATCCTATCACTGCTGCGTTTATGCCCCTGTACACACACTTGATTCTCTTTTGGAGACATAGCAATCCATAGGTTTTAAGATACTTACTAGTCAGGTGCATTCTTAGGCGTTTAATATGGGGTGTTGAGTCCATTTCGTTGAGCAAGGAGTAGCTCTTGTCTATTCCATATTTGGCTTAAGGAACTTTATCTGTGCTCATTTCAATCTCTGGTTTTATGCAGCACCCCAACTCACCTTTCCCCTTAAGCAAGCATAAGTTGGTTTTCTAAATTTGAGACCCTGTTCTGTTTTGGAATGCAGTTCCTGTGTAGCCAAGTTTACATTCCGTGTATTAGTGATATCTTATGATGTTTCTTTTTCTGCGTGACTTATTTCAGTTAGAATCATCGTACCTGAATCCAATCATTATGCTGCTATGGGCCTGATGACATAGATTTCATTGCTGAGTGATACTGCATTGTACGTAAGTACCACAAGTTCTTTATCCATTTTTCACTTTCTGTGATATTGAACTTGTACGGTAAACGAGGTTCTTGTAAACAGAGGCGTCCCAAACTTTGGGGTGGATGTGTCTTTTTGATTTTAATTTCCCTAAGCTATAGGACCATAAGTGGAAGTGCCCTAGGCTCTGTTGCTTTGTTTTTTAGATGTTTCAGGAAACACCATACACTTCTCCCGGGTTTCTGTTGGCAATTTACATCCCGCCCATCAGCATAACAAGGGTCCCCGTTCTCCATGGCCTGTCCTGCCTTTCTGGATTTTACACTTTTTTCAGATGGCCCTTTTGACCGGGGGGAAGTGAGACTTCATTGTAGTGCAGATTTCCTTTTCAAGCTTGCTTGGTTGGCCAAAAAGGGCGTATGCGTTTTTTCCTGAATATATTCAGGAAAAAACGCATACGCCCTTTTTGGCCAAGTGCATCATTGTGGACGTTCTGCCTCTTTTCCTATGCTTTCAATGCAATTCCAGTCTACCTCCTGAAATCGGTTTCCTGCAATTCTGCCCCACTTTCAAGTCCTCTTGACAGCCTTACTTCAGTGTATTTTTGGATGATAGCTGTCATTTATAACTCTGCAGGTTTGTGAATTACAGTGCCCCTGAGCTCCTTTCTTCAACTCGCTTTCTTGTGACCTGGCCCCAACACCGCAGGATGGCTTCAGGCCCTAATCTGGTTCCGGCATGGAACGCTGAGCCTTTGGTTAATTCCTCTTCCTGGTGGGAAATGAGAGTTCAATTTGCCCGTCCAGACACCTCCAGCTAGTCTCTCATTGGTTCTCGCTATTCCTGTTCATCTTCTGCAGAAATTGCAAACTGGTCCAAACAGGAGGTTAAAGGGACTGACTCTCCAAGTGGGGATAGTGTTAGTAAAGCGTCTGGAATGTTACACCCGAGTACCAGGGTACGAAAACTGAGACATATTTGAACACGTCTCCCGATCACATGGTTGATCATACTCTAGGTTCCACATGCATGTTTTAGCTGAAGGAAGAATACCTTAAACCTGGGTAGTTGAAACCCGTGGAATGGGTACCATGCAATATGTCTTCAAAGGGTCTTCATTTGCTCACCGAACCTCTCCAATCCTATCACTGCTGCGTTTATGCCCCTGTACACATGCTTGATTCTCTTTCGGAGACAATGCAATCCATAGGTTTTAAGATACTTACTAGTCAGGTACATTCTTAGGCGTTTAATATGCGGTGTTGAGTCCATTTCGTTGAGCAAGGAGTAGCTCTTGTCTATTCCATATTTGGCTTAAGGAACTTTATCTGTGCTCATTTCAATCTCTGGTTTTATGCAGCACCCCAACTCACCTTTACCCTTAAGCAAGCATAAGTTGCTTTTGTAAATTTGAGACCCTGTTCTGTTCTGTAACTCAGTTCCTGTGTAGCCAAGTTTACATTCCATGTATTACTGATATCTTATGATGTTTCTTTTTCTGTGTGACTTATTTCATTTAGAATCATCATACCTGAATCCACTCATTGTGCTGCTAATGGCTGGATGACATAGATTTCATTGCTGAGTGATATTGCTTTGTAAGTAAATACCACAACTTCTTTATCCATTTTTCACTTTCTGCATTGTTGAACTTGTACTGTAAACGAGGTTCTTGTAAACAGAGGCGTCCCAAACTTTGGGGTGGCTGTGTGTTTTTGATTTTAATTTCCCTAAGCTATAGGACCATAAGTGGAAGTGCCCTAGGCTCTGTTGCTTTGTTTTTTAGATGTTTCAGGAAACACCATACACTTCTCCCGAGTGTCTGTTGGCAATTTACATCCCGCCCATCAGCATAACAAGGCTCCCAGTTCTCCATGGCCTGTCCTGCCTTTCTGGATTTTACACTTTTTTCAGATGGCCCTTTTTACCAGGGGGAAGTGAGACTTCATTGTAGTGCAGATTTCCTTTGCAAGCTTGCTTGGTTGGCCAAAAAGGGCGTATGCGTTTTTTCCTGAATATATTCAGGAAAAAACGCATACGCCCGTTTTGGCCAAGTGCATCATTGTGGACGTTCTGCCTCTTTTCCTATGCTTTCAATGCAATTCCAGTCTACCTCCTGAAATTGGTTTCCTGCAATTCTGCCCCGCTTTCAAGTCCTCTTGGCAGCCTTACTTCAGTATATTTTTGGACGATAGTTGTCATTTATAACTCTGCAGGTTTGTGAATTACAGTGCCCCTGAGCTCCTTTCTTCAACTCGCTTTCTTCTGAGCTGGCTGCAACGCCGCAGGATTGCTTCAGGCCCTAATCTGGTTCCGGCACGGCACGTTGAGCCTTTGGTTAATTCCTCTTCCTGGTGGGAAATGAGAGTTAAATTTGCCCGTCCAGACACCTCCAGCTAGTCTCTCATTGGTTCTCCCTATTCCTGTTCATCTTCCGCAGAAATTGCAAACTGGGCCAAACAGGAGGTTAAAGGCACCGACTCTCCAAGTGGGGAGAGTGTTAGTAAAGCATCTGGAATGTTGCACCCGAGTACCAGGGGAAGAAATCTGAGACATATTTGAACACGTCTCCCGATCACACGGTTGATCATACTCTGGGTTCCACATGCATGTTTCAGCTGAAGGAAGAATACCTTAAACCTTGGTAGTTGAGACCCGTGGAATGGGTACCATGCAATATGACTTCAAAGGGTCTTCATTTGCTCACCGAACCTCTCCAATCCTATCACTGCTGCGTTTATGCCCCTGTACACACGCTTGATTCTCTTTCGGAGACATAGCAATCCATAGGTTTTAAGTTACTTACTAGTCAGGTACATTCTTAGGTGTTTAATATGCGGTGTTGAGTCCATTTCATTGAGCAAGGAGTAGCTCTTGTCTGTTACATATTAGGCTTAAGGAAATTTATCTGTGCTCATTTCAATCTCTGGTTTTATGCAGCACCCCAACTCACCTTTCCCCTTAAGCAAGCATAAGTTGGTTTTCTAAATTTGAGACCCTGTTCTGATTTGTAATTCAGTACCTGTGTAGCCAAGTTTACATTCCGTGTATTAGTGATATCTTATGATGTTTCTTTTTCTGTGTGACTTATTTCAGTTAGAATCATCATACCTGAATCCACTCATTATGCTGCCACGGGCCTGATGACATAGATTTCATTGCTGAGTGATATTGCATTGTACGGAAGTACCACAACTTCTTTATCCATTTTTCACTTTCTGCGATACTGAACTTGTCCCGTAAACGAGGTTCATGTAAACAGAGCCGTCCCAAACTTTGGGGTGGCTGTGTCATTTATAACTCTGCAGGTTTGTGCATTACAGTGCCCCTGAGCTCCTTTCTTCAACTCGCTTTCTTGTGACCTGGCCGCAACACCACAGGATGGCTTCAGGCCCTAATCTGGTTCCGGCACGGCATGCTGAGCCTTTGGTTAATTCCTCTTCCTGGTGGGAAATGAGAGTTCAATTGGCCCGTCGAGACACCTCCGGCTAGTCTCTCATTGGTTCTCGCTATTCCTGTTCATCTTTCGCAGAAATTGCAAACTGGGCCAAACAGGAGGTTAAAGGGACTGACTCTCCAAGTCGGGAGAGTGTTAGTAAAGTATCTGGAATGTTGCACCCGAGTACCAGGGTACGAAAACTGAGACATATTTGAACACGTCTCCCGTTCATATGGTTGATCATACTCTAGGTTCCACATGCATGTTTTAGCTGAAGGAAGAATACCTTAAACCTGGGTAGTTGAAACCCGTGGAATGGGTACCATGCAATATGACTTCAAAGGGTCTTCATTTGCTCACCGAACCTCTCAAATCCTATCACTGCTGCATTTATGCCCCTATACACATGCTTGATTCTCTTTCGGAGACATAGCAATCCATAGGTTTTAAGATACTTACTAGTCAGGTACATTCTTAGGCGTTTAATATGCGGTGTTGAGTCCATTTCGTTGAGCAAGGAGTAGCTCTTGTCTATTCCATATTTGGCTTAAGGAACTTTATCTGTGCTCATTTCAATCTCTGGTTTTATGCAGCACCCCAACTCACCTTTCCCCTTAAGCAAGCATAAGTTGGTTTTCTAAATTTGAGACCCTGTTCTGTTCTGTAATTCAGTTCCTGTGTAGCCAAGTTTACATTCCGTGTACTACTGATATCTTATGATGTTTCTTTTTCTGTGTGACTTATTTCAGTTAGAATCATCATACCTGAATCCACTCATTGTGCTGCTAAGGGCCTGATGACATAGATTTCATTGCTGAGTGATATTGCTTTGTAAGTAAATACCACAACTTCTTTATCCATTTTTCACGTTCTGCGATGTTGAACTTGTACTGTAAACGAGGTTCTTGTAAACAGAGCCGTTCCAAACTCTGGGGTGGCTGTGTCTTTTTGATTTTAATTTCCCTAAGCTATAGGACCATAAGTGGAAGTGCCCTAGGCTCTGTTGCTTTGT
Organism: Delphinus delphis; assembly: GCF_949987515.2. Lineage (NCBI taxonomy): Eukaryota > Metazoa > Chordata > Mammalia > Artiodactyla > Delphinidae > Delphinus > Delphinus delphis. The sequence goes on from NW_027192659.1 coordinate 2,747,117, forward strand.
TTTTTAGATGTTTCAGGAAACACCATACACTTCTCCCGAGTGTCTGTTGGCAATTTACATCCCGCCCATCAGCATAACAAGGCTCCCAGTTCTCCATTTCCTATCCTGCCTTTCTGGATTTTACACTTTTATCAGATGGCCCTTTTGACCGGGGGGAAGTGAGACTTCATTGTAGTGCAGATTTCCTTTGCAAGCTTGCTTGGTTGGCCAAAACGGGCGTATGCGTTTTTTCCTGAATATATTCAGGAAAAAACGCATACGCCCTTTTTGGCCAAGTGCATCATTGTGGACGCTCTGCCTCTTTTCCTATGCTTTCAATGCAATGCCAGTCTACCTCCTGAAATCGGTTTCCTGCAATTCTGCCCCGCTTTCAAGTCCTCTTGGCAGCCTTACTTCAGTATATTTTTGGACGATAGCTGTCATTTATAACTCTGCAGGTTTGTGAATTACAGTGCCCCTGAGCTCCTTTCTTCAACTCGCTTTCTTGTGACCTGGCCGCAACACCACAGGATGGCTTCAGGCCCTAATCTGGTTCCGGCACGGCATGCTGAGCCTTTGCTTATTTCCTCTTCCTGGTGGGAAATGAGAATTAAATTTGCCCGTCCAGACACCTCCAGCTAGTCTCTCATTGGTTCTCGCTATTCCTGTTCATCTTCTGCAGAAATTGCAAACTTGGCCAAACAAGAGGTTAAAGGGACTGACTCTCCAAGTCGGGAGAGTGTTAGTAAAGCGTCTGGAATGTTGCACCCGAGTACCAGGGTACGAAAACTGAGACATATTTGAACACGTCTCCCGATCACATGGTTGATCATACTCTAGGTTCCGCATGCATGTTTTAGCTGAAGGAAGAATACCTTAAAACTGGGTAGTTGAAACCAGTGGAATGGGTACCATGCAATATGACTTCAAAGGGTCTTCATTTGCTCACCAAACCTCTCCAATCCCATCACTGCTGCGTTTATGCCCCTGTACACACGCTTGATTCTCTTCTGGAGACATAGCAATCCATAGGTTTTAAGATACTTACTAGTCAGGTACATACTTAGGCGTTTAATATGCGGTGTTGAGTCCATTTCGTTGAGCAAGGAGTAGCTCTTGTCTATTCCATATTTGGCTTAAGGAACTTTATCTGTGCTCATTTCAATCTCTGGTTTTATGCAGCACCCCAACTCACCTTTCCCCTTAAGCAAGCATAAGTTGGTTTTCTAAATTTGAGACCCTGTTCTGTTCTGTAATTCAGTTCCTGTGTAGCCAAGTTTACATTCCATGTATTACTGATACCTTATGATGTTTGTTTTTCTGTGTGACTTATTTCAGTTAGAATCATCATACCTGAATCCACTCATTGTGCTGCTATGGGCCTGATGACAGAGATTTCATTGCTGAGTGATATTGCTTTGTAAGTAAATACCACAACTTCTTTATCCATTTTTCACTTTCTGCGATGTTGAACTTGTACTGTAAACGAGGTTCTTGTAAACAGAGGCATCCCATACATTGGGGTGGCTGTGTCTTTTTGATTTTAATTTCCCTAAGCTATAGGACCATAAGTGGAAGTGCCCTAGGCTCTGTTGCTTTGTTTTTTAGATGTTTCAGGAAACACCATACACTTCTCCCGAGTGTCTGTTGGCAATTTACATCCCGCCCATCAGCATAACAAGGCTCCCAGTTCTCCATGGCCTGTCCTGCCTTTCTGGATTTTACACTTTTTTCAGATGGCTCTTTTGACCGGGGGGAAGTGAGACTTCATTGTAGTGCAGATTTCCTTTGCAAGCTTGCTTGGTTGGCCAAAACGGGCGTATGCGTTTTTTCCTGAATATATTCAGGAAAAAACGCATACGCCCGTTTTGGCCAAGTGCATCATTGTGGACGTTCTGCCTCTTTTCCTATGCTTTCAATGCAATTCCAGTCTACCTCCTGAAATCGGTTTCCTGCAATTCTGCCCCGCTTTCAAGTCCCCTTGGCAGCCTTACTTCAGTATATTTTTGGACGATAGCTGTCATTTATAACTCTGCAGGTTTGTGAATTACAGTGCCCCTGAGCTCCTTTCTTCAACTCGCTTTCTTGTGACCTGACCGCAACACCGCAGGAGGGCTTCAGGCCCTAATCTGGTTCCGGCACGGCATGCTGAGCCTTTGCTTAATTCCTCTTCCTGGTGGGAAATGAGAGTTAAATTTGCCCGTCCAGACACCTCCAGCTAGTCTCTCATTGGTTCTCGCTATTCCTGTTCATCTTCCGCAGAAATTGCAAACTGGGCCAAACAGGAGGTTAAAGGGACTGACTCTCCAAGTCGGGAGAGTGTTAGTAAAGTGTCTGGAATGTTGCACCCGAGTACCAGGGGACGAAAACTGAGACATATTTGAACACGTCTCCCGATCACATGGTTGGTCATACTCTAGGTTCCACATGCATGTTTTAGCTGAAGGAAGAATACCTTAAACCTGGTTAATTGAAACCCGTGGAATGGGTACCATGCAATATGACTTCAAAGGGTCTTCATTTGCTCACCGAACCTCTCCAATCCTATCACTGCTGCGTTTATGCCCCTGTACACACGCTTGATTCTTTTTTGGAGACATAGCAATCCATAGGTTTTAAGATACTTACTAGTCAGGTACATTCTTAGGCGTTTAATATGGGGTGTTGAGTCCATTTCGTTGAGCAAGGAGTAGCTCTTGTCTATTCCATATTTGGCTTAAGGAACTTTATCTGTGCTCATTTCAATCTCTGGTTTTATGCAGCACCCCAACTCACCTTTCCCCTTAAGCAAGCATAAGCTGGTTTTCTAAATTTGAGACCCTGTTCTGTTTTGGAATTCAGTTCCTGTGTAGCCAAGTTTACATTCCGTGTATTAGTGATATCTTATGATGTTTCTTTTTCTGTGTGACTTATTTCAGTTAGAATCATCATACCTGAATCCACTCATTGTGCTGCTAAGGGCCTGATGACATAGATTTCATTGCTGAGTGATATTGCTTTGTAAGTAAATACCACAACTTCTTTATCCATTTTTCACTTTCTGCGATGTTGAGCTTGTGCTGTAAACGAGGTTCTTGTAAACAGAGGCGTTCCATTCTTTGGGGTGGCTGTGTCTTTTTGATTTTAATTTCCCTAAGCTATAGGACCATAAGTGGAAGTGCCCTAGGCTCTGTTGCTTTGTTTCTTAGATGTTTCAGAAAACACCATACACTTCTCCCCAGGGCCTGTTGGCAATTTACATCCCGCCCATCAGCATAACAAGGCTCCCAGTTCTCCATGGCCTGTCCTGCCTTTCTGGATTTTACACTTTTTTCAGATGGCCCTTTTGACTGGGGGGAAGTGAGACTTCATTGTAGTGCAGATTTCCTTTGCAAGCTTGCTTGGTTGGCCAAAAAGGGCGTATGCATTTTTTCCTGAATATATTTAGGAAAAAACGCATACGCCCTTTTTGGGCAAGTGCATCATTGTGGACGTTCTGCCTCTTTTCCTATGCTTTCAATGCAATTCCAGTCTACCTCCTGAAATCGGTTTCCTGCAATTCTGCCCCGCTTTCAAGTCCTCTTGGCAGCCTTACTTCAGTATATTTTTGGACGATAGCTGTCATTTATAACTCTGCAGGTTTGTGAATTACAGTGCCCCTGAGCTCCTTTCTTCAACTCGCTTTCTTGTGACCTGGCCCCAACACCGCAGGATGGCTTCAGGCCCTAATCTGGTTCCGGCACGGCACGCTGAGCCTTTGGTTAATTCCTCTTCCAGGTGGGAAATGAGAGTTAAATTTGCCCGTCCAGACACCTCCAGCTAGTCTCTCATTGGTTCTCCCTGTTCCTGTTCATCTTCCGCAGAAATTGCAACCTGGGCCAAACAGGAGGTTAAAGGGGCTGACTCTCCAAGTAGGAAGAGTGTTAGTAAAGCGTCTGGAATGTTGCACCCGAGTTCCAGGGGAGGAAAACTGAGACATATTTGAACACGTCTCCCATTCACACGGTTGGTCATACTCTGGGTTCCACATGCATGTTTTAGCTGAAGGAAGAATACCTTAAACATGGAGAGTTGAGACCTGTGTAATGGGTACCATGCAATATGACTTCAAAGGGTCTTCATTTGCTCACCGAACCTCTGCAATCCTATCACTGTTGCCTTTATGCCCCTGTACACAAGCTTGATTCTCTTTTGGAGACATAGCAATCCATAGGTATTAAGATACTTACTAGTCAGGTACATTCTTAGGCGTTTAATATGCGGTGTTGAGTTCATTTCGTTGAGCAAGGAGTAGCTCTTGTCTATTCCATATTTGGCTTAAGGAACTTTATCTGGGCTCATTTCAATCTCTGGTTTTATGCAGCACCCCAACTGACCTTTCCCCTTAAGCAAGCATAAGTTGGTTTTCTAAATTTGAGACCCTGTTCTGTTTTGGAATTCAGTTCCTGTGTAGCCAAGTTTACATTCCGTGTATTAGTGATATCTTATGATGTTTCTTTTTCTGTGTGACTTATTTCAGTTAGAATCATCGTACCTGAATCCACTCATTATGCTGCTACGGGCCTGATGGCATAGATTTCATTGCTGAGTGATACTGCATTGTACGTAAGTACCACAAGTTCTTTATCCATTTTTCACTTTCTGTGATATTGAACTTGTACGGTAAACGAGGTTCTTGTAAACAGAGGCGTCCCAAACTTTGGGGTGGCTGTGTCATTTTGATTTTAATTTCCCTAAGCTATAGGACCATAAGTGGAAGTGCCCTAGGCTCTGTTGCTTTGTTTCTTAGATGTTTCAGGAAACACCATACACTTCTCCCGAGTGTCTGTTGGCAATTTACATCCTGCCCATCAGCAAAAGAAGGCTCCCAATTCTCCACGGCCTGTCCTGCCTTTCTGGATTTTACACTTTTTTCAGATGGCCCTTTTGACTGGGGGGAAGTGAGACTTCATTGTAGTGCAGATTTCCTTTGCAAGTTTGCTTGGTTGGCCAAAAAGGGCGTATGCGTTTTTTCCTGAATATATTCAGGAAAAAACGCATACGCCCTTTTTGGCCAAGTGCATCATTGTGGACGTTCTGCCTCTTTTCCTATGCTTTCAATGCAATTCCAGTCTACCTCCTGAAATCGGTTTCCTGCAATTCTGCCCCACTTTCAAGTCCTCTTGGCAGCCTTACTTCAGTATATTTTTGGACGATAGCTGTCATTTATAACTCTGCAGGTTTGTGAATTACAGTGCCCCTGAGCTCCTTTCTTCAACTCGCTTTCTTGTGAGCTGGCCGCAACACCGCAGGATGGCTTCAGGCCCTAATCTGGTTCCGGCACAGCATGCTGAGCCTTTGGTTAATTCCTCTTCCTGGTGGGAAATGAGAGTTAAATTTGCCCGTCCAGACACCTCCAGCTAGTCTCTCATTGGTTCTCCCTATTCCTGTTCATCTTCCGCAGAAATTGCAAACTGGGCCAAACAGGAGGTTAAAGGGACTGACTCTGCAAGTCGGGAGAGTGTTAGTAAAGCGTCTGGACTGTTGCACCTGAGTACCAGTGTACGAAAACTGAGACATATTTGAACACGTCTCCCTATCACATGGTTGATCATACTCTAGGTTCCACATGCATGTTTTAGCTAAAGGAAGAATACCTTAAACCTGGGTAGTTGAAACCCGTGGAATGGGTACTATGCAATATGACTTCAAAGGGTCTTCATTTGCTCACCGAACCTCTCCCATCCTATCACTGCTGCGTTTATGCCCCTGTACACATGCTTGATTCTCTTTCGGAGACATAGCAATCCATAGGTTTTAAGATACTTACTAGTCAGGTACATTCTTAGGCGTTTAATATGGGGTGTTGAGTCCATTTAGTTGAGCAAGGAGTAGCTCTTGTCTATTCCATATTTGGCTTAAGGAACTTTATCTGTGCTCATTTCAATCTCTGGTTTTATGCAGCACCCAAACTCACCTTTCCTCTTAAGCAAGCATAAGTTGGTTTTCTAAATTTGAGACCCTGTTCTGTTCTGTAATTCAGTTCCTGTGTAGCCAAGTTTACATTCCGTGTATTAGTGATATCTTATGATGTTTCTTTTTCTGTGTGACTTATTTCAGGTAGAATCATCATACCTGAATCCACTCATTGTGCTGCTAAGGGCCTGATGACATAGATTTCATTGCTGAGTGATATTGCTTTGTAAGTAAATACCACATCTTCTTTATCCATTTTTCACTTTCTGCGATGTTGAACTTGTACTGTAAACGAGGTTCTTGTAAACAGAGGCGTCCCAAACTTTGTGGTGGCTGTGTCTTTTTGATTTTAATTTCCCTAAGCAATAGGGCCATAAGTGGAAGTGCCCTAGGCTCTGTTGCTTTGTTTCTTAGATGTTTCAGGAAACACCATACACTTCTCCCGAGTGTCTGTTGGCAATTTACATCCCGCCCATCAGCATAACAAGGCTCCCAGTTCTCCATGGCCTGTCCTGACTTTCTGGATTTTACACTTTTTTCAGATGGCCCTTTTGACCAGGGGGAAGTGACACTTCATTGTAGTGCAGATTTCCTTTGCAAGCTTGCTTGGTTGGCCAAAAAGGGCGTATGCGTTTTTTCCTGAATATATTCAGGAAAAAACACATATGCCCTCTTTGGGCAAGTGCATCATTGTGGACGTTCTGCCTCTTTTCCTATGCTTTCAATGCAATTCCAGTCTACCTCCTGAAATCGGTTTCCTGCAATTCTGCCCCGCTTTCAAGTCCTCTTGGCAGCCTTACTTCAGTCTATTTTTGGACGATAGCTGTCATTTATAACTCTGCAGGTTTGTGAATTACAGTGCCCCTGAGCTCCTTTCTTCAACTCGCTTTCTTGTGACCTGGCCCCAACACCGCAGGATGGCTTCAGGCCCTAATCTGGTTCCGGCACGGCACACTGAGCCTTTGGTTATTTCCTCTTCCTGGTGGGAAATGAGAGTTAAATTTGCCCGTCCAGACACCTCCAGCTAGTCTCTCATTGGTTCTCGCTATTCCTGTTCATCTTCCGCAGAAATTGCAAACTGGGCCAAACAGGAGGTTAAAGGCGCTGACTCTCCAAGTGGGGAGAGTGTTAGTAAAACGTCTGGAATGTTGCACCCGAGTACCACGGGAGGAATGCTGAGACATATTTGAACACGTCTCCTGTTCACACGGTTGATCATACTCTGGGTTCCACATGCATGTTTTAGCTGAAGGAAGAATACCTTAAACCTGGAGAGTTGAGACCCGTGTAATGGGTACCATGCAATATGACTTCAAAGGGTCTTCATTTGATCACCGAACCTCTCCAATCCTATCACTGCTGCGTTTATGCCCCTGTACATACGCTTGATTCTCTTTTGGAGACATAGCAATCCATAGGTTTTAAGATATTTACTAGTCAGGTACATTCTTAGGCATTTAATATGGGGTGTTGAGTCCATTTTGTTGAGCAAGGAGTAGCTCTTGTCTATTCCATATTTGGCTTAAGGAAGTTTATCTGTGCTCATTTCAATCTCTGGTTTTATGCAGCACCCCAACTCACCTTTCGCCTTAAGCAAGCATAAGTTGGTTTTCTAAATTTGAGACCCTGTTCTGTTTTGGAATTCAGTTCCTGTGTAGCCAAGTTTACATTCCGTGTATTAGTGATATCTTATGATGTTTCTTTTCCTGTGTGACTTATTTCAGTTAGAATCATCGTACCTGAATCCACTCATTATGCTGCTACGGGCCTGATGACATAGATTTCATTGCTGAGTGATACTGCATTGTACGTAAGTACCACAAGTTTTTTATCCATTTTTCACTTTCTGTGATATTGAACTTGTACGGTAAACGAGGTTCTTGTAAACAGAGGCGTCCCAAACTTTGGGGTGGCTGTGTCTTTTTGATTTTAATTTCCCTAAGCTATAGGACCATAAGTGGAAGTGCCCTAGGCTCTGTTGCTTTGTTTTTTAGATGTTTCAGGAAACACCATACACTTCTCCCGAGTGTCTGTTGGCAATTTCCATCCCGCCCATCAGCATAACAAGGCTCCCAGTTCTCCATGGCCTGTCTTGCCTTTCTGGATTTTACACTTTTTTCAGATGGCCCTTTTGACCGGGGGGAAGTGAGACTTCATTGTAGTGCAGATTTCCTTTGCAAGCTTGCTTGGTTGGCCAAAAAGGGCGTATGCGTTTTTTCCTGAATATATTCAGGAAAAAACGCATACGCCCTCTTTGGCCAAGTGCATCATTGTGGACGCTCTGCCTCTTTTCCTATGCTTTCAATGCAATTCCAGTCTACCTCCTGAAATCGGTTTCCTGCAATTCTGCCCCGCATTCAAGTCCTCTTGGCAGCCTTACTTCAGTCTATTTTTGGACGATAGCTGTCATTTATAACTCTGCAGGTTTGTGAATTACAGTGCCCCTGAGCTCCTTTCTTCAACTCGCTTTCTTGTGAGCTGGCTGCAACACCGCAGGATGGCTTCAGGCCCTAATCTGGTTCCGGCACGGCATGCTGAGCCTTTGGTTAATTCCTCTTCCTGGTGGGAAATGAGAGTTAAATTTGCCCGTCCAGACACCTCCAGCTAGTCTCTCATTGGTTCTCACTATTCCTGTTCATCTTCCGCAGAAATTGCAAACTGGGCCAAACAGGAGGTTAAAGGGACTGACTCTCCAAGTCGGGAGAGTGTTAGTAAAGCGTCTGGAATGTTGCACCCGAGTACCAGGGTACGAAAACTCAGACATATTTGAACACGTCTCCCGATCACATGGTTGATCATACTCTAGGTTCCACATGCATGTTTTAGCTGAAGGAAGAATACCTTAAACCTGGAGAGTTGAGACCCGTGGAATGGGTACCATGCAATATGACTTCAAAGGGTCTTCATTTGCTCACCGAACCTCTCCAATCCTATCACTGCTGCGTTTATGCCCCTGTACACACGTTTGATTCTCTTTTGGAGACATAGCAATCCATAGGTTCTAAGATACTTACTAGTCAGGTACATTCTTAGGCGTTTAATATGGGGTGTTGAGTCCATTTCGTTGAGCAAGGAGTAGCTCTTGTCTATTCCATATTTGGCTTAAGGAACTTTATCTGTGCTCATTTCAATCTCTGGTTTTATGCAGCACCCCAACTCACCTTTCCCCTTAAGCAAGCATAAGTTGGTTTTCTAAATTTGAGACCCTGTTCTGTTTTGGAATTCAGTTCCTGTGTAGCCAAGTTTACATTCCGTGTATTAGTGATATCTTATGATGTTTCTTTTTCTGTGTGACTTATTTCAGTTAGAATCATCGTACCTGAATCCACTCATTAAGCTGCTACGGGCCTGATGCCATAGATTTCATTGCTGAGTGATACTGCATTGTACGTAAGTACCACAAGTTCTTTATCCATTGTTCACTTTCTGTGATATTGAACTTGTACTGTAAACGAGCTTCTTGTAAACAGAGCCGTTCCAAACTTTGGGGTGGCTGGGTCTTTTTAATTTTAATTTCCTTAAGCTATAGGACCATAAGTGGCAGTGCCCTAGGCTCTGTTGCTTTGTTTTTTAGATGTTTCAGGAAACACCATACACTTCTCCCGAGTGTCTGTTGGCAATTTACATCCTGCCCATCAGCATAACAAGGCTCCCAGTTCTCCATGGCCTGCCCTGCCTTTCTGGATTTTACACTTTATTCAGATGGCCCTTTTGACCAGTGTGAAGTGAGACTTCATTGTAGTGCAGATTTCCTTTGCAAGCTTGCTTGGTTGGCCAAAAAGGGCGTATGCGTTTTTTCCTGAATATATTCAGGAAAAAACGCATACGCCCTTTTTGGCCAAGTGCATCATTGTGGACGTTCTGCCTCTTTTCCTATGCTTTCAATGCAATTCCTGTCTACCTCCTGAAATCGGTTTCCTGCAATTCTGCCCCGCTTTCAAGTCCTCTTGGCAGCCTTACTTCAGTATATTTTTGGACGATAGCTGTCATTTATAACTCTGCAGGTTTGTGAATTACAGTGCCCCTGAGCTCCTTTCTTCAACTCGCTTTCTTGTGACCTGGCCCCAACACCGCAGGATGGCTTCAGACCCTAATCTGGTTCCGGAACGGCATGCTGAGCCTTTCGTTATTTCCTCTTCCTGGTGGGAAATGAGAGTTAAATTTGCCCGTCCAGACACCTCCACCTAGTCTCTCATTGGTTCTCGCTATTCCTTTTCACCTTCCGCAGATATTGCAAACTGGGCCAAACAGGAGGTTAAAGGCGCTGACTCTCCAAGTGGGAAGAGTGTTATTAAAGCGTCTGGAATGTTGCACCCGAGTACCAGGGGAGGAAAACTGAGACATATTTGAACATGTCTCCCAATCACATGGTTGATCACACTCTAGGTTCCACATGCATGCTTTAGCTGAAGGAAGAATACCTTAAACCTGGGTAGTTGAAACCCGTGGAATGGGTACCATGCAATATGACTTCAAAGGGTCTTCATTTGCTCACCGAACCTCTCCAATCCTATCACTGCTGCGTTTATGCCCCTGTACACACGTTTGATTCTCTTTTGGAGACATATCAATCCATAGGTTCTAAGATACTTACTAGTCAGGTACATTCTTAGGCGTTTAATATGGGGTGTTGAGTCCATTTCATTGAGCAAGGAGTAGCTCTTGTCTATTCCATATTTGGCTTAAGGAACTTTATCTGTGCTCATTTCAATCTCTGGTTTTATGCAGCACCCCAACTCACCTTTCCCCTTAAGCAAGCATAAGTTGGTTTTCTAAATTTGAGACCCTGTTCTGTTCTGTAATTCAGTTCCTGTGTAGCCAAGTTTACATTCCGTGTATTACTGATCTCTTATGATGTTTCTTTTTCTGTGTGACTTATTTCAGTTAGAATCATCGTACCTGAATCCACTCATTATGCTGCTATGGGCCTAATGACATAGATTTCATTGCTGAGTGATACTGCATTGTACGTAAGTACCACAAGTTCTTTATCCATTTTTCACTTTCTGTGATATTGAACTTGTACGGTAAATGAGCTTGTTGTAAACAGAGGCGTCCCAAAATTTGGGGTGGCTGTGTCTTTTTGATTTTAATTTCCCTAATCTATAGGACCATAAGTGGAAGTGCCCTAGGCTCTGTTGCTTTGTTTTTTAGATGTTTCAGGAAACACCATACACTTCTCCAGAGTGTCTGTTGGCAATTTCCATCCCGCCCATCAGCATAACAAGGCTCCCAGTTCTCCATGGCCTGTCCTGCCTTTCTGGATTTTACACTTTTTTCAGATGGCCCTTTTGACCGGGGGGAAGTGAGACTTCATTGTAGTGCAGATTTCCTTTGCAAGCTTGCTTGCTTGGCCAAAAAGGGCGTATGCGTTTTTTCCTGAATATATTCAGGAAAAAACGCATACGCCCTTTTTTGCCAAGTGCATCATTGTGGACGTTCTGCCTCTTTTCCTATGCTTTCAATGCAATTCCAGTCTACCTCCTGAAATCGGTTTCCTGCAATTCTGCCCCGCTTTCAAGTCCTCTTGGCAGCCTTACTTCAATATATTTTTGGACGATAGCTGTCATTTATAACTCTGCAGGTTTGTGAATTACAGAGCCCCTGAGCTCCTTTCTTCAACTCGCTTTCTTGTGACCTGGCTGCAACACCGCAGGATGGCTTCAGGCCCTAATCTGGTTCCAGCACGGCACGCTGAGCCTTTGGTTATTTCCTCTTCCTGGTGGGAAATGAGAGTTAAATTTGCCCGTTCAGACACCTCCAGCTAGTCTCTCATTGGTTCTCGCTATTCCTGTTCATCTTCCGCAGAAATTGCAAACTGGGCCAAACAGGAGGTTAAAGGGGCTGACTCTCCAAGTCGGGAGAGTGTTAGTAAAGCGTCTGTAATGTTGCACCCGAGTACCAGGGGACGAAAACTGAGACATATTTGAACACGTCTCCCGATCACATGGTTGATCATACTCTAGGTTCCACATGCATGTTTTAGCTGAAGGAAGAATACCTTAAACCTGGGTAGTTGAAACCCGTGGAATGGGTACCATGCAATATGACTTCAAAGGGTCTTCATTTGCTCACCGAACCTCTCCAATCCTATCACTGCTGCGTTTATGCCCCTGTACACACGTTTGATTCTCTTTTGGAGACATAGCAATCCATAGGTTGTAAGATACTTACTAGTCAGGTACATTCTTAGGCGTTTAATATGGGGTGTTGAGTCCATTTCGTTGAGCAAGGAGTAGCTCTTGTCTATTCCATATTTGGCTTAAGGAACTTTATCTGTGCTCATTTCAATCTCTGCTTTTATGCAGCACCCCAACTCACCTTTCCCCTTAAGCAAGCATAAGTTGGTTTTCTAAATTTGAGACCCTGTTCTGTTTTGGAATTCAGTTCCTGTGTAGCCAAGTTTACGTTCCTTGTATTAGTGATATCTTATGATGTTTCTTTTTCTGTGTGACTTATTTCAGTTAGAATCATCGTACCTGTATCCACTCATTATGCTGCTACGGGCCTGATGACATAGATTTCATTGCTGAGTGATACTGCATTGTACGTAAGTACCACAAGTTCTTTATCCATTTTTCACTTTCTGTGATATTGAACTTGTACGGTAAACGAGGTTCTTGTAAACAGAGGCGTCCCATACTTTGAGGTGGCTGTGTCTTTTTGATTTTAATTTCCCTAAGCTATAGGACCATAAGTGGAAGTGCCCTAGGCTCTGTTGCTTTGTTTTTTAGATGTTTCAGGAAACACCATACACTTGTCCCGAGTGTCTGTTGGCAATTTACATCCCGCCCATCAGCATAACGAGGCTCCCAGTTCTCCATGGCCTGTCCTGCCTTTCTGGATTTTACACTTTTTTCAGATGGCCCTTTTGACCGGGGGGAAGTGAGACTTCATTGTAGTGCAGATTTCCTTTGCAAGCTTGCTTGGTTGGCCAAAAAGTGCGTATGCGTTTTTTCCTGAATATATTCAAGAAAAAACGCATACGCCCTTTTTGGCCAAGTGCATCATTGTGGACGTTCTGCCTCTTTTCCTATGCTTTCAATGCAATTCCAGTCTACCTCCTGAAATCGATTTCCTGCAATTCTGCCCCGCCTTCAAGTCCTCTTGGCAGCCTTACTTCAGTATATTTTTGGACGATAGCTGTCATTTATAACTCTGCAGGTTTGTGAATTACAGTGCCCCTGAGCTCCTTTCTTCAACTCGCTTTCTTCTGACCTGGCTGCAACACCGCAGGATGGCTTCAGGCCCTAATCTGGTTCCGGCACGGCACGCTGAGCCTTTGGTTAATTCCTCTTCCTGGTGGGAAATGAGAGTTAAATTTGCCCGTCCAGACACCTCCAGCTAGTCTCTCATTGGTTCTCGCTATTCCTGTTCATCTTCCGCAGATATTGCAAACTGGGCCAAACAGGAGGTTAAAGGTGCTGACTCTCCAAGTGGGAAGAGTGTTAGTAAAGCATCTGGAATGTTGCACCCGAGTACCAGGGGAGGAAAACTGAGACATATTTGAACATGTCTCCCGTTCACACGGTTGATCATACTCTGGGTTCCACATGCATGTTTTAGCTGAAGGAAGAATACCTTAAACCTGGAGAGTTGAGACCCGTGGAATGGGTACCATGCAATACGACTTCAAAGGGTCTTCATTTGCTCACCGAACCTCTCCAATCCTATCACTGCTGCGTTTATGCCCCTGTACACATGCTTGATTCTCTTTCGGAGACATAGCAATCCATAGGTTTTAAGATACTTACTAGTCAGGTACATTCTTAGGCGTTTAATATGCGGTGTTGAGTCCATTTCGTTGAGCAAGGAGTAGCTCTTGTCTATTCCATATTTGGCTTAAGGAACTTTATCTGTGCTCATTTCAATCTCTGGTTTTATGCAGCACCCCAACTCACCTTTCCCCTTAAGCAAGCATAAGTTGGTTTTCTAAATTTGAGACCCTGTTCTGTTCTGTAATTCAGTTCCTGTGTAGCCAAGTTTACATTCCGTGTATTACTGATCTCTTATGATGTTTCTTTTTCTGTGTGACTTATTTCAGTTAGAATCATCGTACCTGAATCCACTCATTATGCTGCTATGGGCCTGATGACATAGATTTCATTGCTGAGTGATACTGCATTGTACGTAAGTACCACAAGTTCTTTATCCATTTTTCACTTTCTGTGATATTGAACTTGTACGGTAAATGAGGTTGTTGTAAACAGAGGCGTCCCAAACTTTGGGGTGGCTGTGTCTTTTTGATTTTAATTTCCCTAAGCTATAGGACCATAAGTGGAAGTGCCCTAGGCTCTGTTGCTTTGTTTTTTAGATGTTTCAGGAAACACCATACACTTCTCCTGAGTGTCTGTTGGCAATTTACATCCCGCCCATCAGCATAACAAGGCTCCCAGTTCTCCATGGCCTGTCCTGCCTTTCTGGATTTTACACTTTTTTCAGATGGCCGTTTTGACCGGGTTGAAGTGAGACTTCATTGTAGTTTAGATTTCCTTTGCAAGCTTGCTTGGTTGGCCAAAAAGGGCGTATGCGTTTTTTCCTGAATATATTCAGGAAAAAACGCATACGCCCTTTTTTGCCAAGTGCATCATTGTGGACGCTCTGCCTCTTTTCCTATGCTTTCAATGCAATTCCAGTCTACCTCCTGAAATCGGTTTCCTGCAATTCTGCCCCGCTTTCAAGTCCTCTTGGCAGCCTTACTTCAATATATTTTTGGACGATAGCTGTCATTTATAACTCTGCAGGTTTGTGAATTACAGTGCCCCTGAGCTCCTTTCTTCAACTCGCTTTCTTGTGAGCTGGCCGCAACACCGCAGGATGGCTTCAGGCCCTAATCTGGTTCCGGCACGGCATGCTGAGCCTTTGGTTATTTCCTCTTCCTGGTGGGAAATGAGAGTTAAATTTGCCCGTCCAGACACCTCCACCTAGTCTCTCATTGGTTCTCGCTATTCCTTTTCACCTTCCGCAGATATTGCAAACTGGGCCAAACAGGAGGTTAAAGGCGCTGACTCTCCAAGTGGGAAGAGTGTTAGTAAAGCATCTGGAATGTTGCACCCGAGTACCAGGGGAGGAAAACTGAGACATATTTGAACATGTCTCCCGTTCACATGGTTGATCATACTCTGGGTTCCACATGCATGTTTTAGCTGAAGGAAGAATACCTTAAACCTGGAGAGTTGAGACCCGTGGAATGGGTACCATGCAATACGACTTCAAAGGGTCTTCATTTGCTCACCGAACCTCTCCAATCCTATCACTGCTGCGTTTATGCCCCTCTACACACGTTTGATTCTCTTCTGGAGACATAGCAATCCATAGGTTCTAAGATACTTACTAGTCAGGTACATTCTTAGGCGTTTAATATGGGGTTTTGAGTCCATTTCGTTGAGCAAGGAGTAGCTCTTGTCTATTCCATATTTGGCTTAAGGAACTTTATCTGTGCTCATTTCAATCTCTGGTTTTATACAGCACCCCAACTCACCTTTCCCCTTAAGCAAGCATAAGTTGGTTTTCTAAATTTGAGACCCTGTTCTGTTTTGGAATTCAGTTCCTGTGTAGCCAAGTTTACGTTCCTTGTATTAGTGATATCTTATGATGTTTCTTTTTCTGTGTGACTTATTTCAGTTAGAATCATCGTACCTGTATCCACTCATTATGCTGCTACGGGCCTGATGACATAGATTTCATTGCTGAGTGATACTGCATTGTACGTACGTACCACAAGTTCTTTATCCATTTTTCACTTTCTGTGATATTTAACTTGTACGGTAAACGAGGTTCTTGTAAACAGAGGCATCCCAAACTTTGAGGTGGCTGTGTCTTTTTGATTTTAATTTCCCTAAGCTATAGGACCATAAGTGGAAGTGCCGTAGGCTCTGTTGCTTTGTTTTTTAGATGTTTCAGGAAACACCATACACTTGTCCCGAGTGTCTGTTGGCAATTTACATCCCGCCCATCAGCATAACGAGGCTCCCAGTTCTCCATGGCCTGTCCTGCCTTTCTGGATTTTACACTTTTTTCAGATGGCCCTTTTGACCGGGGGGAAGTGAGACTTCATTGTAGTGCAGATTTCCTTTGCAAGCTTGCTTGGTTGGCCAAAAAGGGCGTATGCGTTTTTTCCTGAATATATTCAGGAAAAAACGCATACGCCCTTTTTGGCCAAGTGCATCATTGTGGACGTTCTGCCTCTTTTCCTATGCTTTCAATGCAATTCCAGTCTACCTCCTGAAATCGATTTCCTGCAATTCTGCCCCGCCTTCAAGTCCTCTTGGCAGCCTTACTTCAGTATATTTTTGGACGATAGCTGTCATTTATAACTCTGCAGGTTTGTGAATTACAGAGCCCCTGAGCTCCTTTCTTCAACTCGCTTTCTAGTGACCTGG
The DNA here is from genome assembly GCF_949987515.2 of Delphinus delphis. Taxonomy (NCBI): domain Eukaryota; kingdom Metazoa; phylum Chordata; class Mammalia; order Artiodactyla; family Delphinidae; genus Delphinus; species Delphinus delphis. Next base: position 2,763,412 of record NW_027192659.1, read on the forward strand.
CTGCAACACCGCAGGATGGCTTCAGGCCCTAATCTGGTTCCGGCACGGCACGCTGAGCCTTTGGTTAATTCATCTTCCTAGTGGAAAATTAGAGTTAAATTTGCCTGTTCAGACACCTCCAGCTAGTCTCTCATTGGTTCTCCTTATTCCTGTTCATCTTCCGCAGAAATTGCAAACTGGGCCAAACAGGAGGTTAAAGGGACTGACTCTCCAAGTCGGGAGAGTGTTAGTAAAGCGTCTGTAATGTTGCACCCGAGTACCAGGGGACGAAAACTGAGACATATTTGAACACGTCTCCCGATCACATGGTTGATCATACTCTAGGTTCCACATGCATGTTTTAGCTGAAGGAAGAATACCTTAAACCTGGGTAGTTGAAACCCGTGGAATGGGTACCATGCAATATGACTTCAAAGGGTCTTCATTTGCTCACCGAACCTCTCCAATCCTATCACTGCTGCGTTTATGCCCCTGTACACACGTTTGATTCTCTTTTGGAGGCATAGCAATCCATAGGTTCTAAGATACTTACTAGTCAGGTACAATCTTAGGCATTTAATATGGGGTGTTGAGTCCATTTCGTTGAGCAAGGAGTAGCTCTTGTCTATTCCATATTTGGCTTAAGGAACTTTATCTGTGCTCATTTCAATCTCTGGTTTTATACAGCACCCCAACTCACCTTTCCCCTTAAGCAAGCATAAGTTGGTTTTCTAAATTTGAGACCCTGTTCTGTTCTGTAATTCAGTTCCTGTGTAGCCAAGTTTACATTCCGTGTATTAGTGATATCTTATGATGTTTCTTTTTCTGTGTGACTTATTTCAGTTAGAATCATCGTACCTGAATCCACTCATTAAGCTGCTATGGGCCTGATGCCATAGATTTCATTGCTGAGTGATACTGCATTGTACGTAAGTACCACAAGTTCTTTATCCATTTTTCACTTTCTGTGATATTGAACTTGTACTGTAAATGAGCTTCTTGTAAACAGAGCCGTTCCGAACTTTGGGGTGGCTGGGTCTTTTTAATTTTAATTTCCCTAAGCTATAGGACCATAAGTGGAAGTGCCCTACGCTCTTTTGCTTTGTTTTTTAGGTGTTTCAGGAAACACCATACACTTCTCCCGAGTGTCTGTTGGCAATTTACATCCTGCCCATCAGCATAACAAGGCTCCCAGTTCTCCATGGCCTGCCCTGCCTTTCTGGATTTTACACTTTATTCAGATGGCCCTTTTGACCAGGGTGAAGTGAGACTTCATTGTAGTGCAGATTTCCTTTGCAAGCTTGCTTGGTTGGCCAAAAAGGGCGTATGCGTTTTTTCCTGAATATATTCAGGAAAAAACGCATACGCCCTTTTTGGCCAAGTGCATCATTGTGGACGTTCTGCCTCTTTTCCTATGCTTTCAATGCAATTCCTGTCTACCTCCTGAAATCGGTTTCCTGCAATTCTGCCCCGCTTTCAAGTCCTCTTGGCAGCCTTACTTCAGTATATTTTTGGACGATAGCTGTCATTTATAACTCTGCAGGTTTGTGAATTACAGTGCCCCTGAGCTCCTTTCTTCAACTCGCTTTCTTGTGAGCTGGCCGCAACACCGCAGGATGGCTTCAGGCCCTAATCTGGTTCCGGCACGGCATGCTGAGCCTTTGGTTATTTCCTCTTCCTGGTGGGAAATGAGAGTTAAATTTGCCCGTCCAGACACCTCCACCTAGTCTCTCATTGGTTCTCGCTATTCCTTTTCACCTTCCGCAGATATTGCAAACTGGGCCAAACAGGAGGTTAAAGGCGCTGACTCTCCAAGTGGGAAGAGTGTTAGTAAAGCATCTGGAATGTTGCACTCGAGTACCAGGGGAGGAAAACTGAGACATATTTGAACATGTCTCCCGTTCACATGGTTGATCATACTCTGGGTTCCACATGCATGTTTTAGCTGAAGGAAGAATACCTTAAACCTGGAGAGTTGAGACCCGTGGAATGGGTACCATGCAATACGACTTCAAAGGGTCTTCATTTGCTCACCGAACCTCTCCAATCCTATCACTGCTGCGTTTATGCCCCTCTACACACGTTTGATTCTCTTCTGGAGACATAGCAATCCATAGGTTCTAAGATACTTACTAGTCAGGTACATTCTTAGGCGTTTAATATGGGGTGTTGAGTCCATTTCGTTGAGCAAGGAGTAGCTCTTGTCTATTCCATATTTGGCTTAAGGAACTTTATCTGTGCTCATTTCAATCTCTGGTTTTATACAGCACCCCAACTCACCTTTCCCCTTAAGCAAGCATAAGTTGGTTTTCTAAATTTGAGACCCTGTTCTGTTTTGGAATTCAGTTCCTGTGTAGCCAAGTTTACGTTCCTTGTATTAGTGATATCTTATGATGTTTCTTTTTCTGTGTGACTTATTTCAGTTAGAATCATCGTACCTGTATCCACTCATTATGCTGCTACGGGCCTGATGACATAGATTTCATTGCTGAGTGATACTGCATTGTACGTACGTACCACAAGTTCTTTATCCATTTTTCACTTTCTGTGATATTTAACTTGTACGGTAAACGAGGTTCTTGTAAACAGAGGCGTCCCAAACTTTGAGGTGGCTGTGTCTTTTAGATTTTAATTTCCCTAAGCTATAGGACCATAAGTGGAAGTGCCGTAGGCTCTGTTGCTTTGTTTTTTAGATGTTTCAGGAAACACCATACACTTGTCCCGAGTGTCTGTTGGCAATTTACATCCCGCCCATCAGCATAACGAGGCTCCCAGTTCTCCATGGCCTGTCCTGCCTTTCTGGATTTTACACTTTTTTCAGATGGCCCTTTTGACCGGGGGGAAGTGAGACTTCATTGTAGTGCAGATTTCCTTTGCAAGCTTGCTTGGTTGGCCAAAAAGGGCGTATGCGTTTTTTCCTGAATATATTCAGGAAAAAACGCATACGCCCTTTTTGGCCAAGTGCATCATTGTGGACGTTCTGCCTCTTTTCCTATGCTTTCAATGCAATTCCAGTCTACCTCCTGAAATCGATTTCCTGCAATTCTGCCCCGCCTTCAAGTCCTCTTGGCAGCCTTACTTCAGTATATTTTTGGACGATAGCTGTCATTTATAACTCTGCAGGTTTGTGAATTACAGTGCCCCTGAGCTCCTTTCTTCAACTCGCTTTCTTCTGACCTGGCCGCAACACCGCAGGATGGCTTCAGGCCCTAATCTGGTTCCGGCACGGCACGCTGAGCCTTTGGTTAATTCCTCTTCCTGGTGGGAAATGAGAGTTAAATTTGCCCGTCCAGACACCTCCAGCTAGTCTCTCATTGGTTCTCGCTATTCCTGTTCATCTTCCGCAGATATTGCAAACTGGGCCAAACAGGAGGTTAAAGGTGCTGACTCTCCAAGTGGGAAGAGTGTTAGTAAAGCATCTGGAATGTTGCACCCGAGTACCAGGGGAGGAAAACTGAGACATATTTGAACATGTCTCCCGTTCACATGGTTGATCATACTCTGGGTTCCACATGCATGTTTTAGCTGAAGGAAGAATACCTAAAACCTGGAGAGTTGAGACCCGTGGAATGGGTACCATGCAATACGACTTCAAAGGGTCTTCATTTGCTCACCGAACCTCTCCAATCCTATCACTGCTGCGTTTATGCCCCTGTACACATGCTTGATTCTCTTTCGGAGACATAGCAATCCATAGGTTTTAAGATACTTACTAGTCAGGTACATTCTTAGGCGTTTAATATGGGGTGTTGAGTCCATTTCGTTGAGCAAGGAGTAGCTCTTGTCTATTCCATATTTGGCTTAAGGAACTTTATCTGTGCTCATTTCAATCTCTGGTTTTATGCAGCACCCCAACTCACCTTTCCCCTTAAGCAAGCATAAGTTGGTTTTCTAAATTTGAGACCCTGTTCTGTTCTGTAATTCAGTTCCTGTGTAGCCAAGTTTACATTCCGTGTATTAGTGATATCTTATGATGTTTCTTTTTCTGTGTGACTTATTTCAGTTAGAATCATCGTACCTGAATCCACTCATTATGCTGCTATGGGCCTGATGACATAGATTTCATTGCTGAGTGATACTGCATTGTACGTAAGTACCACAAGTTCTTTATCCATTTTTCACTTTCTGTGATATTGAACTTGTACGGTAAACGAGGTTGTTGTAAACAGAGGCGTCCCAAACTTTGGGGTGGCTGTGTCTTTTTGATTTTAATTTCCCTAAGCTATAGGACCATAAGTGGAAGTGCCCTAGGCTCTGTTGCTTTGTTTTTTAGATGTTTCAGGAAATACCATACACTTCTCCGGAGTGTCTGTTGGCAATTTACATCCCGCCCATCAGCATAACAAGGCTCCCAGTTCTCCATGGCCTGTCCTGCCTTTCTGGATTTTACACTTTTTTCAGATGGCCCTTTTGACCGGGGGGAAGTGAGACTTCATTGTAGTTTAGATTTCCTTTGCAAGCTTGCTTGGTTGGCCAAAAAGGGCGTATGCGTTTTTTCCTGAATATATTCAGGAAAAAACGCATACGCCCTTTTTTGCCAAGTGCATCATTGTGGACGCTCTGCCTCTTTTCCTATGCTTTCAATGCAATTCCAGTCTACCTCCTGAAATCGGTTTCCTGCAATTCTGCCCCGCTTTCAAGTCCTCTTGGCAGCCTTATTTCAATATATTTTTGGACGATAGCTGTCATTTATAACTCTGCAGGTTTGTGAATTACAGAGCCCCTGAGCTCCTTTCTTCAACTCGCTTTCTAGTGACCTGGCTGCAACACCGCAGGATGGCTTCAGGCCCTAATCTGGTTCCGGCACGGCACGCTGAGCCTTGGTTAATTCCTCTTCCTGGTGGGAAATGAGAGTTAAATTTGCCCGTCCAGACACCTCCAGCTAGTCTCTCATTGGTTCTCGCTATTCCTGTTCATCTTCCGCAGAAATTGCAAACTGGGCCAAACAGGAGGTTAAAGGGACTGACTCTCCAAGTCGGGAGAGTGTTAGTAAAGCGTCTGGAATGTTGCACCCGAGTACCAGGGTATGAAAACTGAGACATATTTGAACACGTCTCCCGATCACATGGTTGATCATACTCTAGGTTCCACATGCATGATTTTGCTGAAGGAAGAATACCTTAAACCTGGGTAGTTGAAACCCCTGGAATGGGTACCATGCAATATGACTTCAAAGGGTCTTCATTTGCTCACCAAACCTCTCCAATCCTATCACTGCTGCGTTTATGCCCCTGTACACATGCTTGATTCTATTTTGGAGACATAGCAATCCATAGGTTTTAAGATACTTACTAGTCAGGTACATTCTTAGGCGTTTAATATGGGGTGTTGAGTCCATTTCGTTGAGCAAGGAGTAGCTCTTGTCTATTCCATATTTGGCTTAAGGAACTTTATCTGTGCTCATTTCAATCTCTGGTTTTATGCAGCACCCCAACTGACCTTTCCCCTTAAGCAAGCATAAGTTGGTTTTCTAAATTTGAGACCCTGTTCTGTTTTGGAATTCAGTACCTGTGTAGCCAAGTTTACATTCCGTGTATTAGTGATATCTTATGATGTTTCTTTTTCTGTGTGACTTATTTCAGTTAGAATCATCATACCTGAATCCACTCATTGTGCTGCTACGGGCCTGATGACATAGATTTCATTGCTGAGTGATACTGCATTGTACGTAAGTACCACAAGTTCTTTATCCATTTTTCACTTTCTGTGATATTGAACTTGTACGGTAAACGAGGTTCTTGTAAACAGAGGCGTCCCAAACTTTGGGGTGGCTGTGTCTTTTTGATTTTAATTTCCCTAAGCTATAGGACCATAAGTGGAAGTGCCCTAGGCTCTGTTGCTTTTTTTCTTATATGTTTCAGGAAACACCGTACACTTCTCCCGAGTGTCTGTTGGCAATTTACATCCCGCCCATCAGCATAACAAGGCTCCCAGTTCTCCATGGCCTGTCCTGCCTTTCTGGATTTTACAATTTTTTCAGATGGCCCTTTTGACCTGGGGAAAGTGAGACTTCATTGTAGTGCAGATTTCCTTTGCAAGCTTTCTTGGTTGGCCAAAAAGGGCGTATGCGTTTTTTCCTGAATATATTCAGGAAAAAACGCATATGCCATTTCTGGCCAAGTGCATCATTGTGGACGTTCTGCCTCTTTTCCTATGCTTTCAATGCAATTCCAGTCTACCTCCTGAAATCGGTTTCCTGCAATTCTGCTCCGCTTTCAAGTCCTCTTGGCAGCCTTCCTTCAGTATATTTTTGGACGATAGCTGTCATTTATAACTCTGCAGGTTTGTGAATTACAGTGCCCCTGAGCTCCTTTCTTCAACTTGCTTCCTTGTGACCTGGCCGCAACACCGCAGGATGGCTTCAGGCCCTAATCTGGTTCCGGCACGGCACGCTGAGCCTTTCGTTAATTCCTCTTCCTGGTGGGAAATGAGAGTTAAATTTGCACGTCCAGACCCCTCCAGCTAGTCTCTCATTTGTTCTCGCTATTTCTGTTCATGTACCGCAGATATTGCAAACTGGGCCAAACAGGAGGTTAAAGGCGCTGACTCTCCAAGTGGGAAGAATGTTAGTAAAGCGTCTGGAATGTTGCACCCGAGTACCAGGGGAGGAAAACTGAGATATATTTGAACACGTCTCCCGTTCACACGGTTGATCATACTCTGGGTTCCACATGCATGTTTTAGCTGAAGGAAGAATACCTTAAACCTGGAGAGTTGAGACCCGTGGAATGGGTACCATGCAATATGACTTCAAAGGGTCTTCATTTGCTCACCGAACCTCTCCAATCCTATCACTGCTGCGTTTATGCCCCTGTACACCCGCTTGATTCTCTTTTGGAGACATAGCAATGCATAGGTTTTAAGATATTTACTAGTCAGGTACATTCTTAGGCGTTTAATATGGGGTGTTGAGTCCATTTCGTTGAGCAAGGAGTAGCTCTTGTCTATTCCATATTTGGCTTAAGGAACTTTATCTGTGCTCATTTCAATCTCTGGTTTTATACAGCACCCCAACTCACCTTTCCCCTTAAGCAAGCATAAGTTGGTTTTCTAAATTTGAGACCCTGTTCTGTTCTGTAATTCAGTTCCTGTGTAGCCAAGTTTACATTCCGTGTATTAGTGATATCTTATGATGTTTCTCTTTCTGTGTGACTTATTTCAGTTAGAATCATCGTACCTAAATCCACTCATTATGCTGCTACGGGCCTGATGACATAGATTTCATTGCTGAGTGATACTGCATTGTACGTGAGTACCACATGTTCTTTATCCATTTTTCACTTTCTGTGATATTGAACTTGTACGGTAAACGAGGCTCTTGTAAACAGGCGTCCCAAACATTGAGGTGGCTGTGTCTTTTTGATTTTAATTTCCCTAAGCTATAGGACCATAAGTGGAAGTGCCCTAGGCTCTGTTGCTTTGTTTTTTAGATGTTTCAGAAAACACCATACACTTGTCCCGAGTGTCTGTTGGCAATTTACATCCCGCCCATCAGCATAACAAGGCTCCCAGTTCTCCATGGCCTGTCCTGCCTTTCTGGATTTTACACTTTTTTCAGATGGCCCTTTTGACCGGGGGGAAATGAGACTTCATTGTAGTGCAGATTTCCTTTGCAAGCTTGCTTGGTTGGCCAAAAAGGGCGTATGCGTTTTTTCCTGAATGTATTCAGGAAAAAACGCATACGCCCTTTTTGGCCAAGTGCATCATTGTGGACGTTCTGCCTCCTTTCCTATGCTTTCAATGCAATTCCAGTCTACCTCCTGAAATCGGTTTCCTGCAATTCTGCCCCGCTTTCAAGTCCTCTTGGCAGCCTTACTTCAGTATATTTTTGGACGATAGCTGTCATTTATAACTCTGCAGGTTTGTGAATTACAGTGCCCCTGAGCTCCTTTCTTCAACTCGCTTTCTTCTGACCTGGCCGCAACACCGCAGGATGGCTTCAGGCCCTAATCTGGTTCCGGCACGGCACGCTGAGCCTTTGGTTAATTCCTCTTCCTGGTGGGAAATGAGAGTTAAATTTGCCCGTCCAGACACCTCCAGCTAGTCTCTCATTGGTTCTCGCTATTCCTGTTCATCTTCCGCAGATATTGCAAACTGGGCCAAACAGGAGGTTAAAGGCGCTGACTCTCCAAGTGGGAAGAGTGTTAGTAAAGCATCTGGAATGTTGCACCCGAGTACCAGGGGAGGAAAACTGAGACATATTTGAACATGTCTCCCGTTCACACGGTTGATCATACTCTGGGTTCCACCTGCATGTTTTAGCTGAAGGAAGAATACCTTAAACCTGGAGAGTTGAGACCCGTGGAATGGGTACCATGCAATACGACTTCAAAGGGTCTTCATTTGCTCACCGAACCTCTCCAATCCTATCACTGCTGCGTTTATGCCCCTGTACACATGCTTGATTCTCTTTCGGAGACATAGCAATCCATAGGTTTTAAGATACTTACTAGTCAGGTACATTCTTAGGCGTTTAATATGCGGTGTTGAGTCCATTTCGTTGAGCAAGGAGTAGCTCTTGTCTATTCCATATTTGGCTTAAGGAACTTTATCTGTGCTCATTTCAATCTCTGGTTTTATGCAGCACCCCAACTCACCTTTCCCCTTAAGCAAGCATAAGTTGGTTTTCTAAATTTGAGACCCTATTCTGTTTTGGAATTCAGTTCCTGTGTAGCCAAGTTTACATTCCGTGTATTACTGATATCTTATGATGTTTCTTTTTCTGTGTGACTTATTTCAGTTAGAATCATCGTACCTGAATCCACTCATTATGCTGCTACGGGCCTGATGACATAGATTTCATTGCTGAGTGATACTGCATTGTACGTAAGTACCACAAGTTCTTTATCCATTTTTCACTTTCTGTGATATTGAACTTGTACGGTAAACGAGGTTCTAGTAAACAGAGGCGTCCCAAACTTTGGGGTGGCTGTGTCTTTTTGATTTTAATTTCCCTAAGCTATAGGACCATAAGTGGAAGTGCCCTAGGCTCTGTTGCTTTGTTTTTTAGATGTTTCAGGAAACACCATACACTTCTCCCGAGTGTCTGTTGGCAATTTACATCCCGCCCATCAGCATAACAAGGCTCCCAGTTCTCCATGGCCTGTCCTGCCTTTCTGGATTTTACACTTTTTTCAGATTGCCCTTTTGACCGGGGGGGAGTGAGACTTCATTGTAGTGCAGATTTCCTTTGCAAGCTTGCTTGGTTGGCCAAAAAGGGCGTATGCGTTTTTTCCTGAATATATTCAGGATAAAACGCATACGCCCTTTTTGGCCAAGTGCATCATTGTGGACCTTCTGCCTCTTTTCCTATGCTTTCAATGCAATTCCAGTCTACCTCCTGAAATTGGTTTCCTGCAATTCTGCCCCGCTTTCAAGTCCTCTTGGCAGCCTTACTTCAGTATATTTTTGGACGATAGCTGTCATTTATAACTCTGCAGGTTTGTGAATTACAGTGCCCCTGAGCTCCTTTCTTCAACTTGCTTTCTTGTGAGCTGGCCGCAACACCGCAGGATGGCTTCAGGCCCTAATTTGGTTCCGGCACGGCACGCTGAGCCTTTGGTTAATTCCTCTTCCTGGTGGGAAATGAGAGTTAAATTTGCCCGTCCAGACACGTCCAGCTAGTCTCTCATTGGTTCTCGCTATTCCTGTTCATCTTCCGCAGATATTGCAAACTGGGCCAAACAGGAGGTTAAAGGCGCTGACTCTCCAAGTGGGAAGAGTGTTAGTAAAGCATCTGGAATGTTGCACCCGAGTACCAGGGGAGGAAAACTGAGACATATTTGAACATGTCTCCCGTTCACACGGTTGATCATACTCTGGGTTCCACATGCATGTTTTAGCTGAAGGAAGAATACCTTAAACCTGGAGAGTTGAGACCCGTGGAATGGGTACCATGCAATATGACTTCAAAGGGTCTTCATTTGCTCACCGAACCTCTCCAATCCTATCACTGCTGCGTTTATGCCCCTGTACACACGCTTGATTCTCTTTTGGAGACATAGCAATCCATAGGTTTTAAGATACTTACTAGTCAGGTACATTCTTAGGCGTTTAATATGTGGTGTTGAGTCCATTTCGTTGAGCAAGGAGTAGCTCTTGTCTATTCCATATTTGGCTTAAGGAACTTTATCTGTGCTCATTTCAATCTCTGGTTTTATGCAGCACCCCAACTCACCTTTCCCCTTAAGCAAGCATAAGCTGGTTTTCTAAATTTGAGACCCTGTTCTGTTTTGGAATTCAGTTCCTGTGTAGCCAAGTTTACATTCCGTGTATTAGTGATATCTTATGATGTTTCTTTTTCTGTGTGACTTATTTCAGTTAGAATCATCGTACCTGTATCCACTCATTATGCTGCTACGGGCCTGATGACATAGATTTCGTTGCTGAGTGATACTGCATTGTACGTACGTACCACAAGTTCTTTATCCATTTTTCACTTTCTGTGATATTGAACTTGTACGGTAAACGAGGTTCTTGTAAACAGAGGCGTCCCAAACTTTGAGGTGGCTGTGTCTTTTTGATTTTAATTTCCCTAAGCTATAGGACCATAAGTGGAAGTGCCCTAGGCTCTGTTGCTTTGTTTTTTAGATGTTTCAGGAAACACCATACACTTGTCCCGAGTGTCTGTTGACAATTTACATCCCGCCCATCAGCATAACGAGGCTCCCAGTTCTCCATGGCCTGTGCTGCCTTTCTGGATTTTACACTTTTTTCAGATGGCCCTTTTGACCGGGGGGAAGTGAGACTTCATTGTAGTGCAGATTTCCTTTGCAAGCTTGCTTGGTTGGCCAAAAAGGGCGTATGCGTTTTTTCCTGAATATATCCAGGAAAAAACGCATAGGCCCTTTTTGGCCAAGTGCATCATTGTGGACGTTCTGCCTCTTTTCCTATGCTTTCAATGCAATTCCAGTCTACCTCCTGAAATCGGTTTCCTGCAATTCTGCCCCGCTTTCAAGTCCTCTTGGCAGCCTTACTTCAGTCTATTTTTGGACGATAGCTGTCATTTATAACTCTGCAGGTTTGTGAATTACAGTGCCCCTGAGCTCCTTTCTTCAACTCGCTTTCTTCTGACCTGGCCGCAACACCGCAGGATGGCTTCAGGCCCTAATCTGGTTCCGGCACGGCACGCTGAGCCTTTGGTTAATTCCTCTTCCTGGTGGGAAATGAGAGATAAATTTGCCCGTCCAGACACCTCCAGCTAGTCTCTCATTGGTTCTCGCTATTCCTGTTCATCTTCCGCAGATATTGCAAACTGGGCCAAACAGGAGGTTAAAGGCGCTGACTCTCCAAGTGGGAAGAGTGTTAGTAAAGCATCTGGAATGTTGCACCCGAGTACCAGGGGAGGAAAACTGAGACATATTTGAACATGTCTCCCGTTCACACGGTTGATCATACTCTGGGTTCCACCTGCATGTTTTAGCTGAAGGAAGAATACCTTAAACCTGGAGAGTTGAGACCCGTGGAATGGGTACCATGCAATACGACTTCAAAGGGTCTTCATTTGCTCACCGAACCTCTCCAATCCTATCACTGCTGCGTTTATGCCCCTGTACACATGCTTGATTCTCTTTCGGAGACATAGCAATCCATAGGTTTTAAGATACTTACTAGTCAGGTACATTCTTAGGCGTTTAATATGCGGTGTTGAGTCCATTTCGTTGAGCAAGGAGTAGCTCTTGTCTATTCCATATTTGGCTTAAGGAACTTTATCTGTGCTCATTTCAATCTCTGGTTTTATGCAGCACCCCAACTCACCTTTCCCCTTAAGCAAGCATAAGTTGGTTTTCTAAATTTGAGACCCTGTTCTGTTTTGGAATTCAGTTCCTGTGTAGCCAAGTTTACATTCCGTGTATTACTGATATCTTATGATGTTTCTTTTTCTGTGTGACTTATTTCAGTTAGAATCATCGTACCTGAATCCACTCATTATGCTGCTACGGGCCTGATGACATAGATTTCATTGCTGAGTGATACTGCATTGTACGTAAGTACCACAAGTTCTTTATCCATTTTTCACTTTCTGTGATATTGAACTTGTACGGTAAACGAGGTTCTAGTAAACAGAGGCGTCCCAAACTTTGGGGTGGCTGTGTCTTTTTGATTTTAATTTCCCTAAGCTATAGGACCATAAGTGGAAGTGCCCTAGGCTCTGTTGCTTTGTTTTTTAGATGTTTCAGGAAACACCATACACTTGTCCCGAGTGTCTGTTGGCAATTTACATCCCGCCCATCAGCATAACAAGGCTCCCAGTTCTCCATGGCCTGTCCTGCCTTTCTGGATTTTACACTTTTTTCAGATGGCCCTTTTGACCGGGGGGAAGTGAGACTTCATTGTAGTGCAGATTTCCTTTGCAAGCTTGCTTGGTTGGCCAAAAAGGGCGTATGCGTTTTTTCCTGAATATATTCAGGAAAAAACGCATACGCCCTTTTTGGCCAAGTGCATCATTGTGGACGTTCTGCCTCTTTTCCTATGCTTTCAATGCAATTCCAGTCTACCTCCTGAAATTGGTTTCCTGCAATTCTGCCCCGCTTTCAAGTCCTCTTGGCAGCCTTACTTCAGTATATTTTTGGACGATAGCTGTCATTTATAACTCTGCAGGTTTGTGAATTACAGTGCCCCTGAGCTCCTTTCTTCAACTCGCTTTCTTGTGAGCTGGCCGCAACACCGCAGGATGGCTTCAGGCCCTAATCTGGTTCCGGCACGGCACGCTGAGCCTTTGGTTAATTCCTCTTTCTGGTGGGAAATGAGAGTTAAATTTGCCCGTCCAGACACCTCCAGCTAGTCTCTCATTGGTTCTCGCTATTCCTGTTCATCTTCCGCAGATATTGCAAACTGGGCCAAACAGGAGGTTAAAGGCGCTGACTCTCCAAGTGGGAAGAGTGTTAGTAAAGCATCTGGAATGTTGCACCCGAGTACCAGGGGAGGAAAACTGAGACATATTTGAACATGTCTCCCGTTCACACGGTTGATCATACTCTGGGTTCCACATGCATGTTTTAGCTGAAGGAAGAATACCTTAAACCTGGAGAGTTGAGACCCGTGGAATGGGTACCATGCAATATGACTTCAAAGGGTCTTCATTTGCTCACCGAACCTCTCCAATCCTATCACTGCTGCGTTTATGCCCCTGTACACACGCTTGATTCTCTTTTGGAGACATAGCAATCCATAGGTTTTAAGATACTTACTAGTCAGGTACATTCTTAGGCGTTTAATATGTGGTGTTGAGTCCATTTCGTTGAGCAAGGAGTAGCTCTTGTCTATTCCATATTTGGCTTAAGGAACTTTATCTGTGCTCATTTCAATCTCTGGTTTTATGCAGCACCCCAACTCACCTTTCCCCTTAAGCAAGCATAAGCTGGTTTTCTAAATTTGAGACCCTGTTCTGTTTTGGAATTCAGTTCCTGTGTAGCCAAGTTTACATTCCGTGTATTAGTGATATCTTATGATGTTTCTTTTTCTGTGTGACTTATTTCAGTTAGAATCATCGTACCTGTATCCACTCATTATGCTGCTACGGGCCTGATGATATAGATTTCGTTGCTGAGTGATACTGCATTGTACGTACGTACCACAAGTTCTTTATCCATTTTTCACTTTCTGTGATATTGAACTTGTACGGTAAACGAGGTTCTTGTAAACAGAGGCGTCCCAAACTTTGAGGTGGCTGTGTCTTTTTGATTTTAATTTCCCTAAGCTATAGGACCATAAGTGGAAGTGCCCTAGGCTCTGTTGCTTTGTTTTTTAGATGTTTCAGGAAACACCATACACTTGTCCCGAGTGTCTGTTGACAATTTACATCCCGCCCATCAGCATAACGAGGCTCCCAGTTCTCCATGGCCTGTGCTGCCTTTCTGGATTTTACACTTTTTTCAGATGGCCCTTTTGACCGGGGGGAAGTGAGACTTCATTGTAGTGCAGATTTCCTTTGCAAGCTTGCTTGGTTGGCCAAAAAGGGCGTATGCGTTTTTTCCTGAATATATCCAGGAAAAAACGCATAGGCCCTTTTTGGCCAAGTGCATCATTGTGGACGTTCTGCCTCTTTTCCTATGCTTTCAATGCAATTCCAGTCTACCTCCTGAAATCGGTTTCCTGCAATTCTGCCCCGCTTTCAAGTCCTCTTGGCAGCCTTACTTCAGTATATTTTTGGACGATAGCTGTCATTTATAACTCTGCAGGTTTGTGAATTACAGTGCCCCTGAGCTCCTTTCTTCAACTCGCTTTCTTGTGAGCTGGCCGCAACACCGCAGGATGGCTTCAGGCCCTAATCTGGTTCCGGCACGGCACGCTGAGCCTTTGGTTAATTCCTCTTCCTGGTGGGAAATGAGAGTTAAATTTGCCCGTCCAGACACCTCCAGCTAGTCTGTCATTGGTTCTCGCTATTCCTGTTCATCTTCCGCAGATATTGCAAACTGGGCCAAACAGGAGGTTAAAGGCGCTGACTCTCCAAGTGGGAAGAGTGTTAGTAAAGCATCTGGAATGTTGCACCCGAGTACCAGGGGAGGAAAACTGAGACATATTTGAACATGTCTACCGTTCACACGGTTGATCATACTCTGGGTTCCACATGCATGTTTTAGCTGAAGGAAGAATACCTTAAACCTGGAGAGTTGAGACCCGTGGAATGGGTACCATGCAATACGACTTCAAAGGGTCTTCATTTGCTCACCGAACCTCTCCAATCCTATCACTGCTGCGTTTATGCCCCTCTACACATGTTTGATTCTCTTTTGGAGACATAGCAATCCATAGGTTCTAAGATACTTACTAGTCAGGTACATTCTTAGGCGTTTAATATGCGGTGTTGAGTCCATTTCGTTGAGCAAGGAGTAGCTCTTGTCTATTCCATATTTGGCTTAAGGAACTTTATCTGTGCTCATTTCAATCTCTGGTTTTATGCAGCACCCCAACTCACCTTTCCCCTTAAGCAAGCATAAGTTGGTTTTCTAAATTTGAGACCCTGTTCTGTTTTGGAATTCAGTTCCTGTGTAGCCAAGTTTACATTCCGTGTATTACTGATATCTTATGATGTTTCTTTTTCTGTGTGACTTATTTCAGTTAGAATCATCGTACCTGAATCCACTCATTATGCTGCTACGGGCCTGATGACATAGATTTCATTGCTGAGTGATACTGCATTGTACGTAAGTACCACAAGTTCTTTATCCATTTTTCACTTTCTGTGATATTGAACTTGTACGGTAAACGAGGTTCTAGTAAACAGAGGGGTCCCAAACTTTGGGGTGGCTGTGTCTTTTTGATTTTAATTTCCCTAAGCTATAGGACCATAAGTGGAAGTGCCCTAGGCTCTGTTGCTTTGTTTTTTAGATGTTTCAGGAAACACCATACACTTCTCCCGAGTGTCTGTTGGCAATTTACATCCCGCCCATCAGCATAACGAGGCTCCCAGTTCTCCATGGCCTGTGCTGCCTTTCTGGATTTTACACTTTTTTCAGATGGCCCTTTTGACCGGGGGGAAGTGAGACTTCATTGTAGTGCAGATTTCCTTTGCAAGCTTGCTTGGTTGGCCAAAAAGGGCGTATGCGTTTTTTCCTGAATATATTCAGGAAAAAACGCATACGCCCTTTTTGGCCAAGTGCATCATTGTGGACGTTCTGCCTCTTTTCCTATGCTTTCAATGCAATTCCAGTCTACCTCCTGAAATTGGTTTCCTGCAATTCTGCCCCGCTTTCAAGTCCTCTTGGCAGCCTTACTTCAGTATATTTTTGGACGATAGCTGTCATTTATAACTCTGCAGGTTTGTGAATTACAGTGCCCCTGAGCTCCTTTCTTCAACTCGCTTTCTTGTGAGCTGGCCGCAACACCGCAGGATGGCTTCAGGCCCTAATCTGGTTCCGGCACGGCACGCTGAGCCTTTGGTTAATTCCTCTTCCTGGTGGGAAATGAGAGTTAAATTTGCCCGTCCAGACACCTCCAGCTAGTCTGTCATTGGTTCTCGCTATTCCTGTTCATCTTCCGCAGATATTGCAAACTGGGCCAAACAGGAGGTTAAAGGCGCTGACTCTCCAAGTGGGAAGAGTGTTAGTAAAGCATCTGGAATGTTGCACCCGAGTACCAGGGGAGGAAAACTGAGACATATTTGAACATGTCTCCCGTTCACACGGTTGATCATACTCTGGGTTCCACATGCATGTTTTAGCTGAAGGAAGAATACCTTAAACCTGGAGAGTTGAGACCCGTGGAATGGGTACCATGCAATACGACTTCAAAGGGTCTTCATTTGCTCACCGAACCTCTCCAATCCTATCACTGCTGCGTTTATGCCCCTGTACACATGCTTGATTCTCTTTCGGAGACATAGCAATCCATAGGTTTTAAGATACTTACTAGTCAGGTACATTCTTAGGCGTTTAATATGTGGTGTTGAGTCCATTTCGTTGAGCAAGGAGTAGCTCTTGTCTATTCCATATTTGGCTTAAGGAACTTTATCTGTGCTCATTTCAATCTCTGGTTTTATGCAGCACCCCAACTCACCTTTCCCCTTAAGCAAGCATAAGTTGGTTTTCTAAATTTGAGACCCTGTTCTGTTCTGTAATTCAGTTCCTGTGTAGCCAAGTTTACATTCCGTGTATTACTGATCCCTTATGATGTTTCTTTTTCTGTGTGACTTATTTCAGTTAGAATCATCGTACCTGAATCCACTCATTATGCTGCTATGGGCCTGATGACATAGATTTCATTGCTGAGTGATACTGCATTGTACGTAAGTACCACAAGTTCTTTATCCATTTTTCACTTTCTGTGATATTGAACTTGTACGGTAAATGAGGTTGTTGTAAACAGAGGCGTCCCAAACTTTGGCGTGGCTGTGTCTTTTTGATTTTAATTTCCCTAAGCTATAGGACCATAAGTGGAAGTGCCCTAGGCTCTGTTGCTTTGTTTTTTAGATGTTTCAGGAAACACCATACACTTCTCCCGAGTGTCTGTTGGCAATTTACATCCCGCCCATCAGCATAACAAGGCTCCCAGTTCTGCATGGCCTGTCCTGCCTTTCTGGATTTTACACTTTTTTCAGATGGCCCTTTTGACCGGGGGGGAGTGAGACTTCATTGTAGTTTAGATTTCCTTTGCAACCTTGCTTGGTTGGCCAAAAAGGGCGTATGCGTATTTTCCTGAATATATTCAGGAAAATACGCATACGCCCTTTTTTGCCAAGTGCATCATTGTGGACGCTCTGCCTCTTTTCCTATGCTTTCAATGCAATTCCAGTCTACCTCCTGAAATCGGTTTCCTGCAATTCTGCCCTGCTTTCAAGTCCTCTTGGCAGCCTTACTTCAATATATTTTTGGACGATAGCTGTCATTTATAACTCTGCAGGTTTGTGAATTACAGAGCCCCTGAGCTCCTTTCTTCAACTCGCTTTCTAGTGACCTGGCCGCAACACCGCAGGATGGCTTCAGGCCCTAATCTGGTTCCGGCACGGCACGCTGAGCCTTTGGTTAATTCATCTTCCTAGTGGAAAATTAGAGTTAAATTTGCCCGTTCAGACACCTCCAGCTAGTCTCTCATTGGTTCTCCCTATTCCTGTTCATCTTCCGCAGAAATTGCAAACTGGGCCAAACAGGAGGTTAAAGGGGCTGACTCTCCAAGTCGGGAGAGTGTTAGTAAAGCGTCTGTAATGTTGCACCCGAGTACCAGGGGACGAAAACTGAGACATATTTGAACACGTCTCCCGATCACATGGTTGATCATACTCTAGGTTCCACATGCATGTTTTAGCTGAAGGAAGAATACCTTAAACCTGGGTAGTTGAAACCCGTGGAATGGGTACCATGCAATATGACTTCAAAGGGTCTTCGTTTGCTCACCGAACCTCTCCAATCCTATCACTGCTGCGTTTATGCCCCTGTACACACGTTTGATTCTCTTTTGGAGGCATAGCAATCCATAGGTTCTAAGATACTTACTAGTCAGGTACAATCTTAGGCATTTAATATGGGGTGTTGAGTCCATTTCGTTGAGCAAGGAGTAGCTCTTGTCTATTCCATATTTGGCTTAAGGAACTTTATCTGTGCTCATTTCAATCTCTGGTTTTATACAGCACCCCAACTCACCTTTCCCCTTAAGCAAGCATAAGTTGGTTTTCTAAATTTGAGACCCTGTTCTGTTTTGGAATTCAGTTCCTGTGTAGCCAAGTTTACGTTCCTTGTATTAGTGATATCTTATGATGTTTCTTTTTCTGTGTGACTTATTTCAGTTAGAATCATCGTACCTGTATCCACTCATTATGCTGCTACGGGCCTGATGACATAGATTTCATTGCTGAGTGATACTGCATTGTACGTAAGTACCACAAGTTCTTTATCCATTTTTCACTTTCTGTGATATTGAACTTGTACGGTAAACGAGGTTCTTGTAAACAGAGGCCTCCCAAACTTTGAGGTGGCTGTGTCTTTTTGATTTTAATTTCCCTAAGCTATAGGACCATAAGTGGAAGTGCCCTAGGCTCTGTTGCTTTGTTTTTTAGATGTTTCAGGAAACACCATACACTTGTCCTGAGTGTCTGTTGGCAATTTACATCCCGCCCATCAGCATAACAAGGCTCCCAGTTCTCCATGGCCTGTCCTGCCTTTCTGGATTTTACACTTTTTTCAGATGGCCCTTTTGACCGGGGGGAAGTGAGACTTCATTGTAGTGCAGATTTCCTTTGCAAGCTTGCTTGGTTGGCCAAAAAGTGCGTATGCGTTTTTTCCTGAATATATTCAAGAAAAAACGCATATGCCCTTTTTGGCCAAGTGCATCATTGTGGACGTTCTGCCTCTTTTCCTATGCTTTCAATGCAATTCCAGTCTACCTCCTGAAATCGGTTTCCTGCAACTCTGCCCCGCTTTCAAGTCCTCTTGGCAGCCTTACTTCAGTATATTTTTGGACGATAGCTGTCATTTATAACTCTGCAGGTTTGTGAATTACAGTGCCCCTGAGCTCCTTTCTTCAACTCGCTTTCTTGTGACCTGGTCGCAACACCGCAGGATGGCTTCAGGCCCTAATCTGGTTCCGGCACGGCACGCTGAGCCTTTGGTTAATTCCTCTTCCTGGTGGGAAATGAGAGTTAAATTTGCCCGTCCAGACACCTCCAGCTAGTCTCTCATTGGTTCTCGCTATTCCTGTTCATCTTCCGCAGATATTGCAAACTGGGCCAAACAGAAGTTTAAAGGCGCTGACTTTCCAAGTGGGAAGCGTTTTAGTAAAGCATCTGGAATGTTGCACCCGAGTACCAGGGGAGGAAAACTGAGACATATTTGAACATGTCTCCCGTTCACATGGTTCATCATACTCTGGGTTCCACCTGCATGTTTTTGCTGAAGGAAGAATACCTTAAACCTGGAGAGTTGAGACCCGTGGAATGGGTACCATGCAATACGACTTCAAAGGGTCTTCATTTGCTCACCGAACCTCTCCAATCCTATCACTGTTGCGTTTATGCCCCTGTACACACGCTTGATTCTCTTTCGGAGACATAGAAATCCATAGGTTTTAAGATACTTACTAGTCAGGTACATTCTTAGGCGTTTAATATGCGGTGTTGAGTCCATTTCGTTGAGCAAGGAGTAGCTCTTGTCTATTCCATATTTGGCTTAAGGAACTTTATCTGTGCTCATTTCAATCTCTGGTTTTATGCAGCACCCCAACTCACCTTTCCCCTTAAGCAAGCATAAGTTGGTTTTCTAAATTTGAGACCCTGTTCTGTTTTGGAATTCAGTTCCTGTGTAGCCAAGTTTACATTCCGTGTATTAGTGATATCTTATGATGCTTCTTTTTCTGTGTGACTTATTTCAGTTAGAATCATCGTACCTGAATCCACTCATTATGCTGCTAAGGGCCTGATGACATAGATTTCATTGCTGAGTGATACTGCATTGTACGTAAGTACCAAAAGTTCTTTATCCATTTTTCACTTTCTGTGATATTGAACTTGTACGGTAAACGAGGTTCTTGTAAACAGAGGCGTCCCAAACTTTGGGGTGGCTGTGTCTTTTTGATTTTAATTTCCCTAAGCTAAAGGACCATAAGTGGAAGTGCCCTAGGCTCTGTTGCTTTGTTTTTTAGATGTTTCAGGAAACACCATACACTTGTCCCGAGTGTCTGTTGGCAATTTACATCCCACCCATCAGCATAACAAGGCTCCCAGTTCTCCATGGCCTGTCCTGCCTTTCTGGATTTTACACTTTTTTCAGATGGCCCTTTTGACCGGGGGGGAGTGAGACTTCATTGTAGTTTAGATTTCCTTTGCAAGCTTGCTTGGTTGGCCAAAAAGGGCGTATGCGTTTTTTCCTGAATATATTCAGGAAAAAACGCATACGCCCTTTTTTGCCAAGTGCATCATTGTGGACGCTCTGCCTCTTTTCCTATGCTTTCAATGCAATTCCAGTCTACCTCCTGAAATCGGTTTCCTGCAATTCTGCCCCGCTTTCAAGTCCTCTTGGCAGCCTTACTTCAGTATATTTTTGGACGATAGCTGTCATTTATAACTCTGCAGGTTTGTGAATTACAGTGCCCCTGAGCTCCTTTCTTCAACTCGCTTTCTTCTGACCTGGCCGCAACACCGCAGGATGGCTTCAGGCCCTAATCTGGTTCCGGCACGGCACGCTGAGCCTTTGGTTAATTCCTCTTCCTGGTGGGAAATGAGAGTTAAATTTGCCCGTCCAGACACCTCCAGCTAGTCTCTCATTGGTTCTCGCTATTCCTGTTCATCTTCCGCAGATATTGCAAACTGGGCCAAACAGGAGGTTAAAGGCGCTGACTCTCCAAGTGGGAAGAGTGTTAGTAAAGCCTCTGGAATGTTGCACCCGAGTACCAGGGGAGGAAAACTGAGACATATTTGAACACGTCTCCCGATCACATGGTTGATCATACTCTAGGTTCCACATGCATGTTTTAGCTGAAGGAAGAATACCTTAAACCTGGGTAGTTGAAACCCGTGGAATGGGTACCATGCAATATGACTTCAAAGGGTCTTCATTTGCTCACCGAACCTCTCCAATCCTATCACTGCTGCGTTTATGCCCCTGTACACACGTTTGATTCTCTTTTGGAGACATAGCAATCCATAGGTTCTAAGATACTTACTAGTCAGGTACATTCTTAGGCGTTTAATATGGGGTGTTGAGTCCATTTCGTTGAGCAAGGAGTAGCTCTTGTCTATTCCATATTTGGCTTAAGGAACTTTATCTGTGCTCATTTCAATCTCTGGTTTTATGCAGCACCCCAACTCACCTTTCCCCTTAAGCAAGCATAAGTTGGTTTTCTAAATTTGAGACCCTGTTCTGTTTTGGAATTCAGTTCCTGTGTAGCCAAGTTTACGTTCCTTGTATTAGTGATATCTTATGATGTTTCTTTTTCTGTGTGACTTATTTCAGTTAGAATCATCGTACCTGTATCCACTCATTATGCTGCTACGGGCCTGATGACATAGATTTCATTGCTGAGTGATACTGCATTGTACGTAAGTACCACAAGTTCTTTATCAATTTTTCACATTCTGTGATATTGAACTTGTAAGGTAAACGAGGTTCTTGTAAACAGAGGCGTCCCAAACTTTGAGGTGGCTGTGTCTTTTTGATTTTAATTTCCCTAAGCTATAGGACCATAAGTGGAAGTGCCCTAGGCTCTGTTGCTTTGTTTTTTAGATGTTTCAGGAAACACCATACACTTGTCCCAAGTGTCTGTTGGCAATTTACATCCCGCCCATCAGCATAACAAGGCTCCCAGTTCTCCATGGCCTGTCCTGCCTTTCTGGATTTTACACTTTTTTCAGATGGCCCTTTTGACCGGGGGGAAGTGAGACTTCATTGTAGTGCAGATTTCTTTTGCAAGCTTGCTTGGTTGGCCAAAAAGGGCGTATGCGTTTTTTCCTGAATGTATTCAGGAAAAAACGCATACGCCCTTTTTGGCCAAGTGCATCATTGTGGACGTTCTGCCTCTTTTCCTATGCTTTCAATGCAATTCCAGTCTACCTCCTGAAATCGGTTTCCTGCAATTCTGCCCCGCTTTCAAGTCCTCTTGGCAGCCTTACTTCAGTATATTTTTGGACGATAGCTGTCATTTATAACTCTGCAGGTTTGTGAATTACAGTGCCCCTGAGCTCCTTTCTTCAACTCGCTTTCTTGTGACCTGGTCGCAACACCGCAGGATGGCTTCAGGCCCTAATCTGGTTCCGGCACGGCACGCTGAGCCTTTGGTTAATTCCTCTTCCTGGTGGGAAATGAGAGTTAAATTTGCCCGTCCAGACACCTCCAGCTAGTCTCTCATTGGTTCTCGCTATTCCTGTTCATCTTCCGCAGATATTGCAAACTGGGCCAAACAGGAGGTTAAAGGCGCTGACTCTCCAAGTGGGAAGAGTGTTAGTAAAGCATCTGGAATGTTGCACCCGAGTACCAGGGGAGGAAAACTGAGACATATTTGAACATGTCTCCCGTTCACACGGTTGATCATACTCTGGGTTCCACATGCATGTTTTAGCTGAAGGAAGAATACCTTAAACCTGGAGAGTTGAGACCCGTGGAATGGGTACCATGCAATACGACTTCAAAGGGTCTTCATTTGCTCACCGAACCTCTCCAATCCTATCACTGCTGCGTTTATGCCCCTCTACACACGTTTGATTCTCTTTTGGAGACATAGCAATCCATAGGTTCTAAGATACTTACTAGTCAGGTACATTCTTAGGCATTTAATATGGGGTGTTGAGTCCATTTCGTTGAGCAAGGAGTAGCTCTTTTCTATTCCATATTTGGCTTAAGGAACTTTATCTGTGCTCATTTCAATCTCTGGTTTTATACAGCACCCCAACTCACCTTTCCCCTTAAGCAAGCATAAGTTGGTTTTCTAAATTTGAGACCCTGTTCTGTTTTGGAATTCAGTTCCTGTGTAGCCAAGTTTACGTTCCTTGTAGTAGTGATATCTTATGATGTTTCTTTTTCTGTGTGACTTATTTCAGTTAGAATCATCGTACCTGTATCCACTCATTATGCTGCTACGGGCCTGATGACATAGATTTCATTGCTGAGTGATACTGCATTGTACGTACGTACCACAAGTTCTTTATCCATTTTTCAATTTCTGTGATATTGAACTTGTACGGTAAACGAGGTTCTTGTAAACAGAGGCGTCCCAAACTTTGAGGTGGCTGTGTCTTTTTGATTTTAATTTCCCTAAGCTATAGGACCATAAGTGGAAGTGCCCTAGGCTCTGTTGCTTTGTTTTTTAGATGTTTCAGGAAACACCATACACTTGTCCCGAGTGTCTGTTGGCAATTTACATCCCGCCCATCAGCATAACGAGGCTCCCAGTTCTCCATGGCCTGTCCTGCCTTTCTGGATTTTACACTTTTTTCAGATGGCCCTTTTGACCAGGGGGAAGTGAGACTTCATTGTAGTGCAGATTTCCTTTGCAAGCTTGCTTGGTTGGCCAAAAAGGGCGTATGCGTTTTTTCCTGAATATATTCAGGAAAAAACGCATACGCCCTTTTTGGCCAAGTGCATCATTGTGGACGTTCTGCCTCTTTTCCTATGCTTTCAATGCAATTCCAGTCTACCTCCTGAAATCGATTTCCTGCAATTCTGCCCCGCATTCAAGTCCTCTTGGCAGCCTTACTACAGTATATTTTTGGACGATAGCTGTCATTTATAACTCTGCAGGTTTGTGAATTACAGTGCCCCTGAGCTCCTTTCTTCAACTCGCTTTCTTCTGACCTGGCCGCAACACCGCAGGATGGCTTCAGGCCCTAATCTGGTTCCGGCACGGCACGCTGAGCCTTTGGTTAATTCCTCTTCCTGGTGGGAAATGAGAGTTCAATTTGCCCGTCCAGACACCTCCAGCTAGTCTCTCATTGGTTCTCCCTATTCCTGTTCATCTTCCGCAGAAATTGCAAACTGGGCCTAACAGGAGGTTAAAGGGGCTGACTCTCCAAGTCGGGAGAGTGTTAGTAAAGCATCTGCAATGTTGCACCCGAGTACCAGGGGACGAAAACTGAGACATATTTGAACACGTCTCCCGATCACATGGTTGATCATACTCTAGGTTCCACATGCATGTTTTAGCTGAAGGAAGAATACCTTAAACCTGGGTAGTTGAAACCCGTGGAATGGGTACCATGCAATATGACTTCAAAGGGTCTTCGTTTGCTCACCGAACCTCTCCAATCCTATCACTGCTGCGTTTATGCCCCTGTACACACGTTTGATTCTCTTTTGGAGGCATAGCAATCCATAGGTTCTAAGATACTTACTAGTCAGGTACAATCTTAGGCATTTAATATGGGGTGTTGAGTCCATTTCGTTGAGCAAGGAGTAGCTCTTGTCTATTCCATATTTGGCTTAAGGAACTTTATCTGTGCTCATTTCAATCTCTGGTTTTATACAGCACCCCAACTCACCTTTCCCCTTAAGCAAGCATAAGTTGGTTTTCTAAATTTGAGACCCTGTTCTGTTTTGGAATTCAGTTCCTGTGTAGCCAAGTTTACGTTCCTTGTATTAGTGATATCTTATGATGTTTCTTTTTCTGTGTGACTTATTTCAATTAGAATCATCGTACCTGTATCCACTCATTATGCTGCTACGGGCCTGATGACATAGATTTCATTGCTGAGTGATACTGCATTGTACGTAAGTACCACAAGTTCTTTATCCATTTTTCACTTTCTGTGATATTGAACTTGTACGGTAAATGAGGTTCTTGTAAACAGAGGCGTCCCAAACTTTGGGGTGGCTGTGTCTTTTTGATTTTAATTTCCCTAAGCTATAGGACCATAAGTGGAAGTGCCCTAGGCTCTGTTGCTTTGTTTTTTAGATGTTTCAGGAAACACCATACACTTCTCCGGAGTGTCTGTTGGCAATTTACATCCCGCCCATCAGCATAACAAGGCTCCCAGTTCTCCATGGCCTGTCCTGCCTTTCTGGATTTTACACTTTTTTCAGATGGCCCTTTTGACCGGGGGGAAGTGAGACTTCATTGTAGTGCAGATTTCTTTTGCAAGCTTGTTTGGTTGGCCAAAAAGGGCGTATGCGTTTTTTCCTGAATATATTCAGGAAAAAACGCATACGCCCTTTTTGGCCAAGTGCATCATTGTGGACGTTCTGCCTCTTTTCCTATGCTTTCAATGCAATTCCAGTCTACCTCCTGAAATCGGTTTCCTGCAATTCTGCCCCGCTTTCAAGTCCTCTTGGCAGCCTTACTTCAGTATATTTTTGGACGATAGCTGTCATTTATAACTCTGCAGGTTTGTGAATTACAGTGCCCCTGAGCTCCTTTCTTCAACTCGCTTTCTTCTGACCTGGCCGCAACACCGCAGGATGGCTTCAGGCCCTAATCTGGTTCCGGCACGGCACGCTGAGCCTTTGGTTAATTCCTCTTCCTGGTGGGAAATGAGAGTTAAATTTGCCCGTCCAGACACCTCCAGCTAGTCTCTCATTGGTTCTCGCTATTCCTGTTCATCTTCCGCAGATATTGCAAACTGGGCCAAACAGGAGGTTAAAGGCGCTGACTCTCCAAGTGGGAAGAGTGTTAGTAAAGCATCTGGAATGTTGCACCCGAGTACCAGGGGAGGAAAACTGAGACATATTTGAACATGTCTCCCGTTCACACGGTTGATCATACTCTGGGTTCCACATGCATGTTTTAGCTGAAGGAAGAATACCTTAAACCTGGAGAGTTGAGACCCGTGGAATGGGTACCATGCAATACGACTTCAAAGGGTCTTCATTTGCTCACCGAACCTCTCCAATCCTATCACTGCTGCGTTTATGCCCCTGTACACATGCTTGATTCTCTTTTGGAGACATAGCAATCCATAGGTTTTAAGATACTTACTAGTCAGGTACATTCTTAGGCGTTTAATATGGGGTGTTGAGTCCATTTCGTTGAGCAAGGAGTAGCTCTTGTCTATTCCATATTTGGCTTAAGGAACTTTATCTGTGCTCATTTCAATCTCTGGTTTTATGCAGCACCCCAACTCACCTTTCCCCTTAAGCAAGCATAAGTTGCTTTTCTAAATTTGAGACCCTGTTCTGTTTTGGAATTCAGTTCTTCTGTAGCCAAGTTTACATCCCGTGTATTACTGATATATTATGATGTTTCTTTTTCTGTGTGACTTATTTCAGTTAGAATCATCATACCTGAATCCACTCATTGTGCTGCTACGGGACTGATGACAGATTTCATTGCTGAGTGATACTGCATTGTACGTAAGTACCATAAGTTCTTTATCCATTTTTCACTTTCTGTGATATTGAACTTGTACGGTAAACGAGGTTCTAGTAAACAGAGGCGTCCCAAACTTTGGGGTGGCTGTGTCTTTTTGATTTTAATTTCCCTAAGCTATAGGACCATAAGTGGAAGTGCCCTAGGCTCTGTTGCTTTGTTTTTTAGATGTTTCAGGAAACACCATACACTTCTCCCGAGTGTCTGTTGGCAATTTACATCCCGCCCATCAGCATAACAAGGCTCCCAGTTCTCCATGGCCTGTCCTGCCTTTCTGGATTTTACACTTTTTTCAGATGGCCCTTTTGACCGGGGGGGAGTGAGACTTCATTGTAGTGCAGATTTCCTTTGCAAGCTTGCTTGGTTGGCCAAAAAGGGCGTATGCGTTTTTTCCTGAATATATTCAGGAAAAAACGCATACGCCCTTTTTTGCCAAGTGCATCATTGTGGACGCTCTGCCTCTTTTCCTATGCTTTCAATGCAATTCCAGTCTACCTCCTGAAATCGGTTTCCTGCAATTCTGCCCCGCTTTCAAGTCCTCTTGGCAGCCTTACTTCAATATATTTTTGGACGATAGCTGTCATTTATAACTCTGCAGGTTTGTGAATTACAGAGCCCCTGAGCTCGTTTCTTCAACTCGCTTTCTTGTGACCTGGCCGCAACACCGCAGGATGGCTTCAGGCCCTAATCTGGTTCCGGCACGGCACGCTGAGCCTTTGGTTAATTCATCTTCCTAGTGGAAAATTAGAGTTAAATTTGCCCGTTCAGACACCTCCAGCTAGTCTCTCATTGGTTCTCCCTATTCCTGTTCATCTTCCGCAGAAATTGCAAACTGGGCCAAACAGGAGGTTAAAGGCGCTGACTCTCCAAGTTGGGAGAGTGTTAGTAAAGCGTCTGTAATGTTGCACCCGAGTACCAGGGGACGAAAACTGAGACATATTTGAACACGTCTCCCGATCACATGGTTGATCATACTCTAGGTTCCACATGCATGTTTTAGCTGAAGGAAGAATACCTTAAACCTGGGTAGTTGAAACCCTTGGAATGGGTACCATGCAATATGACTTCAAAGGGTCTTCATTTGCTCACTGAACCTCTCCAATCCTATCGCTGCTGCGTTTATGCCCCTCTACACATGCTTGATTCACTTTCATAGACATAGCAATCCATAGGTTTTAAGATACTTACTAGTCAGGTACATTCTTAGGCGTTTAATATGCGGTGTTGAGTCCATTTCGTTGAGCAAGGAGTAGCTCTTGTCTATTCCATATTTGGCTTAAGGAACCTTATCTGTGCTCATTTCAATCTCTGGTTTTATGCAGCACCCCAACTCACCTTTCCCCTTAAGCAAGCATAAGTTGCTTTTCTAAATTTGAGACCCTGTTCTGTTCTGTAATTCAGTTCCTGTGTAGCCAGGTTTACATTCCGTGTATTAGTGATATCTTATGATGTTTCTTTTTCTGTGTGACTTATTTCAGTTAGAATCATCATACCTGAATCTACTCATTGTGCTGCTAAGGGCCTGATGACATAGATTTCATTGCTGAGTGATATTGCTTTGTAAGTAAATACCACAACTTCTTTATCCATTTTTCACTTTCTGCGATGTTGAACTTGTACTGTAAACGAGGTTCTTGTAAACAGAGGCATCCCAAACTTTGGGGTGGCTGTGTCTTTTTGATTTTAATTTCCCTAAGCTATAGGACCATAAGTGGAAGTGCCCTAGGCTCTGTTGCTTTGTTTTTTAGATGTTTCAGGAAACACCATACACTTCTCCTGAGTGTCAGTTGGCAATTTCCATCCCGCCCATCAGCATAACAAGGCTCCCAGTTCTCCATGGCCTGTCCTGCCTTTCTGGATTTTACACTTTTTTCAGATGACCCTTTTGACCGGGGGGAAGTGAGACTTCATTGTAGTGCAGATTTCCTTTGCAAGCTTGCTTGGTTGGCCAAAAAGGGCGTATGCGTTTTTTCCTGAATATATTCAGGAAAAAACGCATACGCACTTTTTCGCCAAGTGCATCATTGTGGACGTTCTGCCTCTTTTCCTATGCTTTCAATGCAATTCCAGTCTACCTCCTGAAATCGGTTTCCTGCAATTCTGCCCCGCTTTCAAGTCCTCTTGGAAGCCTTACTTCAGTATATTTTTGGACGATAGCTGTCATTTATAACTCTGCAGGTTTGTCAATTACAGTGCCCCTGAGCTCCTTTCTTCAACTCGCTTTCTTTTGAGCTGGCCGCAACACCGCAGGATGGCTTCAGGCCCTAATCTGGTTCCGGCACTGCACGCTGAGCCTTTGGTTATTTCCTCTTCCTGGTGGGAAATGAGAGTTAAATTTGCCCGTCCAGACACCTCCAGCTAGTCTCTCATTGGTTCTCCCTATTCCTGTTCATCTTCCGCAGAAATTGCAAACTGGGCCAAACAGGAGGTTAAAGGCGCTGACTCTCCAAGTGGGGAGAGTGTTAGTAAACCGTCTGGAATGTTGCACCCGAGTACCAGGGGAGGAAAACTGAGACAAATCTGAACACGTCTCCCGTTCACACGGTTGATCATACTCTGGGATCCAAATGCATGTTTTAGCTGAAGGAAGAATACCTTAAACCTGGAGAGTTGAGACCCGTGGAATGGGTACCATGCAATATGACTTCAAAGGGTCTTCATATGCTCACCGAACCTCTCCAATCGTATCACTGCTGCATTCATGCCCCTGTACACACGCTTGATTCTCTTTTGGAGACATAGCAATCCATAGGTTTTAAGATGCTTTCTAGTCAGGTACATTCTTAGACGTTTAATATGTGGTGTTGAGTCCATTTCATTGAGCAAGGAATAGGTCTTGTCTATTCCATATTTGGCTTAAGGAACTTTATCTGTGCTCATTTCAATCTCTGGTTTTATGCAGCACCCCAACTCACCTTTCCCCTTAAGCAAGCATAAGTTGGTTTTCTAAATTTGAGACCCTGTTCTGTTTTGGAATTCAGTTCCTGTGTAGCCAAGTTTACATTCCGTGTATTAGTGATATCTTATGATGTTTCTTTTTCTGTGTGACTTATTTCAGTTAGAATCATCGTACCTGAATCCACTCATTATGCTGCTACGGGCCTGATGACATAGATTTCATTGCTGAGGGATATTGCATTGTACGTAAGTACCACAAGTTCTTTATCCATTTTTTTACTTTCTGCGATACTGAACATGTACCGTAAACGAGGTTCTTGTAAACAGAGCCGTCCCAAAATTTGTGGTGGCTGTGTCTTTTTGATTTAAATTTCCCTAAGCTATAGGACCATAAGTGGAAGTGCCCTAGGCTCTGTTGCTTTGTTTTTTAGATGTTTCAGGAAACACCATACACTTCTCCCGAGTGTCTGTTGGCAATTTACATCCCGCCCATCAGCATAACAAGGCTCCCAGTTCTCCATGGCCTGTCCTGCCTTTCTGGATTTTACACCTTTTTCAGATGGCCCTTTTGACCGGGGGGAAGTGAGACTTCATTGTAGTGCAGATTTCCTTTGCAAGCTTGCTTGGTTGGCCAAAAAGGGCATATGCGTTTTTTCCTGAATATATTCAGGAAAAAACGCATACGCACTTTTTGGCCAAGTACATCATTGTGGACGTTCTGCCTCTTTTCCTATGCTTTCAATGCAATTCCAGTCTACCTCCTGAAATCGGTTTCCTGCAATTCTGTCCCGCTTTCAAGTCCTCTTGGCAGCCTTACTTCAGTATATTTTTGGACGAGAGCTGTCATTTATAACTCTGCAGTTTTGTGAATTACAGTGCCCCTGAGCTCCTTTCTTCAACTCACTTTCTTGTGACCTGGCCGCAACACCGCAGGATGGCTTCAGGCCCTAATCTGGTTCCGGCAGGGCACGCTGAGCCTTTGGTTATTTCCTCTTCCTGGTGGGAAATGAGAGTTAAATTTGCCCGTCCAGAAACCTCCAGCTAGTCTCTCATTGGTTCTCCCTATTCCTGTTCATCTTCCGCAGAAATTGCAAACTGGGCCAAACAGGAGGTTAAAGGCGCTGACTCTCCAAGTCGGGAGAGTGTTAGTAAAGCGTCTGGAATGTTGCACCCGAGTACCAGGAGAGGAAAACTGAGACATATTTGAACACGTCTCCCGTTCACATGGTTGATCATACTCTGGGTTCCACATGCATGTTTTAGCTGAAGGAAGAATACCTTAAACCTGGAGAGTTGAGACCCGTGGAATGGGTACCATTCAATATGACTTCAAAGGGTCTTCATTTGCTCACCGAACCTCTCCAATCCTATCACTGCTGCGTTTATGCCCCTGTACACACGCTTGATTCTCTTTTGGAGACATAGCAATCCATAGGTTTTAAGATACTTACTAGTCAGGTACATTCTTAGGCGTTTAATATGCGGTGTTGAGTCCATTTCGTTGAGCAAGGAGTAGCTCTTGTCTATTCCATATTTGGCTTAAGGAACTTTATCTGTGCTCATTTCAATCTCTGGTTTTATGCAGCACCCCAACTCACCTTTCCCCTTAAGCAAGCATAAGTTGGTTTTCTAAATTTGAGACCCTGTTCTGTTCTATAATTCAGTTCCTGTGTAGCCAAGTTTACATTCCGTGTATTACTGATATCTTATGATGTTTCTTTTTCTGTGTGACTTATTTCAGTTAGAATCATCATACCTGAATCCACTCATTGTGCTGCTAAGGGCCTGATGACATAGATTTCATTGCTGAGTGATATAGTTTGTAAGTAAATACCACAACTTCTTTATCCATTTTTCACTTTCTGCGATGTTGAACTTGTACTGTAAACGAGGTTCTTGTAAACAGAGGCGTCCCAAACTTTGGGGTGGCTGTGTCTTTTTGATTTAAATTTCCCTAAGCTATAGGACCATAAGTGGAAGTGCCCTAGGCTCTGTTGCTTTGTTTTTTAGATGTTTCAGGAAACACCATACACTTTTCCCGAGTGTCTGTTGGCAATTTCCATCCCGCCCATCAGCATAACAAGGCTCCCAGTTCTCCATGGCCTGTCCTGCCTTTCTGGATTTTACACTTTTTTCAGATGGCCCTTTTGACCGGGGGGAAGTGAGACTTCATTGTAGTGCAGATTTCCTTTGCAAGCTTGCTTGGTTGGCCAAAAAGGGCGTATGCGTTTTTTCCTGAATATATTCAGGAAAAAACGCATACGCCCTTTTTGGCCAAGTGCATCATTGTGGACGTTCTGCCTCTTTCCCTATGCTTTCAATGCAATTCCAGTCTACCTCCTGAAATCGGTTTCCTGCAATTCTGCCCCGCTTTCAAGTCCTCTTGGCAGCCTTACTTCAGTCTATTTTTGGACGAGAGCTGTCATTTATAACTCTGCAGTTTTGTGAATTACAGTACCCCTGAGCTCCTTTCTTCAACTCGCTTTCTTGTGACCTGGCCGCAACACCGCAGGATGGCTTCAGGCCCTAATCTGGTTCCGGCACAGCACGCTGAGCCTTTGGTTATTTCCTCTTCCTGGTGGGAAATGAGAGTTAAATTTGCCCTTCTGGACACCTCCAGCTACTCTCTCATTGGTTCTCCCTATTCCTGTTCATCTTCCGCAGAAATTGCAAACTGGGCCAAACAGGAGGTTAAAGGCGCTGACTCTCCAAGTGGGGAGAGTGTTAGTAAAGCGTCTGGAATGTTGCACCCGAGTACCAGGGTACGAAAACTGAGACATATTTGAACACGTCTCCCATTCACATGGTTGATCATACTCTGGGTTCCACATGCATGTTTTAGCTGAAGGAAGAATACCTTAAACCTGGAGAGTTGAGACCTGTGTAATGGGTACCATGCAATATGACTTCAAAGGGTCTTCATTTGCTCACCGAACCTCTCCAATCCTATCACTGCTGCGTTTATGCCCCTGTACACACGTTGATTCTCTTTTGGAGACATAGCAATCCATAGGTTTTAAGATACTTACTAGTCAGGTACATTCTTAGGCGTTTAATATGGGGTGTTGAGTCCATTTCGTTGAGCAAGGAGTAGCTCTTGTCTATTCCATATTTGGCTTAAGGAACTTTATCTGTGCTCATTTCAATCTCTGGTTTTATGCAGCACCCCAACTCACCTTTCCCCTTAAGCAAGCATAAGTTGGTTTTCTAAATTTGAGACCCTGTTCTGTTTTGGAATTCAGTTCCTGTGTAGCCAAGTTTACATTCCGTGTATTAGTGATATCTTATGATGTTTCTTTTTCTGTGTGACTTATTTCAGTTAGAATCATCGTACCTGAATCCACTCATTATGCTGCTATGGGCCTGATGACATAGATTTCATTGCTGAGTGATACTGCATTGTAAGTAAATAGCACAACTTCTTTATCCATTTTTCACTTTCTGTGATATTGAACTTGTACTGTAAACGAGGTTCTTGTAAACAAAGGCGTCCGAAATTTTGGGGTGGCTATGTCTTTTTGAGTTTAATTTCCCTAAGCTATAGGACCATAAGTGGAAGTGTCCTAGGCTCTGTTGCTTTGTTTTTTAGATGTTTCAGGAAACACCATACACTTCTCCCGAGTGTCTGTTGGCAATTTACATCCCGCCCATCAGCATAACAAGGTTCCCAGTTCTCCATGGCCTGTCCTGCCTTTCTGGATTTTACACCTTTTTCAGATGGACCTTTTGACCGGGGGGAAGTGAGACTTCATTGTAGTGCAGATTTCCTTTGCAAGCTTGCTTGGTTGGCCAAAAAGGGCGTATGCGTTTTTTCCTGAATATATTCAGGATAAAACGCATACACACTTTTTGGCCAAGTACATCATTGTGGACGTTCTGCCTCTTTTCCTATCCTTTCAATGCAATTCCAGTCTACCTCCTGAAATCGGTTTCCTGCAATTCTGTCCCACTTTCAAGTCCTCTTGGCAGCCTTACTTCAGTATATTTTTGGACGAGAGCTGTCATTTATAACTCTGCAGTTTTGTGAATTACAGTGCCCCTGAGCTCCTTTCTTCAACTCACTTTCTTGTGACCTGGCCGCAACACCGCAGGATGGCTTCAGGCCCTAATCTGGTTCCGGCAGGGCACGCTGAGCCTTTGGTTATTTCCTCTTCCTGGTGGGAAATGAGAGTTAAATTTGCCCGTCCAGAAACCTCCAGCTAGTCTCTCATTGGTTCTCCCTATTCCTGTTCATCTTCCGCAGAAATTGCAAACTGGGCCAAACAGGAGGTTAAAGGCGCTGACTCTCCAAGTCGGGAGAGTGTTAGTAAAGCGTCTGGAATGTTGCACCCGAGTACCAGGAGAGGAAAACTGAGACATATTTGAACACGTCTCCCGTTCACACGGTTGATCATACTCTGGGTTCCACATGCATGTTTTAGCTGAAGGAAGAATACCTTAAACCTGGAGAGTTGAGACCCGTGGAATGGGTACCATTCAATATGACTTCAAAGGGTCTTCATTTGCTCACCGAACCTCTCCAATCCTATCACTGCTGCGTTTATGCCCCTGTACACACGATTGATTCTCTTTTGGAGACATAGCAATCCATAGGTTTTAAGATACTTACTAGTCAGGTACATTCTTAGGCGTTTAATATGCGGTGTTGAGTCCATTTTGTTGAGCAAGGAGTAGCTCTTGTCTATTCCATATTTGGCTTAAGGAACTTTATCTGTGCTCATTTCAATCTCTGGTTTTATGCAGCACCCCAACTCACCTTTCCCCTTAAGCAAGCATAAGTTGGTTTTCTAAATTTGAGACCCTGTTCTGTTCTATAATTCAGTTCCTGTGTAGCCAAGTTTACATTCCGTGTATTACTGATATCTTATGATGTTTCTTTTTCTGTGTGACTTATTTCAGTTAGAATCATCATACCTGAATCCACTCATTGTGCTGCTACGGGCCTGATGACATAGATTTCATTGCTGAGTGATATTGCTTTGTAAGTAAATACCACATCTTCTTTATCCATTTTTCACTTTCTGCGATGTTGAACTTGTACTGTAAACGAGGTTCTTGTAAACAGAGCCGTTCCAAACTTTGGGGTGGCTGTGTCTTTTTGATTTTAATTTTCCTAAGCTATAGGACCATAAGTGGAAGTGCCCTAGGCTCTGTTGCTTTGTTTTTTAGATGTTTCAGGAAACACCATACACTTCTCCCAAGTGTCTGTTGGCAATTTACATCCCGCCCATCAGCATAACAAGGCTCCCAGTTCTCCATGGCCTGTCCTGCCTTTCTGGATTTTACACTTTTTTCAGATGGCCCTTTTGACCTGGGGCAAGTGAGACTTCATTGTAGTGCAGATTTCCTTTGCAAGCTTGCTTGGTTGGCCAAAAAGGGCGTATGCGTTTTTTCCTGAATATATTCAGGAAAAAACGCATACGCCCTTTTTGGCCAAGTTCATCATTGTGGACGTTCTGCCTCTTTTCCTATGCTTTCAATGCAATTCCAGTCTACCTCCTGAAATCGGTTTCCTGCAATTCTGCCCCGCTTTCAAGTCCTCTTGGCAGCCTTACTTCAGTATATTTTTGGACGAAAGCTGTCATTTATAACTCTGCAGGTTTGTGAATTACAGTGCCCCTGAGCTCCTTTCTTCAACTCGCTTTCTTTTGAGCTGGCCGCAACACCGCAGAATGGCTTCAGGCCCTAATCTGTTTCCGACACGGCATGCTGAGCTCTTGGTTAATTCCTCTTCCTGGTGGGAAATGAGAGTTAAATTTGCCCCTCCAGAAACCTCCAGCTAGTCTCTCATTGGTTCTTGCTATTCCTGTTCATCTTCCGCAGAAATTGCAAACTGGGCCAAACAGGAGGTTAAAGGGACTGACTCTCCAAGTCGGGAGAGTGTTAGTAAAGCGTCTGGAATTTTGCACCCGAGTACCAGGGTATGAAAACTGAGACATATTTGAACACGTCTCCCGATCACATGGTTGATCATACTCTAGGTTCCACATGCATGTTTTAGCTGAAGGAAGAATACCTTAAACCTGGGTAGTTGAAACCCGTGGAATGGGTACCATGCAATATGACTTCAAAGGGTCTTCATTTGCTCACCGAAACTCTCCAATCCTATCACTGCTGCTTTTATGCCCCTTTACACACGCTTGATTCTCTTTCGGAGACATAGCAATCCATAGGTTTTAAGATACTTACTAGTCAGGTACATTCTTAGGCGTTTAATATGGGGTGTTGTGTCCATTTCATTGAGCAAGGAGTAGCTCTTGTCTATTCCATATTTGGCTTAAGGAACTTTATCTGTGCTCATTTCAATCTCTGGTTTTATGCAGCACCCCAACTCACCTTTCCCCTTAAGCAAGCATAAGTTGGTTTTCTTAATTTGAGACCCTGTTCTGTTTTGGAATTCAGTTCCTGTGTAGCCAAGTTTACATTCTGTGTATTAGTGATATCTTATGATGTTTCTTTTTCTGTGTGACTTATTTCAGTTAGAATCATCGTACCTGAATCCACTCATTATGCTGCTACGGGCCTGATGACATACATTTCATTGCTGAGTGATACTGCATTGTACGTAAGTACCACAAGTTCTTTATCCATTTTTCACTTTCTGTGATATTGAACTTGTATGGTAAATGAGGTTCTTGTAAACAGAGGCGTCCCAAACTTTGGGGTGGCTGTGTCTTTTTGAGTTTAATTTCCCTAAGCTATAGGACCATAAGTGGAAGTGCCCTAGGCTCTGTTGCTTTGTTTTTTAGATGTTTCAGGAAACACCATACACTTCTCCCGAGTGTCTGTTTGCAATTTACATCCCACCCATCAGCATAACAAGGCTCCCAGTTCTCCATGGCCTGTCCTGCCTTTCTGGATTTTACACTTTTTTCAGATGGCCCTTTTGACTGGGGGGAAGTGAGACTTCATTGTAGTGCAGATTTCCTTTGCAAGCTTGCTTGGTTGGCCAAAAAGGGCGTATGCGTTTTTTCCTGAATATATTCAGGAAAAAACGCATACGCCCTTTTTGGCCAAGTGCATCATTGTGGACGTTCTGCCTCTTTTCCTATGCTTTCAATGCAATTCCAGTCTACCTCCTGAAATCGGTTTCCTGCAATTCTGCCCCGATTTCAAATCCTCTTGGCAGCCTTACTTCAGTATATTTTTGGACGATAGCTGTCATTTATAACTCTGCAGGTTTGTGAATTACAGTGCCCCTGAGCTCCTTTCTTCAACTCGCTTTCTTGTGACCTGGCCGCAACACCGCAGGATGGCTTCAGGCCCTAATCTGGTTCCGGCACGGCACGCTGAGACTTTGGTTAATTCCTCTTCCTGGTGGGAAATGAGAGATAAATTTGCCCGTCCAGACACCTCCAGCTAGTCTCTCATTGGTTCTCGCTATTCCTGTTCATCTTCCGCAGAAATTGCAAACTGGGCCAAACAGGAGGTTAAAGGGACTGACTCTCCAAGTCGGGAGAGTGTTAGTAAAGCGTCTGGAATATTGCACCCGAGTACCAGGGTACGAAAACTGAGACATATTTGAACACGTCTCCCGATCACATGGTTGATCATACTCTAGGTTCCACATGCATGTTTTAGCTGAAGGAAGAATACCTTAAACCTGGGTAGTTGAAACCCGTGGAATGGGTACCATGCAATATGACTTCAAAGGGTCTTCATTTGCTCACCGAAACTCTCCAATCCTATCACTGCTGCTTTTATGCCCCTTTACACACGCTTGATTCTCTTTCGGAGACATAGCAATCCATAGGTTTTAAGATACTTACTAGTCAGGTACATTCTTAGGCGTTTAATATGGGGTGTTGTGTCCATTTCTTTGAGCAAGGAGTAGCTCTTGTCTATTCCATATTTGGCTTAAGGAACTTTATCTGTGCTCATTTCAATCTCTGGTTTTATGCAGCACCCCAACTCACCTTTCCCCTTAAGCAAGCATAAGTTGGTTTTCTTAATTTGAGACCCTGTTCTGTTTTGGAAGTCAGTTCCTGTGTAGCCAAGTTTACATTCTGTGTATTAGTGATATCTTATGATGTTTCTTTTTCTGTGTGACTTATTTCAGTTAGAATCATCGTACCTGAATCCACTCATTATGCTGCTACGGGCCTGATGACATACATTTCATTGCTGAGTGATACTGCATTGTACGTAAGTACCACAAGTTCTTTATCCATTTTTCACTTTCTGTGATATTGAACTTGTATGGTAAATGAGGTTCTTGTAAACAGAGGCGTCCCAAACTTTGGGGTGGCTGTGTCTTTTTGAGTTTAATTTCCCTAAGCTATAGGACCATAAGTGGAAGTGCCCTAGGCTCTGTTGCTTTGTTTTTTAGATGTTTCAGGAAACACCATACACTTCTCCCAAGTGTCTGTTTGCAATTTACATCCCACCCATCAGCATAACAAGGCTCCCAGTTCTCCATGGCCTGTCCTGCCTTTCTGGATTTTACACTTTTTTCAGATGGCCCTTTTGACTGGGGGGAAGTGAGACTTCATTGTAGTGCAGATTTCCTTTGCAAGCTTGCTTGGTTGGCCAAAAAGGGCGTATGCGTTTTTTCCTGAATATATTCAGGAAAAAACGCATACGCCCTTTTTGGCCAAGTGCATCATTGTGGACGATCTGCCTCTTTTCCTATGCTTTCAATGCAATTCCAGTCTACCTCCTTAAATCGGTTTCCTGCAATTCTGCCCCGATTTCAAATCCTCTTGGCAGCCTTACTTCAGTATATTTTTGGACGATAGCTGTCATTTATAACTCTGCAGGTTTGTGAATTACAGTGCCCCTGAGCTCCTTTCTTCAACTCGCTTTCTTGTGACCTGGCCGCAACACCGCAGGATGGCTTCAGGCCCTAATCTGGTTCCGGCACGGCACGCTGAGACTTTGGTTAATTCCTCTTCCTGGTGGGAAATGAGAGATAAATTTGCCCGTCCAGACACCTCCAGCTAGTCTCTCATTGGTTCTCGCTATTCCTGTTCATCTTCCGCAGAAATTGCAAACTGGGCCAAACAGGAGGTTAAAGGGACTGACTCTCCAAGTCGGGAGAGTGTTAGTAAAGCGTCTGGAATATTGCACCCGAGTACTAGGGTACGAAAACTGAGACATATTTGAACACGTCTCCCGATCACATGGTTGATCATACTCTAGGTTCCACATGCATGTTTTAGCTGAAGGAAGAATACCTTAAACCTGGGTAGTTGAAATCCGTGGAATGGGTACCATGCAATATGACTTCAAAGGGTCTTCATTTGCTCACCGAACCTCTCCAATCCTATCACTGCTGCGTTTATGCCCCTGTACACACGCTTGATTCTCTTTCGGAGACATAGCAATCCATAGGTTTTAAGATACTTACTAGTCAGGTACATTCTTAGGCGTTTAATATGCAGTGTTGAGCCCATTTCATTGAGCAAGGAGTAGCTCTTGTCTATTCCATATTTGGCTTAAGGAACTTTATCTGTGCTCATTTCAATCTCTGGTTTTATGCGGCACCCCAACTCACCTTTCCCCTTAAGCAAGCATAAGTTGGTTTTCTTAATTTGAGACCCTGTTCTGTTTTGGAATTCAGTTCCTGTGTAGCCAAGTTTACATTCTGTGTATTAGTGATATCTTATGATGTTTCTTTTTCTGTGTGACTATTTCAGTTAGAATCATCGTACCTGAATCCACTCATTATGCTGCTACGGGCCTGATGACATACATTTCATTGCTGAGTGATACTGCATTGTACGTAAGTACCACAAGTTCTTTATCCATTTTTCACTTTCTGTGATATTGAACTTGTATGGTAAATGAGGTTCTTGTAAACAGAGGCGTCCCAAACTTTGGGGTGGCTGTGTCTTTTTGAGTTTAATTTCCCTAAGCTATAGAACCATAAGTGGAAGTGCCCTAGGCTCTGTTGCTTTGTTTTTTAGATGTTTCAGGAAACACCATACACTTCTCCCGAGTGTCTGTTTGCAATTTACATCCCACCCATCAGCATAACAAGGCTCCCAGTTCTCCATGGCCTGTCCTGCCTTTCTGGATTTTACACTTTTTTCAGATGGCCCTTTTGACCGGCGGGAAGTCAGACTTCATTGTAGTGCAGATTTCCTTTGCAAGCTTGCTTGGTTGGCCAAAAAGGGCGTATGCGTTTTTTCCTGAATATATTCAGGAAAAAACGCATACGCCCTTTTTGGCCAAGTGCATCATTGGGGACGCTCTGCCTCTTTTCCTATGCTTTCAATGCAATTCCAGTCTACCTCCTGAAATCGGGTTCCTGCAATTCTGCCCCGATTTCAAATCCTCTTGGCAGCCTTACTTCAGTATATTTTTGGACGATAGCTGTCATTTATAACTCTGCAGGTTTGTGAATTACAGTGCCCCTGAGCTCCTTTCTTCAACTCGCTTTCTTGTGACCTGGCCGCAACACCGCAGGATGGCTTCAGGCCCTAATCTGGTTCCGGCACGGCACGCTGAGACTTTGGTTAATTCCTCTTCCTGGTGGGAAATGAGAGATAAATTTGCCCGTCCAGACACCTCCAGCTAGTCTCTCATTGGTTCTCGCTATTCCTGTTCATCTTCCGCAGAAATTGCAAACTGGGCCAAACAGGAGGTTAAAGGGACTGACTCTCCAAGTCGGGAGAGTGTTAGTAAAGCGTCTGGAATATTGCACCCGAGTACCAGGGTACGAAAACTGAGACATATTTGAACACGTCTCCCGATCACATGGTTGATCATACTCTAGGTTCCACATGCATGTTTTAGCTGAAGGAAGAATACCTTAAACCTGGGTAGTTGAAATCCGTGGAATGCGTACCATGCAATATGACTTCAAAGGGTCTTCATTTGCTCACCGAACCTCTCCAATCCTATCACTGCTGCGTTTATGCCCCTGTACACACGCTTGATTCTCTTTCGGAGACATAGCAATCCATAGGTTTTAAGATACTTACTAGTCAGGTACATTCTTAGGCGTTTAATATGCAGTGTTGAGCCCATTTCATTGAGCAAGGAGTAGCTCTTGTCTATTCCATATTTGGCTTAAGGAACTTTATCTGTGCTCATTTCAATCTCTGGTTTTATGCGGCACCCCAACTCACCTTTCCCCTTAAGCAAGCATAAGTTGGTTTTCTAAATTTGAGACCCTGTTCTGTTTTGGAATTCAGTTCCTGTGTAGCCAAGTTTACATTCCGTGTATTAGTGATATCTTATGATGTTTGTTTTTCTGTGTGACTTATTTCAGTTAGAATCATCATACCTGAATCCACTCATTGTGCTGCTAAGTGCTTGATGACATAGATTTCATTGCTGAGTGATATTGCTTTGTAAGTAAATACCACAACTTCTTTATCCATTTTTCACTTTCTGCGATGTTGAACTTGTACTGTAAACGAGGTTCTTGTAAACAGAGGCGTCCCAAACTTTGGGGTGGCTGTGTCTTTTTGAGTTTAATTTCCCTAAGCTATAGGACCATAAGTGGAAGTGCCCTAGGCTCTGTTGCTTTGTTTT
Source organism: Delphinus delphis (assembly GCF_949987515.2). NCBI lineage: Eukaryota > Metazoa > Chordata > Mammalia > Artiodactyla > Delphinidae > Delphinus > Delphinus delphis. The sequence continues at coordinate 2,803,993 of NW_027192659.1, forward strand.
TTAGATGTTTCAGGAAACACCATACACTTCTCCCGAGTGTCTGTTGGCAATTTACATCCCGCCCATCAGCATAACAAGGCTCCCAGTTCTCCATGGCCTGTCCTGCCTTTCTGGATTTTACACTTTTTTCAGATGGCCCTTTTGACCGGCGGGAAGTGAGACTTCATTGTAGTGCAGATTTCCTTTGCAAGCTTGCTTGGTTGGCCAAAAAGGGCGTATGCGTTTTTTCCTGAATATATTCAGGAAAAATCGCATACGCCCTTTTTGGCCAAGTGCATCATTGTGGACGTTCTGCCTCTTTTCCTATGCTTTCAATGCAATTCCAGTCTACCTCCTGAAATCGGTTTCCTGCAATTCTGCCCCGCTTTCAAGTCCTCTTGGCAGCCTTACTTCAGTATATTTTTGGACGATAGCTGTCATTTATAACTCTGCAGGTTTGTGAATTACAGTGCCCCTGAGCTCCTTTCTTCAACTCGCTTTCTTGTGACCTGGCCGCAACACCGCAGTCTAGCTTCAGGCCCTAATCTGGTTCCGGCACGGCACGCTGAGCCTTTGGTTAATTCCTCTTCCTGGTGGGAAATGAGAGTTAAATTTGCCCGTCCAGACACCTCCAGCTAGTCTCTCATTGGTTCTCGCTATTCCTGTTCATCTTCCGCAGAATTTGCAAACTGGGCCAAACAGGAGGTTAAAGGGACTGACTCTCCAAGTCGGGAGAGTGTTAGCAAAGCGTCTGGAATGTTGCACCCGAGTACCAGGGTACGAAAACTGAGACATATTTGAACACATCTCCCGATCACATGGTTGATCATACTCTAGGTTCCACATGCATGTTTTAGCTGAAGGAAGAATACCTTAAACCTGGAGAGTTGAGACCCGTGGAATGGGTACCATGCAATATGACTTCAAAGGGTCTTCATTTGCTCACCGAACCTCTCCAATCCTATCACTGCTGCGTTTATGCCCCTCTACACATGCTTGATTCTCTTTCGGAGACATAGCAATCCATAGGTTTTAAGATACTTACTAGTCAGGTACATTCTTAGGCGTTTAATATGCAGTGTTGAGTCTATTTCGTTGAGCAAGGTGTAGCTCTTGTCTATTCCATATTTGGCTTAAGGAACTTTATCTGTGCTCATTTCAATCTCTGGTTTTATGCAGCACCCCAACTCACCTTTCCCCTTAAGCAAGCATAAGTTGGTTTTCTAAATTTGAGACCCTGTTCTGTTCTGTAATTCAGTTCCTGTGTAGTCAGGTTTACATTCCGTGTATTACTGATATCTTATGATGTTTCTTTTATTGTGTGACTTATTTCAGTTAGAATCATCGTACCTGAATCCACTCATTATGCTGCTACGGGCCTGATGACATAGATTTCATTGCTGAGTGATACTGCATTGTACGTAAGGACCACAAGTTCTTTATCCATTTTTCACTTTCTGTGATATTGAACTTGTATGGTAAATGAGGTTCTTGTAAACAGAGGCGTCCCAAACTTTGGGGTGGCTGTGTCTTTTTGAGTTTAATTTCCCTAAGCTATAGGACCATAAGTGGAAGTGCCCTAGGCTCTGTTGCTTTGTTTTTTAGATGTTTCAGGAAACACCATACACTTCTCCGGAGTGTCTGTTGGCAATTTACATCCCGCCCATCAGCATAACAAGGCTCCCAGTTCTCCATGGCCTGTCCTGCCTTTCTGGATTTTACACTTTTTTCAGATGGCCCTTTTGACCGGCGGGAAGTGAGACTTCATTGTAGTGCAGATTTCCTTTACAAGCTTGCTTGGTTGGCCAAAAAGGGCGTATGCGTTTTTTCCTGAATATATTCAGGAAAAAACGCATACGCCCTTTTTCGCCAAGTTCATCATTGTGGACGTTCTGCCTCTTTTCCTATGCTTTCAATGCAATTCCAGTCTACCTCCTGAAATCGGTTTCCTGCAATTCTGCCCCGCTTTCAAGTCCTCTTGGCAGCCTTACTTCAGTCTATTTCTGGACGATAGCTGTCATTTATAACTCTGCAGGTTTGTGAATTACAGTTCCGCTGAGCTCCTTTCTTCAACTCGCTTTCTTTTGAGCTGGCTGCAACACCGCAGGATGGCTTCAGGCCCTAATCTGGTTCCGGCACGGCACGCTGAGCCTTTGGTTATTTCCTCTTCCTGGTGGGAAATGAGAGTTAAATTTGCCCGTCCAGACACCTCCAGCTAGTCTTTCATTGGTTCTCCCTATTCCTGTTCATCTTCCACAGAAATTGCAAACTGGGCCAAACAGGATGTTAAAGGCGCTGACCCCCCAAGTGGGGAGAGTGTTAGTAAAGTGTCTGGAATGTTGCACCCGAGTACCAGGGGAGGAAAACTGAGACATGTTTGAACACGTCTCCGATCACATGGTTGATCATACTCTAGGTTCCACATGCATGTTTTAGCTGAAGGAAGAATACCTTAAACCTGGGTAGTTGAAACCGGTGGAATGGGTACCATAAAATATGACTTCAAAGGGTCTTCATTTGCTCACCGAACCTCTCCAAACCTATCACTGCTGCGTTTATGCCCCTGTACACATGCTTGATTCTCTTTTGGAGACATAGCAATCCATAGGTTTTAAGATACTTACTAGTCAGGTACATTCTTAGGTGTTTAATAAGCGGTGTTGAGTCCATTTCGTTCAGCAAGGAGTAGCTCTTGTCTATTCCATATTTGGCTTAAGGAACTTTATCTGTGCTCATTTCAATCTCTGGTTTTATGCAGCACCCCAACTCACCTTTACCCTTAAGCAAGCATAAATTGTTTTTCTAAATTTGAGACCCTGTTCTGTTCTGTAATTCAGTTCCTGTGTAGCCAAGTTTACATTCCGTGTATTACTGATATCTTATGATGTTTCTTTTTCTGTGTGACTTATTTCAGTTAGAATCATCGTACCTGAATCCACTCATTTTGCTGCTAAGGGCCTGATGACATAGATTTCTTTGCTGAGTGATATTGCTTTGTAAGTAAACACCACAACTTCTTTATCCATTTTTCACTTTTTGCGATGTTGAACTTGTACTGTAAAAGAGGTTCTTGTAAACAGAGGCGTCCCAAACTTTGGGGTGGCTGTGTCTTTTTGATTTTAATTTCCCTAAGCTATAGGACCATAAGTGGAAGTGCCCTAGGTTCTGTTGCTTTGTTTTTTAGATGTTTCAGGAAACACCATACACTTCTCCCGAGTGTCTGTTGGCAATTTACATCCCGCCCATCAGCATAACAAGGCTCCCAGTTCTCCATGGCCTGTCCTGCCTTTCTGGATTTTACACTTTTTTCAGATGGCCCTTTTGACCGCGGGGAAGTGAGACTTCATTGTAGTGCAGATTTCCTTTGCAAGCTTGCTTGGTTGGCCAAAAAGGGCATATGCGTTTTTTCCTGAATACATTCAGGAAAAAACGCATACGCCCTTTTTGGCCAAGTGCATCATTGTGGACGTTCTGCCTCTTTTCCTATGCTTTCAATGCAATTCCAGTCTACCTCCTGAAATCGGTTTCCTGCAATTCTGCCCCGCTTTCAAGTCCTCTTGGCAGCCTTACTTCAGTATATTTTTGGACGATAGCTGTCATTTATAACTCTGCAGGTTTGTGAATTACAGTGCCCCTGAGCTCCTTTCTTCAACTCGCTTTCTTGTGACCTGGCCGCAACACGGCAGGATGGCTTCAGGCCCTAATCTGGTTCCGGCACGGCACGCTGAGCCTTTGGTTATTTCCTCTTCCTGGTGGGAAATGAGAGTTAAATTTCCCCGTCCAGACACCTCCAGCTAGTCTCTCATTGGTTCTCCCTATTCCTGTTCATCTTCCGCAGAAATTGCAAACTGGGCCAAACAGGAGGTTCAAGGCACTGACTCTTCAACTGGGGAGAGTGTTAGTAAAGCGTCTGGAATGTTGCACCCGAGTACCAGGGGAGGAAAACTGAGACATATTTGAACACGTCTCCCGTTCACACGGTTGATCATACTCTGGGTTCCACATGCATGTTTTAGCTGAAGGAAGAATACCTTAAACCTGGAGAGTTGAGACCCGTGTAATGGGTACCATGCAATATGACTTCAAAGGGTCTTCATTTGCTCACCGAACCTCTCCAATCCTATCACTGCTGCGTTTATGCCCCTGTACACATGCTTGATTGTCTTTCGGAGACATAGCAATCCATAGGTTTTAAGATACTTACTAGTCAGGTACATTCTTAGGCGTTTAATATGGGGTGTTGAGTCCATTTCGTTGAGCAAGGAGTAGCTCTTGTCTATTCCATATTTGGCTTAAGGAACTTTATCTGTGCTCATTTCAATCTCTGGTTTTATGCAGCACCCCAACTCACCTTTCCCCTTAAGCAAGCATGAGTTGGTTTTCTAAATTTGAGACCCTGTTCTGTTCTGTAATTCAGTTCCTGTGTAGCCAAGTTTACATTCCGTGTATTAGTGATATCTTATGATGTTTCTTTTTCTGTGTGACTTATTTCAGTTAGAGTCATCATACCTGAATCCACTCATTGAGCTGCTACGGGCCTGATGACATAGATTTCATTGCTGAGTGATATTGCTTTGTAAGTAAATACCACAACTTCTTTATCCATTTTTCACTTTCTGCGATATTGAACTTGTACGGTAAACGAGGTTCTTGTAAACAGAGGCGTCCCAAACTTTGGGGTGGCTGTGTCTTTTTGATTTTAATTTCCCTAAGCTATAGGACCATAAGTGGAAGTGCCCTAGGCTCTGTTGCATTGTTTTTTAGATGTTTCAGGAAACACCATACACTTCTCCCGAGTGTCTGTTGGCAATTTACATCCCGCCCATCAGCATAACAGGGCTCCCAGTTCTCCATGGCCTGTCCTGCCTTTCTGGATTTTACACTTTTTTCAGATGGCCCTTTTGACCGGGGGGAAGTGAGACTTCATTGTAGTGCAGATTTCCTTTGCAAGCTTGCTTGGTTGGCCAAAAAGGGCGTATGCGTTTTTTCCTGAATATATTCAGGAAAAAACGCATACGCCCTTTTTGGCCAAGTGCATCATTGTGGACGCTCTGCCTCTTTTCCTATGCTTTCAATGCAATTCCAGTCTACCTCCTGAAATCGGGTTACTGCAATTCTGCCCCGATTTCAAATCCTCTTGGCAGCCTTACTTCAGTATATTTTTGGACGATAGCTGTCATTTATAACTCTGCAGGTTTGTGAATTACAGTGCCCCTGAGCTCCTTTCTTCAACTCGCTTTCTTGTGACCTGGCCGCAACACCGCAGGATGGCTTCAGGCCCTAATCTGGTTCCGGCACGGCACGCTGAGACTTTGGTTAATTCCTCTTCCTGGTGGGAAATGAGAGAAAAATTTGCCCGTCCAGACACCTCCAGCTAGTCTCTCATTGGTTCTCGCTATTCCTGTTCATCTTCCGCAGAAATTGCAAACTGGGCCAAACAGGAGGTTAAAGGGACTGACTCTCCAAGTCGGGAGAGTGTTAGTAAAGCGTCTGGAATATTGCACCCGAGTACCAGGGTACGAAAACTGAGACATATTTGAACACGTCTCCCGATCACATGGTTGATCATACTCTAGGTTCCACATGCATGTTTTAGCTGAAGGAAGAATACCTTAAACCTGGGTAGTTGAAACCCGTGGAATGGGTACCATGCAATATGACTTCAAAGGGTCTTCATTTGCTCACCGAAACTCTCCAATCCTATCACTGCTGCTTTTATGCCCCTTTACACACGCTTGATTCTCTTTCGGAGACATAGCAATCCATAGGTTTTAAGATACTTACTAGTCAGGTACATTCTTAGGCGTTTAATATGGGGTGTTGTGTCCATTTCGTTGAGCAAGGAGTAGCTCTTGTCTATTCCATATTTGGCTTAAGGAACTTTATCTGTGCTCATTTCAATCTCTGGTTTTATGCAGCACCCCAACTCACCTTTCCCCTTAAGCAAGCATAAGTTGGTTTTCTTAATTTGAGACCCTGTTCTGTTTTGGAAGTCAGTTCCTGTGTAGCCAAGTTTACATTCTGTGTATTAGTGATATCTTATGATGTTTCTTTTTCTGTGTGACTTATTTCAGTTAGAATCATCGTACCTGAATCCACTCATTATGCTGCTACGGGCCTGATGACATACATTTCATTGCTGAGTGATACTGCATTGTACGTAAGTACCACAAGTTCTTTATCCATTTTTCACTTTCTGTGATATTGAACTTGTATGGTAAATGAGGTTCTTGTAAACAGAGGCGTCCCAAACTTTGGGGTGGCTGTGTCTTTTTGAGTTTAATTTCCCTAAGCTATAGGACCATAAGTGGAAGTGCCCTAGGCTCTGTTGCTTTGTTTTTTAGATGTTTCAGGAAACACCATACACTTCTCCCAAGTGTCTGTTTGCAATTTACATCCCACCCATCAGCATAACAAGGCTCCCAGTTCTCCATGGCCTGTCCTGCCTTTCTGGATTTTACACTTTTTTCAGATGGCCCTTTTGACTGGGGGGAAGTGAGACTTCATTGTAGTGCAGATTTCCTTTGCAAGCTTGCTTGGTTGGCCAAAAAGGGCGTATGCGTTTTTTCCTGAATATATTCAGGAAAAAACGCATACGCCCTTTTTGGCCAAGTGCATCATTGTGGACGTTCTGCCTCTTTTCCTATGCTTTCAATGCAATTCCAGTCTACCTCCTTAAATCGGTTTCCTGCAATTCTGCCCCGATTTCAAATCCTCTTGGCAGCCTTACTTCAGTATATTTTTGGACGATAGCTGTCATTTATAACTCTGCAGGTTTGTGAATTACAGTGCCCCTGAGCTCCTTTCTTCAACTCGCTTTCTTGTGACCTGGCCGCAACACCGCAGGATGGCTTCAGGCCCTAATCTGGTTCCGGCACGGCACGCTGAGACTTTGGTTAATTCCTCTTCCTGGTGGGAAATGAGAGATAAATTTGCCCGTCCAGACACCTCCAGCTAGTCTCTCATTGGTTCTCGCTATTCCTGTTCATCTTCCGCAGAAATTGCAAACTGGGCCAAACAGGAGGTTAAAGGGACTGACTCTCCAAGTCGGGAGAGTGTTAGTAAAGCGTCTGGAATATTGCACCCGAGTACTAGGGTACGAAAACTGAGACATATTTGAACACGTCTCCCGATCACATGGTTGATCATACTCTAGGTTCCACATGCATGTTTTAGCTGAAGGAAGAATACCTTAAACCTGGGTAGTTGAAACCCGTGGAATGGGTACCATGCAATATGACTTCAAAGGGTCTTCATTTGCTCACCGAACTTCTCCAATCCTATCACTGCTGCGTTTATGCCCCTGTACACACGCTTGATTCTCTTTCGGAGACATAGCAATCCATAGGTTTTAAGATACTTACTAGTCAGGTACATTCTTAGGCGTTTAATATGCGGTGTTGAGTCCATTTCGTTGAGCAAGGAGTAGCTCTTGTCTATTGCATATTTGGCTTAAGGAACTTTATCTGTGCTCATTTCAATCTTTGGTTTTATGCAGCACCCCAACTCACCTTTCCCCTTAAGCAAGCATAAGTTGGTTTTCTAAATTTGAGACCCTGTTCTGTTTTGGAATTCAGTTCCTGTGTAGCCAAGTTTATATTCCGTGTATTACTGATATCTTATGATGTTTCTTTTTCTGTGTGACTTATTTCAGTTAGAATCATCGTACCTGAATCCACTCATTATGCTGCTAAGGGCCTGATGACATAGATTTCATTCCTGAGTGATACTGCATTGTACGTAAGTACCACAAGTTCTTTATCAATTTTTCACTTTCTGTGATATTGAACTTGTATGGTAAATGAGGTTCTTGTAAACAGAGGTGTCCCAAACTTTGGGGTGGCTGTGTCTTTTTGATTTTAATTTCCCTAAGGTATAGGACCATAAGTGGAAGTGCCCTAGGCTCTGTTGCTTTGTTTTTTAGATGTTTCAGGAAACACCATACACTTCTCCCGAGTGGTTGTTGGCAATTTACATCCCGCCCATCAGCATAACAAGGCTCCCAGTTCTAACTGGGCCTGTCCTGCCTTTCTGGATTTTACTCTTTTTTCAGATGGCCCTTTTGACCGGGGGGAAGTGAGACTTCATTGTAGTGCAGATTTCCTTTGCAAGTTTGCTTGGTTGGACAAAAAGGGCGTATGCGTTTTTTCCTGAATATATTCAGGAAAAAACGCATACGCCCTTTTTGGCCAAGTGCATCATTGTGGACGTTCTGCCTCTTTTCCTATGCTTTCAATGCAATTCCAGTCTACCTCGTGAAATCAGTTTCCTGCAATTCTGCCCCGCTTTCAAGTCCTCTTGGCAGCCTTACTTCAGTATATTTTTGGACGATAGCTGTCATTTATAACTCTGCAGGTTTGTGAATTACAGTGCCCCTGAGCTCCTTTCTTCAACTCGCTTTCTTTTGAGCTGGCCGCAACACCGCAGAATGGCTTCAGGCCCTAATCTGTTTCTGGCACGGCATGCTGAGCCCTTGGTTAATTCCTCTTCCTGGTGGGAAATGGGAGTTAAATTTGCCCGTCCAGACACCTCCAGCTAGTCTCTCATTGATTCTCCCTATTCCTGTTCATCTTCCGCAGAAATTGCAAACTGGGTCAAACAGGAGGTTAAAGGCGCTGACTCTCCAAGTGGGGAGAGTGTTAGTAAAGCATCTGGAATGTTGCACCCGAGTACCAGGGGAGGAAAACTGAGACATATTTGAACACATCCCCCTTTCACACGGTTGATCATACTCTGGGTTCCACATGCATGTTTTAGCTGAAGGAAGAATACCTTAAACCTGGAGAGTTGAGACCCGTGGAATGGGTACCATGCAATATGACTTCAAAGGGTCTTCATTTGCTCACCGAACCTCTCCAATCCTATCACTGCTGCGTTTATGCCCCTGTACACACGCTTGATTCTCTTTTGGAGACATAGCAATCCATAGGTTTTAAGATACTTACTAGTCAGGTACTTTCTTAGGCGTTTAATATGGGGTGTTGAGTCCATTTCGTTGAGCAAGGAGTAGCTCTTGTGTATTCCATATTTGGCTTAAGGAACTTTATCTGTGCTCATTTCAATCTCTGGTTTTATGCAGCACCCCAACTCACCTTTCCCCTTAAGCAAGCATAAGTTGGTTTTCTAAATTTGAGACCCTGTTCTGTTTTGGAATTCAGTTCCTGTGTAGCCAAGTTTACATTCTGTGTATTAGTGATATCTTATGATGTTTCTTTTTCTGTGTGACTTATTTCAGTTAGAATCATCATACCTGAATCCACTCATTGTGCTGCTAATTGCTTGATGACATAGATTTCATTGCTGAGTGATATTGCTTTGTAAGTAAATACCACAACTTCTTTATCCATTTTTCACTTTCTGCGATATTGAACTTGTACTGTAAACGAGGTTCTTGTAAACAGAGGCGTCCCAAACTTTGGGGTGGCTGTGTCTTTTTGATTTTAATTTCCCTAAGCTATAGGACCATAAGTGGAAGTGCCCTAGGCTCTGTTGCTTTGTTTTTTAGATGTTTCAGGAAACACCATACACTTCTCCCCAGTGTCTGTTGGCCATTTACATCCCGCCCATCAGCATAACAAGGCTCCCAGTTCTCCATGGTCTGTCCTGCCTTTCTGGATTTTACACTTTTTTCAGATGGCCCTTTTGACCGGGGAGAAGTGAGACTTCATTGTAGTGCAGATTTCCTTTGCATGCTTGCTTGGTTGGCCAAAAAGGGCGTATGCGTTTTTTCCTGAATATATTCAGGAAAAAATGCATACGCCCTTTTTGGCCAAGTGCATCATTGTGGACGTTCTGCCTCTTTTCCTATGCTTTGAATGCAATTTCAGTCTACCTCCTGAAATCGGTTTCCTGTAATTCTGCCCCGCTTTCAAGTCCTCTTGGCAGCCTTACTTCAGTATATTTTTGGACGATAGCTGTCATTTATAACTCTGCAGGTTTGTGAATTACAGTGCCCCTGAGCTCCTTTCTTGAACTCGCTTTCTTTTGAGCTGGCCGTAACACCGCAGGATGGCTTCAGGCCCTAATCTGGTTCTGGCAGGGCATGCTGAGCCTTTGGTTATGTCCTCTTCCTGGTGGCAAATGAGAGTTAAATTTGCCCGTCCAGACACCTCCAGCTAGTCTCTCATTGGTTCTCGCTATTCCTGTTCATCTTCCGCAGAAATTGCAAACTGGGCCAAACAGGAGGTTAAAGGGACTGACTCTCCAAGTCGGGAGAGTGTTAGTAAAGCATCTGGAATGTTGCACCCGAGTACCAGGGGAGGAAAACTGAGAAATATTTGAACACGTCTCCCGATCACATGGTTGATCATACTCTAGGTTCCACATGCATGTTTTAGCTGAAGGAAGAATACCTTAAACCTGGAGAGTTGAGACCCGTGTAATGGGTACCATGCAATATGACTTCAAAGGGTCTTCATTTGCTCACTGAACCTCTCCAATCCTATCACTGCTGCGTTTATGCCCCTGTACACACGCTTCATTCTCTTTCGGAGACATAGCAATCCATAGGTTTTAAGATACTTACTAGTCAGGTACATTCTTAGGCGTTTAATATGCGCTGTTGAGTCCATTTCATTGAGCAAGGAGTAGCTCTTGTCTATTCCATATTTGGCTTAAGGAACTTTATCTGTGCTCATTTCAATCTCTGGTTTTATGCAGCACCCCAACTCACCTTTCCCCTTAAGCAAGCATAAGTTGCTTTTCTAAATTTGAGACCCTGTTCTGTTCTGTAATTCAGTTCCTGTGTAGCCAAGTTTACATTCCGTGTATTACTGATATCTTATGATGTTTCTTTTTCTGTGTGACTTATTTCAGTTAGAATCATCATACCTGAATCCACTCATTGTGCTGCTAAGGGCCTGAAGACATAAATTTCATTGCTGAGTGATATTGCTTTGTAAGTAAATACCACAACTTCTTTATCCATTTTTCACTTTCTGTGTTGTTGAACTTGTACTGTAAACGAGGTTCTTGTAAACAGAGGCGTCCCAAATATTGGGGTGGCTGTGTCTTTTTGATTTTAATTTCCCTAAGCTATAGGACCATAAGTGGAAGTGCCCTAGGCTCTGTTCCCTTGTTTTTTAGATGTTTCAGGAAACACCATACACTTCTCCCGAGTGTCTGTTGGCAATTTACATCCCGCCCATCAGCATAACAAGGCTCCCAGTTCTCCATGGCCTGTCCTGCCTTTCTGGATTTTACACTTTTTTCAGATGGCCCTTTTGACCGGGGGGAAGTGAGACTTCATTGTAGTGCAGATATCCTTTGCAAGCTTGCTTGGTTGGCCCAAAAGTGCGTATGCGTTTTTTCCTGATTATATTCAGGAAAAAACGCATACGCCCTTTTTGGCCAAGTGCATCATTGTGGACGTTCTGCCTCTTTTCCTATGCTTTCAATGCAATTCCAGTCTACCTCCTGAAATTGGTTTCCTGCAATTCTGCCCCGCTTTCAAGTCCTATTGGCAGCCTTACTTCAGTATATTTTTGGACGATAGCTGTCACTTATAACTCTGCAGGTTTGTGAATTACAGTGCCCCTGAGCTCCTTTCTTCAACTCGCTTTCTTTTGAGCTGGCCGCAACACCGCAGGATGGCTTCAGGCCCTAATCTGGTTCCGGCACGGCACGCTGAGCCTTTGGTTATTTCCTCTTCCTGGTGGGAAATGAGAGTTAAATTTGCCCGTCCAGACACCTCCAGCTAGTCTCTCATTGGTTCTCCCTATTCCTGTTCATCTTCCGCAGAAATTGCAAACTGGGCCAAACAGGAGGTTAAAGGCGCTGACTCTCCAAGTGGGGATAGTGTTAGTAAAGCATCTGGAATGTTGCACCCGAGTACCAGGGGAGGAAAACTGAGACATATTTGAACACATCTCCCGTTCACACGGTTGATCATACTCTGGGTTCCACATGCATGTTTTAGCTGAAGGAAGAATACCTTAAACCTGGAGAGTTGAGACCTGTGGAATGGGTACCATGCAATATGACTTCAAAGGGTCTTCATTTGCTCACCGAACCTCTCCAATCCTATCACTGCTGCGTTTATGCCCCTGTACACACGCTTGATTCTCTTTTGGAGACATAGCAATCCATAGGTTTTAAGATACTTACTAGTCAGGTACATTCTTAGGCGTTTAATATGGGGTGTTGAGTCCATTTCGTTGAGCAAGGAGTAGCTCTTGTGTATTCCATATTTGGCTTAAGGAACTTTATCTGTGCTCATTTCAATCTCTGGTTTTATGCGGCACCCCAACTCACCTTTCCCCTTAAGCAAGCATAAGTTGGTTTTCTTAATTTGAGACCCTGTTCTGTTTTGGAATTCAGTTCCTGTGTAGCCAAGTTTACACTCCGTGTATTAGTGATATCTTATGATGTTTCTTTTTCTGTGTGACTTATTTCAGTTAGAATCATCGTACATTAATCCACTCATTATGCTGCTACGGGCCTGATGACATAGATTTCATTGCTGAGTGATACTGCATTGTAAGTAAATACCACAACTTCTTTATACATTTTTCATTTTCTGCGATGTTGAACTTGGACTGTAAACGATGTTCTTGTAAACAGAGGCGTCCCAAACTTTGGGGTGGCTGTGTCTTTTTGATTTTAATTTCCCTAAGCTATAGGACCATAAGTGGAAGTGCCCTAGGCTCTGTTGCTTTGTTTTTTAGATGTTTCAGGAAGCACCATACACTTCTCCGGAGTGTCTGTTTGCAATTTACATCCCACCCATCAGCATAACAAGGCTCCCAGTTCTCCATGGCCTGTCCTGCCTTTCTGGATTTTACACTTTTTTCAGATGGCCCTTTTGACCGGCGGGAAGTGAGACTTCATTGTAGTGCAGATTTCCTTTGCAAGCTTGCTTGGTTGGCCAAAAAGGGCGTATGCGTTTTTTCCTGAATATATTCAGGAAAAATCGCATACGCCCTTTTTGGCGAAGTGCATCATTGTGGACGTTCTGCCTCTTTTCCTATGCTTTCAATGCAATTCCAGTCTACCTCCTGAAATCGGTTTCCTGCAATTCTGCCCCGCTTTCAAGTCCTCTTGGCAGCCTTACTTCAGTATATTTTTGGACGATAGCTGTCATTTATAACTCTGCAGGTTTGTGAATTACAGTGCCCCTGAGCTCCTTTCTTCAACTCGCTTTCTTGTGAGCTGGCCGCAACACCGCAGTCTAGCTTCAGGCCCTAATCTGGTTCCGGCACGGCACGCTGAGCCTTTGGTTAATTCCTCTTCCTGGTGGGAAATGAGAGTTAAATTTGCCCGTCCAGACACCTCCAGCTAGTCTCTCATTGGTTCTCGCTATTCCTGTTCATCTTCCGCAGAAATTGCAAACTGGGCCAAACAGGAGGTTAAAGGGACTGACTCTCCAAGTCGGGAGAGTGTTAGCAAAGCGTCTGGAATGTTGCACCCGAGTACCAGGGTACGAAAAGTGAGACATATTTGAACACATCTCCCGATCACATGGTTGATCATACTCTAGGTTCCACATGCATGTTTTAGCTGAATGAAGAATACCTTAAACCTGGAGAGTTGAGACCCGTGGAATGGGTACCATGCAATATGACTTCAAAGGGTCTTCATTTGCTCACCGAACCTCTCCAATCCTATCACTGCTGCGTTTATGCCCCTCTACACATGCTTGATTCTCTTTCGGAGACATAGCAATCCATAGGTTTTAAGATACTTACTAGTCAGGTACATTCTTAGGCGTTTAATATGCAGTGTTGAGTCTATTTCGTTGAGCAAGGTGTAGCTCTTGTCTATTCCATATTTGGCTTAAGGAACTTTATCTGTGCTCATTTCAATCTCTGGTTTTATGCAGCACCCCAACTCACCTTTCCCCTTAAGCAAGCATAAGTTGGTTTTCTAAATTTGAGACCCTGTTCTGTTCTGTAATTCAGTTCCTGTGTAGTCAGGTTTACATTCCGTGTATTACTGATATCTTATGATGTTTCTTTTATTGTGTGACTTATTTCAGTTAGAATCATCGTACCTGAATCCACTCATTATGCTGCTACGGGCCTGATGACATAGATTTCATTGCTGAGTGATACTGCATTGTACGTAAGGACCACAAGTTCTTTATCCATTTTTCACTTTCTGTGATATTGAACTTGTATGGTAAATGAGGTTCTTGTAAACAGAGGCGTCCCAAACTTTGGGGTGGCTGTGTCTTTTTGAGTTTAATTTCCCTAAGCTATAGGACCATAAGTGGAAGTGCCCTAGGCTCTGTTGCTTTGTTTTTTAGATGTTTCAGGAAACACCATACACTTCTCCGGAGTGTCTGTTGGCAATTTACATCCCGCCCATCAGCATAACAAGGCTCCCAGTTCTCCATGGCCTGTCCTGCCTTTCTGGATTTTACTCTTTTTTCAGATGGCCCTTTTGACCGGGGGGAAGTGAGACTTCATTGTAGTGCCGATTTTCTTTACAAGCTTGCTTGGTTGGCCAAAAGGGGCGTATGAGGTTTTTCCTGAATATATTCAGGAAAAAACTCATACGCACTTTTTGGCCAAGTGCATCATTGTGGACGCTCTGCCTCTTTTCCTATGCTTTCAATGCAATTCCAGTCTACCTCCTGAAATCGGTTTCCTGCAATTCTGCCCCGCTTTCAAGTCCTCTTGGCAGCCTTACTTCAGTATATTTTTGGACGATAGCTGTCATTTATAACTCTGCAGGTTTGTGAATTACAGTGCCCCTGAGCTCCTTTCTTCAACTCGCTTTCTTGTGACCTGGCCGCAACACCGCAGGATGGCTTAAGGCCCTAATCTGGTTCCGGCACGGCACGCTGAGCCTTTGCTTATTTCCTCTTCCTGGTGGGAAATGAGAATTAAATTTGCCCGTCCAGACACCTCCAGCTAGTCTCTCATTGGTTCTCGCTATTCCTGTTCATCTTCTGCAGAAATTGCAAACTGGGCCAAACAAGAGGTTAAAGGGACTGACTCTCCAAGTGGGGAGAGTGTTAGTAAAACGTCTGGAATGTTGTACCCGAGTACCAGGGTACGAAAACTGAGACATATGTGAACACGTCTCCCGATCACATGGTTGATCATACTCTAGGTTCCGCATGCATGTTTTAGCTGAAGGAAGAATACCTTAAAACTGGGTAGTTGAAACCCGTGGAATGGGTACCATGCAATATGACTTCAAAGGGTCTTCATTTGCTCACCGAACCTCTCCAATCCTATCACTGCTGCGTTTATGCCCCTGTCCACACGCTTGATTCTCTTTTGGAGACATAGCAATCCATAGGTTTTAAGATACTTACTAGTCAGGTACATACTTAGGCGTTTAATATGCGGTGTTGAGTCCATTTCGTTGAGCAAGGAGTAGCTCTTGTCTATTCCATATTTGGCTTAAGGAACTTTATCTGTGCTCATTTCAATCTCTGGTTTTATGCAGCACCCTAACTAACCTTTCCCCTTAAGCAAGCATAAGTTGGTTTTCTAAATTTGAGACCCTGTTCTGTTTTGGAATTCAGTTCCTGTGTAGCCAAGTTTACATTCCGTGTATTAGTGATATCTTATGATGTTTCTTTTTCTGTGTGACTTATTTCAGTTAGAATCATCATACCTGAATCCACTCATTGTGCTGCTAAGGGCCTGATGACATAGATTTCATTGCTGAGTGATATTGCTTTGTAAGTAAATACCACAAGTTCTTTATCCATTTTTCACATTCTGTGATGTTGAACTTGAATGGTAAATGAGGTTCTTGTAAACAGAGGCCTCCCAAACTTTGGGGTGGCTGTGTCTTTTTGATTTTAATTTCTCTAAGCTATAGGACCATAAGGGGAAGTGCACTAGGCTCTGTTGCTTTGTTTTTTATTTGTTTCAAGAAACACCATACACTTCTCCCTAGTGTCTGTTGGCAATTTACATCCCGCCCATCAGCATAACAAGGCTCCCAGTTCTCCATGGCCTGTCCTGCCTTTCTGGATTTTACACTTTTTTCAGATGGCCCTTTTGACCGGGGGGAAGTGAGACTTCATTGTAGTGCAGATTTCCTTTGCAAGCTTGCTTGGTTGGCCAAAAAGGGCGTATGCGTTTTTTCCTGAATATATTCAGGAAAAAACGCATACGCCCTTTTTGGCCAAGTGCATCATTGTGGACGCTCTGCCTCTTTTCCTATGCTTTCAATGCAATTCCAGTCTACCTCCTGAAATCGGTTTCCTGCAATTCTGCCCCGCTTTCAAGTCCTCTTGGCAGCCTTACTTCAGTATATTTTTGGACGATAGCTGTCATTTATAACTCTGCAGGTTTGTGAATTACAGTGCCCCTGAGCTCCTTTCTTCAACTCGCTTTCTTGTGAGCTGGCCGCAACACCGCAGGATGGCTTCAGGCCCTAATCTGGTTCTGGCACAGCACGCTGAGCCTTTGGTTAATTCCTCTTCCTGGTGGGAAATGAGAGTTAAATTTGCCCGTCCAGACACCTCCAGCTAGTCTCTCATTGGATCTCCCTATTCCTGTTCATCTTCCGCAGAAATTGCAAACTGGGCCAAACACGAGGTTAAAGGGACTGACTCTCCAAGTCGGGAGAGTGTTAGTAAAGCGTCTGGAATGTTGCACCTGAGTACCAGGGTATGAAAACTGAGACATATTTGAACACGTCTCCCGTTCACACGGTTGATCATACTCTGGGTTCCACATGCATGTTTTAGCTGAAGGAAGAATACCTTAAACCTGGAGAGTTGAGACCCGTGTAACGGGTACCATGCAATATGACTTCAAAGGGTCTTCATTTGCTCACCGAAACTCTCCAATCCTATCACTGCTGCGTTTATGCCCCTGTACACACGCTTGATTCTCTTTCGGAGACGTAGCAATCCATAGGTTTTAAGATACTTACTAGTCAGGTACATTCTTAGGCGTTTAATATGGGGTGTTGAGTCCATTTCATTGAGCAAGGAGTAGCTCTTTTCTATTCCATATTTGGCTTAAGGAACTTGATCTGTGCTCATTTCAATCTCTGGTTTTATGCAGCACCCCAACTCACCTTTCCCCTTAAGCAAGCATAAGTTGGTTTTCTAAATTTGAGACCCTGTTCTGTTTTGGAATTCAGTTCCTGTGTAGCCAAGTTTACATTCCGTGTATTAGTGATATCTTATGATGTTTCTTTTTCTGTGTGACTTATTTCAGTTAGAATCATCATACCTGAATCCACTCATTGTGCTGCTACGGGCCTGATGACATAGATTTCATTGCTGAGTGATACTGCATTGTATGTAAGTACCACAAGTTCTTTATCCATTTTTCACTTTCTGTGATATTGAACTTGTACCGTAAACGAGGTTCTTGTAAACAGAGGCCTCCCAAACTTTGGGGTGGCTGTGTCTTTTTGATTTTAATTTCCCTAAGCTATAGGACCATAAGTGGAAGTGCCCTAGGCTCTGTTGCTTTGTTTTTTCGATGTTTCAGGAAACACAATACACTTCTCCCGAGTGTCTGTTGGCAATTTCCATCCCGCCCATCAGCATAACAAGGCTCCCAGTTCTCCATGGCCTGTCCTGCCTTTCTTGATTTTACACTTTTTTCAGATGGCCCTTTTGACCGGGGGGAAGTGAGACTTCATTGTAGTGCAGATTTCCTTTGCAAGCTTGCTTGGTTGGCCAAAAAGGGTGTATGCGTTTTTTCCTGAATATATTCAGGAAAAAACGCATACGCCCTTTTTGGCCAAGTGCATCATTGTGGATGTTCTGCCTCTTTTCCTATGCTTTCAATGCAATTCCAGTCTACCTCCTGAAATCGGTTTCCTGCAATTCTGCCCCGCTTTCAAGTCCTCTTGGCAGCCTTACTTCAGTATATTTTTGGACGATAGCTGTCATTTATAACTCTGCAGGTTTGTGAATAACAGTGCCCCTGAGCTCCTTTCTTCAACTCCCTTTCTTTTGAGCTGGCCGCAACACCGCAGGGTGGCTTCAGGCCCTAATCTGGTTCCGGCACGGCACGCTGAGCCTTTGGTTATTTCCTCTTCCTGGTGAGAAATGAGAGTTAAATTTGCCCGTCCGGACACCTCCAGCTAGTCTCTCATTGGTTCTCGCTATTCCTGTTCATCTTCCGCAGGAATTGCAAACTGGGCCAAACAGGAGGTTAAAGGCGCTGACTCTCCAAGTGGGGAGATTGTTAGTAAAGCGTCTGGAATGTTGCACCCGAGTACCAGGGTACGAAAAGTGAGACATATTTGAACACATCTCCCGATCACATGGTTGATCATACTCTAGGTTCCACATGCATGTTTTAGCTGAAGGAAGAATACCTTAAACCTGGGTAGTTGAAACCAGTGGAATGGGTACCATGCAATATGACTTCAAAGGGTCTTCATTTGCTCACCGAACCTCTCCAATCCTATCACTGCTGCGTTTATGCCCCTGTACACACGCTTGATTCTCTTTTGGAGACGTAGCAATCCATAGGTTTTAAGATACTTACTAGTCAGGTACATTCTTAGGCGTTTAATATGGGGTGTTGAGTCCATTTCGTTGAGCAAGGAGTAGCTCTTGTCTATTCCATATTTGGCTTAAGGAACTTTATCTGTGCTCATTTCAATCTCTGGTTTTATGCAGCACCCCAACTCACCTTTCCCCTTAAGCAAGCATAAGTTGGTTTTCTAAATTTGAGACCCTGTTCTGTTTTGGAATTCAGTTCCTGTGTAGCCAAGTTTACATTCCGTGTATTAGTGATATCTTATGATGTTTCTTTTTCTGTGTGACTTATTTCAGTTAGAATCATCATACCTGAATCCACTCATTATGCTGCTACGGGCCTGATGACATAGATTTCATTGCTGAGTGATACTGCATTGTATGTAAGTACCACAAGTTCTTTATCCATTTTTCACTTTCTGTGATATTGAACTTGTACCGTAAACGAGGTTCTTGTAAACAGAGGCCTCCCAAACTTTGGGGTGGCTGTGTCTTTTTTATTTTAATTTCCCTAAGCTATAGGACCATAAGTGGAAGTGTCCTAGGCTCTGTTGCTTTGTTTTTCAGATGTTTCAGGAAACACCATACACTTCTCCCGAGTGTCTGTTGGCAATTTACATCCCACCCACCAGCATAACAAGGCTCCCAGTTCTCCATGGCCTGTCCTGCCTTTCTGGATTTTACACTTTTTTCAGATGGCCCTTTTGACCGGGGGGAAGTGAGACTTCATTGTAGTGCAGATTTCCTTTGCAAGCTTGCTTGGTTGGCCAAAAAGGGCGTATGCGTTTTTTCCTGAATATATTCAGGAAAAAACGCATACGCCCTTTTTGGCCAAGTGCATCATTGTGGACGCTCTGCCTCTTTTCCTATGCTTTCAATGCAATTCCAGTCTACCTCCTGAAATCGGTTTCCTGCAATTCTGCCCCGCTTTCAAGTCCTCTTGGCAGCCTTACTTCAGTCTATTTTTGGACGATAGCTGTCATTTATAACTCTGCAGGTTTGTGAATTACAGTGCCCCTGAGCTCCTTTCTTCAACTCGCTTTCTTGTGAGCTGGCCGCAACACCGCAGGATGGCTTCAGGCCCTAATCTGGTTCCGGCACGGCACGCTGAGCCTTTGGTTAATTCCTCTTCCTGGTGGGAAATGAGAGTTAAATTTGCCCGTCCAGACACCTCCAGCTAGTCTCTCATTGGTTCTCCCTATTCCTGTTCATCTTCCGCAGAAATTCCACACTGGGCCAAACAGGAGGTTAAACGGACTGACTCTCCAGGTCGGGAGAGTGTTAGTAAAGCGTCTGGAATGTTACACCAGAGTACCAGGGTACGAAAATTGAGACATATTTGAACACGTCTCCCGATCACATGGTTGATCATACTCTAGGTTCCACATGCATGTTTTAGCAGAAGGAAGAATACCTTAAACCTGGGTAGTTGAAACCCGTGGAATGGGTACCATGCAATATGACTTCAAAGGGTCTTCATTTGCTCACCAAACCTCTCCAATCCTATCACTGCTGCGTTTATGCCCCTGTACACATGCTTGATTCTCTTTCGGAGACATAGCAATCCATAGGTTTTAAGATACTTACTAGTCAGGTACATTCTTAGGCGTTTAATATGCGGTGTTGAGTCCATTTCATTGAGCAAGGTGTAGCTCTTGTCTATTCCATATTTGGCTTAAGGAACTTTATCTGTGCTCATTTCAATCTCTGGTTTTATGCAGCACCCCAACTCACCTTTCCCCTTAAGCAAGCATAAGTTGGTTTTCTAAATTTGAGACCCTGTTCTGTTTTGGAATTCAGTTCCTGTGTAGCCAAGTTTACATTCCGTGTATTAGTGATATCTTATGATGTTTCTTTTACTGTGTGACTTATTTCAGTTAGAATCATCGTACCTGAATCCACTCATTATGCTGCTACGGGCCTGATGACATAGATTTCATTGCTGAGGGATATTGCATTGTACGTAAGTACCACAACTTCTTTATCCATTTTTCACTTTCTGCGATACCGAACTTGTACCGTAAACGAAGTTCTTGTAAACAGAGGCGTCCCAAACTTTGGGGTGGCTGTGTCTTTTTGATTTTAATTTCCCTAAGCTATAGGACCATAAGTGGAAGTGCCCTAGGCTCTGTTGCTTTGTTTTTTAGATGTTTCAGGAAAGACCATACACTTCTCCCGAGTGTCTGTTGGCAATTTACATCCCGCCCATCAGCATAACAAGGCTCCCAGTTCTCCATGGCCTGTCCTGCCTTTCTGGATTTTACACTTTTTTCAGATGGCCCTTTTGACCGGGGGGAAGTGAGACTTCATTGTAGTGCAGTTTTCCTTTGCAAGCTTGCTTGGTTGGCCAAAAAGTGCGTATGCGTTTTCCCTGAATATATTCAGGAAAAAACGCATACGCCCATTTTGGCCAAGTGCATCATTGAGGACGTTCTGCCTCTTTTCCTATGCTTTCAATGCAATTCCAGTCTACCTCCTGAAATCGGTTTCCTGCAATTCTGTCCCGCTTTCAAGTCCTCTTGGCAGCCTTACTTCAGTCTATTTTTGGACGATAGCTGTCATTTATAACTCTGCAGGTTTGTGAATTACAGTGCCCCTGAGCTCCTTTCTTCAACTCGCTTTCTTGTGAGCTGGCCGCAACACCGCAGGATGGCTTCAGGCCCTAATCTGGATCCGGCACGGCACACTGAGCCTTTGGTTAATTCCTCTTCCTGGTGGGAAATGAGAGTTAAATTTGCCCGTCCAGACACCTCCAGCTAGTCTCTCATTGGATCTCCCTATTCCTATTCATCTTACGCAGAAATTGCAAATTGGGCCAAACAGGAGGTTAAACGGACTGACTCTCCAGGTCGGGAGAGTGTTAGTAAAGCGTCTGGAATGTTACACCCGAGTACCAGGGTACGAAAACTGAGACATATTTGAACACGTCTCCCAATCACATGGTTGATCATACTCTAGGTTCCACATGCATGTTTTAGCAGAAGGAAGAATACCTTAAACCTGGGTAGTTGAAACCCGTGGAATGAGTACCATGCAATATGACTTCAAAGGGTCTTCATTTGCTCACCGAACCTCTCCAATCCTATCACTGCTGCATTTATGCCCCTGTACACATGCTTGATTCTCTTTCGGAGACATAGCAATCCATAGGTTTTAAGATACTTACAAGTCAGGTACATTCTTAGGCGTTTAATATGCGGTGTTGAGTCCATTACGTTGAGCAAGGAGTAGCTCTTGTCTATTCCATATTTGGCTTAAGGAACTTTATCTGTGCTCATTTCAATCTCTGGTTTTATGCAGCACCCCAACTCACCTTTCCCCTTAAGCAAGCATAAGTTGGTTTTCTAAATTTGAGACCCTGTTTTCTGTAATTCAGTTCCTGTGTAGCCAAGTTTACATTCCTTGTATTACTGATATCTTATGATGTTTCTTTTTCTGTGTGACTTATTTCAGTTAAAATCATCATACCTGAATCCACTCATTATGCTGTTACCGGCCTGATGACATAGATTTCATTGCTGAGTGATACTGCATTGTACGTAAGTACCACAAGTTCTTTATCCATTTTTCACTTTCTGTGATATTGAACTTGTACGGTAAACGAGGTTCTTGTAAACAGAGGCGTCCGAAACTTTGGGGTGGCTGTGTCTTTTTTATTTTAATTTCCCTAAGCTATAGGACTATAAGTGGAAGTGCCCTAGGCTCTGTTGCTTTGTTTCTTAGATATTTCAGGAAACACCATACACTTCTCCCGAGTGTCTGTTGGCAATTTACATCCCGCCCATCAGCATAACAAGGCTCCCAGTTCTCTATGGCCTGTCCTGCCTTTCTGGATTTTACACTTTTTTCAGATGGCCCTTTTGACCGGGGGGAAGTGAGACTTCATTGTAGTGCACATTTCCTTTGCAAGCTTGCTTGGTTGGCCAAAAAGGGCGTATGCGTTTTTTCCTGAATATATTCAGGAAAAAACGCATACGCCCTTTTTGGCCAAGTGCATCATTGTGGACGTTCTGCCTCTTTTCCTATGCTTTCAATGCAATTCCAGTCTACCTCCTGAAATCGGTTTCCTGCAATTCTGCCCCGCTTTCAAGTCCTCTTGGCAGCCTTACTTCAGTATATTTTTGGACGATAGCTGTCATTTATAACTCTGCAGGTTTGTGAATTACAGTGCCCCTGAGCTCCTTTCTTCAACTCGCTTTCTTGTGAGCTGGCCGCAACACCGCAGGATGGCTTCAGGCCCTAATCTGGTTCCGGCATGGCACGCTGAGCCTTTGGTTAATTCTTCTTCCTGGTGGGAAATGAGAGTTCAATTTGCCCGTCCAGACACCTCCAGCTAGTCTCTCATTGGTTCTCCCTATTCCTGTTCATCTTCCGCAGAAATTGCAAACTGGGCCAAACAGGAGGTTAAAGGCACTGACTGTCCAAGTCAGGAGAGTGTTAGTAAAGCATCTGGAATGTTGCACCCGAGTACCAGGGGACGAAAACTGAGACATATTTGAACACGTCTCCCGATCACACGGTTGATCATACTCTGGGTTCCACATTCAAGTTTCAGCTGAAGGAAGAATCCCTGAAACCTGGAGAGTTGAGACCAGTGGAATGGGTACCATGCAATATGACTTCAAAGGGTCTTCATTTGCTCACCGAACCTCTCCAATCCTATCACTGCTGCGTTTATGCCCCTGTACACACGCTTGATTCTCTTTCGGAGACATAGCAATCCATAGGTTTTAAGTTACTTACTAGTCAGGTACATTCTTAGGTGTTTATTATGGGGTGTTGAGTCCATTTCGTTGAGCAAGGAGTAGCTCTTGTCTGTTACATATTAGGCTTAAGGGACTTTATCTGTGCTCATTTCAATCTCTGGTTTTATGCAGCACCCCAACTCACCTTTCCCCTTAAGCAAGCATAAGTTGGTTTTCTTAATTTGAGACCCTGTTCTGTTCTGTAATTCAGTTCCTGTGTAGCCAAGTTTACATTCCGTGTATTACTGATATCTTATGATGTTTCTTTTTCTGTGTGACTTATTTCAGTTAGAATCATCGTACCTGAATCCACTCATTATGCTGCTACGGGCCTGATGACATAGATTTCATTGCTGAGTGATACTGCATTGTACGTAAGTACCACAAGTTCTTTATCCATTTTTCACTTTCTGTGATATTCAACTTGTACGGTAAACGAGGTTCTTGTAAACAGAGGCGTCCCAAACTTTGGGGTGGCTGTGTCTTTTTGATTTTAATTTCCCTAAGCTATAGGACCATAAGTGGAAGTGCCCTAGGCTCTGTAGCTTTGTTTCTTAGATGTTTCAGGAAACACCATACACTTCTCCCGAGTGTCTGTTGGCAATTTACATCCCACCCATCAGCATAACAAGGCTCCCAGTTCTCCATGGCCTGTCCTGCCTTTCTGGATTTTACACTTTTTTCAGATGGCCCTTTTGACCGGGGGGAAGTGAGACTTCATTGTAGTGCAGATTTCCTTTGCAAGCTTGCTTGGTTGGCCAAAAAGGGCGTATGCGTTTTTTCCTGAATATATTCAGGAAAAAACGCATACGCCCTTTTTGGCCAAGTGCATCATTGTGGACGCTCTGCCTCTTTTCCTATGCTTTCAATGCAATTCCAGTCTACCTCCTGAAATCGGTTTCCTGCAATTCTGCCCCGCTTTCAAGTCCTCTTGGCAGCCTTACTTCAGTATATTTTTGGACGATAGCTGTCATTTATAACTCTGCAGGTTTGTGAATAACAGTGCCCCTGAGCTCCTTTCTTCAACTCCCTTTCTTTTGAGCTGGCCGCAACACCGCAGGGTGGCTTCAGGCCCTAATCTGGTTCCGGCACGGCACGCTGAGCCTTTGGTTATTTCCTCTTCCTGGTGAGAAATGAGAGTTAAATTTGCCCGTCCGGACACCTCCAGCTAGTCTCTCATTGGTTCTCGCTATTCCTGTTCATCTTCCGCAGGAATTGCAAACTGGGCCAAACAGGAGGTTAAAGGCGCTGACTCTCCAAGTGGGGAGATTGTTAGTAAAGCGTCTGGAATGTTGCACCCGAGTACCAGGGTACGAAAAGTGAGACATATTTGAACACATCTCCCGATCACATGGTTGATCATACTCTAGGTTCCACATGCATGTTTTAGCTGAAGGAAGAATACCTTAAACCTGGGTAGTTGAAACCAGTGGAATGGGTACCATGCAATATGACTTCAAAGGGTCTTCATTTGCTCACCGAACCTCTCCAATCCTATCACTGCTGCGTTTATGCCCCTGTACACACGCTTGATTCTCTTTTGGAGACGTAGCAATCCATAGGTTTTAAGATACTTACTAGTCAGGTACATTCTTAGGCGTTTAATATGGGGTGTTGAGTCCATTTCGTTGAGCAAGGAGTAGCTCTTGTCTATTCCATATTTGGCTTAAGGAACTTTATCTGTGCTCATTTCAATCTCTGGTTTTATGCAGCACCCCAACTCACCTTTCCCCTTAAGCAAGCATAAGTTGGTTTTCTAAATTTGAGACCCTGTTCTGTTTTGGAATTCAGTTCCTGTGTAGCCAAGTTTACATTCCGTGTATTAGTGATATCTTATGATGTTTCTTTTTCTGTGTGACTTATTTCAGTTAGAATCATCATACCTGAATCCACTCATTATCCTGCTACGGGCCTGATGACATAGATTTCATTGCTGAGTGATACTGCATTGTATGTAAGTACCACAAGTTCTTTATCCATTTTTCACTTTCTGTGATATTGAACTTGTACCGTAAACGAGGTTCTTGTAAACAGAGGCCTCCCAAACTTTGGGGTGGCTGTGTCTTTTTTATTTTAATTTCCCTAAGCTATAGGACCATAAGTGGAAGTGTCCTAGGCTCTGTTGCTTTGTTTTTCAGATGTTTCAGGAAACACCATACACTTCTCCCGAGTGTCTGTTGGCAATTTACATCCCACCCACCAGCATAACAAGGCTCCCAGTTCTCCATGGCCTGTCCTGCCTTTCTGGATTTTACACTTTTTTCAGATGGCCCTTTTGACCGGGGGGAAGTGAGACTTCATTGTAGTGCAGATTTCCTTTGCAAGCTTGCTTGGTTGGCCAAAAAGGGCGTATGCGTTTTTTCCTGAATATATTCAGGAAAAAACGCATACGCCCTTTTTGGCCAAGTGCATCATTGTGGACGCTCTGCCTCTTTTCCTATGCTTTCAATGCAATTCCAGTCTACCTCCTGAAATCGGTTTCCTGCAATTCTGCCCCGCTTTCAAGTCCTCTTGGCAGCCTTACTTCAGTCTATTTTTGGACGATAGCTGTCATTTATAACTCTGCAGGTTTGTGAATTACAGTGCCCCGGAGCTCCTTTCTTCAACTCGCTTTCTTGTGAGCTGGCCGCAACACCGCAGGATGGCTTCAGGCCCTAATCTGGTTCCGGCACGGCACGCTGAGCCTTTGGTTAATTCCTCTTCCTGGTGGGAAATGAGAGTTAAATTTGCCCGTCCAGACACCTCCAGCTAGTCTCTCATTGGTTCTCCCTATTCCTGTTCATCTTCCGCAGAAATTCCACACTGGGCCAAACAGGAGGTTAAACGGACTGACTCTCCAGGTCGGGAGAGTGTTAGTAAAGCGTCTGGAATGTTGCACCAGAGTACCAGGGTACGAAAACTGAGACATATTTGAACACGTCTCCCGATCACATGGTTGATCATACTCTAGGTTCCACATGCATGTTTTAGCAGAAGGAAGAATACCTTAAACCTGGGTAGTTGAAACCCGTGGAATGGGTACCATGCAATATGACTTCAAAGGGTCTTCATTTGCTCACCGAACCTCTCCAATCCTATCACTGCTGCGTTTATGCCCCTGTACACATGCTTGATTCTCTTTCGGAGACATAGCAATCCATAGGTTTTAAGATACTTACTAGTCAGGTACATTCTTAGGCGTTTAATATGCGGTGTTGAGTCCATTTCATTGAGCAAGGTGTAGCTCTTGTCTATTCCATATTTGGCTTAAGGAACTTTATCTGTGCTCATTTCAATCTCTGGTTTTATGCAGCACCCCAACTCACCTTTCCCCTTAAGCAAGCATAAGTTGGTTTTCTAAATTTGAGACCCTGTTCTGTTTTGGAATTCAGTTCCTGTGTAGCCAAGTTTACATTCCGTGTATTAGTGATATCTTATGATGTTTCTTTTACTGTGTGACTTATTTCAGTTAGAATCATCGTACCTGAATCCACTCATTATGCTGCTACGGGCCTGATGACATAGATTTCATTGCTGAGGGATATTGCATTGTACATAAGTACCACAACTTCTTTATCCATTTTTCACTTTCTGCGATACCGAACTTGTACCGTAAACGAAGTTCTTGTAAACAGAGGCGTCCCAAACTTTGGGGTGGCTGTGTCTTTTTGATTTTAATTTCCCTAAGCTATAGGACCATAAGTGGAAGTGCCCTAGGCTCTGTTGCTTTGTTTTTTAGATGTTTCAGGAAAGACCATACACTTCTCCCGAGTGTCTGTTGGCAATTTACATCCCGCCCATCAGCATAACAAGGCTCCCAGTTCTCCATGGCCTGTCCTGCCTTTCTGGATTTTACACTTTTTTCAGATGGCCCTTTTGACCGGGGGGAAGTGAGACTTCATTGTAGTGCAGTTTTCCTTTGCAAGCTTGCTTGGTTGGCCAAAAAGTGCGTATGCGTTTTCCCTGAATATATTCAGGAAAAAACGCATACGCCCATTTTGGCCAAGTGCATCATTGTGGACGTTCTGCCTCTTTTCCTATGCTTTCAATGCAATTCCAGTCTACCTCCTGAAATCGGTTTCCTGCAATTCTGCCCCGCTTTCAAGTCCTCTTGGCAGCCTTACTTCAGTCTATTTTTGGACGATAGCTGTCATTTATAACTCTGCAGGTTTGTGAATTACAGTGCCCCTGAGCTCCTTTCTTCAACTCGCTTTCTTGTGAGCTGGCCGCAACACCGCAGGATGGCTTCAGGCCCTAATCTGGATCCGGCACGGCACACTGAGCCTTTGGTTAATTCCTCTTCCTGGTGGGAAATGAGAGTTAAATTTGCCCGTCCAGACACCTCCAGCTAGTCTCTCATTGGATCTCCCTATTCCTATTCATCTTACGCAGAAATTGCAAATTGGGCCAAACAGGAGGTTAAACGGACTGACTCTCCAGGTCGGGAGAGTGTTAGTAAAGCGTCTGGAATGTTACACCCGAGTACCAGGGTACGAAAACTGAGACATATTTGAACACGTCTCCCAATCACATGGTTGATCATACTCTAGGTTCCACATGCATGTTTTAGCAGAAGGAAGAATACCTTAAACCTGGGTAGTTGAAACCCGTGGAATGAGTACCATGCAATATGACTTCAAAGGGTCTTCATTTGCTCACCGAACCTCTCCAATCCTATCACTGCTGCATTTATGCCCCTGTACACATGCTTGATTCTCTTTCGGAGACATAGCAATCCATAGGTTTTAAGATACTTACAAGTCAGGTACATTCTTAGGCGTTTAATATGCGGTGTTGAGTCCATTACGTTGAGCAAGGAGTAGCTCTTGTCTATTCCATATTTGGCTTAAGGAACTTTATCTGTGCTCATTTCAATCTCTGGTTTTATGCAGCACCCCAACTCACCTTTCCCCTTAAGCAAGCATAAGTTGGTTTTCTAAATTTGAGACCCTGTTCTCTTCTGTAATTCAGTTCCTGTGTAGCCAAGTTTACATTCCTTGTATTACTGATATCTTATGATGTTTCTTTTTCTGTGTGACTTATTTCAGTTAAAATCATCATACCTGAATCCACTCATTATGCTGTTACCGGCCTGATGACATAGATTTCATTGCTGAGTGATACTGCATTGTACGTAAGTACCACAAGTTCTTTATCCATTTTTCACTTTCTGTGATATTGAACTTGTACGGTAAACGAGGTTCTTGTAAACAGAGGCGTCCGAAACTTTGGGGTGGCTGTGTCTTTTTTATTTTAATTTCCCTAAGCTATAGGACTATAAGTGGAAGTGCCCTAGGCTCTGTTGCTTTGTTTCTTAGATATTTCAGGAAACACCATACACTTCTCCCGAGTGTCTGTTGGCAATTTACATCCCGCCCATCAGCATAACAAGGCTCCCAGTTCTCTATGGCCTGTCCTGCCTTTCTGGATTTTACACTTTTTTCAGATGGCCCTTTTGACCGGGGGGAAGTGAGACTTCATTGTAGTGCACATTTCCTTTGCAAGCTTGCTTGGTTGGCCAAAAAGGGCGTATGCGTTTT
The DNA here is from genome assembly GCF_949987515.2 of Delphinus delphis. NCBI lineage: Eukaryota > Metazoa > Chordata > Mammalia > Artiodactyla > Delphinidae > Delphinus > Delphinus delphis. The sequence goes on from NW_027192659.1 coordinate 2,832,654, forward strand.
TTCCTGAATATATTCAGGAAAAAACGCATACGCCCTTTTTGGCCAAGTGCATCATTGTGGACGTTCTGCCTCTTTTCCTATGCTTTCAATGCAATTCCAGTCTACCTCCTGAAATCGGTTTCCTGCAATTCTGCCCCGCTTTCAAGTCCTCTTGGCAGCCTTACTTCAGTATATTTTTGGACGATAGCTGTCATTTATAACTCTGCAGGTTTGTGAATTACAGTGCCCCTGAGCTCCTTTCTTCAACTCGCTTTCTTGTGAGCTGGCCGCAACACCGCAGGATGGCTTCAGGCCCTAATCTGGTTCCGGCATGGCACGCTGAGCCTTTGGTTAATTCTTCTTCCTGGTGGGAAATGAGAGTTCAATTTGCCCGTCCAGACACCTCCAGCTAGTCTCTCATTGGTTCTCCCTATTCCTGTTCATCTTCCGCAGAAATTGCAAACTGGGCCAAACAGGAGGTTAAAGGCACTGACTGTCCAAGTCAGGAGAGTGTTAGTAAAGCATCTGGAATGTTGCACCCGAGTACCAGGGGACGAAAACTGAGACATATTTGAACACGTCTCCCGATCACACGGTTGATCATACTCTGGGTTCCACATTCAAGTTTCAGCTGAAGGAAGAATCCCTGAAACCTGGAGAGTTGAGACCAGTGGAATGGGTACCATGCAATATGACTTCAAAGGGTCTTCATTTGCTCACCGAACCTCTCCAATCCTATCACTGCTGCGTTTATGCCCCTGTACACACGCTTGATTCTCTTTCGGAGACATAGCAATCCATAGGTTTTAAGTTACTTACTAGTCAGGTACATTCTTAGGTGTTTATTATGGGGTGTTGAGTCCATTTCGTTGAGCAAGGAGTAGCTCTTGTCTGTTACATATTAGGCTTAAGGGACTTTATCTGTGCTCATTTCAATCTCTGGTTTTATGCAGCACCCCAACTCACCTTTCCCCTTAAGCAAGCATAAGTTGGTTTTCTTAATTTGAGACCCTGTTCTGTTCTGTAATTCAGTTCCTGTGTAGCCAAGTTTACATTCCGTGTATTACTGATATCTTATGATGTTTCTTTTTCTGTGTGACTTATTTCAGTTAGAATCATCGTACCTGAATCCACTCATTATGCTGCTACGGGCCTGATGACATAGATTTCATTGCTGAGTGATACTGCATTGTACGTAAGTACCACAAGTTCTTTATCCATTTTTCACTTTCTGTGATATTCAACTTGTACGGTAAACGAGGTTCTTGTAAACAGAGGCGTCCCAAACTTTGGGGTGGCTGTGTCTTTTTGATTTTAATTTCCCTAAGCTATAGGACCATAAGTGGAAGTGCCCTAGGCTCTGTAGCTTTGTTTCTTAGATGTTTCAGGAAACACCATACACTTCTCCCGAGTGTCTGTTGGCAATTTACATCCCACCCATCAGCATAACAAGGCTCCCAGTTCTCCATGGCCTGTCCTGCCTTTCTGGATTTTACACTTTTTTCAGATGGCCCTTTTGACCGGGGGGAAGTGAGACTTCATTGTAGTGCAGATTTCCTTTGCAAGCTTGCTTGGTTGGCCAAAAAGGGCGTATGCGTTTTTTCCTGAATATATTCAGGAAAAAACGCATACGCCCTTTTTGGCCAAGTGCATCATTGTGGACGCTCTGCCTCTTTTCCTATGCTTTCAATGCAATTCCAGTCTACCTCCTGAAATCGGTTTCCTGCAATTCTGCCCCGCTTTCAAGTCCTCTTGGCAGCCTTACTTCAGTATATTTTTGGACGATAGCTGTCATTTATAACTCTGCAGGTTTGTGAATAACAGTGCCCCTGAGCTCCTTTCTTCAACTCCCTTTCTTTTGAGCTGGCCGCAACACCGCAGGGTGGCTTCAGGCCCTAATCTGGTTCCGGCACGGCACGCTGAGCCTTTGGTTATTTCCTCTTCCTGGTGAGAAATGAGAGTTAAATTTGCCCGTCCGGACACCTCCAGCTAGTCTCTCATTGGTTCTCGCTATTCCTGTTCATCTTCCGCAGGAATTGCAAACTGGGCCAAACAGGAGGTTAAAGGCGCTGACTCTCCAAGTGGGGAGATTGTTAGTAAAGCGTCTGGAATGTTGCACCCGAGTACCAGGGTACGAAAAGTGAGACATATTTGAACACATCTCCCGATCACATGGTTGATCATACTCTAGGTTCCACATGCATGTTTTAGCTGAAGGAAGAATACCTTAAACCTGGGTAGTTGAAACCAGTGGAATGGGTACCATGCAATATGACTTCAAAGGGTCTTCATTTGCTCACCGAACCTCTCCAATCCTATCACTGCTGCGTTTATGCCCCTGTACACACGCTTGATTCTCTTTTGGAGACGTAGCAATCCATAGGTTTTAAGATACTTACTAGTCAGGTACATTCTTAGGCGTTTAATATGGGGTGTTGAGTCCATTTCGTTGAGCAAGGAGTAGCTCTTGTCTATTCCATATTTGGCTTAAGGAACTTTATCTGTGCTCATTTCAATCTCTGGTTTTATGCAGCACCCCAACTCACCTTTCCCCTTAAGCAAGCATAAGTTGGTTTTCTAAATTTGAGACCCTGTTCTGTTTTGGAATTCAGTTCCTGTGTAGCCAAGTTTACATTCCGTGTATTAGTGATATCTTATGATGTTTCTTTTTCTGTGTGACTTATTTCAGTTAGAATCATCATACCTGAATCCACTCATTATGCTGCTACGGGCCTGATGACATAGATTTCATTGCTGAGTGATACTGCATTGTATGTAAGTACCACAAGTTCTTTATCCATTTTTCACTTTCTGTGATATTGAACTTGTACCGTAAACGAGGTTCTTGTAAACAGAGGCGTCCGAAACTTTGGGGTGGCTGTGTCTTTTTTATTTTAATTTCCCTAAGCTATAGGACTATAAGTGGAAGTGCCCTAGGCTCTGTTGCTTTGTTTCTTAGATATTTCAGGAAACACCATACACTTCTCCCGAGTGTCTGTTGGCAATTTACATCCCGCCCATCAGCATAACAAGGCTCCCAGTTCTCTATGGCCTGTCCTGCCTTTCTGGATTTTACACTTTTTTCAGATGGCCCTTTTGACCGGGGGGAAGTGAGACTTCATTGTAGTGCACATTTCCTTTGCAAGCTTGCTTGGTTGGCCAAAAAGGGCGTATGCGTTTTTTCCTGAATATATTCAGGAAAAAACGCATACGCCCTTTTTGGCCAAGTGCATCATTGTGGACGTTCTGCCTCTTTTCCTATGCTTTCAATGCAATTCCAGTCTACCTCCTGAAATCGGTTTCCTGCAATTCTGCCCCGCTTTCAAGTCCTCTTGGCAGCCTTACTTCAGTATATTTTTGGACGATAGCTGTCATTTATAACTCTGCAGGTTTGTGAATTACAGTGCCCCTGAGCTCCTTTCTTCAACTCGCTTTCTTGTGAGCTGGCCGCAACACCGCAGGATGGCTTCAGGCCCTAATCTGGTTCCGGCATGGCACGCTGAGCCTTTGGTTAATTCTTCTTCCTGGTGGGAAATGAGAGTTCAATTTGCCCGTCCAGACACCTCCAGCTAGTCTCTCATTGGTTCTCCCTATTCCTGTTCATCTTCCGCAGAAATTGCAAACTGGGCCAAACAGGAGGTTAAAGGCACTGACTGTCCAAGTCAGGAGAGTGTTAGTAAAGCATCTGGAATGTTGCACCCGAGTACCAGGGGACGAAAACTGAGACATATTTGAACACGTCTCCCGATCACACGGTTGATCATACTCTGGGTTCCACATTCAAGTTTCAGCTGAAGGAAGAATCCCTGAAACCTGGAGAGTTGAGACCAGTGGAATGGGTACCATGCAATATGACTTCAAAGGGTCTTCATTTGCTCACCGAACCTCTCCAATCCTATCACTGCTGCGTTTATGCCCCTGTACACACGCTTGATTCTCTTTCGGAGACATAGCAATCCATAGGTTTTAAGTTACTTACTAGTCAGGTACATTCTTAGGTGTTTATTATGGGGTGTTGAGTCCATTTCGTTGAGCAAGGAGTAGCTCTTGTCTGTTACATATTAGGCTTAAGGGACTTTATCTGTGCTCATTTCAATCTCTGGTTTTATGCAGCACCCCAACTCACCTTTCCCCTTAAGCAAGCATAAGTTGGTTTTCTTAATTTGAGACCCTGTTCTGTTCTGTAATTCAGTTCCTGTGTAGGCAAGTTTACATTCCGTGTATTACTGATATCTTATGATGTTTCTTTTTCTGTGTGACTTATTTCAGTTAGAATCATCGTACCTGAATCCACTCATTATGCTGCTACGGGCCTGATGACATAGATTTCATTGCTGAGTGATACTGCATTGTACGTAAGTACCACAAGTTCTTTATCCATTTTTCACTTTCTGTGATATTCAACTTGTACGGTAAACGAGGTTCTTGTAAACAGAGGCGTCCCAAACTTTGGGGTGGCTGTGTCTTTTTGATTTTAATTTCCCTAAGCTATAGGACCATAAGTGGAAGTGCCCTAGGCTCTGTAGCTTTGTTTCTTAGATGTTTCAGGAAACACCATACACTTCTCCCGAGTGTCTGTTGGCAATTTACATCCCACCCATCAGCATAACAAGGCTCCCAGTTCTCCATGGCCTGTCCTGCCTTTCTGGATTTTACACTTTTTTCAGATGGCCCTTTTGACCGGGGGGAAGTGAGACTTCATTGTAGTGCAGATTTCCTTTGCAAGCTTGCTTGGTTGGCCAAAAAGGGCGTATGCGTTTTTTCCTGAATATATCCAGGAAAAAACGCATACGCCCTTTTTGGCCAAGTGCATCATTGTGGACGTTCTGCCTCTTTTCCTATGCTTTCAATGCAATTCCAGTCTACCTCCTGAAATCGGTTTCCTGCAATTCTGCCCCGCTTTCAAGTCCTCTTGGCAGCCTTACTTCAGTATATTTTTGGACGATAGCTGTCATTTATAACTCTGCAGGTTTGTGAATTACAGTGCCCCTGAGCTCCTTTCTTCAACTCGCTTTCTTCTGACCTGGCCGCAACACCGCAGGATGGCTTCAGGCCCTAATCTGGTTCCGGCACGGCACGCTGAGCCTTTGGTTAATTCCTCTTCCTGGTGGGAAATGAGAGTTAAATTTGCCCGTCCAGACACCTCCAGCTAGTCTCTCATTGGTTCTCGCTATTCCTGTTCATCGTCCGCAGAAATTGCAAACTGGGCCAAACAGGAGGTTAAAGGGACTGACTCTCCAAGTCGGGAGAGTGTTAGTAAAGCGTCTGGAATGTTGCACCCGAGTACCAGGGTACGAAAACTGAGACATATTTGAACACGTCTCCCGATCACTTGGTTGATCATACTCTAGGTTCCACATGCATGTTTTAGCTGAAGGAAGAATACCTTAAACCTGGGTAGTTGAAACCCTTGAAATAGGTACCATGCAATATGATTTCAAAGGGTCTTCATGTGCTCACCGAACCTCTCCAATCCTATCACTGCTGCGTTTATGCCCCTGTACACATGCTTGATTCTCTTTTGGAGACATAGAAATCCATAGGTTTTAAGATACTTACTAGTCAGGTACATTCTTAGGCGTTTAATATGCGGTGTTGAGTCCATTAAGTTGAGCAAGGAGTAGCTCTTGTCTAATCCATATTTGGCTTAAGGAACTTTATCTGTGCTCATTTCAATCTCTGGTTTTATGCAGCACCCCAACTCACCTTTCCCCTTAAGCAAGCATAAGTTGGTTTTCTAAATTTGAGACCCTGTTCTGTTCTGGAATTCAGTTCCTGTGTAGCCAAGTTTACATTCCGTGTATTACTGATATCTTATGATGTTTCTTTTTCTGTGTGACTTATTTCAGTTAGAATCATCATACCTGAATCCACTCATTGTGCTGCTAAGGGCCTGATGACATAGATTTCATTGCTGAGTGATATTGCTTTGTAAGTAAATACCACAACTTCTTATCCATTTTTCACTTTCTGTGATGTTGAACTTGTACTGTAAACGAGGTTCTTGTAAACAGAGCCGTTCCAAACTTTGGGGTGGCTGTGTCTTTTTGAGTTTAATTTCCCTAAGCTATAGGACCATAAGTGGAATTGCCCTAGGCTCTGTTGCTTTGTTTTATAGATGTTTCAGGAAACACCATACACTTCTCCCGAGTGTCTGTTGGCAATTTTGATCCCGCCCATCAGCATAACAAGGCTCCCAATTCTCCATGGCCTGTCCTGCCTTTCTGGATTTTACACTTTTTTCAGATGGCCCTTTTGACCGGGTTGAAGTGAGACTTCATTGTAGTGCAGATTTCTTTGCAAGCTTGCTTGGTTGGCCAAAAAGGGTGTATGCATTTTTTCCTGAATATATTCAGGAAAAAACGCATACGCCCTTTTTGGCCAAGTGCATCATTGTGGACGTTCTGCCTCTTTTCCTATGCTTTGAATGCAATTCCAGTCTACTTCCTGAAATCGGTTTCCTGCAATTCTGCCCCGCTTTCAAGTCCTCTTGGCAGCCTTACTTCAGTATATTTTTGGACGATAGCTGTCCTTTATAACTCTGCAGGTTTGTGAATTACAATGCCCCTGAGCTCCTTTCTTCAACTCGCTTTCTTGTGAGCTGGCCGCAACACCGCAGGATGGCTTCAGGCCCTAATCTGGTTCCGGCACGGCACGCTGAGCCTTTGGTTATTTCCTCTTCCTGTGGGAAATGAGAGTTAAATTTGCCCGTCCAGACACCTCCAGCTAGTCTCTCATTGGTTCTCCCTAATCCTGTTCGTCTTCCGCAGAAATTGCAAACTGGGCCAAACAGGAGGTTAAAGGCGCTGACTCTCCAAGTCGGGAGAGTGTTAGTAAAGCGTCTGGAATGTTGCACCCGAGTACCAGGGGAGGAAAACTGAGACATATTTGAACACGACTCCCGTTCACACGGTTGATCATACTCTGGGTTCCACATGCATGTTTTAGCTGAAGGAAGAATACCTTAAACCTGGAGAGTTGAGACCCGTGGAATGGGTACCATGCAATATGACTTCAAAGGGTCTTCATTTGCTCACCGAACCTCTCCAATCCTATCACTGCTGCGTTTATGCCCCTGTACACACGCTTGATTCTCTTTTGGAGACATAGCAATCCATAGGTTTTAAGATACTTACTAGTCAGGTACATTCTTAGGCGTTTAATATGGGGTGTTGAGTCCATTTCGTTGAGCAAGGAGTACCTCTTGTCTATTCCATATTTGGCTTAAGGGACTTTATCTGTGCTCATTTCAATCTCTGCTTTTATGCAGCACCCCAACTCACCTTTCCCCTTAAGCAAGCATAAGTTGCTTTTCTAAATTTGAGACCCTGTCCTGTTTTGGAATTCAGTTCCTGTGTAGCCAAGTTTACATTCCGTGTATTAGTGATATCTTATGATGTTTCTTTTTCTGTGTGACTTATTTCAGTTAGAATCATCGTACCTGAATCCACTCATTATGCTGCTACGGGCCTGATGACATAGATTTCATTGCTGAGTGATACTGCATTGTACGTAAGTACCACAAGTTCTTTATCCATTTTCCACTTTCTGTGATATTGAACTTGTACGGTAAACGAGGTTCTTGTAAACAGAGGCGTCCCAAACTTTGGGGTGGCTGTGTCTTTTTGATTTTAATTTCCCTAAGCTATAGGACCATAAGTGGAAGTGCCCTAGGCTCTGTTGCTTTGTTTTTTAGATGTTTCAGGAAAGACCATACACTTCTCCCTAGTGTCTGTTGGCAATTTACATCCCGCCCATCAGCATAACAAGGCTCCCAGTTCTCCATGGCCTGTCCTGCCTTTCTGGATTTTACACTTTTTTCAGATGGCCCTTTTGACCGGGGGGAAGTGAGACTTCATTGTAGTGCAGATTTCCTTTGCAAGTTTGCTTGGTTGGCCAAAAAGGGCGTATGCGTTTTTTCCTGAATATATTCAGGAAAAAACGCATACGCACTTTTTGGCCAAGTGCATCATTGTGGACGCTCTGCCTCTTTTCCTATGCTTTCAATGCAATTCCAGTCTACCTCCTGAAATCGGTTTCCTGCAATTCTGCCCCGCTTTCAAGTCCTCTTGGCAGCCTTACTTCAGTATATTTTTGGACGATAGCTGTCATTTATAACTCTGCAGGTTTGTGAATTACAGTGCCCCTGAGCTCCTTTCTTCAACTCGCTTTCTTGTGAGCTGGCCGCAACACCGCAGGATGGCTTCAGGCCCTAATCTGGTTCCGGCACGGCACGCTGAGCCTTTGGTTAATTCCTCTTCCTGGTGGGAAATGAGAGTTAAATTTGCCCGTCCAGACACCTCCAGCTAGTCTCTCATTGGTTCTCCCTTTTCCTATTAATCTTCCGCAGAAATTGCAAACTGGGCCAAACAGGAGGTTAAAGGGACTGACTCTCCAAGTCGGGAGAGTGTTAGTAAAGCGTCTGGAATGTTGCACCCGAGTACCAGGGTACGAAAACTGAGACATATTTGAACACGTCTCCCGATCACTTGGTTGATCATACTCTAGGTTCCACATGCATGTTTTAGCTGAAGGAAGAATACCTTAAACCTGGGTAGTTGAAACCCTTGAAATAGGTACCATGCAATATGATTTCAAAGGGTCTTCATGTGCTCACCGAACCTCTCCAATCCTATCACTGCTGCGTTTATGCCCCTGTACACATGCTTGATTCTCTTTTGGAGACATAGAAATCCATAGGTTTTAAGATACTTACTAGTCAGGTACATTCTTAGGCGTTTAATATGCGGTGTTGAGTCCATTAAGTTGAGCAAGGAGTAGCTCTTGTCTAATCCATATTTGGCTTAAGGAACTTTATCTGTGCTCATTTCAATCTCTGGTTTTATGCAGCACCCCAACTCACCTTTCCCCTTAAGCAAGCATAAGTTGGTTTTCTAAATTTGAGACCCTGTTCTGTTCTGGAATTCAGTTCCTGTGTAGCCAAGTTTACATTCCGTGTATTACTGATATCTTATGATGTTTCTTTTTCTGTGTGACTTATTTCAGTTAGAATCATCATACCTGAATCCACTCATTGTGCTGCTAAGGGCCTGATGACATAGATTTCATTGCTGAGTGATATTGCTTTGTAAGTAAATACCACAACTTCTTATCCATTTTTCACTTTCTGTGATGTTGAACTTGTACTGTAAACGAGGTTCTTGTAAACAGAGCCGTTCCAAACTTTGGGGTGGCTGTGTCTTTTTGAGTTTAATTTCCCTAAGCTATAGGACCATAAGTGGAATTGCCCTAGGCTCTGTTGCTTTGTTTTATAGATGTTTCAGGAAACACCATACACTTCTCCCGAGTGTCTGTTGGCAATTTTGATCCCGCCCATCAGCATAACAAGGCTCCCAATTCTCCATGGCCTGTCCTGCCTTTCTGGATTTTACACTTTTTTCAGATGGCCCTTTTGACCGGGTTGAAGTGAGACTTCATTGTAGTGCAGATTTCTTTGCAAGCTTGCTTGGTTGGCCAAAAAGGGTGTATGCATTTTTTCCTGAATATATTCAGGAAAAAACGCATACGCCCTTTTTGGCCAAGTGCATCATTGTGGACGTTCTGCCTCTTTTCCTATGCTTTGAATGCAATTCCAGTCTACTTCCTGAAATCGGTTTCCTGCAATTCTGCCCCGCTTTCAAGTCCTCTTGGCAGCCTTACTTCAGTATATTTTTGGACGATAGCTGTCCTTTATAACTCTGCAGGTTTGTGAATTACAATGCCCCTGAGCTCCTTTCTTCAACTCGCTTTCTTGTGAGCTGGCCGCAACACCGCAGGATGGCTTCAGGCCCTAATCTGGTTCCGGCACGGCACGCTGAGCCTTTGGTTATTTCCTCTTCCTGTGGGAAATGAGAGTTAAATTTGCCCGTCCAGACACCTCCAGCTAGTCTCTCATTGGTTCTCCCTAATCCTGTTCGTCTTCCGCAGAAATTGCAAACTGGGCCAAACAGGAGGTTAAAGGCGCTGACTCTCCAAGTCGGGAGAGTGTTAGTAAAGCGTCTGGAATGTTGCACCCGAGTACCAGGGGAGGAAAACTGAGACATATTTGAACACGACTCCCGTTCACACGGTTGATCATACTCTGGGTTCCACATGCATGTTTTAGCTGAAGGAAGAATACCTTAAACCTGGAGAGTTGAGACCCGTGGAATGGGTACCATGCAATATGACTTCAAAGGGTCTTCATTTGCTCACCGAACCTCTCCAATCCTATCACTGCTGCGTTTATGCCCCTGTACACACGCTTGATTCTCTTTTGGAGACATAGCAATCCATAGGTTTTAAGATACTTACTAGTCAGGTACATTCTTAGGCGTTTAATATGGGGTGTTGAGTCCATTTCGTTGAGCAAGGAGTACCTCTTGTCTATTCCATATTTGGCTTAAGGGACTTTATCTGTGCTCATTTCAATCTCTGCTTTTATGCAGCACCCCAACTCACCTTTCCCCTTAAGCAAGCATAAGTTGCTTTTCTAAATTTGAGACCCTGTCCTGTTTTGGAATTCAGTTCCTGTGTAGCCAAGTTTACATTCCGTGTATTAGTGATATCTTATGATGTTTCTTTTTCTGTGTGACTTATTTCAGTTAGAATCATCGTACCTGAATCCACTCATTATGCTGCTACGGGCCTGATGACATAGATTTCATTGCTGAGTGATACTGCATTGTACGTAAGTACCACAAGTTCTTTATCCATTTTCCACTTTCTGTGATATTGAACTTGTACGGTAAACGAGGTTCTTGTAAACAGAGGCGTCCCAAACTTTGGGGTGGCTGTGTCTTTTTGATTTTAATTTCCCTAAGCTATAGGACCATAAGTGGAAGTGCCCTAGGCTCTGTTGCTTTGTTTTTTAGATGTTTCAGGAAAGACCATACACTTCTCCCTAGTGTCTGTTGGCAATTTACATCCCGCCCATCAGCATAACAAGGCTCCCAGTTCTCCATGGCCTGTCCTGCCTTTCTGGATTTTACACTTTTTTCAGATGGCCCTTTTGACCGGGGGGAAGTGAGACTTCATTGTAGTGCAGATTTCCTTTGCAAGTTTGCTTGGTTGGCCAAAAAGGGCGTATGCGTTTTTTCCTGAATATATTCAGGAAAAAACGCATACGCCCTTTTTGGCCAAGTGCATCATTGTGGACGCTCTGCCTCTTTTCCTATGCTTTCAATGCAATTCCAGTCTACCTCCTGAAATCGGTTTCCTGCAATTCTGCCCCGCTTTCAAGTCCTCTTGGCAGCCTTACTTCAGTCTATTTTTGGACGATAGCTGTCATTTATAACTCTGCAGGTTTGTGAATTACAGAGCCCCTGAGCTCCTTTCTTCAACTCGCTTTCTTGTGAGCTGGCCGCAACACCGCAGGATGGCTTCAGGCCCTAATCTGGTTCCGGCACGGCACGCTGAGCCTTTGGTTAATTCCTCTTCCTGGTGGGAAATGAGAGTTAAATTTGCCCGTCCAGACACCTCCAGCTAGTCTCTCATTGGTTCTCCCTTTTCCTGTTCATCTTCCGCAGAAATTGCAAACTGGGCCAAACAGGAGGTTAAAGGGACTGACTCTCCAAGTCGGGAGAGTGTTAGTAAAGCATCTGGAATGTTGCACCCGAGTACCAGGGGACGAAAACTGAGACATATTTGAACACGTCTCCCGATCACATGGTTGATCATACTCTAGGTTCCACATGCATGTTTTACCTGAAGGAAGAATACCTTAAACCTGGAGAGTTGAGACCCGTGGAATGGGTACCATGCAGTATGACTTCAAAGGGTCTTCATTTGCTCACCGAACCTCTCCAATCCTATCACTGCTGCGTTTATGCCCCTGTACACACGCTTGATTCTCTTTTCGAGACATAGCAATCCATAGGTTTTAAGATACTTACTAGTCAGGTACATTCTTAGGCGTTTAATATGGGGTGTTGAGTCCATTTCGTTGAGCAAGGAGTAGCTCTTGTCTATTCCATATTTGGCTTAAGGAACTTTATCTGTGCTCATTTCAATCTCTGGTTTTATGCAGCACCCCAACTCACCTTTCCCCTTAAGCAAGCATAAGTTGGTTTTCTAAATTTGAGACCCTGTTCTGTTCTGTAATTCAGATCCTGTGTAGCCAGGTTTACATTCCGTGTATTACTGATATCTTATGATGTTTCTTTTTCTGTGTGACTTATTTCAGTTAGAATCATCATACCTGAATCCACTCATTGTGCTGCTAAGGGCCTGATGACATAGATTTCATTGCTGAGTGATATTGCTTTGTAAGGAAATACCACAACTTCTTTATCCATTTTTCACTTTCTGCGATGTTGAACTTGTACTGTAAACGAGGTTCTTGTAAACAGAGGCGTCCCAAACTTTGGCGTGGCTGTGTCTTTTTGATTTTAATTTCCCTAAGCTATAGGACCATAAGTGGAAGTGCCCTAGGCTCTGTTGCTTTGTTTTTTAGATGTTTCAGGAAACACCATACACTTCTCCCGAGTGTCTGTTGGCAATTTACATCCCGCCCATCAGCATAACTAGGCTCCCAGTTCTCCATGGCCTGTCCTGCCTTTCTGGATTTTACACTTTTTTCAGATGGCCCGTTTTACCGGGGGGAAGTGAGACTTCATTGTAGTGCAGATTTCCTTTGCAAGCTTGCTTGGTTGGCCAAAAAGGGTGTATGCGTTTTTTCCTGAATATATTCAGGAAAAAATGCATACGCCCTTTTTGGCCAAGTGCATCATTGTGGACGCTCTGCCTCTTTTCCTATGCTTTCAATGCAATTCCAGTCTACCTCCTGAAATCGGTTTCCTGCAATTCTGCCCCGCTTTCAAGTCCTCTTGACAGCCTTACTTCAGTCTATTTTTGGACGATAGCTGTCATTTATAACTCTGCAGGTTTGTGAATTACAGTGCCCCTGAGCTCCTTTCTTCAACTCGCTTTCTTGTGACCTGGCCGCAACACCGCAGGATGGCTTCAGGCCCTAATCTGGTTCCGGCATGGCACGCTGAGCCTTTGGTTATTACCTCTTCCTGGTGGGAAATGAGAGTTAAATTTGCCCGTCAAGACACCTCCAGCTAGTCTCTCATTGGTTCTCGCTATTCCTGTTCATCTTCCGCAGAAATTGCAAACTGGGCCAAACAGGAGGTTAAAGGGACTGACTCTCCAAGTTGGGAGAGTGTTAGTAAAGCGTCTGGAATGTTGCACCCGAGTACCAGGGTACGAAAACTGAGACATATTTGAACACGTCTCCCGATCACACGGTTGATCATACTCTGGGTTCCACATGCATGTTTTAGCTGAAGGAAGAATACCTTAAACCTGGGTAGTTGAAACCCGTGGAATGGGTACCATGCAATATGACTTCAGAGGGTCTTCATTTGCTCACCGAACCTCTCCATTCCTATCACTGCTGCGTTTATGCCCCTGTACACATGCTTGATTCTCTTTCGGAGACATAGCAATCCATAGGTTTTAAGATACTTACTAGTCAGGTACATTCTTAGGCGTTTAATATGCGGTGTTGAGTCCATTTCGTTGAGCAAGGAGTAGCTCTTGTCTATTCCATATTTGGCTTGAGGAACTTTATCTGTGCTCATTTCAATCTCTGGATTTATGCAGCACCCCAACTCACCTTTACCCTTAAACAAGCATAAGATGGTTTTCTAAATTTGAGACCCTGTTCTGTTTTGGAATTCAGTTCCTGTGTAGCCAAGTTGACATTCCGTGTATTAGTGATATCTTATGATGTTTCTGTTTCTGTGTGACTTATTTCAGTTAGAATCATCGTACCTGAATCCACTCATTATGCTGCTACGGGCCTGATGACATAGATTTCATTGCTGAGTGATACTGCATTGTACGTAAGTACCACAAGTTCTTTATCCATTTTTCACTTTCTGTGATATTGAACTTGTACGGTAAACGAGGTTCTTGTAAACAGAGGCGTCCCAAACTTTGGGGTGGCTGTGGCTTTTTGATTTTAATTTCCCTAAGCTATAGGACCATAAGTGGAAGTGCCCTAGGCTCTGTTGCTTTGTTTTTCAGATGTTTCAGGAAACACCATACACTTCTCCCGAGTGTCTGTTGGCAATTTTCATCCAGCCCATCAGCATAACAAGGCTCCCAGTTCTCCATGGCCTGTCCTGCCTTTCTGGATTTTACACTTTTTTCAGATGGCACGTTTTACCGGGGGAAGAGAGACTTCATTGTAGTGCAGATTTCCTTTGCAAGCTTGCTTGGTTGGCCAAAAAGGGCGTATGCGTTTTTTCCTGAATATATTCAGAAAAAAACGCATACGCCCTTTTTGGCCAAGTGCATCATTGTGGACGCTCTGCCTCTTTTCCTATGCTTTCAATGCAATTCCAGTCTACCTCCTGAAATCGGTTTCCTGCAATTCTGCCCCTCTTTCAAGTCCGCTTGGCAGCCTTACTTCAGTCTATTTTTGGACGATAGCTGTCATTTATAACTCTGCAGGTTTGTGAATTACAGTGCCCCTGAGCTCCTTTCTTCAACTCGCTTTCTTGTGACCTGGCCGCAACACCGCAGGATGGCTTCAGGCCCTAATCTGGTTCCGGCACGGCACGCTGAGCCTTTGCTTATTTCCTCTTCCTGGTGGGAAATGAGAGTTAAATTTGCCCGTCCAGACACGTCCAGCTAGTCTCTCATTGGTTCTCGCTATTCCTGTTCATCGTCCGCAGAAATTGCAAACTGAGCCAAGCAGGAGGTTAAAGGCGCTGACTCTCCAAGTGGGGAGACTGTTAGTAAAGCATCTGGAATGTTGCACCCGAGTACCAGGGGAGGAAACCTGAGACATATTTGAACACGTCTCCCGTTCACATGGTTGATCATACTCTGGGTTCCACATGCATGTTTTAGCTGAAGGAAGAATACCTTAAACCTGGAGAGTTGAGACCCGTGGAATGGGTAGCATGCAATATGACTTCAAAGGGTCTTCATTTGCTCACCGAACCTCTCCAATCCTATCACTGCTGTGTTTATGCCCCTGTACACACGCTTGATTCTCTTTTGGAGACATAGCAATCCATAGGTTTTAAGATACTTACTAGTCAGGTACATTATTAGGCGTTTAATATGCGGTGTTGAGTCCATTTCGTTGAGCAAGGAGTAGCTCTTGTCTATTCCATATTTGGCTTAAGGAACTTTATCTGTGCTCATTTCAATCTCTGGTTTTATGCAGCACCCCAACTTACCTTTCCCCTAAAGCAAGCATAAGTTGGTTTTCTAAATTTGAGACCCTGTTCTGTTTTGGAATTCAGTTCCTGTGTAGCCAAGTTTACATTCCGTGTATTAGTGATATCTTATGATGTTTCTTTTTCTGTGTGACTTATTTCAGTTAGAATCATCATACCTGAATCCACTCATTATGCTGCTACGGGCCTTATGACATAGATTTCATTGCTGAGTGATACTGCATTGTACGTAAGTACCACAAGTTCTTTATCCATTTTTCAATTTCTGTGATATTGAACTTGTACGGTAAACGAGGTCCTTGTAAACAGAGGCGTCCCAAACTTTGGGGTGGCTGTGTCTTTTTGATTTTAATTTCCCTAAGCTATAGGACCATAAGTGGAAGTGCCCTAGGCTCTGTTGCTTTGTTTTTTAGATGTTTCAGGAAACACCATACACTTCTCCCAAGTGTCTGTTGGCAATTTTCATCCCGCCCATCAGCATAACAAGGCTCCCAGTTCTCCATGGCCTGTCCTGCCTTTCTGGATTTTACACTTTTTTCAGATGGCCCTTTTGACCGGGGGAAAGTGAGACTTCATTGTAGTGCAGATTTCCTTTGCAAGCTTGCTTGGTTGGCCAAAAAGGGCGTATGCGTTTCTTCCTGAATATATTCAGGAAAAAACGCATACGCCCTTTTTGGCCAAGTGCATCATTGTGGACGTTCTGCCTCTTTTCCTATGCTTTCAATGCAATTCCAGTCTACCTCCTGAAATTGGTTTCCTGCAATTCTGCCCCGCTTTCAAGTCCTCTTGGCAGCCTTACTTCAGTCTATTTTTGGACGATAGCTGTCATTTATAACTCTGCAGGTTTGTGAATTACAGTGCCCCTGAGCTCCTTTCTTCAACTCGCTTTCTTTTGAGCTGGCCGCAACACCGCAGGATGGCTTCAGGCCCTAATCTGGTTCCGGCACGGCACGCTGAGCCTTTGGTTATTTCCTCTTCCTGGTGGGAAATGAGAGTTAAATTTGCCTGTCCAGACACCTCCAGCTAGTCTCTCATTGGTTCTCGCTATTCCTGTTCATCTTCCGCAGAAATTGCAAACTGGGCCAAACAGGAGGTTAAAGGCGCTGACTCTCCAACTGGGGAGAGTGTTAGTAAAGCGTCTGGAATGTTGCACCCGAGTACCAGGGGAGGAAAACTGAGACATATTTGAACACGTCTCCCGTTCACATGGTTGATCATACTCTAGGTTCCACATGCATGTTTTAGCTGAAGGAAGAATACCTTAAACCTGGAGAGTTGAGACCCGTGGAATGGGTACCATGCAATATGACTTCAAAGGGTCTTCATTTGCTCACCGAACCTCTCCAATCCTATCACTGCTGCGTTTATGCCCCTGTACACACGCTTGATTCTCTTTTGGAGACATAGCAATCCATAGGTTTTAAGATACTTACTAATCAGGTACATTCTTAGGCGTTTAATATGCGGTGTTGAGTCCATTTCGTTGAGCAAGGAGTAGCTCTTGTCTATTCCATATTTGGCTTAAGGAACTTTATCTGTGCTCATTTCAATCTCTGGTTTTATGCAGCACCCGAACTCACCTTTCCCCTTATGCAAGCATAAGTTGGTTTTCTAAATTTGAGACCCTGTTCTGTTCTGTAATTCAGTTCCTGTGTAGCCAAGTTTACATTCCGTGTATTACTAATATCTTATGATGTTTCTTTTTCTGTGTGACTTATTTCAGTTAGAATCATCATACCTGAATCCACTCATTGTGCTGCTAAGGGCCTGATGACATAGATTTCATTGCTGAGTGATATTGCTTTGTAAGTAAATACCACAACTTCTTTATCCATTTTTCACTTTCTGCGATGTTGAACTTATATTGTAAACGAGGTTCTTGTAAACAGAGGCATCCCAAACTTTGGGGTGGCTGTGTCTTTTTGATTTTAATTTCCCTAATCTATAGGACCATAAGTGGAAGTGCCCTCGGCTCTGTTGCTTTGTTTTTTAGATGTTTCAGGAAACACCATACACTTCTCCCCAGTGTCTGTTGGCAATTTACATCCCGCCCATCAGCATAACAAGGCTCCCAGTTTTGCATGGCCTGTCCTGCCTTTCTGGATTTTACACTTTTTTCAGATGGCCCTTTTGACCGGGGGGAAGTGAGACTTCGTTGTAGTGCAGATTTCCTTTGCAAGCTTGCTTGGTTGGCCAAAAAGGGCATATGCGTTTTTCCTGAATATATTCAGGAAAAAACGCATACGCCCTTTTTGGCCAAGTGCATCATTGTGGACGTTCTGCCTCTTTTCCTATGCTTTGAATGCAATTCCAGTCTACCTCCTGAAATCGGTTTCCTGCAATTCTGCCCCGCTTTCAAGTCCTCTTGGCAGCCTTACTTCAGTATATTTTTGGACGATAGCTGTCATTTATAACTCTGCAGGTTTGTGAATTACAGTGCCCCTGAGCTCCTTTCTTCAACTCGCTTTCTTTTGAGCTGGCCGCAACACCGCAGGATGGCTTCAGGCCCTAATCTGGTTCCGGCACGGCACGCTGAGCCTTTGGTTAATTCCTCTTCCTGGTGGGAAATGAGAGTTAAATTTGCCCGTCCAGCCACCTCCAGCTAGTCTCTCATTGGTTCTCGCTATTCCTGTTCATCTTCCGCAGAAATTGCAAACTGGGCCAAACAGGAGGTTAAAGCTGCTGACTCTCCAAGTGGGGAGAGTGTTAGTAAAGCGTCTGGAATGTTGCACCCGAGTACCAGGGGATGAAAACTGAGACTTATGTGAACACCTCTCCCGTTCACACGGTTGATCATACTCTGGGTTCCACATGCATGTTTTAGCTGAACGAAGAATACCTTAAACCTGCAGAGTTGAGACCCGTGGAATGGGTACCATGCAATATGACTTCAAAGGGTCTTCATTTGCTCACCGAACCTCTCCAATCCTATCACTGCTGCGTTTATGCCCCTGTACACACGCTTGATTGTCTTTTGGAGACATAGCAATCCATAGGTTTTAAGATACTTACTAGTCAGGTACATTCTTAGGCGTTTAATATGGGGTGTTGAGTCCATTTCGTTGAGCAAGTAGTAGCTCTTGTCTATTCCATATTTGGCTTAAGGAAATTTATCTGTGCTCATTTCAATCTCTGGTTTTATGCAGCACCCCTGCTCACCTTTCCCCTTAAGCACGCATAAGTTGGTTTTCTAAATTTGAGACCCTGTTCTGTTTTGGAATTCAGTTCCTGTGTAGCCATGTTTACATTCCGTGTATTAATGATATCTTATGATGTTTCTTTTTCTGTGTGACTTATTTCAGTTAGAATCATCGTACCTGAATCCACTCATTATGCTGCTACGGGCCTGATGACATAGATTTCATTGCTGAGTGATACTGCATTGTACGTAAGTACCACAAGTTCTTTATCCATTTTTCACTTTCTGTGATATTGAACTTGTACGGTAAATGAGGTTCTTGTAAGCAGAGGCGTCCCAAACTTTGGGGTGGCTGTGTCTTTTTGATTTTAATTTCCCTAAGCTATAGGACCATAAGTGGAATTGCCCTAGGCTCTGTTGCTTTGTTGTTTAGATGTTTCAGGAAACACCATACACTTCTCCCGAGTGTCTGTTGGCAATTTACATCCCGCCCATCAGCATAACAAGGCTCCCAGTTCTCCATGGCCTGTCCTGCCTTTCTGGATTTTACACTTTTTTCAGATGGCCCTTTTGACCGGGGGGAAGTGAGACTTCATTGTAGTGCACATTTCCTTTGCAAGCTTGCTTGGTTGGCCAAAAAGGGCGTATGCGTTTTTTCCCGAATATATTCAGGAAAAAACGCATACACCCTTTTTGGCCAAGTGCATCATTGTGGACGCTCTGCCTCTTTTCCTATGCTTTCAATGCAATTCCAGTCTACCTCCTGAAATCGTTTTCCTGCACTTCTGCCCCGCTTTCAAGTCCTTTGGCAGCCTTACTTCAGTATATTTTTGGACGATAGCTGTCATTTATAACTCTGCAGGTTTGTGAATTACAGTGCCCCTGAGCTTCTTTCTTCAGCTCGCTTTCTTGTGACCTGGCCGCAACACCGCAGGATGGCTTCAGGCCCTAATCTGTTTTCAGTACGGCACGCTGAGCCTTTGGTTAATTCCTCTTCCTGGTGGGAAATGAGAGTTAAATTTGCCCGTCCAGACACCTCCAGCTAGTCTCTCATTGGTTCTCGCTATTCCTGTTCATCTTCCGCAGAAATTGCAAACTGGGCCAAACAGGAGGTTAAAGGGACTGACTCTCCAAGTGGGGAGAGTGTTAGTAAAGCATCTGGAATGTTGCACCCGAGTACCAGGGTACGAAAACTGAGACATATTTGAACACGTCTCCCGATCACATGGTTGATCATAATCTGTGTTCCACATGCATGTTTTAGCTGAAGGAAGAATACCTTAAACCTGGGTAGTTGAAACCCGTGGAATGGGTACCATGCAATATGACTTCAAAGGGTCTTCATTTGCTCACCGAACCTCTCCAATCCTATCACTGCTGCGTTTATGCCCCTGTACACATGCTTGATTCTCTTTCGGAGACATAGCAATCCATAGGTTTTAAGATACTTACTAGTCAGGTACATTCTTAGGCGTTTAATATGCGGTGTTGAGTCCATTTCGTTGAGCAAGGAGTAGCTCTTGTCTATTCCATATTTGGCTTCAGGAACTTTATCTGTGCTCATTTCAATCTCTGGTTTTATGCAGCACCCCAACTCACCTTTCCCCTTAAGCAAGCATAAGTTGGTTTTCTAAACTTGAGACCCTGTTCTGTTTTGGAATTCAGTTCCTGTGTAGACAAGTTTACATTCCGTGTATTACTGATATCTTATGATGTTTCTTTTTCTGTGTGACTTATTTCAGTTAGAATCATCATACCTGAATCCACTCATTGTGCTGCTAAGGGCCTGATGACATAGATTTCATTGCTGAGTGATATTGCTTTGTAAGTAAATACCACAACTTCTTTATCCATTTTTCTCTTTCTGTGATATTGAAGTTGTACGGTAAACGAGGTTCTTGTAAACAGAGGCGTCCCAAACTTTGGGGTGGCTGTGTCTTTTTGATTTTAATTTCCCTAAGCTATAGGACCATAAGTGGAAGTGCCCTAGGCTCTGTTGCTTTGTTGTTTAGATGTTTCAGGAAACACCATACACTTCTCCCGAGTGTCTGTTGGCAATTTACATCCCGCCCATCAGCATAACAAGGCTCCCAGTTCTCCATGGCCTGTCCTGCCTTTCTGGATTTTACACTTTTTTCAGATGGCCCTTTTGACCGGGGGGAAGTGAGACTTCATTGTAGTGCAGATTTCCTTTGCAAGCTTGCTTGGTTGGCCAAAAAGGGCGTATGCGTTTTTTCCTGAATATATTCAGGAAAAAACGCATACACCCTTTTTGGCCAAGTGCATCATTGTGGACGCTCTGCCTCTTTTCCTATGCTTTCAATGCAATTCCAGTCTACCTCCTGAAATCGTTTTCCTGCAATTCTGCCCCGCTTTCAAGTCCTTTGGCAGCCTTACTTCAGTATATTTTTGGACGATAGCTGTCATTTATAACTCTGCAGGTTTGTGAATTACAGTGCCCCTGAGCTTCTTTCTTCAACTCGCTTTCTTGTGACCTGGCCGCAACACCGCAGGATGGCTTCAGGCCCTAATCTGTTTCCGGTACGGCACGCTGAGCCTTTGGTTAATTCCTCTTCCTGGTGGGAAATGAGAGTTAAATTTGCCCGTCCAGACACCTCCAGCTAGTCTCTCATTGGTTCTCGCTATTCCTGTTCATCTTCCGCAGAAATTGCAAACTGGGCCAAACAGGAGGTTAAAGGCGCTGACTCTCCAAGTGGGGAGAGTGTTAGTAAAGCATCTGGAATGTTGCACCCGAGTACCAGGGTACGAAAACTGAGACATATTTGAACACGTCTCCCGATCACATGGTTGATCATAATCTGGGTTCCACATGCATGTTTTAGCTGAAGGAAGAATACCTTAAACCTGGGTAGTTGAAACCCGTGGAATGGGTACCATGCAATATGACTTCAAAGGGTCTTCATTTGCTCACCGAACCTCTCCAATCCTATCACTGCTGCGTTTATGCCCCTGTACACATGCTTGATTCTCTTTCGGAGACAGAGCAATCCATAGGTTTTAAGATACTTACTAGTCAGGTACATTCTTAGGCGTTTAATATGCGGTGTTGAGTCCATTTCGTTGAGCAAGGAGTAGCTCTTGTCTATTCCATATTTGGCTTAAGGAACTTTATCTGTGCTCATTTCAATCTCTGGTTTTATGCAGCACCCCAACTCACCTTTCCCCTTAAGCAAGCATAAGTTGGTTTTCTAAACTTGAGACCCTGTTCTGTTTTGGAATTCAGTTCCTGTGTAGACAAGTTTACATTCCGTGTATTACTGATATCTTATGATGTTTCTTTTTCTGTGTGACTTATTTCAGTTAGAATCATCATACCTGAATCCACTCATTGTGCTGCTAAGGGCCTGATGACATAGATTTCATTGCTGAGTGATATTGCTTTGTAAGTAAATACCACAACTTCTTTATCCATTTTTCTCTTTCTGTGATATTGAAGTTGTACGGTAAACGAGGTTCTTGTAAACAGAGGCGTCCCAAACTTTGGGGTGGCTGTGTCTTTTTGATTTTAATTTCCCTAAGCTATAGGACCATAAGTGGAAGTGCCCTTGGCTCTGTTGCTTTGTTTTTTTAGATGTTTCAGGAAACACCATACACTTCTCCCAAGTGTCTGTTGGCAATTTACATCCCGCCCATCAGCATAACAAGGCTCCCAGTTCTCCATGGCCTGTCCTGCCTTTCTGGATTTTACACTTTTTTCAGATGGCCCTTTTGACCGGGGGGAAGTGAGACTTCATTGTAGGGCATATTTCCTTTGCAAGTTTGCTTGGTTGGCCAAAAAGGGCGTATGCGTTTCTTCCTGAATATATTCAGGAAAAAACGCATACGCCCTTTTTGGCCAAGTGCATCATTGTGGACGTTCTGCCTCTTTTCCTATGCTTTCAATGCAATTCCAGTCTACCTCCTGAAATTGGTTTCCTGCAATTCTGCCCCGCTTTCAAGTCCTCTTGGCTGCCTTACTTCAGTATATTTTTGGACGATAGCTGTCATTTATAACTCTGCAGGTTTGTGCATTACAGTGCCCCTGAGCTCCTTTCTTCAACTCGCTTTCTTGTGAGCTGGCCGCAACACCGCAGGATGGCTTCAGGCCCTAATCTTGTTCCGGCACGGCACGCTGATCCTTTGGTTATTTCCTCTTCCTGGTGTGAAACGAGAGTTAAGTTTGCCCGTCCAGACACCTCCAGATAATCTCTCATTGGTTCTCCCTATTCCTGTTCATCTTCCGCAGAAATTGCAAACTGGGCCAAACAGGAGGTTAAAGGCGCTGACTCTCCAAGTGGGGAGAGTGTTAGTAAAGCGTCTGGAATGTTGCACCCGAGTGCCAGGGGAGGAAAACTGAGACAAATTTGAACACGTCTCCCGTTCACACGGTTGATCATACTCTGGGTTCCACATGCATGTTTTAGCTGAAGGAAGAATACCTTAAACCTGGAGAGTTGAGATCCGTGGAATAGGTACCATGCAATATGACTTCAAAGGGTCTTCATTTGCTCACCGAACCTCTCCAGTCCTATCACTGCTGCATTCATGCCCCTGTACACATGCTTGATTCTCTTTTGGAGACATAGCAATCCATAGGTTTTAAGATACTTACTAGTCAGGTACATTCTTAGGCGTTTAATATGCGCTGTTGAGTCCATTTCGTTGAGCAAGGAGTAGCTCTTGTCTATTCCATATTTGGCTTAAGGAACTTTATCTGTGCTCATTTCAATCTCTGGTTTTATGCAGCACCCCAACTCACCTTTCCCCTAAAGCAAGCATAAGTTGGTTTTCTAAATTTGAGACCCTGTTCTGTTCTGTAATTCAGTTCCTGTGTAGTCAAGTTTACATTCCGTGTATTACTGATATCTTATGATGTTTCTTTTTCTGTGTGACTTATTTCAGTTAGAATCATCATACCTGAATTCACTCATTGTGCTGCTAAGGGCCTGATGACATAGATTTCATTGCTGAGTGATATTGCTTTGTAAGTAAATACCACAACTTCTTTATCCATTTTCCACTTTCTGCGATGTTGAACTTGTACTGTAAACGAGGTTCTTGTAAACAGAGGCGTCCCAAACTTTGGGGTGGCTGTGTCTTTTTGATTTTAATTTCCCTAAGCTATAGGACCATAAGTGGAAGTGCCCTAGGCTCTGTTGCTTTGTTTTTTAGATGTTTCAGGAAACACCATACACTTCTCCCGAGTGTCTGTTGGCAATTTACATCCCGCCCATCAGCATAACAAGGCTCCCAGTTCTCCATGGCCTGTCCTGCCTTTCTGGATTTTACACTTTTTTCAGATGGCCCTTTTGACCGGGGGGAAGTGAGACTTCATTGTAGTGCAGATTTCCTTTGCAAGCTTGCTTGGTTGGCCAAAAAGGGCGTATGCGTTTTTTCCTGAATATATTCAGGAAAAAACGCATACGCCCTTTTTGGCCAACTGCATCATTGTGGACGTTCTGCCTCTTTTCCTATGCTTTCAATGCAATTCCAGTCTACCTCCTGAAATCGGTTTCCTGCAATTCTGCCCCGCTTTCAAGTCCTCTTGGCAGCCTTACTTCAGTATATTTTTGGACGATAGCTGTCATTTATAACTCTGCAGGTTTGTGAATTACAGTGCCCCTGAGCTCCTTTCTTCAACTCGCTTTCTTTTGAGCTGGCCGCAACACCGCAGGATGGCTTCAGGCCCTAATCTGGTTCCGGCACGGCATGCTGAGCCTTTGGTTATTTCCTCTTCCTGGTGGGAAATGAGAGTTAAATTTGCCCGTCCAGACACCTCCAGCTAGTCTCTCATTGGTTCTCGCTATTCCTGTTCATCTTCCACAGAAATTGCAAACTGTGCCAAACAGGAGGTTAAAGGGACTGACTCTCCAAGTCGGGAGAGTGTTAGTAAAGCGTCTGGAATGTTGCACCCGAGTACCAGGTACGAAAACTGAGACATATTTGAACACGTCTCCCGATCAAATGGTTGATCATACTCTAGGTTCCACATGCATGTTTTAGCTGAAGGAAGAATACCTTAAACCTGGGTAGTTGAAACCCGTGGAATGGGTACCATGCAATATGACTTCAAAGGGTCTTCATTTGCTCACCGAACCTCTCCAATCCTATCTCTGCTGCGTTTATGCCCCTGTACACATGCTTGATTCTCTTTCGGAGACATAGCAATCCATAGGTTTTAAGATACTTACTAGTCAGGTACATTCTTAGGCGTTTAATATGCGCTGTTGAGTCCATTTCGTTGAGCAAGGAGTAGCTCTTGTCTATTCCATATTTGGCTTAAGGAACTTTATCTGTGCTCATTTCAATCTCTGGTTTTATGCAGCACCCCAACTCACCTTTACCCTTAAGCAAGCATAAGTTGGTTTTCTAAATTTGAGACCCTGTTCTGTTCTGTAATTCAGTTCCTGTGTAGCCAAGTTTACATTCCGTGTAGTAGTGATATATTATGATGTTTCTTTTTCTGTGTGACTTATTTCAGTTAGAATCATCATACCTGAATCCACTCATTGTGCTGCTAAGGGCCTGATGACATACATTTCATTGCTGAGTGATATTGCTTTGTAAGTAAATACCACAACTTCTTTATCCATTTTTCATTTTCTGCGATGTTGAACTTGTACGGTAAACGAGGTTCTTATAAACAGAGGCGTCCCAAACCTTGGGGTGGCTGTGTCTTTTTGATTTTAATTTCCCTAAGCTATAGGACCATAAGTGGAAGTGCCCTAGGCTCTGTTGCTTTGTTTTTTAGATGTTTCAGGAAACACCATACACTTCTCCCGAGTGTCTGTTGGCAATTTTCATCCCGCCCATCAGCAAAACAAGGCTCCCAGTTCTCCATGGCCTGTCCTGCCTTTCTGGATTTTACACTTTTTTCAGATGGCCCTTTTGACTGGGGGGAAGTGAGACTTCATTGTAGTGCAGATTACCTTTGCAAGCTTGCTTGGTTGGCCAAAAAGGGCGTATGCGTTTTTTCCTGAATATATTCAAGAAAAAACGCATACGCCCTTTTTGGCCAAGTGCATCATTGTGGACGTTCTGCCTCTTTTCCTATGCTTTCAATGCAATTCCAGTCTACCTCCTGAAATCGGTTTCCTGCAATTCTGCCCCGCTTTCAAGTCCTCTTGGCAGCCTTACTTCAGTATATTTTTGGACGATAGCTGTCACTTATAACTCTGCAGGTTTGTGAATTACAGTGCCCCTGAGCTCCTTTCTTGAACTCGCTTTCTTTTGAGCTGGCCGTAACACCGCAGGAAGGCTTCAGGCCCTAATCTGGTTCCGGCACGGCACGCTGAGCCTTTGGTTAATTCCTCTTCCTGGTGGGAAATGAGAGTTAAATTTGCCCGTCCAGACACCTCCAGCTAGTCTCTCATTGGTTCTCGCTATTCCTGTTCATCTTCCGCAGAAATTGCAAACTGGGCCAACCGGAGGTTAAAGGCGCTGACTCTCCAAGTCGGGAGAGTGTTAGTAAAGCGTCTGGAATGTTGCACCCGAGTACCAGGGGAGGAAAACTGAGACATATTTGAACACGTCTCCCGATCACATGGTTGATCATACTCTAGGTTCCACATGCATGTTTTAGCTGAAGGAAGAATACCTTAAACCTGGGTAGTTGAAACCCGTGGAATGGGTACCATGCAATATGACTTCAAAGGGTCTTCATTTGCTCACCGAACCTCTCCAATCCTATCACTGCTGCGTTTATGCCCCTGTACACATGCTTGATTCTCTTTCGGAGACATAGCAATCCATAGGTTTTAAGATACTTTCTAGTCAGGTACATTCTTAGGCGTTTAATATGCGGTGTTGAGTCCATTTCGTTGAGCAAGGAGTAGCTCTTGTCTATTCCATATTTGGCTTAAGGAACTTTATCTGTGCTCATTTCAATCTCTGCTTTTATGCAGCACCCCAACTCACCTTTCCCCTTAAGCAAGCAGAAGTTGGTTTTCTAAATTTGAGACCCTGTTCTGTTTTGGAATTCAGTTCCTGTGTAGCCAAGTTTACATTCCGTGTATTAGTGATATCTTATGATGTTTCTTTTTCTGTGTGACTTATTTCAGTTAGAATCATCGTACCTGAATCCACTCATTATGCTGCTATGGGCCTGATGACATAGATTTCATTGCTGAGTGATACTGCATTGTACGTAAGTACCACAAGATCTTTATCCATTTTTCACTTTATGTGATATTGAAATTGTACGGTAAATGAGGTTCTGGTAAACAGAGGGGTCCCAAACTTTGGGGTGGCTGTGTCTTTTTGATTTTAATTTCCCTAAGCTATAGGACCATAAGTGGAAGTGCCCTAGGCTCTGCTGCTTTGTTTTTTTGGATGTTTCAGGAAACACCATACACTTCTCCCGAGTGTCTGTTGGCAATTTCCATCCCGCCCATCAGCATAACAAGGCTCCCAGTTCTCCATGGCCTGTCCTGCCTTTCTGGATTTTACACTTTTTTCAGATGGCCCTTTTGACTGGGGGGAAGTGAGACTTCATTGTAGTGCAGATTACCTTTGCAAGCTTGCTTGGTTGGCCAAAAAGGGCGTATGCGTTTTTTCCTGAATATATTCAAGAAAAAACGCATACGCCCTTTTTGGCCAAGTGCATCATTGTGGACGTTCTGCCTCTTTTCCTATGCTTTCAATGCAATTCCAGTCTACCTCCTGAAATCGGTTTCCTGCAATTCTGCCCCGCTTTCAAGTCCTCTTGGCAGCCTTACTTCAGTATATTTTTGGACGATAGCTGTCACTTATAACTCTGCAGGTTTGTGAATTACAGTGCCCCTGAGCTCCTTTCTTGAACTCGCTTTCTTTTGAGCTGGCCGTAACACCGCAGGATGGCTTCAGGCCCTAATCTGTATCCCGCACGGCACGCTGAGCCTTTGGTTAATTCCTCTTCCTGGTGGGAAATGAGAGTTCAATTTGCCCGTCCAGACACCTCCAGCTAGTCTCTCATTGGTTCTCGCTATTCCTGTTCATCTTCTGCAGAAATTGCAAACTGGGCCAAACAGGAGGTTAAAGGGACTGACTCTCTAAGTCGGGAGAGTGTTAGTAAAGCGTCTGGAATGTTGCACCCGAGTACCAGGGTACGAAAACTGAGACATATTTGAACACGTCTCCCGATCACATGGTTGATCATACTCTAGGTTCCACATGCATGTTTTAGCTGAAGGAAGAATACCTTAAACCTGGAGAGTTGAGACCCGTGGAATGGGTACCATGCAATATGACTTCAAAGGGTCTTCATTTGCTCACCGAACCTCTCCAATCCTATCACTGCTGCGTTTATGCCCCTGTACACATGCTTGATTCTCTTTCGGAGACATAGCAATCCATAGGTTTTAAGATACTTACTAGTCAGGTACATTCTTAGGCGTTTAATATGCGGTGTTGAGTCCATTTCGTTGAGCAAGGAGTAGCTCTTGTCTATTCCATATTTGGCTTAAGGAACTTTATCTGTGCTCATTTCAATCTCTGGTTTTATGCAGCACCCCAACTCACCTTTCCCCTTAAGCAAGCATAAGTTGCTTTTCTAAATTTGAAACCCTGTTCTGTTCTGTAATTCAGTTCCTGTGTAGCCAAGTTTACATTCCGTGTATTACTGATATCTTATGATGTTTCTTTTTCTGTGTGACTTATTTCAGTTAGAATCATCATACCTGAATCCACTCATTGTGCTGCTATGGGCCTGATGACATAGATTTCATTGCTGAGTGATATTGCTTTGTAAGTAAATACCACAACTTCTTTATCCATTTTTCACTTTCTGCGATGTTGAACTTGTACTGTAAACGAGGTTCTTGTAAACAGAGGCATCCCAAATTTTGGGGTGGCTGTGTCTTTTTGAGTTTAATTTCCCTTAGCTATAGGACCATAAGTGGAAGTTCCCTAGGCTCCGTTGCTTTGTTTTTTAGATGTTTCAGGAAACACCATACACTTCTCCCGAGTATCTGTTGGCAATTTACATCCCGCCCATCAGCATAACAAGGCTCCCAGTTCTCCATGGCCTGTCCTGCCTTTCTGGATTTTACACTTTTTTCAGATGGCCCTTTTGACCGGGGGGAAGTGAGACTTCATTGTAGTGCAGATTTCCTTTGCAAGCTTGCTTGGTTGGCCAAAAGGGGCGTATGCGATTTTTCCTGAATATATTCAGGAAAAAACGCATACGCCCTTTTTGGCCAAGTGCATCATTGTGGACGTTCTGCCTCTTTTCCTATGCTTTCAATGCAATTCCAGTCTACCTCCTGAAATCAGTTTCCTGCAATTCTGCCCCGCTTTCAAGTCCTCTTGGCAGCCTTACTTCAGTATATTTTTGGACGAGAGCTGTCATTTATAACTCTGCAGGTTTGTGAATTACAGTGCCCCTGAGCTCCTTTCTTCAACTCGCTTTCTTGTGAGCTGGCCGCAACACCGCAGGATGGCTACAGGCCCTAATCTGGTTCCGGCACGGCACGCTGAGCCTTTGGTTATTTCCTCTTCCTGGTGGGAAATGAGAGTTAAATTTGCCCGTCCAGACACCTCCAGCTAGTCTCTCATTGGTTCTCGCTATTCCTGTTCATCTTCCGCAGAAATTGCAAACTGGGCCAAACAGGAGTTTAAGGCCCTGACTCTCCAAGTGGGGTGAGTGTTAGTAAAGCATCTGGAATGTTGCACCCGAGTACCAGGAGAGGAAAACTGAGACATATTTGAACACGTCTCCCATTCACATGGTTGATCATACTCTGGGTTCCACATGCATGTTTTAGCTGAAGGAAGAATACCTTAAACCTGGGTAGTTGAAACCCGTGGAATGGGTACCATGCAATATGACTTCAAAGGGTCTTCATTTCCTCACCGAACCTCTCCAGTACTATCACTGCTGCGTTTATGCCCCTCTACACATGCTTGATTCTCTTTCAGAGACATAGCAATCCATAGGTTTTAAGATACTTACTAGTCAGGTACATTCTTAGGCGTTTAATATGCAGTGTTGAGTCCGTTTCGTTGAGCAAGGAGTAGCCCTTGTCTATTCCATATTTGGCTTAAGGAACTTTATCTGTGCTCATTTCAATCTCTGGTTTTATGCAGCACCCCAACTCACCTTTCCCCTTAAGCAAGCATAAGTTGGTTTTCTAAATTTGAGACCCTGTTCTGTTCTGTAATTCAGTTCCTGTGTAGCCAAGTTTACATTCCGTGTATTACTGATATCTTATGATGTTTCTTTTTCTGTGTGACTTATTTCAGTTAGAATCATCATACCTGAATCCACTCATTGTGCTGCTAAGTGCTTGATGACATAGATTTCATTGCTGAGTGATATTGCTTTGTAAGTAAATACCACAACTTCTTTATCCATTTTTCACTTTCTGTGATGTTGAACTTGTACTGTAAACGAGGTTCTTGTAAACAGAGGCGTCCCAAACTTTGGGGTGGCTGTGTGTTTTTGATTTTAATTTCCCTAAGCTATAGGACCATAAGTGGAAGTGCCCTAGGCTCTGTTGCTTTGTTTTTTAGATGTTTCAGGAAACACCATACACTTCTCCCGAGTGTCTGTTGGCAATTTCCATCCCACCAATCAGCATAACAAGGCTCCCAGTTCTCCATGGCCTGTCCTGCCTTTCTGGATTTTACACTTTTTTCAGATGGCCCTTTTGACCGGGGGGAAGTGAGACTTCATTGTAGTGCAGATTTCCTTTGCAAACTTCCTTGGTTGGCCAAAAAGTGTGTATGCGTTTTTTCCTGAATATATTCAGGAAAAAACTCATACGCCCTTTTTGGCCAAGTGCATCATTGTGGACGTTCTGCCTCTTTTCCTATGCTTTCAATGCAATTCCAGTCTACCTCCTGAAATCGGTTTCCTGCAATTCTGCCCCGCTTTCAACTCCTCTTGGCAGCCTTACTTGAGTATATTTTTGGACGATAGCTGTCATTTATAACTCTGCAGGTTTGTGAATTACAGTGCCCCTGAGCTCCTTTCTTCAACTCGCTTTCTTGTGAGCTGGCTGCAACACCGCAGGATGGCTTCAGGCCCTAATCTTGTTCTGGCACGGCATGCTGATCCTTTGGTTAATTCCTCTTCCTGGTGGGAAATGAGAGTTAAATTTGCCCGTCCAGACACCTCCAGCTAGTCTCTCATTGGTTCTCGCTATTCCTGTTCATCTTCCACAGACATTGCAAACTGGGCCAAACAGGAGGTTAAAGGGACTGACTCTCCAAGTCGGGAGAGTGTTAGTAAAGCGTCTGGAATTTTGCACCCGAGTACCAGGGTATGAAAACTGAGACATATTTGAACACGTCTCCCAATCACACGGTTGATCATACTCTAGGTTCCACATGCATGTTTTAGCTGAAGGAAGAATACCTTAAACCTGGGTAGTTGAAACCCGTGGAATGGGTACCATGCAATATGACTTCAAAGGGTCTTCATTTGCTCACCGAAACTCTCCAATCCTATCACTGCTGCTTTTATGCCCCTTTACACACGCTTGATTCTCTTTCGGAGACATAGCAATCCATAGGTTTTAAGATACTTACTAGTCAGGTACATTCTTAGGCGTTTAATATGGGGTGTTGAGTCCATTTCGTTGAGCAAGGAGTAGCTCTTGTCTATTCTATATTTGGCTTAAGGAACTTTATCTGTGCTCATTTCAATCTCTGGTTTTATGCAGCACCCCAACTCACCTTTCCCCTTAAGCAAGCATAAGTTGGTTTTCTTAATTTGAGACCCTGTTCTGTTTTGGAATTCAGTTCCTGTGTAGCCAAGTTTACATTCTGTGTATTAGTGATATCTTATGATGTTTCTTTTTCTGTGTGACTTATTTCAGTTAGAATCATCGTACCTGAATCCACTCATTATGCTGCTACGGGCCTGATGACATAGATTTCATTGTTGAGTGATACTGCATTGTACGTAAGTACCACAAGTTCTTTATCCATTTTTCACTTTCTGTGATATTGAACTTGTATGGTAAATGAGGTTCTTGTAAACAGAGGCATCCCAAACTTTGGGGTGGCTGTGTCTTTTTGAGTTTAATTTCCCTAAGCTATAGGACCATAAGTGGAAGTGCCCTAGGCTCTGTTGCTTTGTTTTTTAGATGTTTCAGGAAACACCATACACTTCTCCCAAGTGTCTGTTGGCAATTTACATCCCGCCCATCAGCATAACAAGGCTCCCAGTTCTCCATGGCCTGTCCTGCCTTTCTGGATTTTACACTTTTTTCAGATGGCCCTTTTGACCGGGGTGAAGTGAGACTTCATTGTAGTGCAGATTTCCTTTGCAAGCTTGTTTGGTTGGCCAAAAAGGGCGTATGCGTTTTTTCCTGAATATATTCAGGAAAAAACGCATACGCCCTTTTTGGCCAAGTGCATCATTGTGGACGTTCTGCCTCTTTTCCTATGCTTTCAATACAATTCCAGTCTACCTCCTGAAATCGGTTTCCTGCAATTCTGCCCCGATTTCAAATCCTCTTGGCAGCCTTACTTCAGTATATTTTTGGACGATAGCTGTCATTTATAACTCTGCAGGTTTGTGAATTACAGTGCCCCTGAGCTCCTTTCTTCAACTCGCTTTCTTGTGACCTGGCCGTAACACCGCAGGATGTCTTCAGGCCCTAATCTGGTTCTGGCACGGCACGCTGAGCCTTTGGTTAATTCCTCTTCCTGGTGGGAAATGAGAGTTAAATGTGCCCATCCAGACACCTCCAGCTAGTCTCTCATTGGTTCTCGCTATTCCTGTTCATCTTCCGCAGAAACTGCAAACTGGGTCAAACAGGAGGTTAAAGGGACTGACTCTCCAAGTCGGGAGAGTGTTAGTAAAGTGTCTGGAATATTGCACCCGAGTCTCAGGGTACGAAAACTGAGACATATTTGAACACGTCTCCCGATCACATGGTTGATCATACTCTAGGTTCCACATGCATGTTTTAGCTGAAGGAAGAATACCTTAAACCTGGGTAGTTGAAATCCGTGGAATGGGTACCATGCAATATGACTTCAAAGGGTCTTCATTTGCTCACCGAACCTCTCCAATCCTATCACTGCTGCGTTTATGCCCCTGTACACACGCTTGATTCTCTTTCGGAGACATAGCAATCCATAGGTTTTAAGATACTTACTAGTCAGGTACATTCTTAGGCGTTTAATATGCAGTGTTGAGCCCATTTCGTTGAGCAAGGAGTAGCTCTTGTCTATTCCATATTTGGCTTAAGGAACTTTATCTGTGCTCATTTCAATCTCTGGTTTTATGCGGCACCCCAACTCACCTTTCCCCTTAAGCAAACATAAGTTGGTTTTCTAAATTTGAGACCCTCTTCTGTTCTGTAATTCAGTTCCTGTGTAGCCAAGATTACATTCCGTGTATTACTGATATCTTATGATGTTTCTTTTTCTGTGTGACTTATTTCAGTTAGAATCATCATACCTGAATCCACTCATTGTGCTGCTAAGTGCTTGATGACATAGATTTCATTGCTGAGTGATATTGCTTTGTAAGTAAATACCACAACTTCTTTATCCATTTTTCACTTTCTGCGATATTGAACTTGTACTGTAAACGAGGTTCTTGTAAACAGAGGCGTCCCAAACTTTGGGGTGGCTGTGTCTTTTTGATTTTAATTTCCCTAAGCTATAGGACCATAAGTGGAAGTGCCCTAGGCTCTGTTGCTTTGTTTTTTAGATGTTTCAGGAAACACCATACACTTCTCCCGAGTGTCTGTTGGCAATTTACATCCCGCCCATCAGCATAACAAGGCTCCC
Organism: Delphinus delphis; assembly: GCF_949987515.2. Taxonomy (NCBI): domain Eukaryota; kingdom Metazoa; phylum Chordata; class Mammalia; order Artiodactyla; family Delphinidae; genus Delphinus; species Delphinus delphis. Next base: position 2,865,681 of record NW_027192659.1, read on the forward strand.
AGTTCTCCATGGCCTGTCCTGCCTTTCTGGATTTTACACTTTTTTCAGATGGCCCTTTTGACCGGGGTGAAGTGAGACTTCATTGTAGTGCAGATTTCCTTTGCAAGCTTGCTTGGTTGGCCAAAAAGGGCGTATGCGTTTTTTCCTGAATATATTCAGGAAAAATCGCATACGCACTTTTTGGCCAAGTGCATCATTGTGGACGTTCTGCCTCTTTTCCTATGCTTTCAATGCAATTCCAGTCTACCTCCTGAAATCGGTTTCCTGCAATTCTGCCCCGCTTTCAAGTCCTCTTGGCAGCCTTACTTCAATATATTTTTGGACGATAGCTGTCATTTATAACTCTGCAGGTTTGTGAATTACAGTGCCCCTGAGCTCCTTTCTTCAACTCGCTTTCTTGTGACCTGGCCGGAACACCGCAGTCTAGCTTCAGGCCCTAATCTGGTTCCGGCACGGCACGCTGAGACTTTGGTTAATTCCTCTTCCTGGTGGGAAATGAGAGTTAAATTTGCCCGTCCAGACACCTCCAGCTAGTCTCTCATTTGTTCTCGCTATTCCTGTTCATCTTCCGCAGAAATTGCAAACTGGGCCAAACAGGAGGTTAAAGGGACTGACTCTCCAAGTCGGGAGAGTGTTAGCAAAGCGTCTGGAATGTTGCACCCGAGTACCAGGGTACGAAAACTGAGACATATTTGAACACATCTCCCGATCACATGGTTGATCATACTCTAGGTTCCACATGCATGTTTTAGCTGAAGGAAGAATATCTTAAACCTGGAGAGTTGAGACCCGTGGAATGGGTACCATGCAATATGACTTCAAAGGATCTTCATTTGCTCACCGAACCTCTCCAATCCTATCACTGCTGCGTTTATGCCCCTGTACACACGCTTGATTCTCTTTCGGAGACATAGCAATCCATAGGTTTTAAGATACTTACTAGTCAGGTACATTCTTAGGCGTTTAATATGCAGTGTTGAGTCTATTTCGTTGAGCAAGGTGTAGCTCTTGTCTATTCCATATTTGGCTTAAGGAACTTTATCTGTGCTCATTTCAATCTCTGGTTTTATGCAGCATCCCAACTCACCTTTCCCCTTAAGCAAGCATAAGTTGGTTTTCTAAATTTGAGACCCTGTTCTGTTTTGGAATTCAGTTCCTGTGTAGCCAAGTTTACATTCCGTGTATTACTGATATCTTATGATGTTTCTTTTTCTGTGTGACTTATTTCAGTTAGAATCATCGTACCTGAATCCACTCATTATGCTGCTAAGGGCCTGATGACATAGATTTCATTCCTGAGTGATACTGCATTGTACGTAAGTACCACAAGTTCTTTATCAATTTTTCACTTTCTGTGATATTGAACTTGTACGGTAAATGAGGTTCTTGTAAACAGAGGTGTCCCAAACTTTGGGGTGGCTGTGTCTTTTTGATTTTAATTTCCCTAAGCTATAGGACCATAAGTGGAAGTGCCCTAGGCTCTGTTGCTTTGTTTTTTAGATGTTTCAGGAAACACCATACACTTCTCCCGAGTGTCTGTTGGCAATTTCCATTCCACCCATCAGCATAACAAGGCTCCCAGTTCTAACTGGGCCTGTCCTGCCTTTCTGGATTGTACACTTTTTTCAGATGGCCCTTTTGACCGGGGGGAAGTGAGACTTCATTGTAGTACAGATTTCCTTTGCAAGTTTGCTTGGTTGGCCAAAAAGGGCGTATGCGTTTTTTCCTGAATATATTCAGGAAAAAACGCATACGCCCTTTTTGGCCAAGTGCATCATTGTGGACGTTCTGCCTCTTTTCCTATGCTTTCAATGCAATTCCAGTCTACCTCCTGAAATCAGTTTCCTGCAATTCTGCCCCGCTTTCAAGTCCTCTTGGCAGCCTTACTTCAGTATATTTTTGGACGATAGCTGTCATTTATAACTCTGCAGGTTTGTGAATTACAGTGCCCCTGAGCTCCTTTCTTCAACTCGCTTTCTTTTGAGCTGGCCGCAACACCGCAGAATGGCTTCAGGCCCTAATCTGTTTCCGGCACGGCATGCTGAGCCCTTGGTTAATTCCTCTTCCTGGTGGGAAATGGGAGTTAAATTTGCCCGTCCAGAAACCTCCAGCTAGTCTCTCATTGATTCTCCCTATTCCTGTTCATCTTCCGCAGAAATTGCAAACTGGGTCAAACAGGAGGTTAAAGGCGCTGACTCTCCAAGTCGGGAGAGTGTTAGTAAAGCATCTGGAATGTTGCACCCGGGTACCAGGGGAGGAAAACTGAGACATATTTGAACACATCCCCCTTTCACACGGTTGATCATACTCTGGGTTCCACATGCATGTTTTAACTGAAGGAAGAATACCTTAAACCTGGAGAGTTGAAACCCGTGGAATGCGTACCATGCAATATGACTTCAAAGGGTCTTCATTTGCTCACCGAACCTCTCCAATCCTATGACTGCTGCGTTTATGCCCCTGTACACACGCTTGATTCTCTTTCGGAGACATAGCAATCCATAGGTTTTAAGATACTTACTAGTCAGGTACATTCTTAGGCGTTTAATATGGGGTGTTGAGTCCATTTCATTGAGCAAGGAGTAGCTCTTGTCTATTCCATATTTGGCTTAAGGAACTTTATCTGTGCTCATTTCAATCTCTGGTTTTACGCAGCACCCCAACTCACCTTTCCCCTTAAGCAAGCACAAGTTGGTTTTCTTAATTTGAGACCCTGTTCTGTTTTGGAATTCAGTTCCTGTGTAGCCAAGTTTACATTCCGTGTAGTAGTGATATCTTATGATGTTTCTTTTTCTGTGTGACTTATTTCAGTTAGAATCATCATACCTGAATCCACTCATTGTGCTGCTAATTGCTTGATGACATAGATTTCATTGCTGAGTGATATTGCTTTGTAAGTAAATACCACAACTTCTTTATCCATTTTTCACTTTCTGCGATATTGAACTTCTACTGTAAATGAGGTTCTTGTAAACAGAGGCGTCCCAAACTTTGGGGTGGCTGTGTCTTTTTGATTTTAATTTCCCTAAGCTATAGGACCATAAGTGGAAGTGCCCTAGGCTCTGTTGCTTTGTTTTTTAGATGTTTCAGGAAACACCATACACTTCTCCAGAGTGTCTGTTGGCAATTTACATCCCGCCCATCAGCATAACAAGGCTCCCAGTTCTCCATGGTCTGTCCTGCCTTTCTGGATTTTACACTTTTTTCAGATGGCCCTTTTGACCGGGGAGAAGTGAGACTTCATTGTAGTGCAGATTTCCTTTGCATGCTTGCTTGGTTGGCCAAAAAGGGCGTATGCGTTTTTTCCTGAATATATTCAGGAAAAAACGCATACGCCCTTTTTGGCCAAGTTCATCATTGTGGACGTTCTGCCTCTTTTCCTATGCTTTCAATTCAATTCCAGTCTACCTCCTGAAATCGGTTTCCTGCAATTCTGCCCCGCTTTCAAGTCCTCTTGGCAGCCTTACTTCAGTCTATTTTTGGACGATAGCTGTCATTTATAACTCTGCAGGTTTGTGAATTACAGTGCCCCTGAGCTCCTTTCTTCAACTCGCTTTCTTGTGACCTGGCCGCAACACCGCAGGATGGCTTCAGGCCCTAATCTGGTTCCGGCACGGCATGCTGAGCCTTTGGTTAATTCCTCTTCCTGGTGGGAAATGAGAGTTAAATTTGCCCGTCCAGACACCTCCAGCTAGTCTCTCATTGGTTCTCGCTATTCCTGTTCATCTTCTGCAGAAATTGCAAACTGGGCCAAACAGGAGGTTAAAGGGACTGACTCTCCAAGTCGGGAGAGTGTTAGTAAAGCATCTGGAATGTTGCACCCGAGTACCAGGGTACGAAAACTGAGACATATCTGAACACGTCTCCTGATCAAATGGTTGATCATAATCTAGGTTCCACATGCATGTTTTAGCTGAAGGAAGAATACCTTAAACCTGGAGAGTTGAAACCCGTGGAATGGGTACCATGCAATATGACTTCAAAGGGTCTTCATTTGCTCACCGAACCTCTCCAATCCTATCACTGCTGCGTTTATGCCCCTGTACACATGCTTGATTCTCTTTCGGAGACATAGCAATCCATAGGTTTTAAGATACTTACTAGTCAGGTACATTCTTAGGCGTTTAATATGGGGTGTTGAGTCCATTTCATTGAGCAAGGAGTAGCTCTTGTCTATTCCATATTTGGCTTAAGGAACTTTATCTGTGCTCATTTCAATCTCTGGTTTTATGCAGCACACCAACTCACCTTTCCTCTTAAGCAAGCATAAGTTGGTTTTCTTAATTTGAAACCCTGTTCTGTTTTGCAATTCAGTTCCTGTGTAGCCAAGTTTACATTCCGTGTAGTAGTGATATCTTATGATGTTTCATTTTCTGTGTGACTTATTTCAGTTAGAATCATCGTACCTGAATCCACTCATTATGCTGCTACGGGCCTGATGACATAGATTTCATTGCTGAGTGATACTGCATTGTACGTAAGTACCACAAGTTCTTTATCCATTTTTCACTTTCTGTGATATTGAACTTGTACGGTAAACGAGGTTCTTGTAAACAGAGGCGTCCCAAACTTTGGGGTGGCTGTGTCTTTTTGATTTTAATTTCCCTAAGCTATAGGACCATAAGTGGAAGTGCCCTAGGCTCTGTTGCTTTGTTTTTTAGATGTTTCAGGAAACACCATACACTTCTCCCGAGTGTCTGTTGACAATTTACATCCCGCCCATCAGCAAAACAAGGCTCCCAGTTCTCCATGGCCTGTCCTGCCTTTCTGGATTTTACACTTTTTTCAGATGGCCCTTTTGACCGGGGGGAAGTGAGACTTCATTGTAGTGCAGATTTCCTTTGCAAGCTTGCTTGGTTGGCCAAAAAGGGCGTATGCGTTTTTTCCTGAATATATTCAGGAATAAACGTATACGCCCTTTTTGGCCAAGTGCATCATTGTGGACGTTCTGCCTCTTTTCCTATGCTTTCAATGCAATTCCAGTCTACCTCCTGAAATCGGTTTCCTGCAATTCTGCCCCGCTTTCTAGTCCTCTTGACAGCCTTACTTCAGTATATTTGTGGACGATAGCTGTCATTTATAACTCTGCAGGTTTGTGAATTACAGTGCCCCTGAGCTCCTTTCTTCAACTCGCTTTCTTGTGACCTGGCCGCAACACCGCAGGATGGCTTCAGGCCCTAATCTGGTTCCGGCACGGCACGCTAAGCCTTTGGTTAATTCCTCTTCCTGGTGGGAAATGAGAGTTAAATTTGCCCGTCCAGACACCTCCAGCTAGTCTCTCATTGGTTCTCGCTATTCCTGTTCATCTTCCGCAGAAATTGCAAACTGGGCCAAACAGGAGGTTAAAGGGACTGACTCTCCAAGTCAGGAGAGTGTTAGCAAAGCGTCTGGAATGTTGCACCCAAGTACCAGGGTACGAACTCTGAGACATATCTGAACACGTCTCCCGATCACATGGTTGATCATACTCTAGGATCCTCATGCACGTTTTAGCTGAAGGAAGAATACCTTAAACATGGGTAGTTGAAACCCGTGGAATGGGTACCATGCAATATGACTTCAAAGGGTCTTCATTTGCTCACCGAACCTCTCCAATCCTATCACTGCTGCGTTTATGCCCCTGTACACATGCTTGATTCTCTTTCGGGGACATAGCAATCCATAGGTTTTAAGATACTTACTAGTCAGGTACATTCTTAGGCGTTTAATGTGCGGTGTTGAGTCCATTTCGTTGAGCAAGGAGTAGCTCTTGCCTATTCCATATTTGACTTAAGGAACTTTATCTGTGCTCATTTCATTCGCTGGTTTTATGCAGCACCCCAACTCACCTTTACCCTTAAGCAAGCATAAGTTGGTTTTCTAAATTTGAGACCCTGTTCTGTTTTGGAATTCAGTTCCTGTGTAGCCACGTTTACATTCCGTGTATTAGTGATATCTTATGATGTTTCTTTTTCTGTGTGACTTATTTCAGTTAGAATCATCGTACCTGAATCCACTCATTATGCTGCTACGGGCCTGATGACATAGATTTCATTGCTGAATGATACTGCATTGTACGTAAGTACCACAAGTTCTTTATCCATTTTTCACTTTCTGTGATATTGAACTTGTACGGTAAACGAGGTTCTTGTAAACAGAGGCGTCCCAAACTTTGGGGTGGCTGTGTCTTTTTGATTTTAATTTCCCTAAGCTATAGGACCATAAGTGCAAGTGCCCTAGGCTCTGTTGCTTTGTTTTTTAGATGTTTCAGGAAACACCATACACTTCTCCCGAGTGTATGTTGGCAATTTACATCCCGCCCATCAGCATAACAAGGCTCCCAGTTCTCCATGGCCTGTCCTGCCTTTCTGGATTTTACACTTTTTTCAGATGGCCCTTTTGACCGGGGGGAAGTGAGACTTCATTGTAGTGCAGATTTCCTTTGCTAGTTTGCTTGGTTGGCCAAAAAGGGCGTATGCGTTTTTTCCTGAATATATTCAGGAAAAAACGCATACGCCCTTTTTGGCCAAGTGCATCATTGTGGACGTTCTGCCTCTTTTCCTATGCTTTCAATGCAATTCCAGTCTACCTCCTGAAATCGGTTTCCTGCAATTCTGCCCCGCTTTCAAGTCCTCTTGGCAGCCTTACTTGAGTATATTTTTGGACGATAGCTGTCATTTATAACTCTGCAGGTTTGTGAATTACAGTGCCCCTGATCTCCTTCCTTCAACTCACTTTCTTGTGAGCTGGCCGCAACACCGCAGAATGGCTTCAGGCCCTAATCTGGTTCCGGCACGGCACGCTGAGCCTTTGGTTATGTCCTCTACCTGGTGGTAAATGAGAGTTAAGTTTGCCCGTCCAGACACCTCCAGCTAGTCTCTCATTGGTTCTCCCTATTCCTGTTCATCTTCCGCAGAAATTGCAAACTGGGCCAAACAGGAGGTTAAAAGCGCTGACTCTCCAAGTGGGGAGAGTGTTAGCAAAGCGTCTGGAATGTTGCACCCGAGTACCAGGGTACGAAAACTGAGACATATTTGAACACGTCTCCCGTTCACATGGTTGATCATACTCTGGGTTCCACATGAATGTTATAGCTGAAGGAAGAATACCTTAAACCTGGAGAGTTGAAACCTGTGGAATGGGTACCATGCAATATGACTTCAAAGGGTCTTCATTTGCTCACCGAACCTCTCCAATCCTATCACTGCTGCGTTTATGCCCCTGTACACATGCTTGATTCTCTTTCGGAGACATAGCAATCCATAGGTTTTAAGATACTTACTAGTCAGGTACATTCTTAGGCGTTTAATATGCGGTGTTGAGTCCATTTCGTTGAGCAAGGAGTAGCTCTTGTCTATTCCATATTTGGCTTAAGGAACTTTATCTGTGCTCATTTCAATCTCTGGTTTTATGCAGCACCCCAACTCACCTTTACCCTTAAGCAAGCATAAGTTGGTTTTCTAAATTTGAGACCCTGTTCTGTTCTGTAATTCAGTTCCTGTGTAGCCAAGTTTCCATTCCGTGTATTACTGATATCTTATGATGTTTCTTTTTCTGTGTGACTTATTTCAGTTAGAATCATCATACCTGAATCCACTCATTGTGCTGCTAAGGGCCTGATGACATAGATTTCATTCCTGAGTGATACTGCATTGTACGTAAGTACCACAAGTTCTTTATCCATTTTTCACTTTCTGTGATATTGAACTTGTACGGTAAATGAGGTTCTTGTAAACAGAGCCGTTCCAAATTTTGGGGTGGCTGTGTCTTTTTGATTTTAATTTCCCTAAGCTATAGGACCATAAGTGGAAGTGCCGTAGGCTCTGTTGCTTTGTTTTTTAGATGTTTCAGGAAACACCATACACTTGTCCCGAGTGTCTGTTGGCAATTTACATCCCGCCCATCAGCATAACGAGGCTCCCAGTTCTCCATGGCCTGTCCTGCCTTTCTGGATTTTACACTTTTTTCAGATGGCCCTTTTGACCGGGGGGAAGTGAGACTTCATTGTAGTGCAGATTTCCTTTGCAAGCTTTCTTGGTTGGCCAAAAAGGGCGTATGCGTTTTTTTCTGAATATATTCAGGAAAAAACGCATACGCCCTTTTTGGCCAAGTGCATCATTGTGGACGTTCTGCCTCTTTTCCTATGCTTTCAATGCAATTCCAGTCTACCTCCTGAAATCGGTTTCCTGCAATTCTGCCCCACTTTCAAGTCCTCTTGGCAGCCTTACTTCAGTCTATTTTTGGACGATAGCTGTCATTTATAACTCTGCAGGTTTGTGAATTACAGTGCCCCTGAGCTCCTTTCTTCAACTCGCTTTCTTGTGAGCTGGCCGCAACACCACAGGATGGCTTCAGGCGCTAATCTGGTTCAGGCATGGCACGCTGAGCCCTTGGTTATTTCCTCTTCCTGGTGGGAAATGAGAGTTAAATTTGCCCGTCCAGACACCTCCAGCTAGTCTCTCATTGGTTCTCCCTATTCCTGTTCATCTTCCGCAGAAATTGCAAACTGGGCCAAACAGGAGGTTAAAGGGGCTGACTCTCCAAGTCGGGAGAGTGTTAGTAAAGCGTCTGGAATGTTGCACCCGAGTACCAGGGTACGAAAACTGAGACATATTTGAACACGTCTCGCGATCACATGGTTGATCATACTCTAGGTTCCACATGCATGTTTTAGCTGAAGGAAGAATACCTTAAACCTGGGTAGTTGAAACCCGTGGAATGGGTACCATGCAATATGACTTCAAAGGGTCTTCATTTGCTCACCGAACCTCTCCAATCCTATCACTGCTGCGTTTATGCCCCTGTACACATGCTTGATTCTCTTTCGGAGACATAGCAATCCATAGGTTTTAAGATACTTACTAGTCAGGTACATTCTTAGGCGTTTAATATGCGGTGTTAAGTCCATTTCGTTGAGCAAGGAGTAGCTCTTGTCTATTCCATATTTGGCTTAAGGAACTTTATCTGTGCTCATTTCAATCTCTGGTTTTATGCAGCACCCCAACTCACCTTTACCCTTAAGCAAGCATAAGTTGGTTTTCTAAATTTGAGACCCTGTTCTGTTTTGGAATTCAGTTCCTGTGTAGCCAAGTTTACATTCCATGTATTAGTGATATCTTATGATGTTTCTTTTTCTGTGTGACTTATTTCAGTTAGAATCATCGTACCTGAATCCACTCATTATGCTGTTACGGGCCTGATGACATAGATTTCATTGCTGAGTGATACTGCATTGTACGTAAGTACCACAAGTTCTTTATCCATTTTTCACTTTCTGCGATGTTGAACTTGTATGGTAAACGAGGTTCTTGTAAACAGAGGCGTCCGACACTTGGGGTGGCTGTGTCTTTTTGATTTTAATTTCCCTAAGCTATAGGACCATAAGTGGAAGTGCCCTAGGCTCTGTTGCTTTGTTTTTTAGATGTTTCAGGAAACACCATACACTTCTCCCCAGTGTCTGTTGGCAATTTACATCCCGCCCATCAGCATAACAAGGCTCCCAGTTCTCCATGGCCTGTCCTGCCTTTCTGGATTTTACACTTTTTTCACATGGCCCTTTTGACTGGGGGGATGTGAGACTTCATTGTAGTGCAGATTTCCTTTGCAAGCTTGCTTGGTTGGCCAAAAAGGGCGTATGCGTTTTTTCCTGAATATATTCAGGAAAAAACGCATACGCCCTTTTTGGCCAAGTGCATCATTGTGGACGTTCTGCCTCTTTTCCTATGCTTTCAATGCAATTCCAGTCTACCTCCTGAAATCGGTTTCCTGCAATTCTGCCCCGCTTTCAAGTCCTCTTGGCAGCCTTACTTCAGTATATTTTTGGACGATAGCTGTCATTTATAACTCTGCAGGTTTGTGAATTACAGTGCCCCTGAGCTCCTTTCTTCAACTCGCTTTCTTTTGAGCTGGCCGCAACACCGCAGGATGGCTTCAGGCCCTAATCTTGTTCTGACACGGCATGCTGAGCCTTTGGTTATTTCCTCTTCCTGGTGGGAAATGAGAGTTAAATTTGCCCGTCCAGACACCTCTAGCTAGTCTCTCATTGGTTCTCCCTATTCCTGTTCATGTTCCGCAGAAATTGCAAACTGGGCCAAACAGGAGGTTAAAGGGGCTGACTCTCCAAGTGGGGAGAGTGTTAGTAAAGCGTCTGGAATGTTGCACCCGAGTACCAGGGTACGAAAACTGAGACATATTTGAACACGTCTCCCGATCACATGGTTGATCATACTCTAGGTTCCACATGCATGTTTTAGCTGAAGGAAGAATACCTTAAACCTGGGTAGTTGAAACCCGTGGAATGGGTACCATGCAATATGACTTCAAAGGGTCTTCATTTGCTCACTGAACCTCTCCAATCCTATCACTGCTGCGTTTATGCCCCTGTACACATGCTTGATTATCTTTCGGAGACATAGCAATCCATAGGTTTTAAGATACTTACTAGTCAGGTACATTCTTAGGAGTTTAATATGCGGTGTTGAGTCCATTTCGTTGAGCAAGGAGTAGCTCTTGTCTATTCCATATTTGGCTTAAGGAACTTTATCTGTGCTCATTTCAATCTCTGGTTTTATGCAGCACCCCAACTCACCTTTCCCCTTAAGCAAGCATAAGTTGGTTTTCTAAATTTGAGACCCTGTTCTGTTTTGGAATTCAGTTTCTTTGTAGCCAAGTTTACATTCCGTGTATTACTGATATCTTATGATGTTTCTTTTTCTGTGTGACTTATTTCAGTTAGAATCATCGTACCTGAATCCACTCATTATGCTGCTACGGGCCTGATGACATAGATTTCATTCCTGAGTGATACTGCATTGTACGTAAGTACCACAAGTTCTTTATCCATTTTTCACTTTCTGTGATATTGAACTTGTACGGTAAATGAGGTTCTTGTAAACAGAGCCGTTCCAAATTTTGGGGTGGCTGTGTCTTTTTGATTTTAATTTCCCTAAGCTATAGGACCATAAGTGGAAGTGCCCTAGGCTCTGTTGCTTTGTTTTTTAGATGTTTCAGGAAACACCATACACTTCTCCCGAGTGTCTGTTGGCAATTTACATCCCGCCCATCAGCATATCAAGGCTCCCAGTTCTCCATGGCCTGTCCTGCCTTTCTGGATTTTACACTTTTTTCAGATGGCCCTTTTGACCGGGGGGAAGTGAGACTTCATTGTAGTGCAGATTTCCTTTGCAAGCTTGCTTGGTTGGCCAAAAAGGGCGTATGCGTTTTTTTCTGAATATATTCAGGAAAAAACGCATACGCCCTTTTTGGCCAAGTGCATCATTGTGGACGTTCTGCCTCTTTTCCTATGCTTTCAATGCAATTCCAGTCTACCTCCTGAAATCGGTTTCCTGCAATTCTGCCCCACTTTCAAGTCCTCTTGGCAGCCTTACTTCAGTATATTTTTGGACGACAGCTGTCATTTATAACTCTGCAGGTTTGTGAATTACAGTGCCCCTGAGCTCCTTTCTTCAACTCGCTTTCTTGTGAGCTGGCCGCAACACCACAGGATGGCTTCAGGCGCTAATCTGGTTCAGGCATGGCACGCTGAGCCCTTGGTTATTTCCTCTTCCTGGTGGGAAATGAGAGTTAAATTTGCCCGTCCAGACACCTCCAGCTAGTCTCTCATTGGTTCTCCCTATTCCTGTTCATCTTCCGCAGAAATTGCAAACTGGGCCAAACAGGAGGTTAAAGGGGCTGACTCTCCAAGTCGGGAGAGTGTTAGTAAAGCGTCTGGAATGTTGCACCCGAGTACCAGGGTACGAAAACTGAGACATATTTGAACACGTCTCGCGATCACATGGTTGATCATACTCTAGGTTCCACATGCATGTTTTACCTGAAGGAAGAATACCTTAAACCTGGGTAGTTGAAACCCGTGGAATGGGTACCATGCAATATGACTTCAAAGGGTCTTCATTTGCTCACCAAACCTCTCCAATCCTATCACTGCTGCGTTTATGCCCCTGTACACATGCTTGATTCTCTTTCGGAGACATAGCAATCCATAGGTTTTAAGATACTTACTAGTCAGGTACATTCTTAGGCGTTTAATATGCGGTGTTAAGTCCATTTCGTTGAGCAAGGAGTAGCTCTTGTCTATTCCATATTTGGCTTAAGGAACTTTATCTGTGCTCATTTCAATCTCTGGTTTTATGCAGCACCCCAACTCACCTTTACCCTTAAGCAAGCATAAGTTGGTTTTCTAAATTTGAGACCCTGTTCTGTTTTGGAATTCAGTTCCTGTGTAGCCAAGTTTACATTCCATGTATTAGTGATATCTTATGATGTTTCTTTTTCTGTGTGACTTATTTCAGTTAGAATCATCGTACCTGAATCCACTCATTATGCTGTTACGGGCCTGATGACATAGATTTCATTGCTGAGTGATACTGCATTGTACGTAAGTACCACAAGTTCTTTATCCATTTTTCACTTTCTGCGATGTTGAACTTGTATGGTAAACGAGGTTCTTGTAAACAGAGGCGTCCGACACTTGGGGTGGCTGTGTCTTTTTGATTTTAATTTCCCTAAGCTATAGGACCATAAGTGGAAGTGCCCTAGGCTCTGTTGCTTTGTTTTTTAGATGTTTCAGGAAACACCATACACTTCTCCCGAGTGTCTGTTGGCAATTTACATCCCGCCCATCAGCATAACAAGGCTCCCAGTTCTCCATGGCCTGTCCTGCCTTTCTGGATTTTACACTTTTTTCAGATGGCCCTTTTGACTGGGGGGAAGTGAGACTTCATTGTAGTGCAGATTTCCTTTGCAAGCTTGCTTGGTTGGCCAAAAAGGGCGTATGCGTTTTTTCCTGAATATATTCAGGAAAAAACGCATACGCCCTTTTTGGCCAAGTGCATCATTGTGGACGTTCTGCCTCTTTTCCTATGCTTTCAATGCAATTCCAGTCTACCTCCTGAAATCGGTTTCCTGCAATTCTGCCCCGCTTTCAAGTCCTCTTGGCAGCCTTACTTCAGTATATTTTTGGACGATAGCTGTCATTTATAACTCTGCAGGTTTGTGAATTACAGTGCCCCTGAGCTCCTTTCTTCAACTCGCTTTCTTTTGAGCTGGCCGCAACACCGCAGGATGTCTTCAGGCCCTAATCTTGTTTTGGCACGGCATGCTGAGCCTTTGGTTATTTCCTCTTCCTGGTGGGAAATGAGAGTTAAATTTGCCCGTCCAGACACCTCTAGCTAGTCTCTCATTGGTTCTCCCTATTCCTGTTCATCTTCCGCAGAAATTGCAAACTGGGCCAAACAGGAGGTTAAAGGGGCTGACTCTCCAAGTGGGGAGAGTGTTAGTAAAGCGTCTGGAATGTTGCACCCGAGTACCAGGGTACGAAAACTGAGACATATTTGAACACGTCTCCTGATCACATGGTTGATCATACTCTAGGTTCCACATGCATGTTTTAGCTGAAGGAAGAATACCTTAAACCTGGGTAGTTGAAACCCGTGGAATGGGTACCATGCAATATGACTTCAAAGGGTCTTCATTTGCTCACCGAACCTCTCCAATCCTATCACTGCTGCGTTTATGCCCCTGTACACATGCTTGATTCTCTTTCGGAGACATAGCAATCCATAGGTTTTAAGATACTTACTAGTCAGGTACATTCTTAGGAGTTTAATATGCGGTGTTGAGTCCATTTCGTTGAGCAAGGAGTAGCTCTTGTCTATTCCATATTTGGCTTAAGGAACTTTATCTGTGCTCATTTCAATCTCTGGTTTTATGCAGCACCCCAACTCACCTTTCCCCTTAAGCAAGCATAAGTTGCTTTTCTAAATTTGAGACCCTGTTCTGTTTTGGAATTCAGTTCCTGTGTAGCCAAGTTTACATTCCATGTATTAGTGATATCTTATGATGTTTCTTTTTCTGTGTGACTTATTTCAGTTAGAATCATCGTACCTGAATCCACTCATTATGCTGCTACGGGCCTGATGACATAGATTTCATTGCTGAGTGATACTGCATTGTACGTAAGTACCACAAGTTCTTTATCCATTTTTCACTTTCTGTGATATTGAACTTGTATGGTAAATGAGGTTCTTGTAAACAGAGCCGTTCCAAATTTTGGGGTGGCTGTGTCTTTTTGATTTTAATTTCCCTAAGCTATAGGACCATAAGTGGAAGTGCCCTAGGCTCTGTTGCTTTGTTTTTTAGATGTTTCAGGAAACACCATACACTTCTCCAGAGTGTCTGTTGGCAATTTACATCCCACCCATCAGCATAACAAGGCTCCCAGTTCTCCATGGCCTGTCCTGCCTTTCTGGATTTTACACTTTTTTCAGATGGCCTTTTTGACCGGGGGGAAGTGAGACTTCATTGTAGTGCAGATTTCCTTTGCAAGCTTGCTTGGTTGGCCAAAAAGGGCGTATGCGTTTTTTCCTGAATATATTCAGGAAAAAACGCATACGCCCTTTTTGGCCAAGTGCATCATTGTGGACGTTCTGCCTCTTTTCCTATGCTTTCAATGCAATTCCAGTCTACCTCCTGAAATCGGTTTCCTGCAATTCTGCCCCGCTTTCAAGTCCTCTTGGCAGCCTTACTTCAGTCTATTTTTGGACGATAGCTGTCATTTATAACTCTGCAGGTTTGTGAATTACAGTGCCCCTGAGCTCCTTTCTTCAACTCGCTTTCTTGTGACCTGGCCGCAACACCACAGGATGGCTTCAGGCCCTAATCTGGTTCCGGCACGGCACGCTGAGCATTTGATTAATTCCTCTTCCTGGTGGGAAATGAGAGATAAATTTGCCCGTCCAGACACCTCCAGCTAGTCTCTCATTGGTTCTCCCTATTCCTGTTCATCTTCCACAGAAATTGCAAACTGGGCCAAACAGGAGGTTAAAGGGACTGACTCTCCAAGTCGGGAGAGTGTTAGTAAAGCGTCTGGAATGTTGCACCCGAGTACCAGGGTACGAAAACTGAGACATATTTGAACACGTCTCCCGATCACATGGTTGATCATACTCTAGGTTCCACATGCATGTTTTAGCTGAAGGAAGAATACCTTAAAGCTGGAGAGTTGAGACCCGTGTAATGGGTACCATGCAATATGACTTCAAAGGGTCTTCATTTGCTCACCGAACCTCTCCAATCCTATTACTGCTGCGTTTATGCCCCTGTACACATGCTTGATTCTCTTTCGGAGACATAGCAATCCATAGGTTTTAAGATACTTACTAGTCAGGTACATTCTTAGGCGTTTAATATGCGGTGTTGAGTCCATTTCGTTGAGCAAGGAGTAGCTCTTGTCTATTCCATATTTGGCTTAAGGAACTTTATCTGTTCTCATTTCAATCTCTGGTTTTATACAGCACCCCAACTCATCTTTCTCCTTAAGCAAGTATAAGTTGGTTTTCTAAATTTGAGACCCTGTTCTGTTCTGTAATTCAGTTCCTGTGTAGCCAAGTTTACATTCCGTGTATTACTGATATCTTATGATGTTTCTTTTTCTGTGTGACTTATTTCAGTTAGAATCATCATACCTGAATCCACTCACTGTGCTGCTAAGGGCCTGATGACATAGATTTCATTGCTGAGTGATATTGCTTTGTAAGTAAATACCACAACTTCTTTATCCATTTTTCACTTTTTGCGATGTTGAACTTGTACTGTAAATGAGGTTCTTGTAAACAGAGCCGTTCCAAATTTTGGGGTGGCTGTGTCTTTTTGATTTTAATTTCCCTAAGCTATAGGACCATAAGTGGAAGTGCCCTAGGCTCTGTTGCTTTGTTTTTTAGATGTTTCAGGAAACACCATACACTTCTCCCGAGTGTCTGTTGGCAATTTACATCCCATCCATCAGCATAACAAGGCTCCCAGTTCTCCATGGCCTGTCCTGCCTTTCTGGATTCTACACTTTTTTCAGATGGCCCTTTTGACCGGGGGAAAGTGAGACTTCATTGTAGTGCAGATTTCCTTTGCAAGCTTGCTTGGTTGGCCAAAAAGGGCGTATGCGTTTTTTCCTGAATATATTCAGGAAAAAACGCATACGCCCTTTTTGGCCAAGTGCATCATTGTGGACGTTCTGCCTCTTTTCCTATGCTTTCAATGCAATTCCTGTCTACCTTCTGAAATCGGTTTCCTGCAATTCTGCCCCGCTTTCAAGTCCTCTTGGCAGCCTTACTTCAGTATATTTTTGGACGATAGCTGTCATTTATAACTCTGCAGGTTTGTGAATTACAGTGCCCCTGAGCTCCTTTCTTCAACTCGCTTTCTTGTGACCTGGCCGCAACACCACAGGATGGCTTCAGGCCCTAATCTGGTTCCGGCATGGCACGCTGAGCATTTGGTTAATTCCTCTTCCTGGTGGGAAATGAGAGATAAATTTGCCCGTCCAGACACCTCCAGCTAGTCTCTCATTGGTTCTCCCTATTCCTGTTCATCTTCCACAGAAATTGCAAACTGGGCCAAACAGGAGGTTAAAGGGACTGACTCTCCAAGTCGGGAGAGTGTTAGTAAAGCGTCTGGAATGTTGCACCCGAATACCAGGGTACGAAAACTGAGACATATTTGAACACGTCTCCCGATCACATGTTGATCATACTCTAGGTTCCACATGCATGTTTTAGCTGAAGGAAGAATACCTTAAACTTGGGTAGTTGAAACCCGTGGAATGGGTACCATGCAATATGACTTCAAAGGGTCTTCATTTGCTCACCAAACCTCTCCAATCCTATCACTGCTGCGTTTATGCCCCTGTACACATGCTTGATTCTCTTTCGGAGACATAGCAATCCATAGGTTTTAAGATACTAACTAGTCAGGTACATTCTTAGGCGTTTAATATGCGGTGTTGAGTCCATTTCGTTGAGCAAGGAGTAGCTCTTGTCTATTCCATGTTTGGCTTAAGGAACTTTATCTGTGCTCATTTCAATCTCTGGTTTTATGCAGCACCCCAACTCACCTTTACCCTTAAGCAAGCATAAGTTGGTTTTCTAAATTTGAGACCGTGTTCTGTTCTGTAATTCAGTTCCTGTGTAGCCAAGTTTACATTCCGTGTATTACTGATATCTTATGATGTTTCTTTTTCTGTGTGACTTATTTCAGTTAGAGTCATCATACCTGAATCCACTCATTGAGCTGCTACGGGCCTGATGACATAGATTTCATTGCTGAGTGATATTGCTTTGTAAGTAAATACCACAACTTCTTTATCCATTTTTCACTTTCTGCGATATTGAACTTGTACGGTAAACGAGGTTCTTGTAAACAGAGGCGTCCCAAACTTTGGGGTGGCTGTGTCTTTTTGATTTTAATTTCCCTAAGCTATAGGACCATAAGTGGAAGTGCCCTAGGCTCTGTTGCATTGTTTTTTAGATGTTTCAGGAAACACCATACACTTCTCCCGAGTGTCTGTTGGCAATTTACATCCCACCCATCAGCATAACAAGGCTCCCAGTTCTCCATGGCCTGTCCTGCCTTTCTGGATTTTACACTTTTTTCAGATGGCCCTTTTGACTGGGGGGAAGTGAGACTTCATTGTAGTGCAGATTTCCTTTGCAAGCTTGCTTGGTTGGCCAAAAAGGGCGTATGCGTTTTTTCCTGAATATATTCAGGAAAAAACGCATACGCCCTTTTTGGCCAAGTGCATCATTGTGGACGTTCTGCCTCTTTTCCTATGCTTTCAATGCAATTCCAGTCTACCTCCTTAAATCGGTTTCCTGCAATTCTGCCCCGATTTCAAATCCTCTTGGCAGCCTTACTTCAGTATATTTTTGGACGATAGCTGTCATTTATAACTCTGCAGGTTTGTGAATTACAGTGCCCCTGAGCTCCTTTCTTCAACTCGCTTTCTTGTGACCTGGCCGCAACACCGCAGGATGGCTTCAGGCCCTAATCTGGTTCCGGCACGGCACGCTGAGACTTTGGTTAATTCCTCTTCCTGGTGGGAAATGAGAGATAAATTTGCCCGTCCAGACACCTCCAGCTAGTCTCTCATTGGTTCTCGCTATTCCTGTTCATCTTCCGCAGAAATTGCAAACTGGGCCAAACAGGAGGTTAAAGGGACTGACTCTCCAAGTCGGGAGAGTGTTAGTAAAGCGTCTGGAATATTGCACCCGAGTACTAGGGTACGAAAACTGAGACATATTTGAACACGTCTCCCGATCACATGGTTGATCATACTCTAGGTTCCACATGCATGTTTTAGCTGAAGGAAGAATACCTTAAACCTGGGTAGTTGAAATCCGTGGAATGGGTACCATGCAATATGACTTCAAAGGGTCTTCATTTGCTCACCGAACCTCTCCAATCCTATCACTGCTGCGTTTATGCCCCTGTACACACGCTTGATTCTCTTTCGGAGACATAGCAATCCATAGGTTTTAAGATACTTACTAGTCAGGTACATTCTTAGGCGTTTAATATGCAGTGTTGAGCCCATTTCATTGAGCAAGGAGTAGCTCTTGTCTATTCCATATTTGGCTTAAGGAACTTTATCTGTGCTCATTTCAATCTCTGGTTTTATGCGGCACCCCAACTCACCTTTCCCCTTAAGCAAGCATAAGTTGGTTTTCTTAATTTGAGACCCTGTTCTGTTTTGGAATTCAGTTCCTGTGTAGCCAAGTTTACATTCTGTGTATTAGTGATATCTTATGATGTTTCTTTTTCTGTGTGACTATTTCAGTTAGAATCATCGTACCTGAATCCACTCATTATGCTGCTACGGGCCTGATGACATACATTTCATTGCTGAGTGATACTGCATTGTACGTAAGTACCACAAGTTCTTTATCCATTTTTCACTTTCTGTGATATTGAACTTGTATGGTAAATGAGGTTCTTGTAAACAGAGGCGTCCCAAACTTTGGGGTGGCTGTGTCTTTTTGAGTTTAATTTCCCTAAGCTATAGAACCATAAGTGGAAGTGCCCTAGGCTCTGTTGCTTTGTTTTTTAGATGTTTCAGGAAACACCATACACTTCTCCCGAGTGTCTGTTTGCAATTTACATCCCACCCATCAGCATAACAAGGCTCCGAGTTCTCCATGGCCTGTCCTGCCTTTCTGGATTTTACACTTTTTTCAGATGGCCCTTTTGACCGGGGGGAAGTCAGACTTCATTGTAGTGCAGATTTCCTTTGCAAGCTTGCTTGGTTGGCCAAAAAGGGCGTATGCGTTTTTTCCTGAATATATTCAGGAAAAAACGCATACGCCCTTTTTGGCCAAGTGCATCATTGGGGACGCTCTGCCTCTTTTCCTATGCTTTCAATGCAATTCCAGTCTACCTCCTGAAATCGGGTTCCTGCAATTCTGCCCCGATTTCAAATCCTCTTGGCAGCCTTACTTCAGTATATTTTTGGACGATAGCTGTCATTTATAACTCTGCAGGTTTGTGAATTACAGTGCCCCTGAGCTCCTTTCTTCAACTCGCTTTCTTGTGACCTGGCCGCAACACCGCAGGATGGCTTCAGGCCCTAATCTGGTTCCGGCACGGCACGCTGAGACTTTGGTTAATTCCTCTTCCTGGTGGGAAATGAGAGATAAATTTGCCCGTCCAGACACCTCCAGCTAGTCTCTCATTGGTTCTCGCTATTCCTGTTCATCTTCCGCAGAAATTGCAAACTGGGCCAAACAGGAGGTTAAAGGGACTGACTCTCCAAGTCGGGAGAGTGTTAGTAAAGCGTCTGGAATATTGCACCCGAGTACCAGGGTACGAAAACTGAGACATATTTGAACACGTCTCCCGATCACATGGTTGATCATACTCTAGGTTCCACATGCATGTTTTAGCTGAAGGAAGAATACCTTAAACCTGGGTAGTTGAAATCCGTGGAATGCGTACCATGCAATATGACTTCAAAGGGTCTTCATTTGCTCACCGAACCTCTCCAATCCTATCACTGCTGCGTTTATGCCCCTGTACACACGCTTGATTCTCTTTCGGAGACATAGCAATCCATAGGTTTTAAGATACTTACTAGTCAGGTACATTCTTAGGCGTTTAATATGCAGTGTTGAGCCCATTTCATTGAGCAAGGAGTAGCTCTTGTCTATTCCATATTTGGCTTAAGGAACTTTATCTGTGCTCATTTCAATCTCTGGTTTTATGCGGCACCCCAACTCACCTTTCCCCTTAAGCAAGCATAAGTTGGTTTTCTAAATTTGAGACCCTGTTCTGTTTTGGAATTCAGTTCCTGTGTAGCCAAGTTTACATTCCGTGTATTAGTGATATCTTATGATGTTTGTTTTTCTGTGTGACTTATTTCAGTTAGAATCATCATACCTGAATCCACTCATTGTGCTGCTAAGTGCTTGATGACATAGATTTCATTGCTGAGTGATATTGCTTTGTAAGTAAATACCACAACTTCTTTATCCATTTTTCACTTTCTGCGATGTTGAACTTGTACTGTAAACGAGGTTCTTGTAAACAGAGGCGTCCCAAACTTTGGGGTGGCTGTGTCTTTTTGAGTTTAATTTCCCTAAGCTATAGGACCATAAGTGGAAGTGCCCTAGGCTCTGTTGCTTTGTTTTTTAGATGTTTCAGGAAACACCATACACTTCTCCCGAGTGTCTCTTGGCAATTTACATCCCGCCCATCAGCATAACAAGGCTCCCAGTTCTCCATGGCCTGTCCTGCCTTTCTGGATTTTACACTTTTTTCAGATGGCCCTTTTGACCGGCGGGAAGTGAGACTTCATTGTAGTGCAGATTTCCTTTGCAAGCTTGCTTGGTTGGCCAAAAAGGGCGTATGCGTTTTTTCCTGAATATATTCAGGAAAAATCGCATACGCCCTTTTTGGCCAAGTGCATCATTGTGGACGTTCTGCCTCTTTTCCTATGCTTTCAATGCAATTCCAGTCTACCTCCTGAAATCGGTTTCCTGCAATTCTGCCCCGCATTCAAGTCCTCTTGGCAGCCTTACTTCAGTATATTTTTGGACGATAGCTGTCATTTATAACTCTGCAGGTTTGTGAATTACAGTGCCCCTGAGCTCCTTTCTTCAACTCGCTTTCTTGTGACCTGGCCGCAACACCGCAGTCTAGCTTCAGGCCCTAATCTGGTTCCGGCACGGCACGCTGAGCCTTTGGTTAATTCCTCTTCCTGGTGGGAAATGAGAGTTAAATTTGCCCGTCCAGACACCTCCAGCTAGTCTCTCATTGGTTCTCGCTATTCCTGTTCATCTTCCGCAGAATTTGCAAACTGGGCCAAACAGGAGGTTAAAGGGACTGACTCTCCAAGTCGGGAGAGTGTTAGCAAAGCGTCTGGAATGTTGCACCCGAGTACCAGGGTACGAAAACTGAGACATATTTGAACACATCTCCCGATCACATGGTTGATCATACTCTAGGTTCCACATGCATGTTTTAGCTGAAGGAAGAATACCTTAAACCTGGAGAGTTGAGACCCGTGGAATGGGTACCATGCAATATGACTTCAAAGGGTCTTCATTTGCTCACCGAACCTCTCCAATCCTATCACTGCTGCGTTTATGCCCCTCTACACATGCTTGATTCTCTTTCGGAGACATAGCAATCCATAGGTTTTAAGATACTTACTAGTCAGGTACATTCTTAGGCGTTTAATATGCAGTGTTGAGTCTATTTCGTTGAGCAAGGTGTAGCTCTTGTCTATTCCATATTTGGCTTAAGGAACTTTATCTGTGCTCATTTCAATCTCTGGTTTTATGCAGCACCCCAACTCACCTTTCCCCTTAAGCAAGCATAAGTTGGTTTTCTAAATTTGAGACCCTGTTCTGTTCTGTAATTCAGTTCCTGTGTAGTCAGGTTTACATTCCGTGTATTACTGATATCTTATGATGTTTCTTTTATTGTGTGACTTATTTCAGTTAGAATCATCGTACCTGAATCCACTCATTATGCTGCTACGGCCCTGATGACATAGATTTCATTGCTGAGTGATACTGCATTGTACGTAAGGACCACAAGTTCTTTATCCATTTTTCACTTTCTGTGATATTGAACTTGTATGGTAAATGAGGTTCTTGTAAACAGAGGCGTCCCAAACTTTGGGGTGGCTGTGTCTTTTTGAGTTTAATTTCCCTAAGCTATAGGACCATAAGTGGAAGTGCCCTAGGCTCTGTTGCTTTGTTTTTTAGATGTTTCAGGAAACACCATACACTTCTCCGGAGTGTCTGTTGGCAATTTACATCCCGCCCATCAGCATAACAAGGCTCCCAGTTCTCCATGGCCTGTCCTGCCTTTCTGGATTTTACACTTTTTTCAGATGGCCCTTTTGACCGGGGGGAAGTGAGACTTCATTGTAGTGCAGATTTCCTTTACAAGCTTGCTTGGTTGGCCAAAAAGGGCGTATGCGTTTTTTCCTGAATATATTCAGGAAAAAACGCATACGCCCTTTTTCGCCAAGTTCATCATTGTGGACGTTCTGCCTCTTTTCCTATGCTTTCAATACAATTCCAGTCTACCTCCTGAAATCGGTTTCCTGCAATTCTGCCCCGCTTTCAAGTCCTCTTGGCAGCCTTACTTCAGTCTATTTCTGGACGATAGCTGTCATTTATAACTCTGCAGGTTTGTGAATTACAGTTCCGCTGAGCTCCTTTCTTCAACTCGCTTTCTTTTGAGCTGGCTGCAACACCGCAGGATGGCTTCAGGCCCTAATCTGGTTCCGGCACGGCACGCTGAGCCTTTGGTTATTTCCTCTTCCTGGTGGGAAATGAGAGTTAAATTTGCCCGTCCAGACACCTCCAGCTAGTCTTTCATTGGTTCTCCCTATTCCTGTTCATCTTCCACAGAAATTGCAAACTGGGCCAAACAGGATGTTAAAGGCGCTGACCCCCCAAGTGGGGAGAGTGTTAGTAAAGTGTCTGGAATGTTGCACCCGAGTACCAGGGGAGGAAAACTGAGACATGTTTGAACACGTCTCCGATCACATGGTTGATCATACTCTAGGTTCCACATGCATGTTTTAGCTGAAGGAAGAATACCTTAAACCTGGGTAGTTGAAACCGGTGGAATGGGTACCATAAAATATGACTTCAAAGGGTCTTCATTTGCTCACCGAACCTCTCCAATCCTATCACTGCTGCGTTTATGCTCCTGTACACATGCTTGATTCTCTTTCGGAGACATAGCAATCCATAGGTTTTAAGATACTTACTAGTCAGGTACATTCTTAGGTGTTTAATAAGCGGTGTTGAGTCCATTTCGTTGAGCAAGGAGTAGCTCTTGTCTATTCCATATTTGGCTTAAGGAACTTTATCTGTGCTCATTTCAATCTCTGGTTTTATGCAGCACCCCAACTCACCTTTACCCTTAAGCAAGCATAAATTGTTTTTCTAAATTTGAGACCCTGTTCTGTTCTGTAATTCAGTTCCTGTGTAGCCAAGTTTACATTCCGTGTATTACTGATATCTTATGATGTTTCTTTTTCTGTGTGACTTATTTCAGTTAGAATCATCGTACCTGAATCCACTCATTTTGCTGCTAAGGGCCTGATGACATAGATTTCTTTGCTGAGTGATATTGCTTTGTAAGTAAACACCACAACTTCTTTATCCATTTTTCACTTTTTGCGATGTTGAACTTGTACTGTAAAAGAGGTTCTTGTAAACAGAGGCGTCCCAAACTTTGGGGTGGCTGTGTCTTTTTGATTTTAATTTCCCTAAGCTATAGGACCATAAGTGGAAGTGCCCTATGCTCTGTTGCTTTGTTTTTTAGATGTTTCAGGAAACACCATACACTTCTCCTGAGTGTCTGTTGGCAATTTACATCCCGCCCATCAGCATAACAAGGCTCCCAGTTCTCCATGGCCTGTCCTGCCTTTCTGGATTTTACACTTTTTTCAGATGGCCCTTTTGACCGCGGGGAAGTGAGACTTCATTGTAGTGCAGATTTCCTTTGCAAGCTTGCTTGGTTGGCCAAAAAGGGCATATGCGTTTTTTCCTGAATATATTCAGGAAAAAACGCATACGCCCTTTTTGGCCAAGTGCATCATTGTGGACGTTCTGCCTCTTTTCCTATGCTTTCAATGCAATTCCAGTCTACCTCCTGAAATCGGTTTCCTGCAATTCTGCCCCGCTTTCAAGTCCTCTTGGCAGCCTTACTTCAGTATATTTTTGGACGATAGCTGTCATTTATAACTCTGCAGGTTTGTGAATTACAGTGCCCCTGAGCTCCTTTCTTCAACTCGCTTTCTTGTGACCTGGCCGCAACACGGCAGGATGGCTTCAGGCCCTAATCTGGTTCCGGCACGGCACGCTGAGCCTTTGGTTATTTCCTCTTCCTGGTGGGAAATGAGAGTTAAATTTCCCCGTCCAGACACCTCCAGCTAGTCTCTCATTGGTTCTCCCTATTCCTGTTCATCTTCCGCAGAAATTGCAAACTGGGCCAAACAGGAGGTTCAAGGCACTGACTCTTCAACTGGGGAGAGTGTTAGTAAAGCGTCTGGAATGTTGCACCCGAGTACCAGGGGAGGAAAACTGAGACATATTTGAACACGTCTCCCGTTCACACGGTTGATCATACTCTGGGTTCCACATGCATGTTTTAGCTGAAGGAAGAATACCTTAAACCTGGAGAGTTGAGACCCGTGTAATGGGTACCATGCAATATGACTTCAAAGGGTCTTCATTTGCTCACCGAACCTCTCCAATCCTATCACTGCTGCGTTTATGCCCCTGTACACACGCTTGATTGTCTTTCGGAGACATAGCAATCCATAGGTTTTAAGATACTTACTAGTCAGGTACATTCTTAGGCGTTTAATATGGGGTGTTGAGTCCATTTCGTTGAGCAAGGAGTAGCTCTTGTCTATTCCATATTTGGCTTAAGGAACTTTATCTGTGCTCATTTCAATCTCTGGTTTTATGCAGCACCCCAACTCACCTTTCCCCTTAAGCAAGCATGAGTTGGTTTTCTAAATTTGAGACCCTGTTCTGTTCTGTAATTCAGTTCCTGTGTAGCCAAGTTTATTTTCCGTGTATTAGTGATATCTTATGATGTTTCTTTTTCTGTGTGACTTATTTCAGTTAGAATCATCGTACCTGAATCCACTCATTTTGCTGCTAAGGGCCTGATGACATAGATTTCATTGCTGAGTGATATTGCTTTGTAAGTAAATACCACAACTTCTTTATCCATTTTTCACTTTCTGCGATGTTGAGCTTGTACTGTAAACGAGGTTCTTGTAAACAGAGGCGTCCCAAACTTTGCGGTGGCTGTGTCTTTTTTATTTTAATTTCCCTAAGCTATAGGACCATAAGTGGAAGTGCCCTAGGCTCTGTTGCTTTGTTTATTAGATGTTTCAGGAAACACCATACACTTCTCCCGAGTGTCTGTTGGCAATTTACATCCCGCCCATCAGCATAACAAGGCTCCCAGTTCTCCATGGCCTGTCCTGCCTTTCTGGATTTTACACTTTTTTCAGATGACCCTTTTGACCGGGGAGAAGTGAGACTTCATTGTAGTGCAGATTTCCTTTGCAAGCTTGCTTGGTTGGCCAAAAAGGGCGTATGCGTTTTTTCCTGAATATATTCAGGAAAAAACGCATACACCCTTTTTGGCCAAGTGCATCATTGTGGACGTTCTGCCTCTTTTCCTATGCTTTCAATGCAATTCCAGTCTACCTCCTGAAATCGGTTTCCTGCAATTCTGCCCCGCTTTCAAGTCCTCTTGGCAGCCTTACTTCAGTATATTTTTGGACGATAGCTGTCATTTATAACTCTGCAGGTTTGTGAATTACAGTGCCCCTGAGCTCCTTTCTTCAAGTTGCTTTCTTGTGACCTGGCCGCAACACCACAGGATGGCTTCAGGCCCTAATCTGGTTCAGGCACGGCATGCTGAGCCTTTGGTTAATTCCTCTTCCTGGTGGGAAATGAGAGTTAAATTTGCCCGTCCAGACACCTCCAGCTAGTCTCTCATTGGTTCTCGCTATTCCTGTTCATCTTCCGCAGAAATTGCAAACTGGGCCAAACAGGAGGTTAAAGGGACTGACTCTCCAAGTTGGGAGAGTGTTAGTAAAGCGTCTGGAATGTTGCACCCGAGTACCAGGGTACGAAAACTGAGACATATTTGAACACGTCTCCCGATCACATGGTTGATCATACTCTAGGTTCCACATGCATGTTTTAGCTGAAGGAAGAATACCTTAAACCTGGGTAGTTGAAACCCGTGGAATGGGTACCATGCAATATGACTTCAAAGGGTCTTCATTTGCTCACCGAACCTCTCCAATCCTATCACTGCTGCGTTTTTGCCCCTGTACACATGCTTGATTCTCTTTTGGAGACATAGCAATCCATAGGTTTTAAGATACTTACTAGTCAGGTACATTCTTAGGCGTTTAATATGCGGTGTTGAGTCCATTTCGTTGAGCAAGGAGTAGCTCTTGTCCATTCAATATTTGGCTTAAGGAACTTTATCTGTGCTCATTTCAATCTCTGGTTTTATGCAGCACCCCAACTCACCTTTACCCTTAAGCAAGCATAAGTTGGTTTTCTAAATTTGAGACCCTGTTCTGTTTTGGAATTCAGTTCCTGTGTAGCCAAGTTTACATTCCGTGTATTAGTGATATCTTATGATGTTTCTTTTTCTGTGTGACTTATTTCAGTTAGAATCATCGTACCTGAATCCACTCATTATGCTGCTACGGGCCTGATGACATAGATTTCATTGCTGAGTGATACTGCATTGTATGTAAGTACCACAAGTTCTTTATTCATTTTTCACTTTCTGTGATATTGAAGTTGTACCGTAAACGAGGTTCTTGTAAACAGAGGCGTCCCAAACTTTGGGGTGGCTGTGTCTTTTTGATTTTAATTTCCCTAAGCTATAGGACCATAAGTGGAAATGCCTTAGGCTCTGTTGCTTTGTTTTTTAGATGTTTCAGGAAACACCATACACTTGTCCCGAGTGTCTGTTGGCAATTTACATCCCGCCCATCAGCATAACAAGGCTCCCAGTTCTCCGTGACCTGTCCTGCCTTTCTGGATTTGACACATTTTTCAGATGGCCCTTTTGACCGGGGGGAAGTGAGACTTCATTGTAGTGCAGATTTCCTTTGCAAGCTTGCTTGGTTGCCAAAAAAGGGCGTATGCGTTTTTTCCTGAATATATTCAGGAAAAAACACATACACCCTTTTTGGCCAAGTGCATCATTGTGGACGTTCTGCCTCTTTTCCTATGCTTTCAAAGCAATTCCAGTCTACCTCCTGAAATCGGTTTCCTGCAATTCTGCCTCGCTTTCAAGTCCTCTTAGCAGCCTTACTTCAGTATATTTTTGGACGATAGCTGTCATTTATAATTCTGCAGGTTTGTGAATTACAGTGGTCCTGAGCTCCTTTCTTCAACTCGCTTTCTTGTGACCTGGCCGCAACACCGCAGGATGGCTGCAGGTCCTAATCTGCTTCCGGCACGGCACGCTGAGCCTTTGGTTATTTCCTCTTCCTGGTGGGAAATGAGAGTTAAATTTGCCCGTCCAGACACCTCCAGCTAGTCTCTCATTGGTTCTCGCTATTCCTGTTCATCTTCCGCAGAAACTGCAAACTGGGCCAAACAGGAGGTTAAAGGCGCTGACTCTCCAAGTCAGGAGAGTGTTAGTTAAGCGTCTGGAATGTTGCACCCGAGTACCAGGGGAGGAAAACTGAGACATATTTGAACACGTCTCCCGTTCACACGGTTGATCATACTCTGGGTTCCACATGCATGTTTTAGCTGAAGGAAGAATACCTTAAAGCTGGAGAGTTGAGACCCGTGTAATGGGTACCATGCAATATGACTTCAAAGGGTCTTCATTTGCTCACCGAACCTCTCCAATCCTATCACTGCTGCGTTTATGCCCCTGTACACATGCTTGATTCTCTTTCGGAGACATAGCAAAGCATAGGTTTTAAGATACTTACTAGTCAGGTACATTCTTAGGCGTTTAATATGCGGTTTTGAGTCCATTTCGTTGAGCAAGGAGTAGCTCTTGTCTATTCCATATTTGGCTTAAGGAACTTTATCTGTGCTCATTTCAATCTCTGGTTTTATGCAGCACCCCAACTCACCTTTACCCTTAAGCAAGCATAAGTTGGTTTTCTAAATTTGAGACCCTGTTCTGTTTTGGAATTCAGTTCCTGTGTAGCCAAGTTTACATTCCGTGTATTACTGATATCTTATGATGTTTCTTTTTCTGTGTGACTTATTTCAGTTAGAATCATCATACCTGAATCCACTCATTGTGCTGCTATGGGCCTGATGACATAGATTTCATTGCTGAGTGATATTGCTTTGTAAGTAAATACCACAACTTCTTTATCCATTTTTCACTTTCTGCGATGTTGAACTTGTACTGTAAACGAGGTTCTTGTAAACAGAGGTGTCCCAAACTTCGGGGTGGCTGTGTCTTTTTGATTTTAATTTCCCTAAGCTATAGGACCATAAGTGGAAGTGCCCTAGGCTCTGTTGCTTTGTTTTTTCGATGTTTCAGGAAACACCATACACTTCTCCCGAGTGTCTGTTGGCAATTTACATCCCGCCCATCTGCATAACAAGGCTCCCAGTTCTCCATGGCCTGTCCTGCCTTTCTTTATTTTACACTTTTTTCAGATGGCCCTTTTGACCGGGAAGAAGTGAGACTTCATTGTAGTGCAGATTTCCTTTGCAAGCTTGCTTGGTTGGCCAAAAAGGGCGTATGCGTTTTTTCCTGAATATATTCAGGAAAAAACGCATACGCCCTTTTTGGCCAAGTGCATCATTGTGGACATTCTGCCTCTTTTCCTATGCTTTCAATGCAATTCCAGTCTACCTCCTGAAATCGGTTTCCTGCAATTCTGCCCCGCTTTCAAGTCCTCTTGGCATCCTTACTTCAGTATATTTTTGGACGATAGCTGTCATTTATAACTCTGCAGGTTTGTGAATTACAGTGCCCCTGAGCTCCTTTCTTCAACTCGCTTTCTTTTGAGCTGGCCGCAACACCGCAGGATGGCTTCAGGCCCTAATCTGGTTCCGGCACGGCACGCTGAGACTTTGGTTATTTCCTCTTCCTGGTGGGAAATGAGAGTTAAATTTGCCCGTCCAGACACCTCCAGCTAGTCTCTCATTGGTTCTCCCTATT
This sequence comes from Delphinus delphis, assembly GCF_949987515.2. Taxonomy (NCBI): domain Eukaryota; kingdom Metazoa; phylum Chordata; class Mammalia; order Artiodactyla; family Delphinidae; genus Delphinus; species Delphinus delphis. The sequence continues at coordinate 2,894,673 of NW_027192659.1, forward strand.
CCTGTTCATCTTCCGCAGAAATTGCAAACTGGGCCAAACAGGAGGTTAAGGGCTCTGACTCTCCAAGTCGGGAGAGTGTTAGTAAAGCGTCTGGAATGTTGCACCCGAGTACCAGGGGAGGAAAACTGAGACATATTTGAACACGTCTCCCGTTCACACGGTTGATCATACTCTGGGTTCCACATGCATGTTTTAGCTGAAGGAAGAATACCTTAAACCTGGAGAGTTGAGACCCGTGTAATGGGTACCATGCAATATGACTTCAAAGGGTCTTCATTTGCTCACCGAACCTCTCCAATCCTATCACTGCTGCGTTTATGCCCCTGTACACACGCTTGATTCTCTTTTGGAGACATAGCAATCCATAGGTTTTAAGATACTTACTAGTCAGTTACATTTTTAGGCGTTTAATATGGGGTGTTGAGTCCATTTCGTCGAGCAAGGAGTAGCTCTTGTCTATTCCATATTTGGCTTAAGGAACTTTATCTGTGCTCATTTCAATCTCTGGTTTTATGCAGCACCCCAACTCACCTTTCCCCTTAAGCAAGCATAAGTTGGTTTTCTCAATTTGAGACACTGTTCTGTTTTGGTAGTCGGTTCCAGTGTAGCCAAGTTTACATTCCGTGTATTAGTGATATCTTATGATGTTTCTTTTTCTGTGTGACTTATTTCAGTTAGAATCATCATACCTTAATCCACTCATTATGCTGCTACGGGCCTGATGACATAGATTTCATTGCTGAGTGATACTGCATTGTACGTAAGTACCACAAGATCTTTATCCATTTTTCACTTTCTGTGATATTGAACTTGTACGGTAAACGAGGTTCTTGTAAGCAGAGTCGTCCCAAACTTCAGGGTGGCTGTGTCTTTTTGATTTTAATTTCCCTAAGCTATAGGACCATAAGTGGAAGTGCCCTAGGCTCTGTTGCTTTGTTTTTTAGATGTTTCAGGAAACACCATACACTTCTCCCGAGTGTCTGTTGGCAATTTACATCCCGCCCATCAGCATAACAAGGCTCCCAGTTCTCCATGGCCTGTCCTGCCTTTCTGGATTTTACACTTTTTTCAGATGGCCCTTTTGACCGGGGGGAAGTGAGACTTCATTGTAGTGCAGATTTCCTTTGCAAGTTTGCTTGGTTGGCCAAAAAGGGCGTATGCGTTTTTTCCTGAATATATTCAGGAAAAAACGCATACGCCCTTTTTGGCCAAGTGCATCATTGTGGACGTTCTGCCTCTTTTCCTATGCTTTCAATGCAATTCCAGTCTACCTCCTGAAATCGGTTTCCTGCAATTCTGCCCCGCTTTCAAGTCCTCTTGGCAGCCTTACTTCAGTATATTTTTGGACGATAGCTGTCATTTATAACTCTGCAGGTTTGTGAATTACAGTGCCCCTGAGCTCCTTTCTTCAACTCGCTTTCTTTTGACCTGGCCGCAACACCGCAGGATGGCTTCAGGCCCTAATCTGGTTCCGGCACGGCACGCTGAGCCTTTGGTTAATTCCTCTTCCTGGTGGGAAATGAGAGTTAAATTTGCCCGTCCAGACACCTCCAGCTAGTCTCTCATTGGTTCTCGCTATTCCTGTTCATCTTCCGCAGAAATTGCAAACTGGGCCAAACAGGAGGTTAAAGGGACTGACTCTCCAAGTGGGGAGAGTGTTAGTAAAGCGTCTGGAATGTTGCACCCGAGTACCAGGGTACGAAAGCTGAGACATATTTGAACATGTCTCCCGATCACATGGTTGATCATACTCTAGGTTCCACATGCATGTTTTAGCTGAAGGAAGAATACCTTAAACCTGGGTAGTTGAAACCCGTGGAATGGGTACCATGCAATATGACTTCAAAGGGTATTCATTTGCTCACCGAACCTCTCCAATCCTATCACTGCTGCATTTATGCCCCTGTACACATGCTTGATACTTTTTCGGAGACATAGCAATCCATAGGTTTTAAGACACTTACTATTCAGGTACATTCTTAGGCGTTTAATATGGGGTGTTGAGTCCATTTCGTTGAGCAAGGAGTAGCTCTTGTCTATTCCATATTTGGCTAAAGGAACTTTATCTGTGCTCATTTCGATCTGTGGTTTTATGCAGCACCCCAACTCACCTTTCCCCTTAAGCAAGCATAAGTTGGTTTTCTAAATTTGAGACCCTGTTCTGTTTTGGAATTCAGTTCCTGTGTAGCCAAGTTTACATTCCGTGTATTACTGATATCCTATGATGTTTCTTTTTCTGTGTGACTTATTTCAGTTAGAATCATCGTACCTGAATCCACTCATTATGCTGCTACGGGCCTGATGACATAGATTTCATTGCTGAGTGATACTGCATTGTACGTAAGTACCACAAGTTCTTTATCCATTTTTCACTTTCTGTGATATTGAACTTGTACAGTAAACGAGGTTCTTGTAAACGGAGGCGTCCCAAACTTCGGGGTGGCTGTGTCTTTTTGATTTTAATTTCCCTAAGCTATAGGACCATAAGTGGAAGTGCCCTAGGCTCTGTTGCTTTGTTTTTTAGATGTTTCAGGAAACACCATACACTTCTCCCCAGTGTCTGTTGGCAATTTACATCCCGCCCATCAGCATAACAAGGCTCCCTGTTCTCCATGGCCTGTCCTGCCTTTCTGGATTTTACACTTTTTTCCGATGGCCCTTTTGACCGGGGGGAAGTGAGACTTCATTGTAGTGCAGATTTCCTTTGCAAGCTTGCTTGGTTGGCCAAAAAGGGCGTATGCGTTTTTTCCTGAATATATTCAGGAAAAAACGCATACGCCCTTTTTGGCCAAGTGCATCATTGTGGACGTTCTGCCTCTTTTCCTATGCTTTCAATGCAATTCCAGTCTACCTCCTGAAATCGGTTTCCTGCAATTCTGCCCCGCTTTCAAGTCCTCTTGGCAGCCTTACTTCAGTCTATTTTTGGACGATAGCTGTCATTTATAACTCTGCAGGTTTGTGAATTACAGTGCCCCTGAGCTCCTTTCTTCAACTCGCTTTGTTGTGAGCTGGCCGCAACACCGCAGGATGGCTTCAGGCCCTTATCTGGTTCCGGCACGGCACGCTGAGCCTTTGGTTATTTCCTCTTCCTGGTGGGAAATGAGAGTTAAATTTGCCCGTCCAGACACCTCCAGCTAGTCTCTCATTGGTTCTCGCTATTCCTGTTCATCTTCCGCAGAAATTGCAAACTGGGCCAAACAGGAGGTTAAAGGCGCTGACTCTCCAAGTGGGGAGAGTGTTAGTAAAGCGTCTGGAATGTTGCACCCGAGTACCAGGGGAGGAAAACTGAGACATATTTGAACACATCTCCCGTTCACATGGTTGATCGTACTTGGGTACCACATGCATGTTTTAGCTGAAGGAAGAATACCTTAAACCTGGAGAGTTTAGACCCGTGTAATGGGTACCATGCAATATGACTTCAAAGGGTCTTCATTTGCTCACCGAACCTCTCCAATCCTATCACTGCTGCGTTTATGCCCCTGTACACATGCTTGATTCTCTTTCGGAGACATAGCAAACCATAGGTTTTAAGATACTTACTAGTCAGGTACATTCTTAGGCGTTTAATATGCGGTTTTGAGTCCATTTCGTTGAGCAAGGAGTAGCTCTTGTCTATTCCATATTTGGCTTAAGGAACTTTATCTGTGCTCATTTCAATCTCTGGTTTTATGCAGCACCCCAACTCACCTTTACCCTTAAGCAAGCATAAGTTGGTTTTCTAAATTTGAGACCCTGTTCTGTTTTGGAATTCAGTTCCTGTGTAGCCAAGTTTACATTCCGTGTATTACTGATATCCTATGATGTTTCTTTTTCTGTGTGACTTATTTCAGTTAGAATCATCGTACCTGAATCCACTCATTATGCTGCTACGGGCCTGATGACATAGATTTCATTGCTGAGTGATACTGCATTGTACGTAAGTACCACAAGTTCTTTATCCATTTTTCACTTTCTGTGATATTGAACTTGTACAGTAAACGAGGTTCTTGTAAACGGAGGCGTCCCAAACTTCGGGGTGGCTGTGTCTTTTTGATTTTAATTTCCCTAAGCTATAGGACCATAAGTGGAAGTGCCCTAGGCTCTGTTGCTTTGTTTTTTAGATGTTTCAGGAAACACCATACACTTCTCCCGAGTGTCTGTTGGCAATTTACATCCCGCCCATCAGCATAACAAGGCTCCCTGTTCTCCATGGCCTGTCCTGCCTTTCTGGATTTTACACTTTTTTCCGATGGCCCTTTTGACCGGGGGGAAGTGAGACTTCATTGTAGTGCAGATTTCCTTTGCAAGTTTGCTTGTTTGGCCAAAAAGGGCGTATGCGTTTTTTCCTGAATATATTCAGGAAAAAACGCATACGCCCTTTTTGGCCAAGTGCATCATTGTGGACGTTCTGCCTCTTTTCCTATGCTTTCAATGCAATTCCAGTCTACCTCCTGAAATCGGTTTCCTGCAATTCTGCCCCGCTTTCAAGTCCTCTTGGCAGCCTTACTTCAGTCTATTTTTGGACGATAGCTGTCATTTATAACTCTGCAGGTTTGTGAATTACAGTGCCCCTGAGCTCCTTTCTTCATCTCGCTTTCTTGTGACCTGGCCGCCACACTGCAGGATGGCTTCAGGCCCTAATCTGGTTCCGGTACGGCATGCTGAGCCTTTGGTTATTTCCTCTTCCTGGTGGGAAATGAGAGTTAAATTTGCCCGTCCAGACACCTCCAGCTAGTCTCTCATTGGTTCTCCCTATTCCTGTTCATCTTCCGCAGAAATTTCAAACTGGGCCAAACAGGAGGTTAAAGGCGCTGACTCTCCAAGTGGGGAGAGTGTTAGTAAAGCGTCTGGAATGTTGCACCCGAGTACCAGGGTACGAAAACTGAGACATATTTGAACACGTCTCCCGATCACATGGTTGATCATACTCTGGGTTCCACATGCATGTGTTAGCTGAAGGAAGAATACCTAAAACCTGGGTAGTTGAAACCCGTGGAATGGGTACCATGCCATATGACTTCAAAGGGTCTTCATTTGCTCACCGAACCTCTCCAATCCTATCACTGCTGCGTTTATGCCCCTGTACACATGCTTGATTCTCTTTCGGAGACATAGCAATCCATAGGTTTTAAGATACTTAATAGTCAGGTACATTCTTAGGCGTTTAATATGCGGTGTTGAGTCCATTTCGTTGAGCAAGGAGTAGCTCTTGTCTATTCCATATTTGGCTTAAGGAACTTTATCTGTGCTCATTTCAATCTCTGGTTTTATGCAGCACCCCAACTCACCTTTCCCCTTAAGCAAGCATAAGTTGGTTTTCTAAATTTGAGACCCTGTTCTGTTCTGTAATTCAGTTCCTGTGTAGCCAAGTTTCCATTCCGTGTATTACTGATATCTTATGATGTTTCTTTTTCTGTGTGACTTATTTCAGTTAGAATCATCATACCTGAATCCCCTCATTGTGCTGCTAAGGGCCTGATGACATAGATTTCATTGCTGAGTGATACTGCATTGTACGTAAGTACGACAAGTTCTTTATCCATTTTTCAATTTCTGCGATGTTGAACTTGTACTGTAAACGAGGTTCTTGTAAACAGAGGTGTCCCAAACTTTGGGGTTGCTGTGTCTTCTTGATTTTAATTTCCCTAAGCTATAGGACCATAAGTGGCAGTGCCCTAGGCTGTGTTGCTTGGTTTTTTAGATGTTTCAGGAAACACCATACACTTCTCCCTAGTGTCTGTTGGCAATTTACATCCCGCCCATCAGCATAACAAGGCTCCCAGATCTCCATGGCCTGTCCTGCCTTTCTGGATTTTACACTTTTTTCAGATGGCCCTTTTGACCGGGGGGAAGTGAGACTTCATTGTAGTGCAGATTTCCTTTGCAAGCTTGCTTGGTTGGCCAAAAAGGGCGTATGCGTTTTTTCCTGAATATATTCAGGAAAAAACGCATACGCCCTTTTTGGCCAAGTGCATCATTGTGGACGTTCTGCCTCTTTTCCTATGCTTTCAATGCAATTCCAGTCTACCTCCTGAAATCGGTTTCCTGCAATTCTGCCCCGCTTTCAACTCCTCTTGGCAGCCTTACTTCAGTCTATTTTTGGACGATAGCTGTCATTTATAACTCTGCAGGTTTGTGAATTACAGTGCCCCTGAGCTCCTTTCTTCAACTCGCTTTCTTGTGACCTGGCCGCAACACCGCAGGATGGCTTCAGGCCCTAATCTGGTTCCGGCACCGCACGCTGAGCCTTTGGTTAATTCCTCTTCCTGGTGGGAAATGAGAGTTAAATTTGCCCGTCCAGACACCTCCTGCTAGCCTCTCATTGGTTCTCGCTATTCCTGTTCATCTTCCGCAGAAATTGCAAACTGGGCCAAACAGGAGGTTAAAGGGAGTGACTCTCCAAGTCGGGAGAGTGTTAGTAAAGCGTCCGGAATGTTGCACCCTAGTACCAGGGGAGGAAAACTGAGAAATATTTGAACACGTCTCCCGTTCACATGGTTGATCATACTCTGGGTTCCACATGCATGTTTTAGCTGAAGGAAGAATACCTTAAACCTGGAGAGTTGAGACCCGTGGAATGGGTACCATGCAATATGACTTCAAAGGGTCTTCATTTGCTCACCGAACCTCTCCAATCCTATCACTGCTGCGTTTATGCCCCTGTACACATGCTTGATTCTCTTTTGGAGACATAGCAATCCATAGGTTTTAAGATACTTACTAGTCAGGTACATTCTTAGGCGTTTCATATGGGGTTTTGAGTCCATTTCGTTGAGCAAGGAGTAGCTCTTGTCTATTCCATATTTGGCTTAAGGAACTTTATCTGTGCTCATTTCAATCTCTGGTTTTATGCAGCACCCCAACTCACCTTTCCCCTTAAGCAAGCATAAGTTGGTTTTCTAAATTTGAGACCCTGTTCTGTTGTGGAATGCAGTTCCTGTGTAGCCAAGTTTGCATTCCGTGTATTACTGATATCTTATGATGTTTCTTTTTCTGTGTGACTTATTTCAGTTAGAATCATCATACCTGAATCCACTCATTGTGCTGCTAAGGGCCTGATGACACAGATTTCATTGCTGAGTGATATTGCTTTGTAAGTAAATACCACAACTTCTTTCTCCATTTTTCACTTTCTGCGATGTTGAACTTGTACTGTAAACGAGGTTCTTGTAAACAGAGCCGTTCCAAACTTTGGGGTGGCTGTGTCTTTTTGATTTTAATTTCCCTAAGCTATAGGACCATAAGTGGAAGTGCCCTAGGTTCTGTTGCTTTGTTTTTTAGATGTTTCAGGAAACACCATACACTTCTCCCGAGTGGTTGTTGGCAATTTACATCCCGCCCATCAGCATAACAAGGCTCCCAGTTCTCCATGGCCTGTCCTGCCTTTCTGGATTTTACACTTTTTTCAGATGGCCCTTTTGACCGGGAAGAAGTGAGACTTCATTGTAGTGCAGATTTCCTTTGCAAGCTTGCTTGGTTGGCCAAAAAGGGCGTATGCGTTTTTTCCTGAATATATTCAGGAAAAAACGCATACGCCCTTTTTGGCCAAGTGCATCATTGTGGACGTTCTGCCTCTTTTCCTATGCTATCAATGCAATTCCAGTCTACCTCCTGAAATCGGTTTCCTGCAATTCTGCCCCGCTTTCAAGTCCTCTTGGCAGCCTTACTTCAGTCTATTTTTGGACGATAGCTGGTTATAACTCTGCAGGTTTGTGAATTACAGTGCCCCTGAGCTCCTTTCTTCAACTCGCTTTCTTTTGAGCTGGCCGCAACACCGCAGGATGGCTTCAGGCCCTAATCTGGTTCCGGCACGGCACGCAGAGCCTTTGGTTATTTCCTCTTCCTGGTGGGAAATGAGAGTTAAATTTGCCCGTCCAGACACCTCCAGCTAGTCTCTCATTGGTTCTCGCTATTCCTGTTCATCTTCCACAGAAATTGCAAACTGTGCCAAACAGGAGGTTAAAGGCGCTGACTCTCCAAGTTGGGAGAGTGTTAGTAAAGCGTCTGGAATGTTGTACCCGAGTACCAGGGGAGGAAAACTGAGACATATTTGAACACGTCTCCCGATCACATGGTTGATCATACTCTGGGTTCCACATGCATGTTTTAGCTGAAGGAAGAATACCTAAAACTTGGGTAGTTGAAACCCTTGGAATGGGTACCATGCAATATGACTTCAAAGGGTCTTCATTTGCTCACCGAACCTCTCCAATCCTATCACTGCTGCGTTTATGCCCCTGTACACATGCTTGATTCTCTTTCGGAGACATAGCAATCCCTAGGTTTTAAGATACTTACTAGTCAGGTACATTCTTAGGCGTTTAATATGCGGTGTTGAGTCCATTTCGTTGAGTAAGGAGTACCTCTTGTCTATTCCATTTTTGGCATAAGGAAGTTTATCTGTGCTCATTTCAATCTCTGGTTTTATGCAGCACCCCAACTCACCTTTCCCCTTAAGCAAGCATAAGTTGGTTTTCTAAATTTGAGAACCTGTTCTGTTTTGGAATTCAGTTCCTGTGTAGCCAAGTTTACATTCCGTGTATTAGTGATATCTTATGATGTTTCTTTTTCTGTGTGAGTTATTTCAGTTAGAATCATCGTACCTGAATCTACTCATTATGCTGCTACGGGCCTGGTGACATAGATTTCATTGCTGAGTGATACTGCATTGTACGTAAGTACCACAAGTTCTTTATCCATTTTTCACTTTCTGTGATATTGAACTTGTACGGTAAACGAGGTTCTTGTAAACGGAGGCGTCCCAAACTTTGGGGTGGCTGTGTCTTTTTGATTTTAATTTCCCTAAGCTATGGGACCATAAGTGGAAGTGCCCTAGGCTCTGTTGCTTTGTTTTTTAGATGTTTCAGGAAACACCATACACTTCTCCCGAGTGTCTGTTGGCAATTTACATCCCGCCCATCAGCATAACAAAGCTCCCAGTTCTCCATGGCCTGTCCTGCCTTTCTGGATTTTACACTTTTTTCAGATGGCCCTTTTGACCGGGGGGAAGTGAGACTTCATTGTAATGCAGATTTCCTTTGCAAGTTTGCTTGGTTGGCCAAAAAGGGCGTATGCGTTTTTTCCTGAATATATTCAGGAAAAAACGCATACGCCCTTTTTGGCCAAGTGCATCATTGTGGACGTTCTGCCTCTTTTCCTATGCTTTCAATGCAATTCCAGTCTACCTCCTGAAATCGGTTTCCTGCAATTCTGCCCCGCTTTCAAGTCCTCTTGGCAGCCTTACTTCAGTATATTTTTGGACGATAGCTGTCATTTATAACTCTGCATGTTTGTGAATTACAGAGCCCCTGAGCTCCTTTCTTCAACTCGCTTTCTTTTGAGCTGGCCGCAACACCGCAGGATAGCTTCAGGCCCTAATCTGGTTCCGGCACGGCACGCTGAGCCTTTGGTTAATTCCTCTTCCTGGTGGGAAATGAGAGTTAAATTTGCCCGTTCAGACACCTCCAGCTAGTCTCTCATTGGTTCTCGCTATTCCTGTTCATCTTCCGCAGAAATTGCAAACTGGGCCAAACAGGAGGTTAAAGGGACTGACTCTCCAAGTCGGGAGAGTGTTAGTAAAGCGTCTGGAATGTTGCACCCGAGTACCAGGGTACGAAAACTGAGACATATTTGAACACGTCTCCCGATCAAATGGTTGATCATACTCTAGGTTCCACATGCATGTTTTAGCTGAAGGAAGAATACCTTAAACCTGGGTAGTTGAAACCCGTGGAATGGGTACCATGCAATATGACTTCAAAGGGTCTTCATTTGCTCACCGAACCTCTCCAATCCTATCACTGCTGCGTTTATGCCCCTGTACACATGCTTGATTCTCTTTCGGAGACATAGCAATCCATAGGTTTTAAGATACTTACTAGTCAGGTACATTCTTAGGCGTTTAATATGCGGTGTTGAGTCCATTTCGTTGAGCAAGGAGTAGCTCTTGTCTATTCCATATTTGGCTTAAGGAACTTTATCTGTGCTCATTTCAATCTCTGGTTTTATGCAGCACCCCAACTCACCTTTACCCTTAAGCAAGCATAAGTTGGTTTTCTAAATTTGAGACCGTGTTCTGTTCTGTAATTCAGTTCCTGTGTAGCCAAGTTTGCATTCCGTGTATTACTGATATCTTATGATGTTTCTTTTTCTGTGTGACTTATTTCAGTTAGAATCATCATACCTGAATCCACTCATTGTGCTGCTAAGGGCCTGATGACACAGATTTCATTGCTGAGTGATATTGCTTTGTAAGTAAATACCACAACTTCTTTCTCCATTTTTCACTTTCTGCGATGTTGAACTTGTACTGTAAACGAGGTTCTTGTAAACAGAGCCGTTCCAAACTTTGGGGTGGCTGTGTCTTTTTGATTTTAATTTCCCTAAGCTATAGGACCATAAGTGGAAGTGCCCTAGGTTCTGTTGCTTTGTTTTTTAGATGTTTCAGGAAACACCATACACTTCTCCCGAGTGGTTGTTGGCAATTTACATCCCGCCCATCAGCATAACAAGGCTCCCAGTTCTCCATGGCCTGTCCTGCCTTTCTGGATTTTACACTTTTTTCAGATGGCCCTTTTGACCGGGGGGAAGTGAGACTTCATTGTAGTGCAGATTTCCTTTGCAAGCTTGCTTGGTTGGCCAAAAAGGGCGTATGCGTTTTTTCCTGAATATATTCAGGAAAAAACGCATACGCCCTTTTTGGCCAAGTGCATCATTGTGGACGTTCTGCCTCTTTTCCTATGCTATCAATGCAATTCCAGTCTACCTCCTGAAATCGGTTTCCTGCAATTCTGCCCCGCTTTCAAGTCCTCTTGGCAGCCTTACTTCAGTCTATTTTTGGACGATAGCTGTCATTTATAACTCTGCAGGTTTGTGAATTACAGTGCCCCTGAGCTCCTTTCTTCAACTCGCTTTCTTTTGAGCTGGCCGCAACACCGCAGGATGGCTTCAGGCCCTAATCTGGTTCCGGCACGGCACGCTGAGCCTTTGGTTATTTCCTCTTCCTGGTGGGAAATGAGAGTTAAATTTGCCCGTCCAGACACCTCCAGCTAGTCTCTCATTGGTTCTCGCTATTCCTGTTCATCTTCCACAGAAATTGCAAACTGTGCCAAACAGGAGGTTAAAGGCGCTGACTCTCCAAGTTGGGAGAGTGTTAGTAAAGCGTCTGGAATGTTGTACCCGAGTAACAGGGGAGGAAAACTGAGACATATTTGAACACGTCTCCCGATCACATGGTTGATCATACTCTGGGTTCCACATGCATGTTTTAGCTGAAGGAAGAATACCTAAAACCTGGGTAGTTGAAACCCTAGGAATGGGTACCATGCAATATGACTTCAAAGGGTCTTCATTTGCTCACCGAACCTCTCCAATCCTATCACTGCTGCGTTTATGCCCCTGTACACATGCTTGTTTCTCTTTCGGAGACATAGCAATCCCTAGGTTTTAAGATACTTACTAGTCAGGTACATTCTTAGGCGTTTAATATGCGGTGTTGAGTCCATTTCGTTGAGTAAGGAGTACCTCTTGTCTATTCCATATTTGGCATAAGGAAGTTTATCTGTGCTCATTTCAATCTCTGGTTTTATGCAGCAACCCAACTCACCTTTCCCCTTAAGCAAGCATAAGTTGGTTTTCTAAATTTGAGAACCTGTTCTGTTTTGGAATTCAGTTCCTGTGTAGCCAAGTTTACATTCCGTGTATTAGTGATATCTTATGATGTTTCTTTTTCTGTGTGACTTATTTCAGTTAGAATCATCGTACCTGAATCTACTCATTATGCTGCTACGGGCCTGATGACATAGATTTCATTGCTGAGTGATACTGCATTGTACGTAAGTACCACAAGTTCTTTATCCATTTTTCACTTTCTGTGATATTGAACTTGTACGGTAAACGAGGTTCTTGTAAACGGAGGCATCCCAAACTTTGGGGTGGCTGTGTCTTTTTGATTTTAATTTCCCTAAGCTATAGGACCATAAGTGGAAGTGCACTACGCTCTGTTGCTTTGTTTTTTAGATGTTTCAGGAAACACCATACACTTCTCCCAAGTGTCTGTTGGCAATTTACATCCCGCCCATCAGCATAACAAGGCTCCCAGTTCTCAATGGCCTGTTGCCTTTCTGGATTTTACACTTTTTTCAGATGGCCCTTTTGACCGGGGGGAAGTGAGACTGCATTGTAGTACAGATTTCATTTGCAAGCTTGCTTGGTTGGCCAAAAAGGGCGTATGCGTTTTTTCCTGAATATATTCAGGAAAAAACGCATACGCCCTTTTTGGCCAAGTGCATCATTGTGGACGTTCTGCCTCTTTTCCTATGCTTTCAATGCAATTCCAGTCTACCTCCTGAAATCGGTTTCCTGCAATTCTGCCCCACTTTCAAGTCCTCTTGGCAGACTTACTTCAGTCTATTTTTGGACGATAGCTGTCATTTATAACTCTGCAGGTTTGTGAATTACAGTGCCCCTGAGCTCCTTTCTTCAACTCGCTTTCTTGTGACCTGGCCGCAACACCGCAGGATGGCTTCAGGCCCTAATCTGGTTCTGGCCCGGCATGCTGTGCCTTTGGTTAATTCCTCTTCCTGGTGGGAAATGAGAGTTAAATTTGCCCCTCCAGACACCTCCAACTAGCCTCTCATTGGTTCTCGCTATTCCTGTTCATCTTCCGCAGAAATTGCAAACTGGGCCAAACAGGAGGTTAAAGGGAGTGACTCTCCAAGTCGGGAGAGTGTTAGTAAAGCGTCCGGAATGTTGCACCCGAGTACCAGGGGAGGAAAACTGAGAAATATTTGAACACGTCTCCCGTTCACATGGTTGATCATACTCTGGGTTCCACATGCATGTTTTAGCTGAAGGAAGAATACCTTAAACCTGGAGAGTTGAGACCCGTGGAATGGGTACCATGCAATATGACTTCAAAGGGTCTTCATTTGCTCACCGAACCTCTCCAATCCTATCACTGCTGCGTTTATGCCCCTGTACACATGCTTGATTCTCTTTTGGAGACATAGCAATCCATAGGTTTTAAGATACTTACTAGTCAGGTACATTCTTAGGCGTTTCATATGGGGTTTTGAGTCCATTTCGTTGAGCAAGGAGTAGCTCTTGTCTATTCCATATTTGGCTTAAGGAACTTTATCTGTGCTCATTTCAATCTCTGGTTTTATGCAGCACCCCAACTCACCTTTCCCCTTAAGCAAGCATAAGTTGGTTTTCTAAATTTGAGACCCTGTTCTGTTGTGGAATGCAGTTCCTGTGTAGCCAAGTTTGCATTCCGTGTATTACTGATATCTTATGATGTTTCTTTTTCTGTGTGACTTATTTCAGTTAGAATCATCATACCTGAATCCACTCATTGTGCTGCTAAGGGCCTGATGACACAGATTTCATTGCTGAGTGATATTGCTTTGTAACTAAATACCACAACTTCTTTCTCCATTTTTCACTTTCTGCGATGTTGAACTTGTACTGTAAACGAGGTTCTTGTAAACAGAGCCGTTCCAAACTTTGGGGTGGCTGTGTCTTTTTGATTTTAATTTCCCTAAGCTATAGGACCATAAGTGGAAGTGCCCTAGGTTCTGTTGCTTTGTTTTTTAGATGTTTCAGGAAACACCATACACTTCTCCCGAGTGGTTGTTGGCAATTTACATCCCGCCCATCAGCATAACAAGGCTCCCAGTTCTCCATGGCCTGTCCTGCCTTTCTGGATTTTACACTTTTTTCAGATGGCCCTTTTGACCGGGAAGAAGTGAGACTTCATTGTAGTGCAGATTTCCTTTGCAAGCTTGCTTGGTTGGCCAAAAAGGGCGTATGCGTTTTTTCCTGAATATATTCAGGAAAAAACGCATACGCCCTTTTTGGCCAAGTGCATCATTGTGGACGTTCTGCCTCTTTTCCTATGCTATCAATGCAATTCCAGTCTACCTCCTGAAATCGGTTTCCTGCAATTCTGCCCCGCTTTCAAGTCCTCTTGGCAGCCTTACTTCAGTCTATTTTTGGACGATAGCTGGTTATAACTCTGCAGGTTTGTGAATTACAGTGCCCCTGAGCTCCTTTCTTCAACTCGCTTTCTTTTGAGCTGGCCGCAACACCGCAGGATGGCTTCAGGCCCTAATCTGGTTCCGGCACGGCACGCAGAGCCTTTGGTTATTTCCTCTTCCTGGTGGGAAATGAGAGTTAAATTTGCCCGTCCAGACACCTCCAGCTAGTCTCTCATTGGTTCTCGCTATTCCTGTTCATCTTCCACAGAAATTGCAAACTGTGCCAAACAGGAGGTTAAAGGCGCTGACTCTCCAAGTTGGGAGAGTGTTAGTAAAGCGTCTGGAATGTTGTACCCGAGTACCAGGGGAGGAAAACTGAGATATATTTGAACACGTCTCCCGATCACATGGTTGATCATACTCTGGGTTCCACATGCATGTTTTAGCTGAAGGAAGAATACCTAAAACCTGGGTAGTTGAAACCCTTGGAATGGGTACCATGCAATATGACTTCAAAGGGTCTTCATTTGCTCACCGAACCTCTCCAATCCTATCACTGCTGCGTTTATGCCCCTGTACACATGCTTGATTCTCTTTCGGAGACATAGCAATCCCTAGGTTTTAAGATACTTACTAGTCAGGTACATTCTTAGGCGTTTAATATGCGGTGTTGAGTCCATTTCGTTGAGTAAGGAGTACCTCTTGTCTATTCCATTTTTGGCATAAGGAAGTTTATCTGTGCTCATTTCAATCTCTGGTTTTATGCAGCAACCCAACTCACCTTTCCCCTTAAGCAAGCATAAGTTGGTTTTCTAAATTTGAGAACCTGTTCTGTTTTGGAATTCAGTTCCTGTGTAGCCAAGTTTACATTCCGTGTATTAGTGATATCTTATGATGTTTCTTTTTCTGTGTGAGTTATTTCAGTTAGAATCATCGTACCTGAATCTACTCATTATGCTGCTACGGGCCTGGTGACATAGATTTCATTGCTGAGTGATACTGCATTGTACGTAAGTACCACAAGTTCTTTATCCATTTTTCACTTTCTGTGATATTGAACTTGTACGGTAAACGAGGTTCTTGTAAACGGAGGCGTCCCAAAGTTTGGGGTGGCTGTGTCTTTTTGATTTTAGTTTCCCTAAGCTATGGGACCATAAGTGGAAGTGCCCTAGGCTCTGTTGCTTTGTTTTTTAGATGTTTCAGGAAACACCATACACTTCTCCCGAGTGTCTGTTGGCAATTTACATCCCGCCCATCAGCATAACAAAGCTCCCAGTTCTCCATGGCCTGTCCTGCCTTTCTGGATTTTACACTTTTTTCAGATGGCCCTTTTGACCGGGGGGAAGTGAGACTTCATTGTAATGCAGATTTCCTTTGCAAGTTTGCTTGGTTGGCCAAAAAGGGCGTATGCGTTTTTTCCTGAATATATTCAGGAAAAAACGCATACGCCCTTTTTGGCCAAGTGCATCATTGTGGACGTTCTGCCTCTTTTCCTATGCTTTCAATGCAATTCCAGTCTACCTCCTGAAATCGGTTTCCTGCAATTCTGCCCCGCTTTCAAGTCCTCTTGGCAGCCTTACTTCAGTATATTTTTGGACGATAGCTGTCATTTATAACTCTGCATGTTTGTGAATTACAGAGCCCCTGAGCTCCTTTCTTCAACTCGCTTTCTTTTGAGCTGGCCGCAACCCCGCAGGATGGCTTCAGGCCCTAATCTGGTTCCGGCACGGCACGCTGAGCCTTTGGTTAATTCCTCTTCCTGGTGGGAAATGAGAGTTAAATTTGCCCGTTCAGACACCTCCAGCTAGTCTCTCATTGGTTCTCGCTATTCCTGTTCATCTTCCGCAGAAATTGCAAACTGGGCCAAACAGGAGGTTAAAGGGACTGACTCTCCAAGTCGGGAGAGTGTTAGTAAAGCGTCTGGAATGTTGCACCCGAGTACCAGGGTACGAAAACTGAGACATATTTGAACACGTCTCCCGATCAAATGGTTGATCATACTCTAGGTTCCACATGCATGTTTTAGCTGAAGGAAGAATACCTTAAACCTGGGTAGTTGAAACCCGTGGAATGGGTACCATGCAATATGACTTCAAAGGGTCTTCATTTGCTCACCGAACCTCTCCAATCCTATCACTGCTGCGTTTATGCCCCTGTACACATGCTTGATTCTCTTTCGGAGACATAGCAATCCATAGGTTTTAAGATACTTACTAGTCAGGTACATTCTTAGGCGTTTAATATGCGGTGTTGAGTCCATTTCGTTGAGCAAGGAGTAGCTCTTGTCTATTCCATATTTGGCTTAAGGAACTTTATCTGTGCTCATTTCAATCTCTGGTTTTATGCAGCACCCCAACTCACCTTTCCCCTTAAGCAAGCATAAGTTGGTTTTCTAAATTTGAGACCGTGTTCTGTTCTGTAATTCAGTTCCTGTGTAGCCAAGTTTGCATTCCGTGTATTACTGATATCTTATGATGTTTCTTTTTCTGTGTGACTTATTTCAGTTAGAATCATCATACCTGAATCCACTCATTGTGCTGCTAAGGGCCTGATGACACAGATTTCATTGCTGAGTGATATTGCTTTGTAAGTAAATACCACAACTTCTTTCTCCATTTTTCACTTTCTGCGATGTTGAACTTGTACTGTAAACGAGGTTCTTGTAAACAGAGCCGTTCCAAACTTTGGGGTGGCTGTGTCTTTTTGATTTTAATTTCCCTAAGCTATAGGACCATAAGTGGAAGTGCCCTAGGTTCTGTTGCTTTGTTTTTTAGATGTTTCAGGAAACACCATACACTTCTCCCGAGTGGTTGTTGGCAATTTACATCCCGCCCATCAGCATAACAAGGCTCCCAGTTCTCCATGGCCTGTCCTGCCTTTCTGGATTTTACACTTTTTTCAGATGGCCCTTTTGACCGGGGGGAAGTGAGACTTCATTGTAGTGCAGATTTCCTTTGCAAGCTTGCTTGGTTGGCCAAAAAGGGCGTATGCGTTTTTTCCTGAATATATTCAGGAAAAAACGCATACGCCCTTTTTGGCCAAGTGCATCATTGTGGACGTTCTGCCTCTTTTCCTATGCTTTCAATGCAATTCCAGTCTACCTCCTGAAATCGGTTTCCTGCAATTCTGCCCCGCTTTCAAGTCCTCTTGGCAGCCTTACTTCAGTCTATTTTTGGACGATAGCTGTCATTTATAACTCTGCAGGTTTGTGAATTACAGTGCCCCTGAGCTCCTTTCTTCAACTCGCTTTCTTTTGAGCTGGCCGCAACACCGCAGGATGGCTTCAGGCCCTAATCTGGTTCCGGCACGGCACGCTGAGCCTTTGGTTATTTCCTCTTCCTGGTGGGAAATGAGAGTTAAATTTGCCCGTCCAGACACCTCCAGCTAGTCTCTCATTGGTTCTCGCTATTCCTGTTCATCTTCCACAGAAATTGCAAACTGTGCCAAACAGGAGGTTAAAGGCGCTGACTCTCCAAGTTGGGAGAGTGTTAGTAAAGCGTCTGGAATGTTGTACCCGAGTACCAGGGGAGGAAAACTGAGACATATTTGAACACGTCTCCCGATCACATGGTTGATCATACTCTGGGTTCCACATGCATGTTTTAGCTGAAGGAAGAATACCTAAAACCTGGGTAGTTGAAACCCTAGGAATGGGTACCATGCAATATGACTTCAAAGGGTCTTCATTTGCTCACCGAACCTCTCCAATCCTATCACTGCTGCGTTTATGCCCCTGTACACATGCTTGATTCTCTTTCGGAGACATAGCAATCCCTAGGTTTTAAGATACTTACTAGTCAGGTACATTCTTAGGCGTTTAATATGCGGTGTTGAGTCCATTTCGTTGAGTAAGGAGTACCTCTTGTCTATTCCATATTTGGCATAAGGAAGTTTATCTGTGCTCATTTCAATCTCTGGTTTTATGCAGCAACCCAACTCACCTTTCCCCTTAAGCAAGCATAAGTTGGTTTTCTAAATTTGAGAACCTGTTCTGTTTTGGAATTCAGTTCCTGTGTAGCCAAGTTTACATTCCGTGTATTAGTGATATCTTATGATGTTTCTTTTTCTGTGTGACTTATTTCAGTTAGAATCATCGTACCTGAATCTACTCATTATGCTGCTACGGGCCTGATGACATAGATTTCATTGCTGAGTGATACTGCATTGTACGTAAGTACCACAAGTTCTTTATCAATTTTTCACTTTCTGTGATATTGAACTTGTACGGTAAACGAGGTTCTTGTAAACGGAGGCGTCCCAAACTTTGGGGTGGCTGTGTCTTTTTGATTTTAATTTCCCTAAGCTATGGGACCATAAGTGGAAGTGCCCTAGGCTCTGTTGCTTTGTTTTTTAGATGTTTCAGGAAACACCATACACTTCTCCCGAGTGTCTGTTGGCAATTTACATCCCGCCCATCAGCATAACAAAGCTCCCAGTTCTCCATGGCCTGTCCTGCCTTTCTGGATTTTACACTTTTTTCAGATGGCCCTTTTGACCGGGGGGAAGTGAGACTTCATTGTAATGCAGATTTCCTTTGCAAGTTTGCTTGGTTGGCGAAAAAGGGCGTATGCGTTTTTTCCTGAATATATTCAGGAAAAAACGCATACGCCCTTTTTGGCCAAGTGCATCATTGTGGACGTTCTGCCTCTTTTCCTATGCTTTCAATGCAATTCCAGTCTACCTCCTGAAATCGGTTTCCTGCAATTCTGCCCCGCTTTCAAGTCCTCTTGGCAGTCTTACTTCAGTATATTTTTGGACGATAGCTGTCATTTATAACTCTGCAGGTTTGTGAATTACAGAGCCCCTGAGCTCCTTTCTTCAACTCGCTTTCTTTTGAGCTGGCCGCAACACCGCAGGATGGCTTCAGGCCCTAATCTGGTTCCGGCACGGCACGCTGAGCCTTTGGTTAATTCCTCTTCCTGGTGGGAAATGAGAGTTAAATTTGCCCGTTCAGACACCTCCAGCTAGTCTCTCATTGGTTCTCGCTATTCCTGTTCATCTTCCGCAGAAATTGCAAACTGGGCCAAACAGGAGGTTAAAGGGACTGACTCTCCAAGTCGGGAGAGTGTTAGTAAAGCGTCTGGAATGTTGCACCCGAGTACCAGGGTACGAAAACTGAGACATATTTGAACACGTCTCCCGATCAAATGGTTGATCATACTCTAGGTTCCACATGCATGTTTTAGCTGAAGGAAGAATACCTTAAACCTGGGTAGTTGAAACCCGTGGAATGCGTACCATGCAATATGACTTCAAAGGGTCTTCATTTGCTCACCGAACATCTCCAATCCTATCACTGCTGCGTTTATGCCCCTGTACACATGCTTGATTCTCTTTCGGAGACATAGCAATCCATAGGTTTTAAGATACTTACTAGTCAGGTACATTCTTAGGCGTTTAATATGCGGTGTTGAGTCCATTTCATTGAGCAAGGAGTAGCTCTTGTCTATTCCATATTTGGCTTAAGGAACTTTATCTGTGCTCATTTCAATCTCTGGTTTTATGCAGCACCCCAACTCACCTTTACCCTTAAGCAAGCATAAGTTGGTTTTCTAAATTTTAGACCCTGTTCTGTTCTGTAATTCAGTTCCTGTGTAGCCAAGTTTGCATTCCGTGTATTACTGATATCTTATGATGTTTCTTTTTCTGTGTGACTTATTTCAGTTAGAATCATCATACCTGAATCCACTCATTGTGCTGCTAAGGGCCTGATGACATAGATTTCATTGCTGAGTGATATTGCTTTGTAAGTGAATACCACAACTTCTTTATCCATTTTTCACTTTCTGCGACGTTGAACTTGTACTGTAAACGAGGTTCTTGTAAACAGAGCCGTTCCAAACTTTGGGGTGGCTGTGTCTTTTTGATTTTAATTTCCCTAAGCTATAGGACCATAAGTGGAAGTGCCCTAGGCTCTGTTGCTTTGTTTTTTAGATGTTTCAGGAAACACCATACACTTCTCCCGAGTGGTTGTTGGCAATTTACATCCCGCCCATCAGCATAACAAGGCTCCCAGTTCTCCATGGCCTGTCTTGCCTTTCTGGATTTTACACTTTTTTCAGATGGCCCTTTTGACCGGGGGGAAGTGAGACTTCATTGTAGTGCAGATTTCCTTTGCAAGCTTGCTTGGTTGGCCAAAAAGGGCGTATGCGTTTTTTCCTGAATATATTCAGGAAAAAACACATACGCCCTTTTTGGCCAAGTGCATCATTGTGGACGTTCTGCCTCTTTTCCTATGCTTTCAATGCAATTCCAGTCTACCTCCTGAAATCGGTTTCCTGCAATTCTGCTCCGCTTTCAAGTCCTCTTGGCAGCCTTACTTCAGTCTATTTTTGGACGATAGCTGTCATTTATAACTCTGCAGGTTTGTGAATTACAGTGCCCCTGAGCTCCTTTCTTCAACTCGCTTTCTTGTGACCTGGCCGCAACACCGCAGGATGTCTTCAGGCCCTAATCTGGTTCTGGCACGGCACGCTGAGCCTTTGGTTAATTCCTCTTCCTGGTGGGAAATGAGAGTTAAATTTGCCCGTCCAGACACCTCCAGCTAGCCTCTCATTGGTTCTCGCTATTCCTGTTCATCTTCCGCAGAAATTGCAAACTGGGCCAAACAGGAGGTTAAAGGGACTGACTCTCCAAGTGGGGAGAGTGTTAGTAAAGCATCTGGAATGTTGCACCCGAGTACCAGGGTACGAAAACTGAGACATATTTGAACACGTCTCCCGATCACATTGTTGATCATACTCTAGGTTCCACATGCATGTTTTAGCTGAAGGAAGAATACCTTAAACTTGGGTAGTTGAAACCCGTGGAATGGGTACCATGCAATATGACTTCAAAGGGTCTTCATTTGCTCACCGAACCTCTCCAATCCTATCACTGCTGCGTTTATGCCCCTGTACACATGCTTGATTCTCTTTCGGAGACATAGCAATCCATAGGTTTTAAGATACTTACTAGTCAGGTACATTCTTAGGCGTTTAATATGCGGTGTTGAGTCCATTTTGTTGAGCAAGGAGTAGCTCTTGTCTATTCCATATTTGGCTTAAGGAACTTTATCTGTGCTCATTTCAATCTCTGGTTTTATGCAGCACCCCAACTAACCTTTCCCCTTCAGCAAGCATAAGTTGGTTTTCTAAATTTTAGACCCTGTTCTGTTCTGTAATTCAGTTCCCGTGTAGCCAAGTTTGCATTCCGTGTATTACTGATATCTTATGATGTTTCTTTTTCTGTGTGACTTATTTCAGTTAGAATCATCATACCTGAATCCACTCATTGTGCTGCTAAGGGCCTGATGACATAGATTTCATTGTTGAGTGATATTGCTTTGTAAGTGAATACCACAACTTCTTTATCCATTTTTCACTTTCTGCGATGTTGAACTTGTACTGTAAACGAGGTTCTTGTAAACAGAGCCGTTCCAAACTTTGGGGTGGCTGTGTCTTTTTGATTTTAATTTCCCTAAGCTATAGGACCATAAGTGGAAGTGCCCTAGGCTCTGTTGCTTTGTTTTTTAGATGTTTCAGGAAACACCATACACTTCTCCCGAGTGGTTGTTGGCAATTTACATCCCGCCCATCAGCATAACAAGGCTCCCAGTTCTCCATGGCCTGTCCTGCCTTTCTGGATTTTACACTTTTTTCAGATGGCCCTTTTGACCGGGGGGAAGTGAGACTTCATTGTAGTGCAGATTTCCTTTGCAAGCTTGCTTGGTTGGCCAAAAAGGGCGTATGCGTTTTTTCCTGAATATATTCAGGAAAAAACGCATACGCCCTTTTTGGCCAAGTGCATCATTGTGGACGTTCTGCCTCTTTTCCGATGCTTTCAATGCAATTCCAGTCTACCTCCTGAAATCGGTTTCCTGCAATTCTGCTCCGCTTTCAAGTCCTCTTGGCAGCCTTACTTCAGTCTATTTTTGGACGATAGCTGTCATTTATAACTCTGCAGGTTTGTGAATTACAGTGCCCCTGAGCTCCTTTCTTCAACTCGCTTTCTTGTGACCTGGCCGCAACACCGCAGGATGTCTTCAGGCCCTAATCTGGTTCTGGCACGGCACGCTGAGCCTTTGGTTAATTCCTCTTCCTGGTGGGAAATGAGAGTTAAATTTGCCCGTCCAGACACCTCCAGCTAGCCTCTCATTGGTTCTCCCTATTCCTGTTCATCTTCCACAGAAATTGCAAACTGGGCCAAACAGGAGGTTAAAGGGACTGACTCTCCAAGTGGAGAGAGTGTTAGTAAAGCATCTGGAATGTTGCACCCGAGTACCAGGGTACGAAAACTGAGACATATTTGAACACATCTCCCGATCACATGGTTGATCATACTCTAGGTTCCACATGCATGTTTTAGCTGAAGGAAGAATACCTTAAACCTGGGTAGTTGAAACCCGTGGAATGGGTACCATGCAATATGACTTCAAAGGGTCTTCATTTGCTCACGAACCTCTCCAATCCTATCACTGCTGCATTTATGCCCCTGTACATATGCTTGATTCTCTTTCGGAGACATAGCAATCCATAGGTTTTAAGATACTTACTAGTCAGGTACATTCTTAGGCGTTTAATATGGGGTTTTGAGTCGATTTCGTTGAGCAAGGAGTAGCTCTTGTCTATTCCATATTTGGCTTAAGGAACTTTATCTGTGCTCATTTCAATCTCTGGTTTTATGCAGCACCCCAACTCACCTTTCCCCTTAAGCAAGCATAAGTTGGTTTTCTAAATTTGAGACCCTGTTCTGTTTTGGAATGCAGTTCCTGTGTAGCCAAGTTTACATTCCGTGTATTAGTGATATCTTATGATGTTTCTTTTTCTGTGTGACTTATTTCAGTTAGAATCATCGTACCTGAATCCACTCATTATGCTGCTATGGGCCTGATGACATAGATTTCATTGCTGAGTGATACTGCATTGTACGTAAGTACCACAAGTTCTTTATCCATTTTTCACTTTCTGTGATATTGAACTTGTATGGTAAACGAGGTTCTTGTAAACGGAGGCGTCCCGAACTTTGGGGTGGCTGTGTCTTTTTGATTTTAATTTCCCTAAGCTATAGGACCATAAGTGGAAGTGCCCTAGGTTCTGTTGCTTTGTTTTTTAGATGTTTCAGGAAACACCATACACTTCTCCCGAGTGGTTGTTGGCAATTTACATCCCGCCCATCAGCATAACAAGGCTCCCAGTTCTCCATGGCCTGTCCTGCCTTTCTGGATTTTACACTTTTTTCAGATGGCCCTTTTGACCGGGGGGAAGTGAGACTTCATTGTAGTGCAGATTTCCTTTGCAAGCTTGCTTGGTTGGCCAAAAAGGGCGTATGCGTTTTTTCCTGAATATATTCAGGAAAAAACGCATACGCCCTTTTTGGCCAAGTGCATCATTGTGGACGTTCTGCCTCTTTTCCTATGCTTTCAATGCAATTCCAGTCTACCTCCTGAAATTGGTTTCCTGCAATTCTGCTCCGCTTTCAAGTCCTCTTGGCAGCCTTACTTCAGTCTATTTTTGGACGATAGCTGTCATTTATAACTCTGCAGGTTTGTGAATTACAGTGCCCCTGAGCTCCTTTCTTCAACTCGCTTTCTTGTGACCTGGCCGGAACACCGCAGGATGTCTTCAGGCCCTAATCTGGTTCTGGCACGGCACGCTTAGCCTTTGGTTAATTCCTCTTCCTGGTGGGAAATGAGATTTAAATTTGCCCGTCGAGACACCTCCAGCTAGTCTCTCATTGGTTCTCGCTATTCCTGTTCATCTTCCACAGAAATTGCAAACTGGGCCAAACAGGAGGTTAAAGGGACTGACTCTCCAAGTGGGGAGAGTGTTAGTAAAGCATCTGGAATGTTGCACCCGAGTACCAGGGTACAAAAACTGAGACATATTTGAACACGTCTCCCGATCACATGGTTGATCATACTCTAGGATCCACATGCATGTTTTAGCTGAAGGAAGAATACCTTAAACCTGGGTAGTTGAAACCCGTGGAATGGGTACCATGCAATATGACTTCAAAGGGTCTTCATTTGCTCACGAACCTCTCCAATCCTATCACTGCTGCGTTTATGCCCCTGTACACATGCTTGATTCTCTTTCGGAGACATAGCAATCCATAGGTTTTAAGATACTAGTTAGGTACATTCTTAGGCGTTTAATATGCGGTGTTGAGTCCATTTCGTTGAGCAAGGAGTAGCTCTTGTCTATTCCATATTTGGCTTAAGGAACTTTATCTGTGCTCATTTCAATCTCTGGTTTTATGCAGCACCCCAACTCACCTTTACCCTTAAGCAAGCATAAGTTGGTTTTCTAAATTTGGGACCCTGTTCTTTTCTGTAATTCAGTTCCTGTGTAGCCAAGTTTACATTCCGTGTATTACTGATATCTTATGATGTTTCTTTTTCTGTGTGACTTATTTCAGTTAGAATCATCATACCTGAATCCACTCATTGTGCTGCTAAGGGCCTGATGACACAGATTTCATTGCTGAGTGATATTGCTTTGTAAGTAAATACCACAACTTCTTTATCCATTTTTCACTTTCTGCAATGTTGAACTTGTACTGTAAACGAGGTTCTTGTAAACAGAGCCGTTCCAAACTTTGGGGTGGCTGTGTCTTTTTGATTTTAATTTCCCTAAGCTATAGGACCATAAGTGGAAGTGCCCTAGGTTCTGTTGCTTTGTTTTTTAGATGTTTCAGGAAACACCATACACTTCTCCCGAGTGGTTGTTGGCAATTTACATCCCGCCCATCAGTATAACAAGGCTCCCAGTTCTCCATGGCCTGTCCTGCCTTTCTGGATTTTACACTTTTTTCAGATGGCCCTTTTGACCGGGAAGAAGTGAGACTTCATTGTAGTGCAGATTTCCTTTGCAAGCTTGCTTGGTTGGCCAAAAAGGGCGTATGCGTTTTTTCCTGAATATATTCAGGAAAAAACGCATACGCCCTTTTTGGCCAAGTGCATCATTGTCGAGTTTCTGACTCTATTCATATGCTTTCAATGCAATTCCAGTCTACCTCCTGAAATCGGTTTCCTGCAATTCTGCCTTGCTTTCAATGCCTCTTCATAGCCTTACCTCAATATATTTTTTAAAAATTGTTGGCCTTTATAACTCTGCAGGTTTTTGAATTGCAGTGGCCCTTAGCTCCATTTTTTAGGTCTTATTTTTGTGGTCTTGCCCCGTAACCACAGGATTCCTTGAAGCCCTATTTTTCTTCTGGGGCACCTTGCTGTGCCTTTGGTTAATTCTTCTTACTGATGTGATATTAGAGTGACATGTGCCCATTGAAACCGCTACAGCTAGTTTCTCACTGGTTCCCCCTATTCCCATTCATCCTCCGCACTAACTGCAGACTGTGCGATACCAGAACTTAAAGGCATTGACTCCATGTGGGGATGTTGTTAGTAAAGCGGCTGGAATGTCGATCCGGAGCCCCAGGAGAGGAAAAATGTGGTGCATTTTAGAAACCTTTCCCGATCATATGGTATACCATTCGCTCGGTTTCCCAAGCATGGTTTAGCTGTAGGAAGATTCCCTTCAACCTGGAGTGTTGGGACCCTTGGACTGAGTAGCATGAAGTATTGCATTAAACTTTCGGCAGTTGCTCACCAAAGCTCACCAATCCTGTCAACCCCAAGTGTCCAGCCTTATGTCTTATCCAGCTGTGGGTTTATATGTGGTCAATCCAGGTTGCATCACAGCCCCTGAGCGAATTTTGTAAGAATTTTTCTCTCTTTCATTGTTTCAGCATTTTGTTTTTAAAATTTATTTCTATAATGGGGTTTAGCTCATTTTCACTGCTGTGTTTGTGCCGCTCTGCACACACTTGATTCCCTTATGGAGATATATCAATACATGGGTTTTAAGATTCTTATTACTCAGATATATTTCTCTGCGGTGTATAGGGTGTGTTGAGGCCAGTTCATTGAGCAAGGTGTAGATCTTGTCTAATACCTATTTGGTTTATTGAACGGTATCTGTGCTAATTTCAAACTCTGGTTTTATGCATCACCCCACCTCTCCTTTCCCCTTAAGCTGACATAAGTGTGTTTTCTAAATGTGAGACACTGTTCTGTTCTGTAATTCATTTCTTGTGCAGCCATATTTACCCTCCCTCTATAAGTGATATCTTATGATATGTTTCTTTTTCTGTTTGACTTATTTCAAGTAGTATTATCGGACCTAAATCCACTCTTTATCCTTCTACTAGCCTTATTACATTGATTTCATGGTGAAGAGATATTCCATTGTACATAAGTACCACATCTTCTTTATCCATTGTTCTCTTTCCTGGGATATTTAAGGTGTACTGAAGTTGAGGTTCTTGTAAACAGAGTAGCCCTAAACTGTGGTGTGCTTGTGTCTTGTTGATTTTTAGACTTCCCTAGATATACTCCCATGATTGGAAGTGTCCTATGCTCTGTAGCTCTGTTTTTTAGATGATTTAGGAACCACCATACACTTCTCCAGAGTGGCTCTCGGCAGTTCACACACTGCCCATCAGCGTATAAAGGCTCCCTGTTCTCCATGGCCTGTCCTGCATTTCTGGTTTTTACAATTTTTTAGGATGGCCCTTTTGACCGGGGGGAAGTGAGACTTCTTTGTTGTGCACATTTGCATTGCTTGCTTGCTTCGTTGCCCATAAAGTGCGTATGCGTTTTTTCCTGGATATAATCAGGAAAAAACGCATACGCCCTTTTGGGCCAACTGCATCATTGTCGAAATTCTGCCGCTTTTCATGTGCATTAAAGACGAGTCCAATCTATCTCTTGAAATCTGTTTCTTGCAATTCTGTCTTGCATTCAGATCCTCTTCTTTGCCTTACCTCAACATATTTTTGGACGTTAGTTTTCATTTATAACTCTGCAGGTTTGTGAATTGCAGTGACCCTGAGCTCCATTTTTTAAGTTGCTCTTTTGTGAGCTGGCCTCAAACCCGCAGGATTGCTTCAGGCCCTATTTTGGCTCCGGCGAGGCAGGCTGAGCCTTTCTTTAATTCTTATTCTTAATGGGAAATTAGAGTGATATGTGCCCGTCCAAACCCCTACAACTCTTCTCTCATTGGTTCCCCCTCTTCCCGTTCATCCTCCTCACAATTTGCAAAATGTGTGAAACAGACGTTTAAATGTGCTGATTCTCCAAGTGGGGAGATTCTAAGTAGCGTGGCTGGAATGGTGAACAGGAGCACCAGGAGAGGATAAATGAGGTGCATTTTAGACACATCTCCCGATCACATGGTGTACAGTCCTCTGGGTTTTCCATGCATGTTTTAGCTGTAGGAAGATCCCTTGAACCTGCAGATTTGGGACCCATTGAATGGGTACCAGGTAGTATTACTTTAAAGGGTGTGCATTTCCTCACCCAACCTCACATTTCTCTTAGCGCAAACAGTTTCCAGCCTTATGTCTCATGCTGCTGTGGGTCTAGATGTGTTCAATCCATGTTGCATCACCGTCCCTGAGGAAAAGTTGTAAGAGGTTTTCTCTGTCTCTCTGTCGTTTATTTTTTTCAATTTATTACTATATTGGTTACAGCTGATTTTCAAAGCTCTGTTTCTTGCTGCTGTACATCCACTTGATTCACGTACAGAGAGACATCAATAAATTCTTTTTCAGATTCTTACCAGTTGTATATATTCTTTTCCGGTGACTTGAGTGTGCTGAGTGCAGTTCTTTTAGCTACAGTGTAGGCCTTGTTGATTATCAGTTTGGTATTTGGAATGGTATCTTTGCTAATTTCAACCTCCTGGATGATGCCTCACCCCTCCCCACCTTTCCCGTTTAGCAGCCTTATGCGTGTTTTCTACATATTTGACTATGCTTTTGTTTTGTAATTTATTTCATGTGTAGCCATTTTGGATTCCACCTTTAAGTGATATCTTATGATATGTGTCTTTTTCTTTTTGAATTCTGTCACTTAGAATGATCATACGTAACTCCTCCGGAGTTGTTACAACTGGCCATATTTCATTGATTTCCAGGCTGAATAATATTCCACTCTACCTAAGTACCACATCTCTATCCATTTTTTCCCTCCAGAGACATTTAAGTTATATCCTAGTGGAGGATCTTTTAAACAGAGAGGGGGTAAACATTGGGGTGCCTGTGTCCTCTCGATTTTTGTTTTTCCCAAGATATACGCCCATGAGTGCAAGTGCCCTATGCTCTGTAGCTCATTTTTTAGATGCTTTAGTAAACACAATACACTTCTCCAGAATGGCCGTTGGCAATATACATTTCCACTATAAGTCTCACAGGGCTCCCTCTTCTCGTTGCCCTGTCCTGCATTTCTGTTGTTTACGCTTTATGAGGATGGCTCTTCTGACTGATGCGAAGGGATATCTTTTGTAGTATTGACTTCCAGTGCCCACCTGTTTGGTTGGCTAAAAAAGTGTATGCCCTTTTCTTGAATATATACAGAAAAGAACGCATACACCCTTTTTGGCCAACTGCAATGTTGGCAATGTTCAGCTCCTTTTCTTGTGCTTAATGGCGAGTCCTTTCTACCTCCTCAAATCCCTTTCCTGCCATTCTCCCTTGCTTACAAGTCCTTTTCTCTGACTTTCCTCAAGACATTTTTCAGTGATGGATATTTTCAACTCTGCAGTTTTGTGAATTTTACTGCCCCTGAGTTCCATTGTTCAACTCGTGTTTATGGGAACTGGCCACAAAGCAGCGGGATTTCCTCAAGCCCTATACTGTTTCCATGGGCAACCCTAGCCTTTGGTCAATTCGTCTTCCTGATTGGAAATTAGAGTGACATGTGCCTGTCTGAACACCTAGGACTTGTCTCTCATTGTTCCTCATCCTTCCGCTTCATCCTCTGGACAAATTCCAAACTGTACGCAACAGGATGTTGACAGTGCTGACATCTCCAAGTGGGGAGACTGTTAGTAAAGACGCTGGAGGGGTGAACCCGAGCACCAGGAGATGAGGAGATGAGATGCCTTTTCCAAACTCTTCCCGATCAGACGGTATACCATCCTCTGGGTGTGACAGACATGTTTTAGCAGTAGGAAGAGTCCCATTCATGTAAGGAGAACACCAGGGCTTTTTCAAAATCAGTGTCTCCCCGAAACCCAAACTGGGGAATTTTTTAAGCTACAGCTACACATATGTTCATTAAGGGCCTTGGGAAGTAGGCAGAGTCCAAACTTTAGATGATTGAAGTCTTCAGGGTCAGAAGCACTCACCACCAGCTTCCCTTAGGCTACACTTTAACTGTCATTGATAGATGATGTCAATAAAAATATCTATTCTTTTTCAGATTATTTCCCCTTATAGGTTATTGCAAAATGTTGAGTGTAGTTCCCTGTGCTATACAGTAGTTCCTTGTTGATGATCTATTTTATACATAGCAGTGTGTATGTGTTCATTCCAAACTGTTAATTTATCCCTCCTCCCACCTTTCCCCTTTGGTAATAATAAATTATAAGATTTTATACTTCTCAGAAATGGGGGAGCTGAAAGAGAGGTATCATTTTCAATGGAAAGGCATTTAAAACAAGATTGAAGGTTTAACCAAGATTATTAGATGTACATCCTTGGAAAGAAATCACTTCGTTTCTCTAATATTGACCTGACAAATAAGACAAACCTTTTCACTGAACTTGCTTATAAAAAGTGATGGAAATATCAAATGGAAGTGTTAAAAACATCTTATTTTACCCGAGCCTTATACACTGTTCTATGTTAACTACAGTTTGGCTCACACATCTGTTCATTGAGGTTACAATAGTCTCAATTTCTGTTACTGATCCTCCAGAGTGGACCCCAACAAGTGTCCCCCTGCCCAGTGTCATTGGGGCCAACAGATCGAGACTGAGTTTGGTTCACAAGCAAAGGAAACTTTATATTTTGATCAGAGAATGGAGAGGTGAGAGCATGCACTACCCCGTGGACTGTGGGCTGGGCTGCTGTGTAGAGATCCTGTCAGAGTCAGTGGGAGGGAGGGAGGCGACGGAGCTCTCGAGGGCCGGGTTGGCTGTAGCTCAGGCTCTATATCGTGGAGTCTGCACTGGGCCCCAGGAGCTGAGGTGTCGACCCAGCCATTCTGCACTAGGAAATCTGGTCTGAAGTGCCGGGTGTGGAACCTCTGCATGCGGGACCCTAGGAGCACGTGAAATTAGACAAAGCACAAAGGATAAAAAAGGTTAGACTTGACTTTATTGCCCAGATTCTATTTTTATCTCCCAGGGATTTTTAATGGGCTTTGCTGGGGACAAACCCCTCCTCTGTCTTTTGTCCCGTTCCTCATTCTTGGAGTGCTGAGGGTGCAGACCCTTCTTCTGTAACTGCTGAGTGCTGAGTTGGGAGCCCTCATACCCTGGGGCGAGGCTCAGAGCTTCTCCCCAGCAGCCTCCCGGTGACGTTGATTGTCCCCAGGACCCCTGCCTCCCTGCTCGTCCACCTGAGCACCAGCATTGGAAGTGTTATAGATTCTAATGACCTTTAAGGGTCCAGGAAAGAGATGTGCAGAGACGCTGTGGGGGCCGGTTTCACCCCGCCCCACATTTGTTCGGCCACCTTAGGCTGACCGTCTCTGCCAGCCTAGATGCTCTGACCAGTAGTCTGCGCTTTCTTCAATTAGGCCCCTGAATTAACGTACAAACAGCACCAGGTGTCAGAGCCCTGCCCGCTCAACTCCCAGACAGTCCAGGGTCAGTGGTGATCAAGGACCATGATGGCTACTGAGTCAACAGCCTTTTGAAGTAAACAGGAGTCCAGCCGGTCTTATTGGCCACCATCATCACGGTGTCTGTAGGCTTTTCTATGGTGACAGTGTGGTATACTGTTCCCCCGCCAAGATTATTAGCTCCCCTCTGGGTGCAGTAAGTCCTGCAAGCAGTAGTCTACTCTTTTGGGACACACTCTTGTTGTTTTATGAGAGAAACTCCAGGTCAAGTGATGTTCACACGAGTCGTCATGGTGCCCTGTTGCCCCCGGTTATCTCTCTGGATGTTGGAGTTGGAGGGCCTCCTCACTCGAGGTCGGTGTGCCCACGGAGCGAACCCTGCAACTTCAGGGCATGGTTGGTGGTTAGGATCACCACGTGGGGTCCTTTTCCCTTAGGAGGGAGGTGGCCTTTTGGGCTGCTGATTTCCAGGTTTTTAGATACCGCCAGTATCTTGGCCAGATGTGGCAGTGGGCCAAGCCCCTTAGTGACCGTAGTTTATCCTACCTGGATGGCATTCTTGCATTGTTCCATTTCAAGTGGTCCCAGTTTTTGCACTAATTCTCCAATGGCGATTCACCTTTCACCGGGAATGTAAAGGTCAAAGGGTTTAGCTAAATTAGGGAGTTCCAGGGCAAGGGTCTGAATTGACTGCTCTTTCCATTCTTGAAAGGCCACTTCTGGATTCTATTCAAAAGGATCATCATCTTTTCCTTTCAGTGTTTCATATAGAGGCCCAGCTAGTAGACTGTAGTTAGGGATCCAGAAGCAGCAAACCCTGGCCTCCCCAGGAACCCCTAAGCTGTCTTCTAGTTTTAGAAAGGGGTAAGGCTGAAAATGGTTTCTTCCCTTTCCTGGGATGGGCTTCTCTGACCTTCTGTGAGAATGAAGCCCAGGCAGGTCACCGCAGTCTGTGATATTTGAGCTTTTTCTTGGACAACTTCTATCCTTTATTGGCTTGGTAGTTCAGAGGCCTCCTTAGTAGGGCTGGTGATCAGAATGTCGTCTGCATATTGAAGGAGGGTTTCCTTTTCCAGAGGTAGAACTTTTAGGTCTTTAGCTAAGCTTTCCCCAAAGATGGTGTGGGAATTTTTGCACCCTTGGGGCCAGACGGCCCGGAAGTATTGTTTTAGTTGTATGTTGAGTCCTGCCACTCACAAGCCAAAATTTCTTGTGACTCTGGGACTAATGGAATACAAAAGAAGGCATCATTGAAGACTAATACAGAATACCATGTCCTGGTGGTTGGTAGAATGACCAGCAGGGTGTAGGAATTAGGAGCAACTGGAGGTATATCCTCGGTGGCTTCACTGACTGTCCTGACATCCTTTACCAGGTCCCCAGCAGCCCATGGGGCTCTCGTGGTCAGACCAATCCCAGAATATGGAGCTCACCTGGGCAGGTACCCCACCCCCACCCCAGCCCACGGGGCTCTCGTGGTCAGGCCCCTCCCAGGATACAGAGCTACCCTTGCAGGTACCGTGGCAGGGCTGGGCACACAGGAACCGTGCACATAGCCCTCATTGCAGAGCACCCCCAGCTCACCTGTCGCTCAGAGCTGACACAGAGCACCTCAGAGCAGGACTTGAACTAACAAACAGCAGCTGCGACAGGTCTGTGACCCTGGGCATCACTCCGTGAGGCCTCCCTCCACCTGGTCTTCCAGAGACTTCCACTGCACCCGGGGCACCAGGCCTCTGTCTCCAACCACCACCCACCCCTCCTCTCCCTGACTCCTGGGTTCCTCTCATTAGGAGAGGGTTTTCTTGAAGTTGTCTCCCACTCATGGGCCAGATAAAATGATTAGAAAACAAGCCAAAGCTGCAGCCCCTTGTCTATCCTGACTCTCAGGAGCCCACACCTGTTCCTTGGACCTGGCCGGTTCAGCAAGTTCCATTTTCTGCAACTGTGAGCCCCTGAGGGGTGATGATTGGCTGACCTGGGCAGCCTTACCGTGCCGGCCAGCCCTCCCCAGGTGTGCCTGGGTTGAGATCAATATAAATACCACTCCAGGCAGCAAGAGCCCCTGCAGCCGTGCCTGACACCATTTTCTCTGCCCTGTCAGCAGTCTCAGGGCTGGGCTGGTGGGAGGGAGTGAGAGGCCACGGCTTTGTGGGTGGCCCAGTGTGAGTGGGGCTCTGCTGGACTTTCTGCAGCAGTTGCCAGGCTGCCACCTGCTAAAGAAGAGGATGTGTCACCCATACCTGCTGCTGGAATTTCTCCCTGGGCAGAGGTGAGGAAGGAAAAAAGCAGTGGGGGCAGGGACAGGACGGGTATCTCAGGCAGGGAAATGGAAATCTTCCAGAAGAGCACCCAGGGCCAGGACCATCCTGGCTGGCCTGCAGGCACCAAGTCGGCCGGCATGCTGTCACTCGTGTGGCTCTATGGCCCTTCCTCTAGGCTTTCAAGTCCTTGTATATATTCAGGTGTTTTACCTGGGACGGGTGGGAATAGTTCAGCAGCAACTGGCCTGGTGCTCAGCTCACGTTTACTCACAGATGCCTCGGCACGGTGCCCCAGCTTTGCAATGAGGACGCTTGTTGCGTGGGGGCTGCTGGCTGAATGGGAGACGATTCCCCACCACTGACCAACTTCAGAATTGTTTACAACTGGAGCAAGTGCCCTGATATGGTTTTCCTCTGTGTAACTGGTGGGTTCTGTGTTTTTTTTCTCTTTTTCGTTTTTGGTTCAAGGTAGATTTTATTCCTCTTTTTTGTATTTACAGATATAAGCATGGAAATAATTTATTCATATAAATACATGTATGTGCAGGGAATAATTGTTTTTTCTGTTTTATTTTTTAAATTTTATTTCTTTTTAATTTTGAATTTTATTTTATATTTTTATACAGCAGGTTCTTATTGGTTATCTATTTTATACATATAAAGGTATACATGCCAATCCCAGCCTCTCAACTCCTCCCACCACCACCCCCCAACAGCTTTCCCCCCTTGTTGTCCATACGTTTGTTGTCTACATCTGTTGCTCTATTTATGCCTTGCAAAATGGTTAATCTGTACAGTTTTTCTAGGTTCCACATATATGCATGAATATACAAGATTTGTTTTTCTCTTTCTGACTTACTTCACTCTGTATGACAGTCTCTAGATCCATCGACGTCTCTACAAATGACCCAATTTCATTCCTTTTCATGGCTTAGTAATATTCCATTTTATATATGTACCACAGCTTTATGCATTCGTCTGTCTGTGGGCATTTAGGTTGCTTCCATTACCTCGATATTGTAAATAGTGATGCAATGAACATTGCGGTGAATGACTCTTTTTGATTTATGGTTTTGTCTGGGTATATGTCCAGTACTGGGATTGCTGTATCATATGGTAATTCTATTGTTAGTTTCTTAAGAAATTCCATATTGTTCTCCATAATGACTGTATCAATTTATATTCCCAACAATAGTGGAAGAGGGTTCCTTTTCTCCACACCCTTTCCAGCAATTTTTGTTTGTAGATTTTCAATGATGCCTATTCTACCAGGTGTGAGGTGATACCTCATTGTTGAATCCATTTCGTTGAGCAAGGGGTAGCTCTTGTCTATTACATATTTGGCTTATGGAACGGTATCTGTGCTAATTTCAAACTCTGCTTTTATGCAGCACCCCAACTCACCTTCCCACTTAAGCAGGCATAAGTTGGTTTTCTAAACTTGAGACCCTGTTCTGTTTTGTAATTCAGTTCATGTGTAGCCAAGTTCACATTCCGTGTATTAGTAATACCTTATGATGTTTCTTTTTCTGTGTGACTTATTTCACTTAGAATCATCGTCCCTCAATCCACTCATTATGCTGCTAAGGGCGTGGTGACATAGATTTCATTGCTGAGTGGTATTCTGTTGTACATAAGTACCGCAACTTCTTTATCCATTATTTGCTCTCTGGGATATTTAACTTGTGCCGTAGAAGAGATTTCTGTAAAAAGAGCCATCCCAAATTTTGGGGTTGCTGTGTCTTTTTGATATTAATTTCCCTAAGCTATAGGACCATAAGTGGAAGTGCCCTAGGCTCTGTTGCTTTGTTTTTTAGATGTTTCAGGAAACACCATACACTTCTCCCGAGTCTCTGTTGGCAATTTACATCCCGCCCATCAGCATAACAAGGCTCCCAGTTCTCCATGGCCTGTCCTGCCTTTCTGGATTTTACACTTTTTTCAGATGGCCCTTTTGACCGGGGGGAAGTGAGACTTCATTGTAGTGCAGATTTCCTTTGCAAGCTTGCTTGGTTGGCCAAAAAGGGCGTATGCGTTTTTTCCTGAATATATTCAGGAAAAAACGCATACGCCCTTTTTGGCCAAGTGCATCATTGTGGACGTTCTGCCTCTTTTCCTATGCTTTCAATGCAATTCCAGTCTACCTCCTGAAATCGGTATCCTGCAATTCTGCCCCGCTTTCAGTCCTCTTGGCAGCCTTCCTTCAGTATATTTTTGGACGATAGCTGTCATTTATAACTCTGCAGGTTTGTGAATTACAGAGAACCTGAGCTCCTTTCTTCAACTCGCTTTCTTTTGAGCAGGCCGCAACACCGCAGGATGGCTTCAGGCCCTAATCTGGTTCCGGCACGGCACGCTGAGCCTTTGGTTATTTCCTCTTCGTGGTGGGAAATGAGAGTTAAATTTGCCCGTCCAGACACCTCCAGCTAGCCTCTCATTGGTTCTCGCTATTCCTGTTCATCTTCCGCAGAAATTGCAAACTGGGCCAAACAGGAGGTTAAAGGGACTGACTCTCCAAGTTGGGAGAGTGTTAGTAAAGCGTCTGGAATGTTGCACCCGAGTACCAGGGTACAAAAACTGAGACATATTTGAACACGTCTCCCGATCACATGGTTGATCATACTCTAGGTTCCACATGCATGTTTTAGCTGAAGGAAGAATACCTTAAACCTGGGTAGTTGAAACCCGTGGAATGGGTACCATGCAATATGACTTCAAAGGGTCTTCATTTGCTCACCGAACCTCTCCAATCCTATCACTGCTGCAATTATGCCCCTGTACACATGCTTGATTCTCTTTCGGAGACATAGCAATCCATAGGTTTTAAGATACTTACTAGTCAGGTACATTCTTAGGCGTTTAATATGCGGTGTTGAGTCCATTTCGTTGAGCAAGGAGTAGCTCTTGTCTATTCCATATTTGACTTAAGGAACTTTATCTGTGCTCATTTCAATCTCTGGTTTTATGCAGCACCCCAACTCACCTTTACCCTTAAGCAAGCATAAGTTAGTTTTCTAAATTTTAGACCCTGTTCTGTTCTGTAATTCAGTTCTTGTGTAGCCAAGTTTACATTCCGTGTATTACTGATATCTTATGATGTTTCTTTTTCTGTGTGACTTATTTCAGTTAGAATCATCATACCTGAATCCACTCATTGTGCTGCTAAGGGCCTGATGACACAGATTTCATTGCTGAGTGATATTCCTTTGTAAGTAAATACCACAACTTCTTTATCCATTTTTCACTTTCTGCGATGTTGAACTTGTCCTGTAAACGAGGTTCTTGTAAACAGAGCCGTTCCAAACTTTGGGGTGGCTGTGTCTTTTTGATTTTAATTTCCCTAAGCTATAGGACCATAAGTGGAAGTGCCCTAGGTTCTGTTGCTTTGTTTTTTAGATGTTTCAGGAAACACCATACA
Source organism: Delphinus delphis (assembly GCF_949987515.2). NCBI lineage: Eukaryota > Metazoa > Chordata > Mammalia > Artiodactyla > Delphinidae > Delphinus > Delphinus delphis. The sequence goes on from NW_027192659.1 coordinate 2,930,928, forward strand.
CTTCTCCCGAGTGGTTGTTGGCAATTTACATCCCACCCATCAGCATAACAAGGCTCCCAGTTCTCCATGGCCTGTCCTGCCTTTCTGGATTTTACACTTTTTTCAGATGGCCCTTTTGACCGGGGGGAAGTGAGACTTCATTGTAATGCAGATTTCCTTTGCAAGCTTGCTTGGTTGGCCAAAAAGGGCGTATGCGTTTTTTCCTGAATATATTCAGGAAAAAACGCATACGCCCTTTTTGGCCAAGTGCATCATTGTGGACGTTCTGCCTCTTTTCCTATGCTTTCAATGCAATTCCAGTCTACCTCCTGAAATCGGTTTCCTGCAATTCTGCCCCGCTTTCAAGTCCTCTTGGCAGCCTTACTTCAGTCTATTTTTGGACGATAGCTGTCATTTATAACTCTGCAGGTTTGTGAATTACAGTGCCCCTGAGCTCCTTTCTTCAACTCGCTTTCTTGTGAGCTGGCCGCAACACCGCAGGATGTCTTCAGGCCCTAATCTGGTTCTGGCACGGCATGCTGAGCCTTTGGTTAATTCCTCTTCCTGGTGGGAAATGAGAGTTAAATTTGCCCGTCCAGACACCTCCAGCTAGTCTCTCATTGGTTCTCGCTATTCCTGTTCATCTTCCACAGAAATTGCAAACTGGGCCAAACAGGACGTTAAAGGGACTGACTCTCCAAGTGGGGAGAGTGTTAGTAAAGCGTCTGGAATGTTGCACCCGAGTACCAGGGTACAAAAACTGAGACATATTTGAACACGTCTCCCGATCACACGGTTGATCATACTCTGGGTTCCACATGCATGTTTTAGCTGAAGGAAGAATACCTTAAACCTGGGTAGTTGAAACCCGTGGAATGGGTACCATGCAATATGACTTCAAAGGGTCTTCATTTGCTCATGAACCTCTCCAATCCTATCACTGCTGCGTTTATGCCCCTGTACACATGCTTCATTCTCTTTCGGAGACATAGCAATCCATAGGTTTTAAGATACTTACTAGTCAGGTACATTCTTAGGCGTTTAATATGCGGTGTTGAGTCCATTTCGTTGAGCATGGAGTAGCTCTTGTCTATTCCATATTTGGCTTAAGGAACTTTATCTGTGCTCATTTCAATCTCTGGTTTTATGCAGCACCCCAACTCACCTTTACCCTTAAGCAAGCATAAGTTGGTTTTCTAAATTTGAGACCCTGTTCTGTTCTGTAATTCAGTTCCTGTGTAGCCAAGTTTCCATTCCGTGTATTACTGATATCTTATGATGTTTCTTTTTCTGTGTGACTTATTTCAGTTAGAATCATCATACCTGAATCCACTCATTGTGCTGCTAAGGGCCTGATGACACAGATTTCATTGCTGAGTGATATTGCTTTGTAAGTAAATACCACAACTTCTTTATCCATTTTTCACTTTCTGCGATGTTGAACTTGTACTGTAAACGAGGTTCTTGTAAACAGAGGCGTCCCAAACTTTGGGGTGGCTGTGTCTTTTTGATTTTAATTTCCCTAAGCTATAGGACCATAAGTGGAAGTGCCCTAGGTTCTGTTGCTTTGTTTTTTAGATGTTTCAGGAAACACCATACACTTCTCCCAAGTGGTTGTTGGCAATTTACATCCCGCCCATCAGCATAACAAGGCTCCCAGTTCTCCATGGCCTGTCCTGCCTTTCTGGATTTTACACTTTTTTCAGATGGCCCTTTTGACCGGGGGGAAGTGAGACTTCATTGTAGTGCAGATTTCCTTTGCAAGCTTGCTTGGTTAGCCAAAAAGGGCGTATGCGTTTTTTCCTGAATATATTCAGGAAAAAACGCATACGCCCTTTTTGGCCAAGTGCATCATTGTGGACGTTCTGCCTCTTTTCCTATGCTTTCAATGCAATTCCAGTCTACCTCCTGAAATCGGTTTCCTGCAATTCTGCCCCGCTTTCAAGTCCTCTTGGCAGCCTTACTTCAGTCTATTTTTGGACGATAGCTGTCATTTATAACTCTGCAGGTTTGTGAATTACAGTGCCCCTGAGCTCCTTTCTTCAACTCGCTTTCTTTTGAGCTGGCCGCAACACCGCAGGATGGCTTCAGGCCCTAATCTGTTTCTGGTACGGCATGTTGAGCCTTTGGTTATTTCCTCTTCCTGGTGGGAAATGAGAGTTAAATTTGCCCGTCCAGACACCTCCAGCTAGCCTCTCATTGGTTCTCGCTATTCCTGTTCATCTTCCGCAGAAATTGCAAACTGTGCCAAACAGGAGGTTAAAGGCGCTGACTCTCCAAGTGGGGAGAGTGTTAGTAAAGCGTCTGGAATGTTGCACCCGAGTACCAGGGTACGAAAACTGAGACATATTTGAACACGTCTCCCGATCACATGGTTGATCATACTCTGGGTTCCACATGCATGTTTTAGCTGAAGGAAGAATATCTTAAACCTGGGTAGTTGAAACCCGTGGAATGGGTACCATGCAATATGACTTCAAAGGGTCTTCATTTGCTCACCGAACCTCTCCAATCCTATCACTGCTGCGTTTATGCCCCTGTACACATGCTTGATTCTCTTTCAGAGACATAGCAATCCATAGGTTTTAAGATACTTACTAGTCAGGTACATTCTTAGGCGTTTAATATGCGGTGTTGAGTCCATTTTGTTGAACAAGGAGTAGCTCTTGTCTATTCCATATTTGGCTTAAGGAACTTTATCTGTGCTCATTTCAATCTCTGGTTTTATGCAGCACCCCAACTCACCATTCCCCTTAAGCAAGCATAAGTTGGTTTTCTAAATTTGAGACCCTGTTCTGTTTTAGAATTCAGTTCCTGTGTAGCCAAGTTTACATTCCGTGTATTAGTGATATCTTTTGATGTTTCTTTTTCTGTGTGACTTATTTCAGTTAGAATCATCGTACCTGAATCCACTCATTATGCTGCTACGGGCCTGATGACAAAGATTTCATTGCTGAGTGATACTGCATTGTACGTAAGTACCACAAGTTCTTTATCCATTTTTCACTTTCTGTGATATTGAACTTGTACGGTAAACGAGGTTCTTGTAAACAGAGCCGTCCCAAACTTTGGGGTGGCTGTGTCTTTTTGATTTTAAATTCCCTAAGCTATAGGACCATAAGTGGAAGTGCCCTAGGCTCTGTTGCTTTGTTTTTTAGATGTTTCAGGAAACACCATACACTTCTCCCCAGTGTCTGTTGGCAATTTACATCCCGTCCATCAGCATAACAAGGCTCCCAGTTCTCCTTGGCCTGTCCTGCCTTTCTGGATTTTACACTTTTTTCAGATGGCCCTTTTGACCGGGGGGAAGTGAGACTTCATTGTAGTGCAGATTTCCTTTGCAAGCTTGCTTGGTTGGCCAAAAAGGGCGTATGCGTTTTTTCCTGAATATATTCAGGAAAAAACGCATACGCACTTTTTGACCAAGTGCATCATTGTGGACGTTCTGCCTCTTTTCCTATGCTTTCAATGCAATTCCAGTCTACCTCCTGAAATCGGTTTCCTGCAATTCTGCCCCGCTTTCAAGTCCTCTTGGCAGCCTTACTTCAGTGTATTTTTGGACGATAGCTGTCATTTATAACTCTGCAGGTTTGTGAATTACAGTGCCCCTGAGCTCCTTTCTTCAACTCGTTTTCTTGTGAGCTGGCCGCAACACCGCAGGATGGCTTCAGGCCATAATCTGGTTTCGGCACGGCACGCTGAGCCTTTGGTTAATTCCTCATCCTGGTGGGAAATTAGAGTAAATTTGCCCGTCCAAACACCTCCCGCTTGTCTCTCATTGGTTCTCCCTATTCCTGTACATCTTCCGCAGAAATTGCAAACTGGGCCAAACAGGAGGTTAAAGGCACTGACTCTCCAAGTGGGGAGAGTGTTAGTAAAGCGTCTGGAATGTTGCACCCGAGTACCAGGGGAGGAAAACTGAGACATATTTGAAGACGTCTCCCGATCACACGGTTGATCATACTCTGGTTTCCACATGCATGTTTTAGCTGAAGAAAGAATACCTTAAACTTGGAGAGTTGAGACCCGTGGAATGGGTACCATGCAATATGACTTCAAAGGGTCTTCATTTGCTCACCGAATCTCTCCAATCCTATCACTGCTGCGTTTATGACCCTTGTGCACACGCTTGATTCTCTTTTGGAGACATAGCAATCCATAGGTTTTAAGATACTTACTAGTCAGGTATATTCTTAGGCGTTTAATATGGGGTGTGGAGTCCATTTCGTTGAGCAAGGAGTAGCTCTTGTCTATTCCATATTTGGCTTAAGGAACTGTATCTGTGCTCATTTCAATCTCTGGTTTTATGCAGCATCCCAACTCACCTTTCCACTTAAGCAAGAATAAGTTGGTTTTCTAAATTTGAGACCCTGTTCTGTTTTGTAATTCAGTTCCTCTGTAGCCAAGTTTAAATTCCATGTATTAGTGATATTTTTTGATGTTTCTTTTTCTGTGTGACTTATTTCAGTTAGAATCACCATACCAGAATCCACTCATTATGCTGCTACGGGCCTCGTGACATAGATTTCATTGCTCAGTGATATTGCATTGTACATGAGTACCACAACTTCTTTATCCATTTTTCACTTTCTGTGATATTGAACTTGTACGGTAAACGAGGTTCTTGTAAACAGAGGCGTCCCAAACTTTGGGGTGGCTGTGTCTTTTTGATTTTAATTTCCCTAAGCTATAGGACCATAAGTGGAAGTGCACTACGCTCTGTTGCTTTGTTTTTTAGATGTTTCAGGAAACACCATACACTGCTCCGGAGTGGCTATTGGCAATTTACATCCCGCCGATAAGCATAACAAGGCTCCCAGTTCTCCATGTCCTGTCCTGCCTTTCTGGATTTTACACTTTTTTCAGATGGCCCTTTTGACCGGGGGGAAGTGAGACTTCATTGTAGTGCAGATTTCCTTTGCAAGCTTGCTTGGTTGGCCAAAAAGGGCGTATGCGTTTTTTCCTGAATATATTCAGGAAAAAACGCATACGCCCTTTTTGGCCAAGTGCATCATTTTGGATGTTCTGCCTCTTTTCCTATGCTTTCAATGCAATTCCAGTCTACCTCCTGAAATCGGTTTCCTGCAATTCTGCCCCGCTTTCAAGTCCTCTTGGCAGCCTTACTTCAGTATATTTTTGGACAATAGCTGTCATTTATAACTCTGCAGGTTTGTGAATTACAGTGCCCCTGAGCTCCTTTCTTCAACTCGCTTTCTTTTGAGCTGGCCGCAACACCGCAGGATGGCTTCAGGCCCTAATCTGGTTCCGGCACGGCACGCTGAGCCTTTGGTTAATTCCTCTTCCTGGTGGGAAATGAGAGTTAAATTTGCCCGTCCAGACACCTCCAGCTAGCCTCTCATTGGTTCTCACTATTCCTGTTCATCTTCCGTAGAAATTGCAAACTGGGCCAAACAGGAGGTTAAAGGGACTGACTCTCCAAGTCGGGAGAGTGCTAGTAAAGCGTCTGGAATGTTGCACCCGAGTACCAGGGTACGAAAACTGAGACATATTTGAACACGTCTCCCGATCACATGGTTGATCATACTCTAGGTTCCACATGCATGTTTTAGCTGAAGGAAGAATACCTTAAACCTGGAGAGTTGAGACCCGTGTAATGGGTACCATGCAATATGACTTCAAAGGGTCTTCATTTGCTCATCGAACCTCTCCAATCCTATCACTGCTGCGTTTATGCCCCTGTACACACGCTTGATTCTCTTTTGGAGACATAGCAATCCATAGGTTTTAAGATACTTACTAGTCAGGTATATTCTTAGGCTTTTAATAAGCGGTGTTGAGTCCATTTCGTTGAGCAAGGAGTAGCTCTTGTCTATTCCATATTTGGCTTAAGGAACTTTATCTGTGATCATTTCAATCTCTGGTTTTATGCAGCACCCCAACTCACCTTTCCTCTTAAGCAAGCATAAGTTGGTTTTCTAAATTTGAGACCCTGTTCTGTTCTGTAATTCAGTTCCTGTGTAGCCAAGTTTGCATTCCGTGTATTACTGATATCTTATGATGTTTCTTTTTCTGTGTGACTTATTTCAGTTAGAATCATCATACCTGAATCCACTCATTGTGTTGCTAAGGGCCTGATGACACAGATTTCATTGCTGAGTGATATTGCTTTGTAAGTAAATACCACAACTTCTTTATCCATTTTTCACTTTCTGCGATGTTGAACTTTTACAGTAAACGAGGTTCTTGTAAACAGAGCCGTTCCAAACTTTGGGGTGGCTGTGTCTTTTTGATTTTAATTTCCCTAAGCTATAGGACCATAAGTGGAAGTGCCCTAGGTTCTGTTGCTTTGTTTTTTAGATGTTTCAGGAAACAACATACACTTCTCCCGAATGTCTGTTGGCAATTTACATCCCGCCCATCAGCATAACAAGGCTCCCAGTTCTCCATGGCCTGTCCTGCCTTTCTGGATTTTACACTTTTTTCAGATGGCCCTTTTGACCGGGGGGAAGTGAGACTTCATTGTAGTGCAGATTTCCTTTGCAAGCTTGCTTGGTTGGCCAAAAAGGGCGTATGCGTTTTTTCCTGAATATATTCAGGAAAAAACGCATACGCCCTTTTTGGCCAAGTGCATCATTGTGGACGTTCTGCCTCTTTTCCTATGCTTTCAATGCAATTCCAGTCTACCTCCTGAAATCGGTTTCCTGCAATTCTGCCCCGTTTCAAGTCCTCTTGGCAGCCTTACTTCAGTATATTTTTGGACGATAACTGTCATTTATAACTCTGCAGGTTTGTGAATTACAGTGCCCCTGAGCTCCTTTCTTCAACTCGCTTTCTTGTGACCTGGCGCAACACCGCAGGATGGCTTCAGGCCCTAATCTGCTTCCGGCACGGCACGCTGAGCCTTTGGTTATTTCCTCTTCCTGGTGGGAAATGAGAGTTAAATTTGCCCGTCCAGACACCTCCAGCTAGTCTCTCATTGGTTCTCGCTATTCCTGTTAATCTTCCGCAGAAATTGCAAACTGGGCACAACAGGTGGTTAAAGGGACTGACCCTCCAAGTCGGGAGAGTGTTAGTAAAGCGTCTGGAATGTTGCACCCGAGTACCAGGGTACGAAAACTGAGACATATTTGAACACGTCTCCCGATCACATGGTTGATCATACTCTAGGTTCCACATGCATGTTTTAGCTGAAGGAAGAATACCTTAAACCTGGGTAGTTGAAACCCGTGGAATGGGTACCATGCAATATGACTTCAAAGGGTCTTCATTTGCTCACCGAACCTCTCCAATCCTATCACTGTTGCGTTTATGCCCCTGTACACATGCTTGATTCTCTTTCAGAGTCATAGCAATCCATAGGTTTTAAGATACTTATTAGTCAGCTACATTCTTAGGCGTTTAATATGCGGTGTTGAGTCCATTTCGTTGAGCAAGGAGTAGCTCTTGTCTATTCCATATTTGGCTTAAGGAACTTTATCTGTGCTCATTTCATTCTCTGGTTTTATGCAGCAACCCAACTCACCTTTCCCCTTAAGCAAGCATAAGTTGGTTTTCTAAATTTGAGTACCTGTTCTATTTTGGAATTCAGTTCCTGTGTAGCCAAGTTTACATTCCGTGTATTAGTGATATCTTATGATGTTTCTTTTTCTGTGTGACTTATTTCAGTTACAATCATCGTACCTGAATCCACTCATTATGCTGCTACAGGCCTCATGACATAGATTTCATTGCTGAGTGATACTGCATTGTACGTAAGTACCACAAGTTCTTTATCCATTTTTCCCTTTCTGTGATATTGAACTTGTACGGTAAACGAGGTTCTTGTAAACAGAGGCGTCCCAAACTTTGAGGTGGCTGTGTCTTTTTGATTTTAATTTCCCTAAGCTATAGGACCATAAGTGGAAGTGCCCTAGGCTCTGTTGCTTTGTTTATTAGATGTTTCAGGAAACACCATACACTTCTCCCAAGTGTCTGTTGGCAATTTACATCCCGCCCATCAGCATAACAAGGCTCCCAGTTCTCCATGGCCTGTTGCCTTTCTGGATTTTACACTTTTTTCAGATGGCCCTTTTGACCGGGGGGAAGTGAGACTTCATTGTAGTGCAGATTTCCTTTGCAAGCTTGCTTGGTTGGCCAAAAAGGGCGTATGCGTTTTTTCCTGAATATATTCAGGAAAAAACGCATACGCCCTTTTTGGCCAAGTGCATCATTGTGGACGTTCTGCCTCTTTTCCTATGCTTTCAATGCAATTCCAGTCTACCTCCTGAAATCGGTTTCCTGCAATTCTGCCCCACTTTCTAGTCCTCTTGGCAGCCTTACTTCAGTATATTTTTGGACGATAGCTGTCATTTATAACTCTGCAGGTTTGTGAATTACAGTGCCCCTGAGCTCCTTTCTTCAACTCGCTTTCTTGTTAGGTGGCCACATCACCGTAGGATGGCTTCAGGCTCTAATCTGTTTCTGGCACGGCATGCTGAGCCTTTGGTTAATTCCTCTTCCTGGTGGGAAATGAGAGTTAAATTTGCCCATCCAGACACCTCCAGCTAGTCTCTCATTGGTTCTCGCTATTCCTGTTCATCTTCCACAGAAATTGCAAACTGGGCCAAACAGGACGTTAAAGGGACTGACTCTCCAAGTGGGGAGAGTGTTAGTAAAGCGTCTGGAATGTTGCACCCGAGTACCAGGGTACGAAAACTGAGACATATTTGAACACGTCTCCCGATCACACGGTTGATCATACTCTGGGTTCCACATGCATGTTTTAGCTGAAGGAAGAATACCTTAAACCTGGGTAGTTGAAACCCGTGGAATGGGTACCATGCAATATGACTTCAAAGGGTCTTCATTTGCTCATGAACCTCTCCAATCCTATCACTGCTGCGTTTATGCCCCTGTACACATGCTTGATTCTCTTTCGGAGACATAGCAATCCATAGGTTTTAAGATACTTACTAGTCAGGTACATTCTTAGGCGTTTAATATGCGGTGTTGAGTCCATTTCGTTGAGCATGGAGTAGCTCTTGTCTATTCCATATTTGGCTTAAGGAACTTTATCTGTGCTCATTTCAATCTCTGGTTTTATGCAGCACCCCAACTCACCTTTACCCTTAAGCAAGCATAAGTTGGTTTTCTAAATTTGAGACCCTGTTCTGTTCTGTAATTCAGTTCCTGTGTAGCCAAGTTTCCATTCCGTGTATTACTGATATCTTATGATGTTTCTTTTTCTGTGTGACTTATTTCAGTTAGAATCATCATACCTGAATCCACTCATTGTGCTGCTAAGGGCCTGATGACACAGATTTCATTGCTGAGTGATATTGCTTTGTAAGTAAATACCACAACTTCTTTATCCATTTTTCACTTTCTGCGATGTTGAACTTGTACTGTAAACGAGGTTCTTGTAAACAGAGGCGTCCCAAACTTTGGGGTGGCTGTGTCTTTTTGATTTTAATTTCCCTAAGCTATAGGACCATAAGTGGAAGTGCCCTAGGTTCTGTTGCTTTGTTTTTTAGATGTTTCAGGAAACACCATACACTTCTCCCAAGTGGTTGTTGGCAATTTACATCCCGCCCATCAGCATAACAAGGCTCCCAGTTCTCCATGGCCTGTCCTGCCTTTCTGGATTTTACACTTTTTTCAGATGGCCCTTTTGACCGGGGGGAAGTGAGACTTCATTGTAGTGCAGATTTCCTTTGCAAGCTTGCTTGGTTGGCCAAAAAGGGCGTATGCGTTTTTTCCTGAATATATTCAGGAAAAAACGCATACGCCCTTTTTGGCCAAGTGCATCATTGTGGACGTTCTGCCTCTTTTCCTATGCTTTCAATGCAATTCCAGTCTACCTCCTGAAATCGGTTTCCTGCAATTCTGCCCCGCTTTCAAGTCCTCTTGGCAGCCTTACTTCAGTCTATTTTTGGACGATAGCTGTCATTTATAACTCTGCAGGTTTGTGAATTACAGTGCCCCTGAGCTCCTTTCTTCAACTCGCTTTCTTGTGACCTGGCCGCAACACCGCAGGATGGCTTCAGGCCCTAATCTGTTTCTGGTACGGCATGTTGAGCCTTTGGTTAATTCCTCTTCCTGGTGGGAAATGAGAGTTAAATTTGCCCGTCCAGACACCTCCAGCTAGCCTCTCATTGGTTCTCGCTATTCCTGTTCATCTTCCGCAGAAATTGCAAACTGGGCCAAACAGGAGGTTAAAGGCGCTGACTCTCCAAGTGGGGAGAGTGTTAGTAAAGCGTCTGGAATGTTGCACCCGAGTACCAGGGTACGAAAACTGAGACATATTTGCACACGTCTCCTGATCACATGGTTGATCATACTCTAGGTTCCACATGCATGTTTTAGCTGAAGGAAGAATATCTTAAACCTGGGTAGTTGAAACCCGTGGAATGGGTACCATGCAATATGACTTCAAAGGGTCTTCATTTGCTCACTGAACCTCTCCAATCCTATCACTGCTGCGTTTTTGCCCCTGTACACATGCTTGATTCTCTTTCGGAGACAGAGCAATCCATAGGTTTTAAGATACTTACTAGTCAGGTACATTCTTAGGCGTTTATTATGGGGTGTTGAGTCCATTTCGTTGAGCAAGGAGTAGCTCTTGTCTATTCCATATTTGGCTTAAGGAACTTTTTCTGTGCTCATTTCAATCTCTGCTTTTATGTAGCACCCCAACTCACCTTTACCCTTAAGCAAGCATAAGTTGGTTTTCTAAATTTGAGACCCTGTTCTGTTCTGTAATTCAGTTCCTGTGTAGCCAAGTTTACATTCCGTGTATTACTGATATCTTATGATGTTTCTTTTTCTGTGTGACTTATTTCAGTTAGAATCATCATACCTGAATCCACTCATTGTGCTGCTAAGGGCCTGATGACACAGATTTCATTGCTGAGTGATATTGCTTTGTAAGTAAATACCACAACTTCTTTATCCATTTTTCACTTTCTGCGATGTGGAACTTGTACTGTAAACGAGGTTCTTGTAAACAGAGCCGTTCCAAACTTTGGGGTGGCTGTGTCTTTTTGATTTTAATTTCCCTAAGCTATAGGACCATAAGTGGAAGTGCCCTAGGTTCTGTTGCTTTGTTTTTTAGATGTTTCAGGAAACACCATACACTTCTCCCCAGTGTCTGTTGGCAATTTACATCCCGCCCATCAGCATAACAAGGCTCCCAGTTCTCCATGGCCTGTCCTGCCTTTCTGAATTTTACACTGTTTTCAGATGGCCCTTTTGATCTGGGGGAAGTGAGACTTCATTGTAGTGCAGATTTCCTTTGCAAGCTTGCTTGGTTGGCCAAAAAGGGCGTATGCGTTTTTTCCTGAATATATTCAGGAAAAAACGCATACGCCCTTTTTGGCCAAGTGCATCATTGTGGACGTTCTGCCTCTTTTCCTATGCTTTCAATGCAATTCCAGTCTACCTCCTGAAATCGGTTTCCTGCAATTCTGCCCCGCTTTCAAGTCCTCTTGGCAGCCTTACTTCAGTCTATTTTTGGACGATAGCTGTCATTTATAACTCTGCAGGTTTGTGAATTACAGTGCCCCTGAGCTCCTTTCTTCAACTTGCTTTCTTGTGACCTGGCCGCAACACCGCAGGATGGCTTCAGGCCCTAATCTGGTTCCAGCACGGCACGCTGAGCCTTTGGTTATTTCCTCTTCCTGGTGGTAAATGAGAGTTAAATTTGCCCGTCCAGACACCTCCAGCTAGTCTCTCATTTGTTCTCGCTATTCCTGTTCATCTTCCGCAGAAATTGCAAACTGGGCCAAACAGGAGGTTAAAGGGACTGACTCTCCAAGTGGGGAGAGTGTTAGTAAAGCGTCTGGAATGTTGCACCCGAGTACCAGGGGAGGAAAACTGAGACATATTTGAACACGTCTCCCGTTCACATGGTTGATCATACTTGGGTTCCACATGCATGTTTTAGCTGAAGGAAGAATACCTTAAACCTGGGTAGTTGAAACCCCTGTAATGGGTACCATGCAATATGACTTCAAAGGATCTTCATTTGCTCACCGAACCTCTCCAATCCTATCACTGCTGCGTTTATGCCCCTGTACACATGCTTGATTCTCTTTCGGAGACATAGCAATCTATAGGTTTTAAGATACGTACTAGTCAGGTTCATTCTTAGGCGTTTAATATGGGGTTTTGAGTCCATTTCGTTGAGCAAGGAGTAGCTCTTGTCTATTCCATATTTGGCTTAAGGAACTTTATCTGTGCTCATTTCAATCTCTGGTTTTATGCAGCAACCCAACTCACCTTTCCCCTTAAGCAAGCATAAGTTGGTTTTCTAAATTTGAGAACCTGTTCTGTTTTGGAATTCAGTTCCTGTGTAGCCAAGTTTACATTCCGTGTATTAGTGATATCTTATGATGTTTCTTTTTCTGTGTGACTTATTTCAGTTAGAATCATCGTACCTGAATCCACTCATTATGCTGCTACGGGCCTGATGACATAGATTTCATTGCTGAGTGATACTGCATTGTACGTAAGTACCACAAGTTCTTTATCCATTTTTCACTTTCTGTGATATTGAACTTGTACGGTAAACGAGGTTCTTGTAAACGGAGGCGTCCCAAACTTTGGGGTGGCTGTGTCTTTTTGATTTTAATTTCCCTAAGCTATAGGACCATAAGTGGAAGTGCCCTCGGTTCTGTTGCTTTGTTTTTTAGATGTTTCAGGAAACACCATACACTTCTCCCCAGTGTCTGTTGGCAATTTACATCCCGCCCATCAGCATAACAAGGCTCCCAGTTCTCCATGGCCTGTCCTGCCTTTCTGGATTTTACACTTTTTTCAGATGGCCCTTTTGACCGGGGAGAAGTGAGACTTCATTGTAGTGCAGATTTCCTTTGCAAGTTTGCTTGGTTGGCCAAAAAGGGCGTATGCGTTTTTTCCTGAATATATTCAGGAAAAAACGCATACGCCCTTTTTGGCCAAGTGCATCATTGTGGACGTTCTGCCTCTTTTCCTATGCTTTCAATGCAATTCCAGTCTACCTCCTGAAATCGGTTTCCTGCAATTCTGCCCCGCTTTCAAGTCCTCTTGGCAGCCTTACTTCAGTCTATTTGTGGATGATAGCTGTCATTTATAACTCTGCAGGTTTGTGAATTACAGTGCCCCTGAGCTCCTTTCTTCAACTCGCTTTCTTTTGAGCTGGCCGCAACACCGCAGGATGGCTTCAGGCCCTAATCTGGTTCTGGCACGGCACGCTGAGCCTTTGGTTAATTCCTCTTCCTGGTGGGAAATGAGAGTTAAATTTGCCCGTCCAGGCACCTCCAGCTAGTCTCTCATTGGTTCTCGCTATTCCTGTTCATCCTCCGCAGAAATTGCAAACTGGGGCAAACAGGAGGTTAAAGGGACTGACTCTCCAAGTCGGGAGAGTGTTAGTAAAGCATCTGGAATGTTGCACCCGAGTACCAGGGGAGGAAAACTGAGACATATTTGAACACGTCTCCCGTTCACATGGTTGATCATACTCTGGGTTCCACATGCATGTTTTAGCTGAAGGAAGAATACCTTAAACCTGGAGAGTTGAGACCCATGTAATGGGTACCATGCAATATGACTTCAAAGGGTCTTCATTTGCTCACGAACCTCACCAATCCTATCACTGCTGCGTTTATGCCCCTGTACACATGCTTGATTCTCTTTTGGAGACATAGCAATCCATAGGTTTTAAGATACTTACTAGTCAGGTACATTCTTAGGCGTTTAATATGCGGTGTTGAGTCCATTTCGTTGAGCAAGGAGTAGCTCTTGTCTATTCCATATTTGGCTTAAGGAACTTTATCTGTGCTCATTTCAATCTCTGGTTTTATGCTGCACCCCAACTCACCTTTCCCCATAAGCAAGCATAAGTTGGTTTTCTAAATTTGAGACCCTGTTCTGTTTTGGAATGCAGTTCCTGTGTAGCCAAGTTTACATTCCGTGTATTAGTGATATTTTATGATGTTTCTTTTTCTGTGTGACTTATTTCAGTTAGAATCATCGTACCTGAATCCACTCATTATGCTGCTACGGGCCTGATGACATAGATTTCATTGCTGAGTGATACTGCATTGTACGTAAGTACCACAAGTTCTTTATCCATTTTTCACTTTCTGTGATATTGAACTTGTAAGGTAAAAGAGGTTCTTGTAAACGGAGGCGTCCCAAACTTTGGGGTGGCTGTGTCTTTTTGATTTTAATTTCCCTAAGCTATAGGACCATAAGTGGCAGTGCCCTAGGCTCTGTTGCTTTGTTTTTTAGATGTTTCAGGAAACACCATACACTTCTCCTGAGTGTCTGTTTGCAATTTACATCCCGCCCATCAGCATAACAAGGCTCCCAGTTCTCCATGGGCTGTCCTGCCTTTCTGGATTTTACACTTTTTTCAGATGGCCCTTTTGACCGGGGAGAAGTGAGACTTCATTGTAGTGCAGATTTCCTTTGCAAGTTTGCTTGGTTGGCCAAAAAGTGCGTATGCGTTTTTTCCTGAATATATTCAGGAAAAAACGCATACGCCCTTTTTGGCCAAGTGCATCATTGTGGACGTTCTGCCTCTTTTCCTATGCTTTCAATGCAATTCCAGTCTAGCTCCTGAAATCGGTTTCCTGCAATTCTGCCCCGCTTTCAAGTCCTCTTGGCAGCCTTACTTCAGTCTATTTTTGGACGATAGCTGTCATTTATAACTCTGCAGGTTTGTGAATTACAGTGCCCCTGAGCTCCTTTCTTCAACTCGCTTTCTTGTGACCTGGCCGCAACACCGCAGGATGTCTTCAGGCCCTAATCTGGTTCTGGCACGGCACACTGAGCCTTTGGTTAATTCCTCTTCCTGGTGGGAAATGAGAGTTAAATTTGCCCATCCAGACACCTCCAGCTAGTCTCTCATTGATTCTCGCTATTCCTGTTCATCTTCCACAGAAATTGCAAACTGGGCAAAACAGGAGGTTAAAGGCGCTGACTCTCCAAGTGGGGAGAGTGTTAGTAAAGCGTCTGGAATGTTGCACCCGAGTACCAGCGTACGAAAACTGAGACATATTTGAACACGTCTCCCCATCACATGTTTGATCATACTCTAGGTTCCACATGCATGTTTTAGCTGAAGGAAGAATACCTTAAACCTGGGTAGTTGAAACCCGTGGAATGGGTACCATGCAATATAACTTCAAAGGGTCTTCATTTGCTCACGAACCTCTCCAATTCTATCACTGCTGCGTTTATGCCCCTGTACACATGCTTGATTCTCTTTCGGAGACATAGCAATCCATAGGTTTTAAGATACTTAATAGTCAGGTACATTCTTAGGCGTTTAATATGCGGTGTTGAGTCCATTTCGTTGAGCAAGGAGTAGCTCTTGTCTATTCCATATTTGGCTTAAGGAACTTTATCTGTGCTCATTTCAATCTCTGGTTTTATGCAGCACCCCAACTCACCTTTACCCTTAAGCAAGCATAAGTTGGTTTTCTATATTTGAGACCCTGTTCTGTTTTGGAATGCAGTTCCTGTGTAGCCAAGTTTACATTCCGTGTATTAGTGATATCTTATGATGTTTCTTTTTCTGTGTGACTTATTTCAGTTAGAATCATCGTACCTGAATCCACTCATTATGCTGCTACGGGCCTGATGACATAGATTTCATTGCTGAGTGATACTGCATTGTACGTAAGTACCACAAGTTCTTTATTCATTTTTCACTTTCTGTGATATTGAACTTGTACGGTAAACGAGGTTCTTGTAAACAGAGGTGTCCCAAACTTTGGGGTGGCTGTGTCTTTTTGATTTTAATTTCCCTAAGCTATAGGACCATAAGTGGAAGTGCCCTAGGCTCTGTTGCTTTGTTTCCTCGATGTTTCAGGAAACACCATACACTTCTCCCAAGTGGTTGTTGGCAATTTACATCTCGCCCATCAGCATAACAAGGCTCCCAGTTCTCCATGGCCCGTCCTGCCTTTCTGGATTTTACACTTTTTTCAGATGGCCCTTTTGACCGGGGGGAAGTGAGACTTCATTGTAGTGCAGATTTCCTTTGCAAGCTTGCTTGGTTGGCCAAAAAGGGCGTATGCGTTTTTTCCTGAATATATTCAGGAAAAAACGCATACGCCCTTTTTGGCCAAGTGCATCATTGTGGACGTTCTGCCTCTTTTCCTATGCTTTCAATGCAATTCCAGTCTACCTCCTGAAATCGGTTTCCTGCAATTCTGCCCCGCTTTCAAGTCCTCTTGGCAGCCTTACTTCAGTCTATTTTTGGACGATAGCTGTCATTTATAACTCTGCAGGTTTGTGAATTACAGTGCCCCTGAGCTCCTTTCTTCAACTCGTTTTCTTGTGACCTGGCCGCAACACCACAGGATGGCTTCAGGCCCTAATCTGGTTCCGGCACGGCATGCTGAGCCTTTGGTTATTTCCTCTTCCTGGTGGGAAATGAGAGTTAAATTTGCCCGTCCAGACACCTCCAGCTAGCCTCTCATTGATTCTCGCTATTCCTGTTCATCTTCCGCAGAAATTGCAAACTGGGCCAAACAGGAGGTTAAAGGCGCTGACTCTCCAAGTGGGGAGAGTGTTAGTAAAACGTCTGGAATGTTGCACCCAAGTACCAGGGGAGGAAAACTGAGACATATTTGAACACGTCTCACGATCACATGGTTGATCATACTCTGGGTTCCACATGCATGTTTTAGCTGAAGGAAGAATACCTTAAACCTGCAGAGTTAAGACCCGTGTAATGGGTACCATGCAATATGACTTCAAAGGGTCTTCATTTGCTCACCGAACCTCTCCAATCCTATCACTGCTGCGTTTATGCCCCTGTACACATGCTTGATTCTCTTTCGGAGACATAGCAATCCATAGGTTTTAAGATACTTACTAGTCAGGTACATTCTTAGGCGTTTAATATGCGGTGTTGAGTCCATTTCGTTGAGCAAGGAGTAGCTCTTGTCTATTCCATATTTGACTTAAGGAACTTTATCTGTGCTCATTTCAATCTCTGGTTTTATGCAGCACCCCAACTCACCTTTACCCTTAAGCAAGCATAAGTTGGTTTTCTAAGTTTGAGACCCAGTTCTGTTCTGTAATTCAGTTCCTGTGTAGCCAAGTTTACATTCCGTGTATTACTGATATCTTATGATGTTTCTTTTTCTGTGTGACTTATTTCAGTTAGAATCATCATACCTGAATCCACTCATTGTGCTGCTAAGGGCCTGATGACACAGATTTCATTGCTGAGTGATATTGCTTTGTAAGTAAATACCACAACTTCTTTATCCATTTTTCACTTTCTGCGATGTTGAACTTGTACTGTAAACGAGGTTCTTGTAAACAGAGGCGTCCCAAACTTTGGGGTGGCTGTGTCTTTTTGATTTTAATTTCCCTAAGCTATAGGACCATAAGTGGCAGTGCCCTAGGCTCTGTTGCTTTGTTTTTTAGATGTTTCAGGAAACACCATACACTTCTCCCGAGTGGTTGTTGGCAATTTACATCCCGCCCATCAGCATAACAAGGCTCCCAGTTCTCCATGGCCTGTCCTGCCTTTCTGGATTTTACACTTTTTTCAGATGGCCCTTTTGACCGGGGGGAAGTGAGACTTCATTGTAGTGCAGATTTCCTTTGCAAGCTTGCTTGGTTGGCCAAAAAGGGCGTATGCGTTTTTTCCTGAATATATTCAGGAAAAAACGCATACGCCCTTTTTGGCCAAGTGCATCATTGTGGACGTTCTGCCTCTTTTCCTATGCTTTCAATGCAATTCCAGTCTACCTCCTGAAATCGGTTTCCTGCAATTCTGCCCCGCTTTCAAGTCCTCTTGGCAGCCTTACTTCAGTCTATTTTTGGACGATAGCTGTCATTTATAACTCTGCAGGTTTGTGAATTACAGTGCCCCTGAGCTCCTTTCTTCAACTCGCTTTCTTTTGAGCTGGCCGCAACACCGCAGGATGGCTTCAGGCCCTAATCTGGTTCCGGCACGGCACACTGAGCCTTTGGTTATTTCCTCTTCCTGGTGGGAAGTGAGAGTTAAATTTGCCCGTCCAGATACCTCCAGCTAGCCTCTCATTGGTTCTCGCTATTCCTGTTCATCTTCCGCAGAAATTGCAAACTGGGCCAAACAGGAGGTTAAAGGGACTGACTCTCCAAGTGGGGAGAGTGTTAGTAAAGCGTCTGGAATGTTGCACCCGTGTACCAGGGTACGAAAACAAGACATATTTGAACACGTCTCCCGATCACATGGTTGATCATAGTCTAGGTTCCACATACATGTTTTAGCTGAAGGAAGAATACCTTAAACCTGGGTAGTTGAAACCCGTGGAATGGGTACCATGCAATATTACTTCAAAGGGTCTTCATTTGCTCACCGAACCTCTCCAATCCTATCACTGCTGCGTTTTTGCCCCTGTACACATGCTTGATTCTCTTTCGGAGACATAGCAATCTATAGGTTTTAAGATACTTACTAGTCAGGTACATTCTTAGGCGTTTAATATGGGGTGTTGAGTCCATTTCGTTGAGCAAGGAGTAGCTCTTGTCTATTCCATATTTGGCTTAAGGAACTTTATATGTGCTCATTTCAATCTCTGCTTTTATGTAGCACCCCAACTCACCTTTACCCTTAAGCAAGCATAAGTTGGTTTTCTAAATTTGAGACCCTGTTCTGTTCTGTAATTCAGTTCCTGTGTAGCCAAGTTTACATTCCGTGTATTACTGATATCTTATGATGTTTCTTTTTCTGTGTGACTTATTTCAGTTAGAATCATCATACCTGAATCCACTCATTGTGCTGCTAAGGGCCTGATGACACAGATTTCATTGCTGAGTGATATTGCTTTGTAAGTAAATACCACAACTTCTTTATCCATTTTTCACTTTCTGCGATGTTGAACTTGTACTGTAAACGAGGTTCTTGTAAACAGAGGCGTCCCAAACTTTGGGGTGGCTGTGTCTTTTTGGTTTTAATTTCCCTAAGCTATAGGACCATAAATGGAAGTGCCCTAGGTTCTATTGCTTTGTTTTTTAGATGTTTCAGGAAACACCATACACTTCTCCCGAGTGGTTGTTGGCAATTTACATCCCGCCCATCAGCATAACAAGGCTCCCAGTTCTCCATGGCCTGTCCTGCCTTTCTGGATTTTACACATTTTTCAGATGGCCCTTTTGACCGGGGGAAGTGAGACTTCATTGTAGTGCAGATTTCCTTTGCAAGCTTGCTTGGTTAGCCAAAAAGGGCGTATGCGTTTTTTCCTGAATATATTCAGGATAAAACGCATACGCACTTTTTGGCCAAGTGCATCATTGTGGACGTTCTGCCTCTTTTCCTATGCTTTCAATGCAATTCCAGTCTACCTCCTGAAATCGGTTTCCTGCAATTCTGCCCCGCTTTCAAGTCCTCTTGGCAGCCTTACTTCAGTCTATTTTTGAACGATAGCTGTCATTTATAACTCTGCAGGTTTGTGAATTACAGTGCCCCTGAGCTCCTTTCTTCAACTCGCTTTCTTTTGAGCTGGCCGCAACACCGCAGGATGGCTTCAGGCCCTAATCTGGTTCCGGCACGGCACGCTGAGCCTTTGGTTATTTCCTCTTCCTGGTGGGAAATGAGAGTTAAATTTGCCCGTCCAGATACCTCCAGCTAGCCTGTCATTGGTTCTCGCTATTCCTGTTCATCTTCCGCAGAAATTGCAAACTGGGCCAAACAGGAGGTTAAAGGCGCTGACTCTCCAAGTGGGGAGAGTGTTAGTAAAGCGTCTGGAATGTTGCACCCGAGTACCAGGGGAGGAAACCTGAGACATATTTGAACACGTCTCCCGTTCACATGGTTGATCATACTTGGGTTCCACATGCATGTTTTAGCTGAAGGAAGAATACCTTAAACCTGGAGAGTTGAGACCCGTGTAATGGGTACCATGCAATATGACTTCAAAGGGTCTTCATTTGCTCACCGAACCTCTCCAATCCTATCACTGCTGCAATTATGCCCCTGTACACATGCTTGATTCTCTTTCGGAGACATAGCAATCCATAGGTTTTAAGATACTTACTAGTCAGGTACATTCTTAGGCGTTTAATATGCGGTGTTGAGTCCATTTCGTTGAGCAAGGAGTAGCTCTTGTCTATTCCATATTTGACTTAAGGAACTTTATCTGTGCTCATTTCAATCTCTGGTTTTATGCAGCACCCCAACTCACCTTTACCCTTAAGCAAGCATAAGTTGGTTTTCTAAGTTTGAGACCCTGTTCTGTTCTGTAATTCAGTTCCTGTGTAGCCAAGTTTACATTCCGTGTATTACTGATATCTTATGATGTTTCTTTTTCTGTGTGACTTATTTCAGTTAGAATCATCATACCTGAATCCACTCATTGTGCTGCTAAGGGCCTGATGACACAGATTTCATTGCTGAGTGATATTGCTTTGTAAGTAAATACCACAAATTTTTTATCCCTTTTTCACTTTCTGCGATGTTGAACTTGTACTGTAAATGAGGTTCTTGTAAACAGAGCCGTTGCAAACTTTGGGGTGGCTGTGTCTTTTTGATTTTAATTTCCCTAAGCTATAGGACCATAAGTGGCAGTGCCCTAGGCTCTGTTGCTTTGTTTTTTAGATGTTTCAGGAAACACCATACACTTCTCCCGAGTGGTTGTTGGCAATTTACATCCCGCCCATCAGCATAACAAGGCTCCCAGTTCTCCATGGCCTGTCCTGCCTTTCTGGATTTTACACTTTTTTCAGATGGCCCTTTTGACCGGGGGGAAGTGAGACTTCATTGTAGTGCAGATTTCCTTTGCAAGCTTGCTTGGTTGGCCAAAAAGGGCGTATGCGTTTTTTCCTGAATATATTCAGGAAAAAACGCATACGCCCTTTTTGGCCAAGTGCATCATTGTGGACGTTCTGCCTCTTTTCCTATGCTTTCAATGCAATTCCAGTCTACCTCCTGAAATCGGTTTCCTGCAATTCTGCCCCGCTTTCAAGTCCTCTTGGCAGCCTTACTTCAGTCTATTTTTGGACGATAGCTGTCATTTATAACTCTGCAGGTTTGTGAATTACAGTGCCCCTGAGCTCCTTTCTTCAACTCGCTTTCTTTTGAGCTGGCCGCAACACCGCAGGATGGCTTCAGGCCCTAATCTGGTTCCGGCACGGCACACTGAGCCTTTGGTTATTTCCTCTTCCTGGTGGGAAGTGAGAGTTAAATTTGCCCGTCCAGATACCTCCAGCTAGCCTGTCATTGGTTCTCGCTATTCCTGTTCATCTTCCGCAGAAATTGCAAACTGGGCCAAACAGGAGGTTAAAGGGACTGACTCTCCAAGTGGGGAGAGTGTTAGTAAAGCGTCTGGAATGTTGCACCCGTGTACCAGGGTACGAAAACAAGACATATTTGAACACGTCTCCCGATCACATGGTTGATCATACTCTAGGTTCCACATGCATGTTTTAGCTGAAGGAAGAATACCTTAAACCTGGAGAGTTGAGACCCGTGTAATGGGTACCATGCAATATGACTTCAAAGGGTCTTCATTTGCTCAACGAACCTCTCCAATCCTATCACTGCTGCGTTTATGCCCCTGTACACATGCTTGATTCTCTTTTGGAGACATAGCTATCCATAGGTTTTACGATACTTACTAGTCAGGTACATTCTTAGGCGTTTAATATGCGGTGTTGCGTCCATTTCGTTGAGCAAGGAGTAGCTCTTGTCTATTCCATATTTGGCTTAAGGAACTTTATCTGTGCTCATTTCAATCTCTGCTTTTATGTAGCACCCCAACTCACCTTTACCCTTAAGCAAGCATAAGTTGGTTTTCTAAATTTGAGACCCTGTTCTGTTCTGTAATTCAGTTCCTGTGTAGCCAAGTTTACATTCCGTGTATTACTGATATCTTATGATGTTTCTTTTTCTGTGTGACTTATTTCAGTTAGAATCATCATACCTGAATCCACTCATTGTGCTGCTAAGGGCCTGATGACACAGATTTCATTGCTGAGTGATATTGCTTTGTAAGTAAATACCACAACTTCTTTATCCATTTTTCACTTTCTGCGATGTTGAACTTGTACTGTAAACGAGGTTCTTGTAAACAGAGGCGTCCCAAACTTTGGGGTGGCTGTGTCTTTTTGATTTTAATTTCCCTAAGCTATAGGACCATAAGTGGCAGTGCCCTAGGCTCTGTTGCTTTGTTTTTTAGATGTTTCAGGAAACACCATACACTTCTCCCGAGTGGTTGTTGGCAATTTACATCCCGCCCATCAGCATAACAAGGCTCCCAGTTCTCCATGGCCTGTCCTGCCTTTCTGGATTTTACACTTTTTTCAGATGGCCCTTTTGACCGGGGGGAAGTGAGACTTCATTGTAGTGCAGATTTCCTTTGCAAGCTTGCTTGGTTGGCCAAAAAGGGCGTATGCGTTTTTTCCTGAATATATTCAGGAAAAAACGCATACGCCCTTTTTGGCCAAGTGCATCATTGTGGACGTTCTGCCTCTTTTCCTATGCTTTCAATGCAATTCCAGTCTACCTCCTGAAATCGGTTTCCTGCAATTCTGCCCCGCTTTCAAGTCCTCTTGGCAGCCTTACTTCAGTCTATTTTTGGACGATAGCTGTCATTTATAACTCTGCAGGTTTGTGAATTACAGTGCCCCTGAGCTCCTTTCTTCAACTCGCTTTCTTTTGAGCTGGCCGCAACACCGCAGGATGGCTTCAGGCCCTAATCTGGTTCCGGCACGGCACGCTGAGCCTTTGGTTATTTCCTCTTCCTGGTGGGAAATGAGAGTTAAATTTGCCCGTCCAGATACCTCCAGCTAGCCTCTCATTGGTTCTCGCTATTCCTGTTCATCTTCCGCAGAAATTGCAAACTGGGCCAAACAGGAGGTTAAAGGCGCTGACTCTCCAAGTCGGGAGAGTGTTAGTAAAGCGTCTGGAATGTTGCACCCGAGTACCAGGGTACGAAAACTGAGACATATTTGAACACGTCTCCCGATCACATGGTTGATCATACTCTGGGTTCCACATGCATGTTTTAGCTGAAGGAAGAATACCTAAAACCTGGGTAGTTGAAACCCGTGGAATGGGTACCATGCAATATGACTTCAAAGGGTCTTCATTTGCTCACCGAACCTCTCCAATCCTATCACTGCTGCGTTTATGCCCCTGTACACATGCTTGATTCTCTTTCGGAGACATAGCGATCTATAGGTTTTAAGATACTTACTAGTCAGGTACATTCTTAGGCATTTAATATGTGGTGTTGAGTCCATTTCGTTGAGCAAGGAGTAGCTCTTGTCTATTCCATATTTGGCTTAAGGAACTTTATCTGTGCTCATTTCAATCTCTGGTTTTACGCAGCACCCCAACTCACCTTTACCCTTAAGCAAGCATAAGTTGGTTTTCTAAATTTGAGACCCTGTTCTGTTCTGTAATTCAGTTCCTGTGTAGCCTTGTTTACATTCCGTGTATTAGTGATATCTTATGATGTTTCTTTTTCTGTGTGACTTATTTCAGTTAGAATCATCATACCTGAATCCACTCATTGTGCTGCTAAGGGCCTGATGACACAGATTTCATTGCTGAGTGATATTGCTTTGTAAGTAAATACCACAACTTCTTTATCCATTTTTCACTTTCTGCGATGTTGAACTTGTACTGTAAACGGGGTTCTTGTAAACAGAGGCGTCCCAAATTTTGTGGTGGCTGTGTCTTTTTGAATTTAATTTCCCTAAGCTATAGGACCATAAGTGGAAGTGCCCTAGGTTCTGTTGCTTTGTTTTTTAGATGTTGCAGGAAACACCATACACTTCTCCCGAGTGGTTGTTGGCAATTTACATCCCGCCCATCAGCATAACAAGGCTCCCAGTTCTCCATGGCCTGTCCTGCCTTTCTGGATTTTACACTTTTTTCAGATGGCCCTTTTGACCGGGGGGAAGTGAGACTTCATTGTAGTGCAGATTTCCTTTGCAAGCTTGCTTGGTTGGCCAAAAAGGGCGTATGCGTTTTTTCCTGAATATATTCAGGAAAAAACGCATACGCCCTTTTTGGACAAGTGCATCATTGTGGACGTTCTGCCTCTTTTCCTATGCTTTCAATGCAATTCCAGTCTACCTCCTGAAATCGGTTTCCTGCAATTCTGCCCCGCTTTCAAGTCCTCTTGGCAGCCTTACTTCAGTCTATTTTTGGACGATAGCTGTCATTTATAACTCTGCAGGTTTGTGAATTACAGTGCCCCTGACCTCCTTTCTTCAACTCGCTTTCTTTTGAGCTGGCCGCAACACCGCAGGATGGCTTCAGGCCCTAATCTGGTTCCGGTACGGCACGCTGAGCCTTTGGTTATTTCCTCTTCCTGGTGGGAAATGAGAGTTAAATTTGCCCGTCTAGACACCTCCAGCTAGTCTCTCATTGGTTCTCGCTATTCCTGTTCATCTTCCGCAGAAATTGCAAACTGGGCCAAACAGGAGGTTAAAGGCGCTGACTCTCCAAGTCGGGAGAGTGTTAGTAAAGCGTCTGGAATGTTGCACCCGAGTACCAGGGTACGAAAACTGAGACATATTTGAACACGTCTCCCGATCACATGATTGATCATACTCTGGGTTCCACATGCATGTTTTAGCTGAAGGAAGAATACCTAAAACCTGGGTAGTTGAAACCCGTGGAATGGGTACCATGCAATATGACTTCAAAGGGTCTTCATTTGCTCACCGAACCTCTCCAATCCTATCACTGCTGCGTTTATGCCCCTGTACACATGCTTGATTCTCTTTCGGAGACATAGCGATCTATAGGTTTTAAGATACTTACTAGTCAGGTACATTCTTAGGCGTTTAATATGTGGTGTTGAGTCGATTTCGTTGAGCAAGGAGTAGCTCTTGTCTATTCCATATTTGGCTTAAGGAACTTTATCTGTGCTCATTTCAATCTCTGGTTTTACGCAGCACCCCAACTCACCTTTACCCTTAAGCAAGCATAAGTTGGTTTTCTAAATTTGAGACCCTGTTCTGTTCTGTAATTCAGTTCCTGTGTAGCCAAGTTTACATTCCGTGTATTAGTGATATCTTATGATGTTTCTTTTTCTGTGTGACTTATTTCAGTTAGAATCATCATACCTGAATCCACTCATTGTGCTGCTAAGGGCCTGATGACACAGATTTCATTGCTGAGTGATATTGCTTTGTAAGTAAATACCACAACTTCTTTATCCATTTTTCACTTTCTGCGATGTTGAACTTGTACTGTAAACGAGGTTCTTGTAAACAGAGGCGTCCCAAATTTTGGGGTGGCTGTGTCTTTTTGAATTTAATTTCCCTAAGCTATAGGACCATAAGTGGAAGTGCCCTCGGTTCTGTTGCTTTGTTTTTTAGATGTTTCAGGAAACACCATACACTTCTCCCGAGTGGTTGTTGGCAATTTACATCCCGCCCATCAGCATAACAAGGCTCCCAGTTCTCCATGGCCTGTCCTGCCTTTCTGGATTTTACACTTTTTTCAGATGGCCCTTTTGACCGGGGGGAAGTGAGACTTCATTGTAGTGCAGATTTCCTTTGCAAGCTTGCTTGGTTGGCCAAAAAGGGCGTATGCGTTTTTTCCTGAATATATTCAGGAAAAAACGCATACGCCCTTTTTGGCCAAGTGCATCATTGTGGACGTTCTGCCTCTTTTCCTATGCTTGAAATGCAATTCCAGTCTACCTCCTGAAATCGGTTTCCTGCAATTCTGCCCCGCTTTCAAGTCCTCTTGGCAGCCTTACTTCAGTCTATTTTTGGACGATAGCTGTCATTTATAACTCTGCAGGTTTGTGAATTACAGTGCCCCTGAGCTCCTTTCTTCAACTCGCTTTCTTGTGACCTGGCCGCAACACCGCAGGATGGCTTCAGGCCCTAATCTGGTTCCGGCACGGCACGCTGAGCCTTTGGTTATTTCCTCTTCCTGGTGGGAAATGAGAGTTAAATTTGCCCGTCCAGACACCTCCAGCTAGTCTCTCATTGGTTCTCGCTATTCCTGTTCATCTTCCGCAGAAATTGCAAACTGGGCCAAACAGGAGGTTAAAGGCGCTGACTCTCCAAGTCGGGAGAGTGTTAGTAAAGCGTCTGGAATGTTGCACCCGAGTACCAGGGTACGAAAACTGAGACATATTTGAACACGTCTCCCGATCACATGGTTGATCATACTCTGGGTTCCACATGCATGTTTTAGCTGAAGGAAGAATACCTAAAACCTGGGTAGTTGAAACCCGTGGAATGGGTACCATGCAATATGACTTCAAAGGGTCTTCATTTGCTCACCGAACCTCTCCAATCCTATCACTGCTGCGTTTATGCCCCTGTACACATGCTTGATTCTCTTTCGGAGACATAGCGATCTATAGGTTTTAAGATACTTACTAGTCAGGTACATTTTTAGGCGTTTAATATGCGGTGTTGAGTCCATTTCGTTGAGCAAGGAGTAGCTCTTGTCTATTCCATATTTGGCTTAAGGAACTTTATCTGTGCTCATTTCAATCTCTGGTTTTATGCAGCACCCCAGCTCACCTTTACCCTTAAGCAAGCATAAGTTGGTTTTCTAAATTTGAGACCCTGTTCTGTTCTGTAATTCAGTTCCTGTGTAGCCAAGTTTACATTCCGTGTATTAGTGATATCTTATGATGTTTCTTTTTCTGTGTGACTTATTTCAGTTAGAATCATCATACCTGAATCCACTCATTGTGCTGCTAAGGGCCTGATGACACAGATTTCATTGCTGAGTGATATTGCTTTGTAAGTAAATACCACAACTTCTTTATCCATTTTTCACTTTCTGTGATGTTGAACTTGTACTGTAAACGAGGTTCTTGTAAACAGAGCCGTTCCAAACTTTGGGGTGGCTGTGTCTTTTTGATTTCAATTTCCCTAAGCTATAGGACCATAAGTGGAAGTGCCCTAGGTTCTGTTGCTTTGTTTTTTAGATGTTTCAGGAAACACCATACACTTCTCCCGAGTGGTTGTTGGCAATTTACATCCCGCCCATCAGCATAACAAGGCTGCCAGTTCTCCATGGCCTGTCCTGCCTTTCTGGATTTTAAACTTTTTTCAGATGGCCCTTTTGACCGGGGGGAAGTGAGACTTCATTGTAGTGCAGATTTCCTTTGCAAGCTTGTTTGGTTGGCCAAAAAGTGCGTATGCGTTTTTTCCTGAATATATTCAGGAAAAAACGCATACGCCCTTTTTGGACAAGTGCATCATTGTGGACGTTCTGCCTCTTTTCCTATGCTTGAAATGCAATTCCAGTCTACCTCCTGAAATCGGTTTCCTGCAATTCTGCCCCGCTTTCAAGTCCTCTTGGCAGCCTTACTTCAGTCTATTTTTGGACGATAGCTGTCATTTATAACTCTGCAGGTTTGTGAATTACAGTGCCCCTGAGCTCCTTTCTTCAACTCGCTTTCTTTTGAGCTGGCCGCAACACCGCAGGATGGCTTCAGGCCCTAATCTGGTTCCGGCACGGCACGCTGAGCCTTTGGTTATTTCCTCTTCCTGGTGGGAAATGAGAGTTAAATTTGCCCGTCCAGACACCTCCAGCTAGTCTCTCATTGGTTCTCCCAATTCCTGTTCATCTTCCGCAGAAATTGCAAACTGGGCCAAACAGGAGGTTAAAGGGACTGACTCTCCAAGTCGGTAGAGTGTTAGTAAAGCGTCTGGAATGTTGCACCCGAGTACCAGGGGAGGAAAACTGAGACATATTTGAACACATCTCCTGTTCACACGGTTGATCATACTCTGGGTTCCACATGCATGTTTTACCTGAAGGAAGAATACCTTAAACCTGGGAGTTGAGACCCGTGTAATGGGTACCATGCAATATGACTTCAAAGGGTCTTCATTTGCTCACCGAACCTCTCCAATCCTATCACTGCTGCGTTTATGCCCCTGTACACACGCTTGATTCTCTTTCGGAGACATAGCAATCCATAGGTTTTAAGATACTTACTAGTCAGGTACATTCTTAGGCGTTTAATAAGGGGTGTTGAGTCCATTTCATTGAGCAAGGAGTAGCTCTTGTCTATTCCATATTTGGCTTAAGGAACTTTATCTGTGCTCATTTCAATCTCTGGTTTTATGCAGCACCCCAACTCACCTTTCCCCTTAAGCAAGCATAAGTTGCTTTTCTAAAGTTGAGACCCTGTTCTGTTTTGGAATTCAGTTCCTGTGTAGCCAAGTTTACATTCCGTGTATTAGTGATATCTTATGATGTTTCTTTTTCTGTGTGACTTATTTCAGTTAGAATCATCGTACCTGAATCCACTCATTATGCTGCTACGGGCCTGATGACATAGATTTCATTGCTGAGTGATACTGCATTGTACGTAAGTACCACAAGTTCTTTATCCATTTTTCACTTTCTGTGATATTGAACTTGTAAGGTAAACGAGGTTCTTGTAAACAGAGGCGTCCCAAACTTTGGGGTGGCTGTGTCTTTTTGATTTTAATTTCCCTAAGCTATAGGACCATAAGTGGAAGTGCCCTAGGCTCTGTTGCTTTGTTTTTTAGATGTTTCAGGAAACACCATACACTTCTCCAGAGTGTCTGTTGGCAATTTCCATCCCGCCCATCAGCATAACAAGGCTCCCAGTTCTCCATGGCCTGTCCTGCCTTTCTGGCTTTTACACTTTTTTCAGATGGCCCTTTTGACCGGGGGGCAGTGAGACTTCATTGTAGTGCAGATTTCCTTTGCAAGCTTGCTTGGTTGGCCAAAAAGGGCGTATGCGTTTTTTCCTGAATATATTCAGGAAAAAACGCATACGCCCTTTTTGGCCAAGTGCATCATTGTGGACGTTCTGCCTCTTTTCCTATGCTTTCAATGCAATTCCAGTCTACCTCCTGAAATCGGTTTCCTGCAATTCTGCCCCGCTTTCAAGTCCTCTTGGCAGCCTTACTTCAGTCTATTTTTGAACGATAGCTGTCATTTATAACTCTGCAGGTTTGTGAATTACAGTGCCCAGGAGCTCCTTTCTTCAACTCACTTTCTTTTGAGCTGGCCGCAACACCGCAGGATGGCTTCAGGCCCTAATCTGGTTCCGGCATGGTACGCTGAGACTTTGGTTATTTCCTCTTCCTGGTGGGAAATGAGAGTTAAATTTGCCCGTCCAGACACCTCCAGCTAGTCTCTCATTGGTTCTCGCTATTCCTGTTCATCTTCCGCAGAAATTGCAAACTGGGCCAAACAGGAGGTTAAAGGGACTGACTCTCCAAGTCGGGAGTGCGTTAGTAAAGCGTCTGGAATGTTGCACCCGAGTACCAGGGTACTAAAACTGAGACATATTTGAACACGTCTCGCGATCACATGGTTGATCATACTCTAGGTTCCACATGCATGTTTTAGCTGAAGGAAGAATACCTTAAACCTGGGTAGTTGAAACCCGTGGAATGGGTACCATGCAATATGACTTCAAAGGGTCTTCATTTGCTCACCGAACCTCTCCAATCCTATCACTGCTGCGTTTATGCCCCTGTACACATGCTTGATTCTCTTTCGGAGACATAGCAATCCATAGGGTTTAAGGTACTTACTAGTCAGGTACATTCTTAGGCGTTTAATATGCGGTGTTGAGTCCATTTCGTTGAGCAAGGAGTAGCTCTTGTCTATACCATATTTGGCTTGAGGAACTTTATCTGTGCTCATTTCAATCTCTGGTTTTATGCAGCACCCCAACTCACCTTTTCCCTTAAGCAAGCATAAGTTGGTTTTCTAAATTTGAGACCCTGTTCTGTTCTGTAATTCAGTTCCTGTGTAGCCAAGTTTACATTCCGTGTATTACTGATAACTTATGATGTTTCTTTTTCTGTGTGACTTATTTCAGTTAGAATCATCATACCTGAATCCACTCATTGTGCTGCTAAGGGCCTGATGACATAGATTTCATTGCTGAGTGATATTGCTTTGTAAGTAAATACCACAACTTCTTTATCCATTTTTCACTTTCTGCGATGTTGAACTTGTACTGTAAACGAGGTTCTTGTAAACAGAGGCGTCCCAAACTTTGGGGTGGCTGTGTCTTTTTGATTTTAATTTCCCTAAGGTATAGGACCATAAGTGGAAGTGCCCTAGGCTCTGTTGCTTTGTTTTTTAGATGTTTCAGGAAACACCATACACATGTCCCGAGTGTCTGTTGGCAGTTTACATCCCGCCCATCAGCATAACAAGGCTCCCAGTTCTCCATGGCCTGTCCTGCCTTTCTGGATTTTACACTTTTTTCAGATGGCCCTTTTGACCGGGGGGAAGTGAGACTTCATTGTAGTGCAGATTTCCTTTGCAAGCTTGCTTGGTTGGCCAAAAAGGGCGTATGCGTTTTTTCCTGAATATATTCAGGAAAAAACGCATACGCCCTTTTTGGCCAAGTGCATCATTGTGGACGTTCTGGCTCTTTTCCTATGCTTTCAATGCAATTCCAGTCTACCTCCTGAAATCGGTTTCCTGCAATTCTGCCCCGCTTACAAGTCCTCTTGGCAGCCTTACTTCAGTATATTTTTGGACGATAGCTGTCATTTATAACTCTGCAGGTTTGTGAATTACAGTGCCCCAGAGCTCCTTTCTTCAACTCGCTTTCTTGTGACCTGGCCCCAACACCGCAGGATGGCTTCAGACCCTAATCTGGTTCCGGCACGGCATGCTGAGCCTTTCATTATTTCCTCTTCCTGGTGGGAAATGAGAGTTAAATTTGCCCGTCCAGACACCTCCAGCTAGTCTCTCATTGGTTCTCCCTATTCCTGTTCATCTTCCGCAGAAATTGCAAACTGGGCCAAACAGGAGGTGAAAGGTGCTGACTCTCCAAGTGGGGAGAGTGTTAGTAAAGCGTCTGGAATGTTGCACCCGAGTACCAGGGGAGGAAATCTGAGACATATTTGAACACATCTCCCGTTCACATGGTTGATCATACTCTAGGTTCCACATGCATGTTTTAGCTGAAGGAAGAATACCTTAAACCTGGAGAGTTGAGACCCCTGTAATGGGTACCATGAAATATGACTTTAAAGAGTCTTCATTTGCTCACCGAACCTCTCCAATCCTATCACTGCTGTGTTTATGCCCCTGTACACACGCTTGATTCTCTTTTGGAGACATAGCAATCCATAGGTTTTAAGATACTTACTAGTCAGGTACATTCTTAGGCGTTTAATATGGGGTGTTGAGTCCATTTCGTTGAGCAAGGAGTAGCTCTTGTCTATTCCATATTTGGCTTAAGGAACTTTATCTGTGCTCATTTCAATCTCTGGTTTTATGCAGCACCCCAACTCACATTTCCCCTTAAGCAAACATAAGTTGCTTTTCTAAAGTTGAGACCCTGTTCTGTTTTGGAATTCAGTTCCTGTGTAGCCAAGTTTACATTCCATGTATTAGTGATATCTTATGATGTTTCTTTTTCTGTGTGACTTATTTCAGTTAGAATCATCGTACCTGAATCCACTCATTATGCTGCTATGGGCCTGATGACATAGATTTCATTGCTGAGTGATACTGCATTGTACGTAAGTACCACAAGTTCTTTATCCATTTTTCACTTTCTGTGATATTGAACTTGTACGGTAAACGTGGTTCTTGTAAACAGAGGCGTCCCAAACTTTGGGGTGGCTGTGTCTTTTTGATTTTAATTTCCCTAAGCTATAGGACCATAAGTGGAAGTGCCCTAGGCTCTGTTGCTTTGTTTCTTCGATGTTTCAGGAAACACCATACACTTGTCTCGAGTGTCTGTTGGCAATTTCCATCCCGCCCATCAGCATAACAAGGCTCCCAGTTCTCCATGGCCTGTCCTGCCTCTGGATTTTACACTTTTTTCAGATGGCCCTTTTGACCGGGGGGAAGTGAGACTTCATTGTAGTGCAGATTTCCTTTGCAAGCTTGCTTGGTTGGCCAAAAAGGGCATATGCGTTTTTTCCTGAATATATTCAGGAAAAAACGCATACGCCCTTTTTGGCCAAGTGCATCA
This sequence comes from Delphinus delphis, assembly GCF_949987515.2. Lineage (NCBI taxonomy): Eukaryota > Metazoa > Chordata > Mammalia > Artiodactyla > Delphinidae > Delphinus > Delphinus delphis. Next base: position 2,962,766 of record NW_027192659.1, read on the forward strand.
TTGTGGACGCTCTGCCTCTTTTCCTATGCTTTCAATGCAATTCCAGTCTACCTCCTGAAATCGGTTTCCTGCAATTCTGCCCCACTTTCAAGTCCTCTTGGCAGCCTTACTTCAGTATATTTTTGGACGATAGCTGTCATTTATAACTCTGCAGGTTTGTGAATTACAGTGCCCCTGAGCTCCTTTCTTCAACTCGCTTTCTTGTGAGCTGGCCGCAACACCGCAGGATGGCTTCAGGCCCTAATCTGGATCTGGCACGGCACACTGAGCCTTTGGTTATTTCCTCTTCCTGGTGGGAAATCAGAGTTAAATTTGCCCGTCCAGACACCTCCAGCTAGTCTCTCATTGGTTCTCCCTATTCCTGTTCATCGTCCGCAGAAATTGCAAACTGGGCCAAACAGGAGGTTAAAGGCGCTGACTCTCCAAGTGGGGAGAGTGTTAGTAAAGCGTCTGGAATGGTCCACCCGAGTACCAAGGGAGGAAAACTGAGATATATTTGAACACGTCTCCCGTTCACACGGTTGATCATACTCTGGGTTCCACATGCATGTTTTAGCTGAAGGAAGAATACCTTAAACCTGGAGAGTTGAGACCCGTGTAATGGGTACCATGCAATATGACTTCAAAGGGTCTTCATTTGCTCACCGAACCTCTCCAATCCTATCACTGCTGCGTTTATGCCCCTGTACACATGCTTGATTCTCTTTCGGAGACATAGCAATCCATAGGGTTTAAGGTACTTACTAGTCAGGTACATTCTTAGGCGTTTAATATGCGGTGTTGAGTCCATTTCGTTGAGCAAGGAGTAGCTCTTGTCTGTTCCATATTTGGCTTAAGGAACTTTATCTGTGCTCATTTCAATCTCTGGTTTTATGCAGCACCCCAACTCACCTTTACCCTTAAGCAAGCATAAGTTGGTTTTCTAAATTTGAGACCCTGTTCTGTTCTGTCATTCAGTTCCTGTGTAGCCAACTTTACATTCCGTGTATTACTGATATCTTATGATGTTTCTTTTTCTGTGTGACTTATTTTAGTTAGAATCATCATACCTGAATCTACTCATTGTGCTGCTAAGGGCCTGATGACATAGATTTCATTGCTGAGTGATATTGCTTTGTAAGTAAATACCACAACTTCTTTATCCATTTTTCACTTTCTGCGATGTTGAACTTGTACTGTAAACGAGGTTCTTGTAAACAGAGGCGTCCCAAACTTTGGGGTGGCTGTGTCTTTTTGATTTTAATTTCCCTAAGGTATAGGACCATAAGTGGAAGTGCCCTAGGCTCTGTTGCTTTGTTTTTTAGATGTTTCAGGAAACACCATACACTTCTCCCGAGTGGTTGTTGGCAATTTACATCCCGCCCATCAGCATAACAAGGCTCCCAGTTCTCCATGGCCTGTCCTGCCTTTCTGGATTTTACACTTTTTTCAGATGGCCCGTTTGACCGAGGGGAAGTGAGACTTCATTGTAGTGCAGATTTCCTTTGCAAGCTTGCTTGGTTGGCCAAAAAGGGCGTATGCGTTTTTTCCTGAATATATTCAGGAAAAAACGCATACGCCCTTTTTGGCCAAGTGCATCATTGTGGACGTTCTGCCTCTTTTCCTATGCTTTCAATGCAATTCCAGTCTACCTCCTGAAATCGGTTTCCTGCAATTCTGCCCCGCTTTCAAGTCCTCTTGGCAGCCTTACTTCAGTCTATTTTTGGACGATAGCTGTCATTTATAACTCTGCAGGTTTGTGAATTACAGTGCCCCTGAGCTCCTTTCTTCAACTCGCTTTCTTGTGACCTGGCCGCAGCACCGCAGGATGGCTTCAGGCCCTAATCTGGTTCCGGCACGGCACGCTGAGCCTTTGGTTAATTCCTCTTCCTGGTGGGAAATGAGAGTTAAATTTGCCCGTCCAGACACCTCCAGCTAGTCTCTCATTGGTTCTCGCTATTCCTGTTCATCTTCCGCAGAAATTGCAAACTGGGCCAAACAGGAGGTTAAAGGGACTGACTCTCCAAGTCGGGAGAGTGTTAGTAAAGCATCTGGAATGTTGCACCCGATTACCAGGGTATGAAAATTGAGACATATTTGAACACGTCTCCCGATCACATGGTTGATCATACTCTAGGTTCCACATGCATGTTTTAGCTGAAGGAAGAATACCTTAAACCTGGGTAGTTGAAACCCGTGGAATGGGTACCATGCAATATGACTTCAAAGGGTATTCATTTGCTCACCGAACCTCTCCAATCCTATCACTGCTGCGTTTATTCCCCTGTACACATGCTTGATTCTCTTTCGGAGACATAGCAATCCATAGATTTTAAGATACTTACTAGTCAGGTACATTCTTAGGCGTTTAATATGGGGTGTTGAGTCCATTTCGTTGAGCAAGGAGTAGCTCTTGTCTATTCCATATTTGGCTTTAGGAACTTTATCTGTGTTCATTTCAATCTCTGGTTTTATGCAGCACCCCAACTCACCTTTCCCCTTAAGCAAGTATAAGTTGGTTTTCTAAATTTGAGACCCTGTTCTGTTCTGTAATTCAGTTCCTGTGTAGCCAAGTTTACATTCCGTGTATTACTGATATCTTATGATGTTTCTTTTTCTGTGTGACTTATTTCAGTTAGAATCATCATACCTGAATCCACTCATTGTGCTGCTAAGGACCTGATGACATAGATTTCATTGCTGAGTGATATTGCTTTGTAAGTAAATACCACAACTTCTTTATCCATTTTTCACTTTCTGTGATGTTGAACTTGTACGGTAAACGAGGTTCTTGTAAACAGAGGCGCCCCAAACTTTGGGGTGGCTGTGTCTTTTTGATTTTAATTTCCCTAAGCTATAGGACCATAAGTGGAAGTGCCCTAGGCTCTGTTGCTTTGTTTTTTAGATGTTTCAGGAAACACCATACACTTCTCCCGAGTGTCTGTTGGCAATTTACATCCCGCCCATCAGCATAAAAAGGCTCCCAGTTCTCCATGGCCTGTCCTGCCTTTCTGGATTTTACACTTTTTTCAGATGGCCCTTTTGACCAGGGGGAAGTGAGACTTCATTGTAGTGCAGATTTCCTTTGCAAGCTTGCTTGGTTGGCCAAAAAGTGCGTATACGTTTTTTCCTGAATATATTCAGGAAAAAACGCATACGCACTTTTTGGCCAAGTGCATCATTGTGGACGTTCTGCCTCTTTTCCTATGCTTTCAATGCAATTCCAGTCTACCTCCTGAAATCGGTTTCCTGCAATTCTGCCCCGCTTTCAAGTCCTCTTGGCAGCCTTACTTCAGTATATTTTTGGACGATAGCTGTCATTTATAACTCTGCAGGTTTGTGAATTACAGTGCCCCTGAGCTCCTTTCTTCAACTCGCTTTCTTGTTAGGTGGCCACATCACCGTAGGATGGCTTCAGGCTCTAATCTGGTTCTGGCACGGCATGCTGAGCCTTTGGTTAATTCCTCTTCCTGGTGGGAAATCAGAGTTAAATTTGCCCGTCCAGACACCTCCAGCTAGTCTCTCATCGGTTCTCGCTATTCCTGTTCATCTTCCGCAGAAATTGCAAACTGGGCCAAACAGGAGGTTAAAGGCGCTGACTCTCCAAGTGGGGAGAGTGTTAGTAAAGCGTCTGGAATGTTGCACCCGAGTACCAGGGGAGGAAAACTGAGACATATTTGAACACGTCTCCCGTTCACACGGTTGATCATACTCTGGGTTCCACATGCATGTTTTAGCTGAAGGAAGAATACCTTAAACCTGGAGAGTTGAGACCCGTGTAATGGGTACCATGCAATATGACTTCAAAGGGTCTTCATTTACTCACCGAACCTCTCCAATCCTATCACTGCTGCGTTTATGCCCCTGTACACACGCTTGATTCTCTTTTGGAGACATAGCAATCCATAGGTTTTAAGATACTTACTAGTCAGGTACATTCTTAGGCGTTTAATATGCGGTGTTGAGTCCATTTCGTTGAGCAAGGAGTAGCTCTTGTCTGTTCCATATTTGGCTTAAGGAACTTTATCTGTGCTCATTTCAATCTCTGGTTTTATGCAGCACCCCAACTCACCTTTCCCCTTAAGGAAGCATAAGTTGGTTTTCTCAATTTGAGACCCTGTTCTGTTCTGTAATTCAGTTCCTGTGTAGCCAAGTTTACATTCCGTGTGTTAGTGTTATATTATGATGTTTCTTTCTCTGTGTGACTTATTTCAGTTAGAATCATCGTACCTGAATCCACTCATTATGCTGCTACGGGCCTGATGACATAGATTTCATTGCTGAGTGATATTGCTTTGTAAGTAAATACCACAGCTTCTTTATCCATTTTTCACTTTCTGTGATATTGAATTTGTACCGTAAAGGAGGTTTTTGTAAACAGAGGCGTCCCAAACTTTGGGGTGGCTGTGTCTTTTTGATTTTAATTTCCCTAAGCTATAGGACCATAAGTGGAAGTGCCCTAGGCTCTGTTGCTTTGTTTTTTAGATGTTTCAGGAAACACCATACACTTCTCCAGAGTGTCTGTTGGCAATTTACATCCCTCCCATCAGCATAACACGGCTCCCAGTTCTCCATGGCCTGTCGTGCCTTTATGGATTTTACACTTTTTTCAGATGGCCCTTTTGACCGGGTGGAAGTGAGACTTCATTGTAGTGCAGATTTCCTTTGCAAGCTTGCTTGGTTGGCCAAAAAGGGCGTATGCGTTTTTTCCTGACTATATTCAGGAAAAAACACATATGACCTTTTTGGCCAAGTGCATCATTTTCGAGGTTCTGACTCTCTTCATATGTTTTCAGTGCTATTCCAGTCTACCTCCTGAAATCGGTTTCCTGCAATTCTGCCTTGCTTTCAATGCTTCTTCATAACCTTACCTCAATATATTTTTTGAAAATAGTTGGCCTTTATAACTCTGCAGGTTTTTGAATTGCAGTGGCCCTTAGCTCCATTTTTCAGCTCTTATTTTTGTGATCTTGCCCCATAAACACAGGATTCCTTGAAGCTCTATTCTTCTTGTGGGACGCCTTGCTGTGCCTTTGGTTAATTCTTCTTACTGATGTGAAATTAGAGTGACATGTGCCCATTGAAACCACTACATTAGTTTCTCACTGGTTCCCCCTAACCCATTCATCCTCCGCACTATCTGCAGACTGTGCGATACTGGAACTTAAAGGCATTGACTCTCCATGTGGGGTTGTTGTTAGTAAAGCAGCTGGAATGTCGATCCGGAGCCCCAGGAGAGGAACAATGAGGTGCGTTTTAGAAACCTTTCCCGATCATATGGTATACCAGTCGCTGGGTTTCCCAAGCATGGTTTAGCTGTAGGAAGATTCCCTTCAACCTGGAGTGTTGGGACCCTTGGAATGAGTAGCATGAAGTATTGCATTAAACTTTTGGCAGTTGCTCACCAAAGCTCACCAATCCTCTCAGCCCCAAGTGTCCAGCCTTATGTCTTATCCAGCTGTGGGTTTATATGTGGTCAATCCAGGTTGCATCACAGCCCATGAGCGAATTTTGTAAGAATTTTTCTCTCTTTCATTGTTTCAACGTTTTGTTTTTAAAATTTATTTCTATAGTGGGGTTTAGCTCATTTTCACTGCTGTGTTTGTGCCGCTCTGCACACACTTGATTCCCTTATGGAGATATATCAATACATGGGTTTTAAGATTCTTATTACTCAGATATATTTCTCTGCGGTGTATAGGGTGTGTTGAGGCCAGTTCATTGAGCAAGGTGTAGATCTTGTCTAATACCTATTTGGTTTATTGAACGGTATCTGTGCTAATTTCAAACTCTGGTTTTATGCATCACCCCACCTCTCCTTTCCCCTTAAGCTGACATAAGTGTGTTTTCTAAATGTGAGACACTGTTCTGTTCTGTAATTCATTTCTTGTGCAGCCATATTTACCCTCCCTCTATAAGTGATATCTTATGATATGTTTCTTTTTCTGTTGACTTATTTCAAGTAGTATTATCGGACCTAAATCCACTCTTTATCCTTCTACTAGCCTTATTACATTGATTTCATGGTGAAGAGATATTCCATTGTACATAAGTACCACATCTTCTTTATCCATTGTTCTCTTTCCTGGGATATTTAAGGTGTACTGAAGTTGAGGTTCTTGTAAACAGAGTAGCCCTAAACTGTGGTGTGCTTGTGTCTTGTTGATTTTTAGACTTCCCTAGATATACTCCCATGATTGGAAGTGTCCTATGCTCTGTAGCTCTGTTTTTTAGATGATTTAGGAACCACCATACACTTCTCCAGAGTGGCTCTCGGCAGTTCACACACTGCCCATCAGCGTATAAAGGCTCCCTGTTCTCCATGGCCTGTCCTGCATTTCTGGTTTTTACAATTTTTTAGGATGGCCCTTTTGACCGGGGGGAAGTGAGACTTCTTTGTTGTGCACATTTGCATTGCTTGCTTGCTTCGTTGCCCATAAAGTGCGTATGCGTTTTTTCCTGGATATAATCAGGAAAAAACGCATACGCCCTTTTGGGCCAACTGCATCATTGTCGAAATTCTGCCGCTTTTCATGTGCGTTAAAGACGAGTCCAATCTATCTCTTGAAATCTGTTTCTTGCAATTCTGTCTTGCATTCAGATCCTCTTCTTTGCCTTACCTCAACATATTTTTGGACGTTAGTTTTCATTTATAACTCTGCAGGTTTGTGAATTGCAGTGACCCTGAGCTCCATTTTTTAAGTTGCTCTTTTGTGAGCTGGCCTCAAACCCGCAGGATTGCTTCAGGCCCTATTTTGGCTCCGGCGAGGCAGGCTGAGCCTTTCTTTAATTCTTATTCTTAATGGGAAATTAGAGTGATATGTGCCCGTCCAAACCCCTCCAACTATTCTCTCATTGGTTCCCCCTCTTCCCGTTCATCCTCCTCACAATTTGCAAAATGTGTGAAACAGAAGTTGAAATGTGCTGATTCTCCAAGTGGGGAGATTCTAAGTAACGTGGCTGGAATGGTGAACAGGAGCACCAGGAGAGGATAAATGAGGTGCATTTTAGACACATCTCCCGATCACATGGTGTACAGTCCTCTGGGTTTTCCATGCATGTTTTAGCTATAGGAAGATCCCTTGAACCTGCAGATTTGGGACCCATTGAATGGGTACCAGGTAGTATTACTTTAAAGGGTGTGCATTTCCTCACCCAACCTCACATTTCTCTTAGCGCAAACAGTTTCCAGCCTTATGTCTCATCCTGCTGTGGGTCTAGATGCGTTCAATCCATGTTGCATCACCGTCCCTGAGGAAAAGTTGTAAGAGGTTTTCTCTGTCTCTCTGTCGTTTATTTTTTTCAATTTATTACTATATTGGTTACAGCTGATTTTCAAAGCTCTGTTTCTTGCTGCTGTACATCCACTTGATTCACGTACAGAGAGACATCAGTAAATTCTTTTTCAGATTCTTACCAGTCGTATATATTCTTTTCCGGTGACTTGAGTGTGCTGAGTGCAGTTCTTTTAGCTACCGTGTAGGCCTTGTTGATTATCAGTTTGGTATTTGGAATGGTATCTTTGCTAATTTCAACCTCCTGGATGATGCCTCACCCCTCCCCACCTTTCCCGTTTAGCAGCCTTATACGTGTTTTCTACATATTTGACTATGTTTTTGTTTTGTAATTTATTTCATGTGTAGCTATTTTGGATTCCACCATTAAGTGATATCTTATGATATGTGTCTTTTTCTTTTTGAATTCTGTCACTTAGAATGATCATACGTAACTCCTCTGGAGTTGTTACAACTGGCCATATTTCATTGATTTCCAGGCTGAGTAATATTCCACTCTACATAAGTACCACATCTCTATCCATTTTTTCCCTCCAGAGACATTTAAGTTATATCCTAGTCGAGGATCTTTTAAACAGAGAGGGGGTAAACATTGGGGTGCCTGTGTCCTCTCGATTTTTGTTTTTCCCAAGATATACGCCCATGAGTGCAAGTGCCCTATGCTCTGTAGCTCATTTTTTAGATGCTTTAGTAAACACAATACACTTCTCCAGAATGGCCGTTGGCAATATACATTTCCACTATAAGTCTCACAGGGCTCCCTCTTCTCGTTGCCCTGTCCTGCATTTCTGTTGTTTACGCTTTATGAGGATGGCTCTTGTGACTGATGCGAAGTGATATCTTTTGTAGTATTGATTTCCAGTGCCCACCAGTTTGGTTGGCTAAAAAAGTGTATGCCCTTTTCTTGAATATATACAGAAAAAAACGCATACACCCTTTTTGGCCAACTGCAATGTTGGCAATGTTCAGCTCCTTTTCTTGTGCTTAATGGCGAGTCCTTTCTACCTCCTCAAATCCCTTTCCTGCCATTCTCCCTTGCTTACAAGTCCTTTTCTCTGACTTTCCTCAAGACATTTTTCAGTGATGGATATTTTCAACTCTGCAGTTTCGTGAATTTTACTGCCCCTGAGTTCCATTGTTCAACTTGTGTTTATGGGAACTGGCCACAAAGCAGCAGGATTTCCTCAAGCCCTATACTGTTTCCATGGGCAACCCTAGCCTTTGGTCAATTCGTCTTCCTGATTGGAAATTAGAGTGACATGTGCCTGTCTGAACACCTAGGACTTGTCTCTCATTGTTCCTCATCCTTCCGCTTCATCCTCTGGACAAATTCCAAACTGTACGCAACAGGATGTTGACAGTGCTGACATCTCCAAGTGGGGAGACTGTTAGTAAAGACGCTGGAGGGGTGAACCCGAGCACCAGGAGATGAGGAGATGAGATGCCTTTTCCAAACTCTTCCCGATCAGACGGTATACTATCCTCTGGGTGTGACAGACATGTTTTAGCAGTAGGAAGAGTCCCATTCATGTAAGGAGAACACCAGGGCTTTTTCAAAATCAGTGTCTCCCCGAAACCCAAACTGGGGAATTTTTTAAGCTATGGCTACACATATGTTCATTAAGGGCCTTGGGAAGTAGGCAGAGTCCAAACTTTAGATGATTGAAGTCTTCAGGGTCAGAAGCACTCACCACCAGCTTCCCTTAGGTTACACTTTAACTGTCATTGATAGATGATGTCAATAAAAATATCTATTCTTTTTCAGATTATTTCCCCTTATAGGTTATTGCAAAATGTTGAGTGTAGTTCCCTGTGCTATACAGTAGTTCCTTGTTGATGATCTATTTTATACATAGCAGTGTGTATGTGTTAATCCCAAACTGTTAATTTATCCCTCCTCCCACCTTTCCCCTTTGGTAATAATAAATTATAAGATTTTATACTTCTCAGAAACGGGGGAGCTGAAAGAGAGGTATCATTTTCAATGGAAAAGCATTTAAAACAAGATTGAAGGTTTAACCAAGATTATTAGATGTACATCCTTGGAAAGAAATCACTTCGTTTCTCTAATATTGACCTGACAAATAAGACAAACCCTTTCACTGAACTTGCTTATAATAAAGTGATGCAAATATCAAATGGAAGTGTTAGAAATATCTTATTTTACCCGAGCCTTATACACTGTTCTATGTTAACTACAGTTTGGCTCACACATCTGTTCATTGAGGTTACAATAGTCTCAATTTCTGTTACTGATCCTCCAGAGTGGACCCCAACAAGTGTCCCCCTGCCCAGTGTCATTGGGGCCAACAGATCGAGACTGAGTTTGGTTCACAAGCAAAGGAAACTTTATATTTTGATCAGAGAATGGAGAGGTGAGAGCATGCACTACCCCGTGGGCTGTGGGCTGGGCTGCTGTGTAGAGATCCTGTCAGAGTCAGTGGGAGGGAGGGGGCGGAGCTCTCGAGGGCCGGGTTGGCTGTAGCTCAGGCTCTATATCGTGGAGTCTGCACTGGGCCCCAGGAGCTGAGGTGTCGACCCAGCCATTCTGCACTAGGAAATCTGGTCTGAAGTGCCGGGTGTGGAACCTCTGCATGCGGGACCCTAGGAGCACGTGAAATTAGACAAAGCACAAAGGATAAAAAAGGTTAGACTTGACTTTATTGCCCAGATTCTATTTTTATCTCCCAGGGATTTTTAATGGGCTTTGCTGGGGACAAACCCCTCCTCTGTCTTTTGTCCCGTTCCTCATTCTTGGAGTGCTGAGGGTGCAGACCCTTCTTCTGTAACTGCTGAGTGCTGAGTTGGGAGCCCTCATACCCTGGGGCGAGGGTCAGAACTTCTCCCCAGCAGCCTCCCGGTGACGTTGATTGTCCCCAGGATCCCTGCCTCCCTGCTCGTCCACCTGAGCACCAGCATTGGAAGTGTTATAGATTCTAATGACCTTTAAGGGTCCAGGAAAGAGATGTGCAGAGACGCTGTGGGGGCCGGTTTCACCCCGCCCCACATTTGTTCGGCCACCTTAGGCTGACCGTTTCTGCCAGCCTAGATGCTCTGACCAGTAGTCTGCGCTTTCTTCAATTAGGCCCCTGAATTAACGTACAAACAGCACCAGGTGTCAGAGCCCTGCCCGCTCAACTCCCAGACAGTCCAGGGTCAGTGGTGATCAAGGACCATGATGGCTACTGAGTCAACAGCCTTTTGAAGTAAACAGGAGTCCAGCCGGTCTTATTGGTCACCATCAGCACGGTGTCTGTAGGCTTTTCTATGGTGACAGTGTGATATACGGTTCCCCCGCCAAGATTATTAGCTCCCCTCTGGGTGCAGTAAGTCCTGCAAGCAGTAGTCTACTCTTTTGGGACACACTCTTGTTGTTTTATGAGAGAAACTCCAGGTCAAGTGATGTTCACACGAGTCGTCATGGTGCCCTGTTGCCCCCGGTTATCTCTCTGGATGTTGGAGTTGGAGGGCCTCCTCACTCGAGGTCGGTGTGCCCACGGAGCGAACCCTGCAAATTCAGGGCATGGTTGGTGGTTAGGATCACCACGTGGGGTCCTTTTCCCTTAGGAGGGAGGTGGCCTTTTGGGCTGCTGATTTCCAGGTTTTTAGATACCGCCAGTATCTTGGCCAGATGTGGCAGTGGGCCAAGCCCCTTAGTGACTGTAGTTTATCCTACCTGGATGGTATTCTTGCATTGTTCCATTTCAAGTGGTCCCAGTTTTTGCACTAATTCTCCAATGGCGATTCACCTTTCACCGGGAATGTAAAGGTCAAAGGGTTTAGCTAAATTAGGGAGTTCCAGGGCAAGGGTCTGAATTGACTGCTCTTTCCATTCTTGAAAGGCCACTTCTGGATTCTATTCAAAAGGATCATCATCTTTTCCTTTCAGTGTTTCATATAGAGGCCCAGCTAGTAGACTATAGTTAGGGATCCAGAAGCAGCACACCCTGGCCTCCCCAGGAACCCCTAAGCTGTCTTCTAGTTTTAGAAAGGGGTAAGGCTGAAAATGGTTTCTTCCCTTTCCTGGGATGGGCTTCTCCGACCTTCTCTGAGAATGAAGCCCAGGCAGGTCACCGCAGTCTGTGATATTTGAGCTTCTTTTTGGACGACTTCTATCCTTTATTGGCTTGGTAGTTCAGAGGCCTCCTTAGTAGGGCTGGCGATCAGAATGTCGTCTGCGTATTGAAGGAGGGTTTCCTTTTCCAGAGGTAGAACTTTTAGGTCTTTACCTAAGCTTTCCCCAAAGACGGTGTGGGAATTTTTGCACCCTTGGGGCAAGACGGCCCGGAAGTATTGTTTTAGTTGTATGTTGAGTCCTGCCACTCACAAGCCAAAATTTCTTGTGACTCTGGGACTAATGGAATACAAAAGAAGGCATCATTGAAGACTAATACAGAATACCATGTCCTGGTGGTTGGTAGAATGACCAGCAGGGTGTAGGAATTAGGAGCAACTGGAGGTATATCCTTGGTGGCTTCACTGACTGTCCTGACATCCTTTACCAGGTCCCCAGCAGCCCATGGGGCTCTCGTGGTCAGACCAATCCCCGGATACAGAGCTACCCTTGCAGGTACCGTGGCAGGGCTGGGCACACAGGAACCATGCACATAGCCCTCATTGCAGAGCACCCCCAGCTCACCTGTCACTCAGAGCTGACACAGAGCACCTCAGAGCAGAACTTGAACTAACAAACAGCAGCTGCGACAGGTCTGTGACCCTGGGCATACCTCTGTACGGCCTCCCTCCACCTGGTCTTCCAGAGACTTCCACTGCACCCGGGGCACCAGGCTTCTGTCTCCAACCACCACCCACCCCTCCTCTCCCTGACTCCTGGGTTCCTCTCATTAGGAGAGGGTTTTCTTGAAGTTGTCTCCCACTCATGGGCCAGATAAAATGATTAGAAAACAAGCCAAAGCTGCAGCCCCTTGTCTATCTTGACTCTCAGGAGCCCACACCTGTTCCTTGGACCTGGCCGGTTCAGCAAGTTCCATTTTCTGCAACTCTGAGCCCCTGAGGGGTGATGATTGGCTGACCTGGGCAGCCTTACCGTGCCAGGCAGCCCTCCCCAGGTGTGCCTGGGTTGAGATCAATATAAATACCACTCCAGGCAGCAAGAGCCCCTGCAGCCGTGCCTGACGCCATTTTCTCTGCCCTGTCAGCAGTCTCGGGGCTGGGCTGGTGGGAGGGAGTGAGAGGCCACAGCTTTGTGGGTGGCCCAGTGTGAGTGGGGCTCTGCTGGACTTTCTGCAGCAGTTGCCAGGCTGCCACCTGCTAAGGAAGAGGATGTGTCACCCATACCTGCTGCTGGAATTTCTCCCTGGGCAGAGGTGAGGAAGGAAAACAGCAGTGGGGGCAGGGACAGGACGGGTATCTCAGGCAGGGAAATGGAAATCTTCCAGAAGAGCACCCAGGGCCAGGACCATCCTGGCTGGCCTGCAGGCACCAAGTCGGCTGGCATGCTGTCACTCGTGTGGCTCTATGGCCCTTCCTCTAGGCTTTCAAGTCCTTGTACATATTCAGGTGTTTTACCTGGGAAGGTTGGGAACAGTTTAGCAGCAGCTGGCCTGGGGCTCATCTCACGTTTACTCACAGATGCCTCGGCACGGTCCCCCAGGCTTGTAATGAGGACACTCCTTGCGGGGGGGCTGCTGGCTGCATGCGAGATGATTCCCCACCTCTGACCAACTTCAGAATTGTCTACCACTGAAGCAAGTGCCCTGATAGGGTTTTCATCTGTATAACTGGTGGGTTCTGTTTTGTTTTTTTCTTTTTTGTTTCAAGGTAGGTTTTATTCCTCTTTTTTGTACTTATGGATGTAAGCATGGAAATAATTCATTCATATAAATACATGTATGTGAAGGGAATAACTTTTTTCCGTTTTTTAAAAAATTTTATTTTTCATTTTATTTTATTTATTTTTTATACAGCAGGTTCTTATTGGTTATCTATTTTATACATATAAATGTATACATGTCAATCCCAATATCCCAACTCCTCCCACCGCCACCCCCCCCATGGCTTTCCCCTCTTTGTGTCCATACATTTGTTCTCTACATCTGTGTCTCTATTTCTGCCCTTCAAACCGGTTCATCTGTACCATTTTTCTAGGTTCCACATATATGTGTTAATATACAATATTTGTTTTTCTCTCTCTGACTTACTTCACTCTGTATGACAGTCTCTAGATCCATCGACGTCTCTACAAATGACCCAATTTCATTCCTTTTTATGGCTAATAGTCCATTTTATATATGTACCACATCTTTATCCATTCGTCTGTCTGTGGGCATTTAGGTTGCTTCCATTACCTGGCTATTGTAAATAGTGCTGCAATGAACATTGTGGTGAATGTGTCTTTTTGCTTTATGGTTTTCTCTGGGTATATGCCCAGTAGTGGGTTGCTGGATCATATGGTAATTCTATTTTTAGTTTTTTAAGGAACCTCCATACTGTTCTCCATAGTGACTATCAATTTACATTCCCACCAATCGTGGAAGAGGGTTCCTTTTCTCCACACCCTCTCCAGCATTTGTTGTTTGTAGATTTTCTGATGATGCCCATTCTAACAGGTGTGAGGTGATACCTCATTGTAGTTTTGATTTGCATTTCTCTAATAATTAGTGATGTAGAGTAGCTTTTCATGTGCTCCTTGGCCATCTCTACATCTTTTTGGAAGAAATGTCTATTTAGATCTTCTGCCCATTTTTGTATTGGGTTGTTTGTTTTTTTAATATTGAGCTGCATCAGCTGTTTATATATATTGGAGATTAATCCTTTGTCCATTGATTCAGTTGCAAATATATTCTCCCATTCTGAGGGTTGTCTTTTTGTGTTTGCAGTTTCCATTGCTTTGCAAAAGCTTTTACGTTTCATTAGGTCCCATTTGTTTAGTTTTCTTTTTTATGTCATTACTCTAGGAGGTGGATCAAAAAAGATCTTGCTGTGATTTATGTTAGAGTATTCTTCCTATGTTTTCCTCTAAGAGTTTTATACTGTCCGGTCTTACATTAAGGTCTCTAATCCATTTTGAATTTATTTTTGTGTATGGTGTTAGGGGGTGTTCTAATTTCATTCTTTTACATGTAGCTGTCCATTTTTCCCAGCACCACTGATTGAAGACACTGTCTTTTCTCCATTGTATAGTCTTGCCTACTTTGTCATAGATTAGTTGACCATAGGTGTGTAGGTTTATCTCTGGGCTTCTTTCTTTTTTATTTTCCTTTTACACCTTTATTGGAGTATAATTGCTTTACAATGGAGTGTTAGTTTCTGCTGTATAACAAAGTGAATCAATTATACATATACATATATCACCATATCCCCTCCCTCTTACATCTCCCTCCCACCCTCCACATCCCACCCCTTTAGGTGGTCGCAAAGCACCGAGCTGATCTCCCTGTGCTATGTGGCTGCTTCCCAGTAGCTATCGATGTTACATTTGGCAATGTATATATGTCCATGGCACTCTCTCACTTCGTCCCAGCTTACCCTTCCCCCTCCCCGTGTCCTCAAGTCCTTTCTCTATGTCTGTGTCCTTAATCCTGTCCTGCCCCTAGGTTCTTCATAAACTTTTTTCTTTAGATTCCATATATCTCTGTTAGTACACGGTATTTATTTTTCTCTTTCTGACTTACTTCACTGTGTAGGACAGACTCTAAGTCCATCCCCCTCACTACAAATAACTCAGTTTTGTTTCTTTTTATGGCTGAGTAATATTCCATTTATATATGTGCCAGATATTCTTTATCCATTTATCTGTCGATGGACACTTAGGTTGCTTCCATGTCCTGGCTATTGTAAGTAGAACTGCAATGAACATTGTTGTATATAACTCTTTTTGAATTATGGTTTTCTCAGGGCAAATGCCCAGTAGTTGGATTGCTGGGTCGTATGGTACTTCTATTTTTAGTTTTTTCAGGAACCTCTATACTGTTATCCCTAGTGGGTATAGCAATTTACATTCCCAGCAACAGTGCAAGAACGTTCCCTTTTCTCCAGTAAATGCCTCTCCAGCATTTATTGTTTGTAGATTTTTTGATGATTGCCATGCTGACTGCTGGGAGTTGATACCTCACTGTAGTTTTGATTTGCATTTCTCTAATGATTAGTGATGTTCAGCATCCTTTCATGTGTTTATTGGCAATCTGTATATCTCCTTTGGAGAAATGTCTATTTAGGTCTTCTGCCCATTTTTGGATTGTGTTGTTTGTTTTTGTGATATTGAGCTACACGAGCTGCTTGTAAATTTTAGAGATTAATCTTTTGTCATTTGCTTCATTTGAAAACATTTTCTCCCATTCTGAGGGTTGTATTTTCGTCTTGTTTATGTTTTCCTTTGCTGTGCAAAAGCTTTGAAGTTTCATTAGGTCCCATTTGTTTATTTTTGTTTTTATTTCCACTCCTCTAGGAGGTGGGTCAAAAAGGATCTTGCTGTGATTTATGTCATAGAGTGTTCTGCCTATGTTTTCCTCTAATAATTTTATAGTGTTTGGTCTAACATTTAGATCTCTAATTCATTTTGAGTTTATTTTTGTGTATGGTGTTATGGAGTGTTCTAATTTCATTCTTTCACGTGTAGTTGTCCAGTTTTCCCAGCACCACTTACTGAAGAGACTGTCTTTTCTTCATTGTATATCTTTGCCTCCTTTGTCATAGATGAGTTAGCCATAGGTACGTAGGTTTATCTCTGGGCTTTCTATCTTGTTCAATTGATCTATATTTCTGTTTTTGTGCCAGTACCATATAGTCTTGATTAATGTAGCTTTGTAGTATAGTCTGAAGTTAGGAAGTCTGATTCCTCCAGCTCTTTTAATTTCCCTCAAGACTGCTTTGGCTATTCGGGGTCTTTTGTGTCTCCATACAAATTTTAAGATTTTTTTGTTCTAGTTCTGTAGAAAATGCCAGTGGTATTTGATAGGGATTGTATTGAATCTGTAGCTTGCTTTGGGTACTATAGTCATTTTCACAATATTGATTCTTCTAATCCAAGAACATGGTTTATACCTCCATATGTTTATATCATCTTTGATTTCTTTCAGCAGTGTCTTATAGTTTTCTGAGTACAGGTCTTTTACCTCCTTATGTAGGTTCATTCCTCCGTATTTTATTCTTTTTGTTGCAATGGTGAATGAGATTGTTTCCTTAATTTCTCTTTCTGATCTTTCATTGTTAGTGTATAGGAATGCAAGAGATTTCTGTGCATTAATTTTGTATCCTGCAACTTTACCAAATTCATTGATTAGCTCTGGTAGTTTTCTGGTGGCATCTTTAGGATTCACTATGTGTAGTATCGTGTCATTTGCAAACAGTGACAATTTTACTTCTTCTTTTCCAATTTGTATTCCTTTTATTTCTTTTTCTTCTCTGATTACTGTGTCTAGGACTTCCAAAAACTATGTTGAGTAATAGTGGTGAGAGTGGACATCCTTGTCTTGTTCCTGATCTTAGAGGAAATGCTTTTAGTTTTTCCCTATTGAGAATGATGTTTGCTGTGGGTTTGTCATATACTGCCTTTATTATGTTGAGGTAGATTCCCTCTATGCCCACTTTTTGGAGACTTTTAATCATAAATTGGTGTTGAATTTTGTCAAAAGCTTTTCCTGCATCTATTGGGATGATCATATTTTTATTCTACAATTTGTTAATATGGTGTATCACATTGATTGATTTGTGTATATTGAAGAATTCTTGCATCCCTGGGATAAACCCCACCTGATCATGGTGCATGATCCTTTTAATGTGTTGTTTAATTCTGTTTCCTAGTATTTTGTTGAGGATTTTTACATCTATATTAATCAGTGATATTGGTCTCTAATTTTCTTTTTCTGTAGTATCTTTGTCTGGTTTTGGTATCAGGGCGATTGTGGCCTCATATAATGAGTTTGGGAGTGTTCCTTCCCCTGAAAAGTTCTGAAGAGTTTGAGAAGATTGGGTGTTAGCTCTTGTCTAAATGTTTGATAGAATTCACCTCTGATGCCATCTCGTTCTGGACTTTTGTTTGTTGGAAGATTTTTAATCACACTTTCAATTTCATTACTTGTGATTGGTCTGTTCATATTTTCTATTTCTTCCCGGTTCAGTCTTGGAAGGTTATACCTTTCTAAGAATTTGTCCATTTCTTCCAGGTTGTCCATTTTATTGGCATAGAGTTGCTTGTAGAGGTCTCTTAGGATGCTTTGTATTTCTGTGGTGTCTGTTACAACTTCTCCTGTTTCATTTCTAATTTTATTGATTTGAGTCCTCTCCCTCTTTTACTTGAGTCTGGCTAAAGGTTTATCATTTTTGTTTATCTTCTCAAAGAACCAGCTTTTAGTTTTATTGATCTTTGCTATTGTTTTTATTTCATTTATTTCTGCTCTGATCTTTATGATTTCTTTCCTTCTATTAACTTTGGGTTTTGTTCTTCATTCTCTAGTTCCTTTAGGTGTAGAGTTAGATTGTTTATTTGAGATTTTTCTGGTTTCTTGAGGTAGGCTTTTATTGCTATAAACTTCCCTCTTAGAACTGTTTTTGCTGCATCCCATAGGTTTTGGATCATCGTGTTTTTGTTGTCATTTGTCTCTAGGTATTTTTTGATTTCCTCTTTGATTTCCTCAGTGATCTCTTGGTTATTTAGAAATGTATTGTTTAGCCTCCATGTGTTTGTTTTTTACGTTATTTTCCCTGTAATTGATTTCTAATCTCATAGCATTGTGGTCGGAACAGCTGCTTGATATGATTTCAGTTTTCTTAAATTTACTGAGGCTTTATTTGTGACCCAAGATGTGATCTATCCCGGAGAATGTTCCGTGTGCCATTGAGAAGAACTTGTAGTCTGCTGTTTTTGGATGGAATGTCCTATAAATATCCATTAAATCTATCTGGTCTATTGTGTCATTTAAAGCTTGTGTTTCCTTATTAATTTTCTGTCTGGATGATCTCCATTGGTGTAAGTGAGGTGTTAAAGTCCCTTGCTATTATTGTGTTACTGTTGATTTCCTCTTTTATAGCTGTTAGCAGTTGCCTTATGTATTGAGGTGTTCCTGTGTTGGGTACATATATATTTATAATTGTTATATCTTGGATTGATCCCTTGATCATTATGTAGTGTCCTTCCTTGTCTCTTGTAACATTCTTTATTTTTAAATCTATTTTATCTGATATGAGTATTGCTACTCCAGCTTTCTTTTGATTTTCATTTGCATGGAATATATTTTTCCATCCTCTCACTTTCAGTCTGTATGTGTCCCTAGGTCTGAAATGGGTCTCTTGTAGACAGCATATATATGGATCTTGTTTTTGTATCCATTCAGTGAGCCTGTGTCATTTGGTTGGAGCATTTAATCCATTCCCATTTAAGGTAATTATCAATATGTATGTTCCTATTATTATTTTCTTAATTGTTATGGGTTTGTCTTAGTGGGTCCTTTTCTTCTCTTGTGTTTCCCACTTAGAGAAGTTCCTTTAGCATTTGTTGTAGAGCTGGTTTCGTGGTGCTGAATTCTCTTAGCTTTTGCTTGTCTGTAAAGCTTTTGATTTCTCCATCAAATCTGAATGAGATCCTTGCTGGGTGGAGTACTCTTGGTGGTAGGTTCTTCCCTTTCATCACGTTAAATTTATCATGCCACTCCCTCTGGCTTGTAGATTTTCTGCTGAGAAATCAGCTGTTAACCTTATGGGAATTCCGTTGTATGTTGTCATTTTTCCCTTGTTGCTTTCAATAATTTTTCTTTGTCTTTAATTTTTTCAATTTGATTACTGTGTGTCTCGGCATTTTTCTCCTTTGGTTTATCCTGCCTGGGACTCTCTGCGCTTCGTGGACTTCGGTGGCTATTTCTTTTCCCATGCTAGGGAAGTTTTCAACTATAATCTCTTCAGATATTTTCTCAAGTCCTTTCTCTCTCTGTTCTCCATCTGGGACCCCTATAATTCGAATGTTGTTGCATTTAATGTTGTCCCAGAAGTCTCTTAGGTTGTCTTCATTTATTTTCATTCTTTTTCTTTATTTTGTTCCATGGCAGTGATTTCCACCTTTCTGTCTTCCAGGTCACTTATCCGTTCTTCTGTCACAGTTATTCTGCTACTGATTCCTTCTAGTGTATTTTTCATTTCAGTTATTGTATTGTTCATCTCTGTTTGTTTGTTCTTTAATTCTTCTAGGTGTTTGTTCCTTAATTCTTCTAGGTCTTTGTTAAGCATTTCTTGCATCTTCTCGATCTTTGCCTCCATTATTTTTCTAAGGTCTTGGATCATCTTCACTATCATTATTCTGAATTCTTTTACTGGAAGGTTACCTATCCCCACTTCATTTCGTTGTTTTTCTGAGGATTTATCTTGTTCCTTGATCTGGTATAAAGTCCTCTGCCTTTTCATTTTCTCTATCTTTCTGTGAATGTGGTTTTCCTTCCACAGGCTGCAGAATTGTAGTTCTTCTTGCTTCTGCTGTCTGCTCTCCAGTGATTGAGTCTATCTGAGAGGCTTGTGCAAGCTTCCTTATGCGAGGGACTGGTGGTGGGTAGAGCTGGGTGTTGTTCTGGTGGGCAGAGCTTTAATCTGCTTGTCTGTGGATTAAATAAAAGTTTAATAAAAAGTTTAATCCACTTGTCTGCTGATGCATGGGGCTGGGTTCCCTCCCTGTTGGTTGTTTGGACTGAGGCGACCCAGCACTGGAGCCTACCTTGCTCTTGGTGGGGCTAATGGTGGACTCTGGGAGAGTTCACGCCAAGGAGTATTTCCCAGAACTTCTGCTGTCAGTGTCGTTGTCCCCATGGTGAGCCGCAGCCACACCCCACCTCTGCAGGAGACCCTCTAAAACTAGCAGCTAGGTATGATCATTCACCTACGGGGTGACTGCTCCTTCCCCTGGGTCCTGATGTGCACACTACTTTGTGTGTGTCCTCCAAGAGTGGAGTCTCTGTTGAGACTCTGAGTCTCTGAATGCAGTTGAGACTCAGAGTGGAGTCGCACAGACTCTGGGTCCTGTGAAGCTTCGATGTTTTGTGGTTCTAGAAATCCTATAGGAGACGGTCCACAGCAGGTGAAGCTAATGCTGTCATAGAGGTGGTGAAACCAAAGATCTGCAGTTCCGACTAGAGGTGCTGATGTACAAACAGGACAAAATCATCTCATGTGAATGTAGTTCAGGCACGTTTAAAATGAATGCAGTCATGTTAATGCCTAACATCTTCTATCTTGTGCCTCTCCTCAAGGACCCCCTCCTCAGTTCCTGAGGCTCCTGTAAGTCATGTACAGGGGAATGGAGAGTGGGCTCTGTCCAGTCTGAGCCCTGAGTTACCCTGTGTGTATCTTAGGATACTTTGTATTTCTGTGGTGGCTCTTGTAACATCATCTCTTTCAGTTCTGATTTATTTGGCCCCTCTCTTTAAAAAAAAATACTACTGTTGTCTTTTATTCTTTACAGAAGTTTAATAAGTGTTTGATCTACTACCCTTACTCTATGTATACTTTTTGCCGTGAGATTTTTACTTTTGTTTGTTTTCTTGTTACTGTCAATAATTAGTGAGAATTCTTTTAAGCTACCTTCAACATTGCTTATAAAGCTGCTTTATTAGTGATGACAGAGCTTTAATGGAAGTCGTGTTCTGGTTGTAAATTAGAATGCAATGTGCCAGCACAAAGCCCCTTAAGTGTATGTCTCATTACTTCTCGTTCTTTTTTTTCCCTTTTTTTCTCTCTTTTTTTTCTTGTTCTTTTTTTAATGTTTATTTTTTATCAGAGCAAATTTGATTAAAATGTTTTGTTTGTTCTAGATGTGTAAGATGTGGTTCTTTTACACATATACATGTATCTATACTTCTTCAGATCGTTTTCTCATGTAGCTTGTGACACAATGTTCAGTAGTCTTCTCTTGGTATTCCGTAGGTCTTTGGTGATTATATATTTCACATGTGTTTCTATATCTATGTTAACCCCAATATCCTAATGTATCCAGCCCTCACACCTTTCCATTTGGTGAACCATAACTTTGTTTAATGAATCTGTGATTGCCTTTCTCTGTGGAAATATCTTCATTGGTATCAATTTTAACTAACACCTATAAGTGATATTATAGGATATGTGTCTTTTGCTGTCTGACTTAGTACAATTTGCCTGATTACCTCTAGAATCATCTACGGTGCTGCAAATGGCATTGTTTCATTTTTTTCCCTAGATAATATTCCATCTGTACATGTACCAGTTCTTCTTTGTCCACTCACCTGTTGATGGACTTTTTGGTTGCCTCCATGTCTTGGCTATTGTAATACTGCTGCACTGCACATTTGCCTGCCTGTGTCTTTACAATTCTGTCTTCTTATGTTATAGGCCCAGGAGTGGGCATCCTGTATCATATGGTATCTCGGGGTTTACCGTTTAAATGCACCACGATTCTGTGCTCATTATTGGCTCTTTCCAGGTTACATCCCACTTAAAGTTGAGGGTATGCATTTCTCCACAACACCTTCAGCATTTATTTATTTATTTATTTTTAATATCTTTATTGAAGTATAATTGCTTTACAATGGTGTGCTAGCTTGTGCTTTACAACAAAATGAATCAGTTATACATATACATATGTTCCCATATCACTTCCCTCTTGCGTCTCCCTCCCTCCCACCCTCCCTCCCCTCCAGGCGGTCACAAAGCACCGAGCTGATCTCCCTGTGCCATGCTGCTGCTTCCCACTAGCTATCTACCTTACGTTTGGTAGTGTATATATGTCCATGCCTCTCTCTCCCTTTGTCACAGCTTACCCTTCCCCCTCCCCATATCCTCAAGTCCATTCTCTAGTAGATCTCTGTCTTTATTCCTGTTTTACCCCTAGGTTCTTCATGACATTTTTTTCCCTTAAATTCCAGGTATATGTGTTAGCATACGGTATTTGTCTCTCTCTTTCTGACTTACTTCACTGTGTATGACAGGATCTAGGTCTATCCACCTCATTACAAATAGCTCAATTTCGTTTCTTTTTATGGCTTCAGCATTTATTGTTTGTAGTTTTCTTGCTGATGGATATTCTGACTGGTGTGAGCTGATATCTCTTTGTGGTTGAATTTGCATATGACTCATAATCCTTTGAAATTGAGCTTTAAGTCATGTCCTTTTTATTTTTCAAACTGTGATTACAGCTTAGCTCTTCAAAGTGTTTTCTAAAGTATGTGTTACATTTTGAAATTTATTGGCCATTACCTCCGTCAAAACATTTTGAGGGCAGGTTTCATTTACAGCCCTGCAGTACTTGTTCACATGAAGTGACCATTAGCACAGGCTTTAAAGCTGCTTTTGCAGGTAACGGCCAGATTGCGGCAGCCTTTCTTTGTTCCCCATGCTGGTACTAGGGAAACAGAGCTTCCGGCCGGTGGTCTTCCTCGGTTATAAATTAGAGTGGAATGTGCCCGGATAAACCCCCAAAGGCTGATGTCTCCTTACTTTTGTTTGTTTTTTTTAATTTAATTTATATTTTTATCGGAATAATATTCCATTTTGTATATGGACCACTTCTTGGTGCATTGCTCTGTTGAGGGACATTTTCGTTGCTTCCAAGTGTTGGCTATATTAAATATTGCTGGAGTGCAAGATTGCCAGCTTGTGACTTTTTGATTCTCATTTTCTCAGGTGATAGTCCCAGCAGTGGGTATGACTGATTGACTAGTAGCTCAATGTTTACCTTTTCAAAGCACCTCCATTGTGTTTTCATTAGTGGCTCTTACCATGTCTCCCTTAGAGCCGAGGGTACGAACTTCTCCACAATCCCTTCAGCATTTATAGTTTGCAGCATTTTTGCTAATGGCCAATCTGACTGCTGTGACCTGATAGGTTTTTGTAATTTGGGTTTGCATGACTTTAAAAATTCCTAAAATTCATCATTTTCCACGCCTTTTTCCTTTCTGTTAAAAATCAAGTGTGAGTACAATGTATCTCTTGAAGCTGTCTTCTTGGAAGGTTGCCCTCTTTTGAATTTTTGGTGGATATTCGACCCCAGGATTTTTTTGGAGGGCAGATGTCATTACAGAACTGCAAGTTTGGTGAATATTTAGTGACCATTAGCACTGGGTTTAAAGCTGCTGTTGTGGGAAACGGCCACAAGGAGGCAGCATTTGTCCTTTCCCAAATCTGGGTACTAGGGCAGCAGAGCCTTTCTGGAAGTCGTGGTCCTAGGTTTTAAGTTAGAATGGAATGTGCCAGGAGGAACGCCCATAAGTTTATGTCTCATTACATCTTGGTTTTTAAAATTTATTTAATCGGGGTAATGATTAGATATTGTTTGTCCAGATGTACACAATCTGGTTCATTTGTACAATATATATGTCTATTCATGTTCAGATCCTCTTCCCATGTAAAATATTACAGTGTTCCATAGACCTCCCTTGCTATATGGTCCGTCTTTTTGATATATGTTTATTATATGTATTTGTATACGTATGGTAACGTTAATCTTAATTTATCCATTCTGCCCACCTTTCCTTTTAGATAAGCATACTTAATTTCTAAGTCTGTGAGTGTCTTTCTCTGTGGAAATATGTTCATTTGTGTTAGTTATTAGATAACGCCTATAAGTGATATCATAGGATATAGGTCTTTTGCTTTCTGACTTACCTCATATTCTGTGATTATCTCCAAGCTCATCTATGGCACCTCAAATAGCAGTGTTTCATTGTTTTCCATGGCTAATATTCTATTGTGAACGTGGACCACTTCTTCTTCATCCATACATCTGTTGATGGGCATTTTGGTGGCTTCACTGTCTTGGCTATTGTGAATAAGGCTGCAGTGCAGCTTTTGCAGCCCGCGTCTTCTCGATTCTGGTCTTCTCAGGTGAGAGGCCCAGTGGTGTGACTGCTGCATCGAATGGTATCTCAACTTTTACTTTTAATCGTAGCTCCTTTCTGTTCTCATTATTGGCTCTTACCACGTTACATCTCACCAGCAGCTAGAGGGTACACAGTTCTCTAAAACCCCTTCAGAATTTATTGTTTGTAGACCTTTTGCTGATGGTCAGTCGACTGGTGTGAGTTGAAACCTTTTTGTACATTAGATTTGCATGAGTCTAATAATTCCTGAGGTTGAGCTTTCACCCATTTTCCTTTTTTTAAACAAGAGAGTGAGTCAAACTTACCTCTTCATACTATCGTCTTGAAAAATTTGCCAGTTTTGAATTTTATTGTCCATTCCCTACCTCAGCACAGTTGTTTAGGGCAGGTGTCCTTTGCAGCCCTGAGTCCTTGTGAATGTTAAGAGAACATTAGCTGTGGGCTTAACGCCGCTCTTGCGGAAAACGGCCACAAGGCAGCAGAATTTCTACATTTCCAACTCTGGGTTTTTGGGCAGCAGAGCCTTCCTGGAAATCGTGTTAGTAGGCTGCAAATTAGAGTGGAATGTGCCAGAGCACATCCCCAAGAGCTTATATCTCCTTACTTCTTGTTTGTTTTATAAATTTAATTTTTATTAATTATCAGAGCAAACTTGATAAAAATATTTTGTTTCTCCTAGGTGTACAGAATCTGGTTCATTATATCAATGTATCTGTCATTTATCTTTGCATTCTTTACCATGTAGGTTATTACAGAGTGTTGCCTAGACCTCTCTTGGTATTCCATAGGTATTTTGTGATTATATATTTCATATGTATTAGTACATGTCTGTTAACCCTCATATCCTAATTCACACATTCCTTACACTTTTCCATTGGTTAAACATAATTTTTTTTTCTTAATCCATGCTTTTCCTTCTCTTGGAAATAAGTTCATGAGTATCAACTTTTAGGTAACACCTAGAAGTGATGTCATAGGATATCTGTCTTTCACTTTCTTTCTTTAATTTGAGTGATTATCTCTAGGTCCTTATATGGTGGTGCAAACGGCACTGTTTCATTGTTTTCCATGGCTTATATTCCATTGTTTACATGGACCACTTCCTCTTTGTGCATTTTTCTGTTGATGGACATTTTGGTTTCTTCCAAGTCTTGGCTATGTTAAATATTCCTGCAGTGCAGGATTGCCAGTCTCTGTCTTTTCCATTCTGCTCTGCTCAGGTGATAGGCACATCAAAGGACTTACCAGATCACATGGTAGCTCAATTTTTACCCTTAAACGCACCTCCATTATGTTCTCACTACTGGCTGTTACCAGTTTACATCCCCCCCAGCAGCTGGAGGGTACACAGTTCTCTGAAACCCCTTCAGCATTTATTCTTTGTAGACTTTTTGCTGAAGAACATTCTGACGGCTGTGAGGTGAACATTTCTGTAATTGGATTTGCATGGCTTTATTCATTGCTGATGTTGCGCATTTTTCAATTCCTTTTTATTTTAAAGAGAAAAAAAAGAAAAGACAAAATGTGCGTAAAATATGCCTCTTGACATTGTCTTCTTGAAATGTTGACGTCTTTTGAATTTTCTGGTCGATTACGACCCCAGGACATTTTTGAGACCCGGTGTCCTTTACAGTGCTGCACATATTTTGAATATTAAGTGACCATTACCTCTTGGTTTAAAGTTGCTGTTGTGTGAAACAGTCACAAGGCGGCAGCATTTCTCCTTTACCAAATCTGGTTACCAGGGCAACAGAGCCTTAATGGAAGTCCTGTTCTAGGTTGAAAATTAGAATGGGATGTGCCAGGAAAAATTCCTTTCAGTTTATGTCTCATTATTTCTTGTTCATATTTTTAATTTAATTTTTATTTTTTATCGCAGCAAATTTGATTACAATGTTTTTTTTTTTGTTCTAGGTGTGCAAGATGTGGTTCTTTCACACACATACATATATCTATTCTTCTTCAGAACCTTTTCCCAGGTAGGTTATGACACAATGTTGAGTAGTCTTCTCTTGGTATTCCGTAGGTCTTTGGTGATTATATATTTCACATGTGTTTCTATATCTATGTTAACCCCAATATCGTAATGTATCCAATCCTCACACCTTTCGATTTGGGGAACCATAAGTTTGTTCAATGAATCTGTGATTGCCTTTCTCTGTGGAAATATCTTCATTGTTATCAATTTTCAGGTAACACCTATAAGTGATATACGTTAGGTGTCTTTCGCTTTCTCACTTACTACAAGTTGCATGGTTACCTCTAGACTCATCTATGGTGCTGCAAATGGCATTGTTTCATTTTTTTCCCGAGCTAATATTCCATCTCTACATGTAACAGTTCCTCTTTGTCCACTCATCTGTTGATGGACTTTTGGTTGCTTCCACGTCTTGGCTATTGTAATACTGCTGCAGTGCAGATTTGCCTGCCTGTGTCTTTCCAATTTTGTCTTCTTATGTTATAGGCCCAGGAGTGGGCCTGCTGGATCATATAGTAGCTCAATATTTACCTTTTAAAGGCACCTCCACCCTGTTCCCATTAGTGAGTCTTACCAGGTTACGTCCCACTTCAAATTAAGGGTATGCATTTCTCCACAACCTCTTCAGCATTGATCGTTTGTAGTTTCTTTCCTGATGGTTATTCTGAATGGTGTGAGCTGATACCTCTGTGTGGTTGGATTTGCATGTGTCTCATAATCCTTTGAAATTGAGCTTTCAGGCATGTCCTTTTATTTTTCAAACGGTTATTACAGCTTAGTTCTTCAAATGGTTTTCTTGAAATATGTGCCACATTTTGAAATACTTTGGCCTTTACCTCCCGCAAGACATGATGAAGGCAGGTTTCCTTTACAGCCCTGCTGGACTTGTTCATATGAAGTGACAATTAGCATAGGTTTTAAAGCTGTTTTTTCAGGTAATGGCCAGAGGGTGGAGCATTTCATAATTCTATGAAACGTAACTGAACACACAATATATATATTTTTTTTAAATTTCCATTGTTACTTTTTAAAGTACAATTATAATTGAAGTTCTTTGTAACAAGTGAAATTTAAAAAATTAAAGGAAAAGATAATATTTTACCACTTGCCATCCTTTCCCATTTACTGAAACGACCAGCATAATGTGTAGATTTCTCATTTTATCCAGGTGTTCTATACATCTGGAATATCATGCTTCTCACTGTAGAAAAACAGATTTAGCTCTCACACTTTTTATAGGCTACATAACAGTCCATAGAACAGAAGTACCAACTATTTCAGACTTAGCTTTTTGAGGGACACTCAGGTTACTTTCTGTTTTATTTTGTTGTTCTTTTTTTTTGGGGGGGGGTAGGAGTTTATTATTTATTTATTTATTTTTGTTGTGTTGGGTCTGAGTTTCCGTGTGAGGGCTTTCTCTAGTTGTGGCAAGTGGGGGGCCACTCTTGATCTCGGTGCGCGGGCCTCTCACTATTGCGGCCTCTCTTGTTGCAGAGCACAGGCTCCAGATGCGAGGGCTCACTGGTTGTGGCTTATGGGCCTAGTTGCTCCATGGCATGTGGGATCCTCCCAGACCAGGGCTCGAACCTGTGTCCCCTGCATTAGCAGGCAGATTCTAACCACCTCACCACCAGCGAAGCCCTCTATTTTGTTGTTCTGCTAGTTTGTTTTAACCCAAGAAAATATTTTTTTAAATACAAAAAAACAAAATTAAGCTAAGGGTAAGGACTAGGGTTTAGGGTAAGGTTTAGGGTTAGGGTACGGGTTAGGATTATTGTACGGCTTAGAGTATGGTTTAGGGTTATGGTTATGGTACGGGTTAGTGTTAGGGTACAGTTTAGGGTATGGCTATGGTTTAGTGTTAGGGTATGGGTTAAGGTATGGGTTAGTGTTAGGGTATGGGTTAGGATTCAGGTACGGTTTACGTTCAGGGTTATGGTTAGGTTTAGTGTATGGGTTAGTGTAAGCGTACGGGTTAGGATTAGGGGACGGGTGAGGGTCAGGCTTCGGGGAAGGGTTAGGGTTAGGGTTCGGGCTAGGGTTAGGGTTAGGGGACGGGGACGGTTTAGGGTCCAGGGGAGGGTACGACAACGCTTTAGGCTGAGCGTACGTGTGAGGGCATGGGTTAGTGTTAGCGCACGGGTTAGGATTAGGGGACGGGTTACGGTAAGACTTCGGGTAAGGGATAGGGTAAGGGTTCGGGCTAGGGTTAGGGTTAGGGGACGGGGACGGTTTAGGGTCCAGGTGAGGGTACGACAACGCTTTAGGCTGAGCGTACGTGTGAGGGCATGGGTTAGTGTTAGCGTACGGGTTAGGATTAGGGGACGGGTTAGGGTAAGGCTTCGGGTAAGGGTTCGGGCTAGGGTTAGGGGACGGGGACGGGGACGGTTTAGGGTCCAGGTGAGGGTACGACAACGCTTTAGGCTGAGCGTACGTGTGAGGACATGGGTTAGTGTTAGCGTACGGGTTAGGATTAGGGGACGGGTGAGGGTAAAGCTTCGGGGAAGGGTTAGGGTTAGGGTTCGGGCTAGGGTTAGGGTTAGGGGATGGGGACGGTTTCGGGTCCAGGTGAGGGTACGACAAAGCTTTAGGGGGAGCGTACGTGTGAGGGCGCGGGTTAGTGTTAGCGTACGGGTTAGGATTAGGGGACTGGTGAGTGTCAGGCTTCGGGGAAGGGTTAGGGTTAGGGTTCGGGCTAGGGTTAGGGTTAGGGGAAGGGGACGGTTTAGGGTCCAGGTGAGGGTACCACAACGCTTTAGGGGGAGTATACGTGTGAGGGTGTGGGCTACTGTTAGCGTACGGGTTACGATTATGGGACGGGTGAGGGTCAGACTTCGGGGAAGGGTTAGGGTTAGGGTTCGGGCTAGGGTTAGGGTAAGGGGACGGGGACGGTTTAGGGTCCAGGTGAGTGTACGACAACGCTTTAGGGGGAGCGTAACTGTGAGGGCGCTGGTTAGTGTTAGCCTACGGGTTAGGATTAGGGGCCGGGTGAGGGTCAGGCTTCGGGGCAGGGTTAGGGTTAGGGTTCGGGCTAGGGTTAGGGTTAGGGGACGGGGACGGTTTAGGGTCCAGGTGAGGGTACGACAACGCTTTAGGGGGAGCATACGTGTGAGGACATGGGTTAGTGTTAGCGAACGGGTTAGGATTAGGGGACGGTGAGGGTCAGGCTTTGGGAAGGGTTAGGGTTAGGGTTCGGGCTAGGGTTAGGGTTAGGGGACGGGGACGGTTTAGGGACCAGGTGAGGGTATGACAACGCTTTAGGGGGAGCGTACGTGTGAGGGCGCGGGTTAGTGTTAGAGTACGGGATAGGATTAGGGGACGGGTGAGGGTCAGGCTTCGGGGAAGGGTTAGTGTTAAGGTTCGGGCTAGGGTTAGGGTTAGGGGACGGGGACGGTTTCGGTTCCAGGTGAGGGTATGACAACGCTTTAGGGGGAGGGTACGTGTGGTGGCACGGGTTAGTGTTAGCGAACGGGTTGGGATTAGGGGACGGGTCAGTGTCAGTTTTCGGGGAAGTGTAAGGGTTAGGGTTCGGGCTAGGGTTAGGGTTAGGGGACGGGGACGGTTTAGGGTGCAGATGAGGGTACGACAACGCTTTAGGGACAGCGTACGTGTGAGGGCGCGGGTTAGTGTTAGCGTACGGGTTACGATTAGGGGATGGGTGAGGGTCAGGCTTCGGGAAAGGGTTAGGGTTAGGGTTCGGGCTAGGGTTAGGGTTAGGGGACGGGGACGGTTTAGGGTCCAGGGGAGGGTACGACAATGCTTTAGAGGAAGCGTACATGTGAGGGAGCTGCTTAGTGTTAGAGTACGGTTTAGGATTAGGGACGGGTGAGGGTCAGACTTCGGGGAAGGATTAGCGTTAGGGTTCGGGCTAGGGTTAGGGTAAGGGGACGGGGACGGTTTAGGGTCCAGGTGAGGGTAAGACAACGCTTTAGGGGAAGCGTATGTGTGAGGGTGCGGGTTACTGTTAGCGTACGGGTTAGGATAAGGGGACGGGTGAGGGTCAGGCTTCGGGGAAGGGTTAGGGTTAGGGTTCAGGCTACGGTTAGGGTTAGGGGACGGGGACTGTTTAGGGTCCAGGTGAGGGTACGACAACGCTTTAGGGGGAGCGTACATGTGAGGGAGTGGGTTAGTGTTAGGGAATGGGTTAGGATTAGGGTACGGGTGAGAGTCAGGCTTCGGGGAAGTGTTAGGGTTAGGGTTCGGGCTAGGGTTAGGGTTAGGGGACAGGGACGGTTTCGGTTCCAGGTGAGGGTACGACAACGCTTTAGGGGGTGTGTACGTGTGAGGGCGCGTGTTAGTGTTAGCGTACGGGTTAGGATTAGGGGACGGGTGAGGGTCAGGCTTCGGGGAAGGGTTAGGGTTAGAGTTCAGGCTAGGGATGGGGTTAGGGGACGGGGACGGTTTAGGGTCCAGGTGAGGGTACGACAACGCTTTAGGGGGAGTGTACGTGTGAGGGCGCGGGTTAGTGTTAGCGTACGGGTTAGGATTAGGGGACTGGTGAGGGTCAGGCTTCGGGGAAGGGTTAGGGTTAGGTTTCGTGCTAGGGTTACTTTTAGGGGACGGGGACGGTTCAGTGTCCAGGGGAGGGTACGACAACGCTTTAGGGGGAGCATACGTGTGATTGCGTGGATCAGTGTTAGCGTACGGTTTAGGATTACGGGACGGGTGAGGGTCAGACTTCGGGAAATGCTTAGGGAAAGGTTTCGGGCTAGGGTAAGGGTTAGGGGACGGGGACGATTTAGGGTCCAGGGGAGGGTACGACAACGCTTTAGGGGGAGCGTACGTGTGAGGGCGCTTGTTAGTATTAGCGTATGGGTTAGGATTAGGGCACGGGTGAGGGTTAGGCTTCGGAGAGGGGTTAGGGTTAGGGTTCGGGCCAGGGTTACGGTTAGGGGGCGGGGACGGTTTAGGGTCCAGGGGAGGGTACGACAACGCTTTAGGGGGAGCGTACGTGTGAGGGCGCGGGTTTCTGTTAGCGTACGGGTTAGTATTAGGGGACGGGTGAGGGTCAGAATTCGGGGAAGGTTTAGGGTTAGGGTTCGGGCTAGGGTAAGGGTTAGGGGACGGGGACGGTTTAGGGTCCAGGGGAGGGTACGACAACGCTTTAGGGGGAGCGTACGTGTGAGGGCGCGGGTCAGTGTTAGCGTACGTGTTAGGATTAGGGGACGGGTGAGGGTCAGGCTTCTGGGAAGGGTTAGGGTTAGGGTTCGGGCTAGGGTTAGGGTTAGGGGACGGGGACGGTTTAGGGTCCAGGTGAGGGTACGACAACGCTTTAGGGGGAGCGTAGGTGTGAGGGCGCGGGTTAGTGTTAGCGTACGGGTTAGGATTAGGGGACGGCTGAGGGTCAGGCTTCGGGGAAAGATTAGGGTTATGGTTTGGGCTAGGTTTAGGGTTAGGGGACGGGGACGGTTTAGGGTCCACGTGAGGGTACGACAACACTTTAGGGGGAGCGTACGTGTGAGGACGTGGGTTAGTGTTAGCGTACGGGTCAGGATTATGGGACGGGTGAGGGTCAGGCTTCGGGGAAGGGTTAGCGTTAGGGTTCGGGGTAGGGTTAGGGTTAGGGGACGGGGACAGTTTAGGGTCCAGGTGAGGGTACGACAACGCTTTAGGGGGAGCATAGGTGTGAGGGCGTGGGGTAGTGTTAGCGTACGGGTTAGGATTAGGGGACTGGTGAGTGTCAGGCTTCGGGGAAGGATTAGGGTTAGGGTTCGGGCTAGGGTTAGGGTTAGGGGACGGGGACGGTTTATGGTCCAAGGGAGGGTACGACAACGCTTTAGGGGGAGCGTAGGTGTGAGGGCGCGGGTTAGTGTTAGCGTACGGGTTAGGATTAGGGGACGTGTGAGGGTCAGGCTTCGGGGAAGGCAAAGGGTTAGGGTTCGGGCTAGGGTTAGGTTTAGGGGACGGGGACGGTTTAGGGTCCAGGTGAGGGTATGACAACGCTTTAGGGGTGCATAGGTGTGAGGGCGCGGGTTAGTGTTAGCGTACGGGTTAGGATTAGGGGACGGGTGAGGGTCAGGCTTCGGGGAAGGTTTAGGGTTAGGGTTCGGGCTAGGGTTAGGGTTAGGGGACGGGGACGGTTTAGTGTCCAGGGGAGGGTACGACAACGCTTTAGCGGGAGCGTAGGTGTGAGGGCCTGGGATAGTGTTAGTGTACGTGTTAGGATTAGGGGACGGGTGAGGGTCAGGCTTCGGGGAAAGGTTAGGGTTAAGGTTCGGGCTAGGGTTAGGGTTGGGGACAGGGACGGTTCAGGGTACACGTGAGGTTACGACAACGCTTTAGGGGGAGCGTACGTGTGAGGGCGCGGGTTATTGTTAGCGTACGGGTTAGGATTAGGGGATGGGTGAGGGTCAGGCTTCGGGGAAGGGTTAGGGTTAGGGTTCGGGCTAGGGTTAGGGTTAGGGGACGGGGACGGTTTAGGGTGCAGGTGAGGGTATGACAACGCTTTAGGGGTACGTAGGTGTGAGGGCGCGGGTTAGTGTTAGAGTACGGGTTAGGATTAGGGGACGGGTGAGGGTCAGTCTTCGGGGAAAGATTTGGGTTAGGGTTCGGTCTAGGGTTAGGGTTAGGGGACGGGGACGGTTTAGGGTCCAGGGGAGGGTACGACAATGCTTTAGGGGGAGCGTACGTGTGAGGGCGTGGGTTAGTGTTAGCGTACTGGTCAGCATTATGGGACGGGTGAGGGTCAGGCTTTGGGGAAGGGTTAGGGTTTGGGTTCGGGCTAGGGTTAGGGTTAGGGGACGGGGACGGTTTAGGGTCCAGGTGAGGGTACGACAACACTTTAGGGGGAGCGTACGTGTGAGGGCGTGGGTTAGTGTTAGCGTACGGGTCAAGATTAGGGGACGGGTGAGGTTCAGGCTTCGCGGAAGGGTTAGGTTTAGGGTTCGGGCTAGGGTTAGGGTTAGGGGACGGGGACGGTTTAGGGTCCAGGTGAGGGTACGACAACGCTTTAGGGGGAGCATAGGTGTGAGCGCGCGGGTTAGTGTTAGCGTACGGGTTAGGATTAGGGGACGGGTGAGGGTCAGGCTTCGGGGAAGGGTTAGGGTTAGGGTTCGGGCTAGGGTTAGGGTTAGGGGACGGGGACGGTTCAGGGTACACGTGAGGTTCCGACAACGCTTTAGGGGGAGCGTAGGTGTGAGGGCGCGGGTTAGTGTTAGCGTACGGGTTAGCATTACGGGACGGGTGAGGGTCAGACTTCGGGGAAGGGTTAGGTTTAGGGTTCAGGCTAGGGTTAGGGTTAGGGGACGGGGACGGTTTAGGGTCCAGGTGAGGGTACGACAACGCTTTAAGGGGAGCGTACGTGTGAGGGCGCGGGTTAGTATTAGCGTACGGGTTAGGATTAGGACAAGGGTGAGGGTTAGGCTTCTGAGAAGGGTTAGGGTTAGGGTTCGGGCCAGGGTAACGGTTAGGGGACGGGGATGGTTTAGGGTCCAGGGGAGGGTACGACAACGCTTTAGGGGGAGCGTACGTGTGAGGGTGCGGGTTAGTGTTAGCGTACGGGTTAGTATTAGGGGACGGGTGAGGGTCAGACTTCGGGGAAGGTTTAGGGTTAGGGTTCGGGCTAGGGTAAGGGTTAGGGGATGGGGACGGTTTAGGGTCCAGGAGAGGGTACAACAACGCTTTAGGGGGAGCGTACGTGTGAGGGCGCGGGTTAGTGTTAGCGTACGGGTTAGGATTAGGGGACGGTTGAGGGTCAGGCTTTGGGGAAGGGTTAGGGTTAGGGTTCGGGCTAGGGTTAGGGTTAGGGGACGGAGACGGTTCAGGGTACACGTGACGTTACGACAACGCTTTAGGGGGAGCGTACGTGTGAGGGCGCGGGTTAGTGTTAGCGTACGGGTTAGGATTAGGGGACGGGTGAGGGTCATGCTTCGGGGAAGGGATAGGGTTAGGGTTCGGGCTAGGGTAAGGGTTAGGGGACGGGGACGGTTTGGGTCCAGGGGAGGGTAAGACAACGCTTTAGGGGGAGCGTACGTGTGAGGGCACTGGTTAGTGTTAGCGTACGGGTTAGGATTAGGGGACGGGTGAGGGTCAGGCTTCGGGGAAGGGATAGGGTTAGGGTTCGGGCTAGGGTAAGGGTTAGGGGACGGGGACGGTTCAGGGTCCAGGGGAAGGTATGACAACGCTTTAGGGGGAGCGTACTTGTGAGGGCGCGGGTTAGTGTTAGCGTACGGGTTAGGATTAGGGTCGGGTGAGCGTCAGGCTTCGGGGAAAGGTTAGGGTTAGGTTTCGGGCTAGGGTTAGGGTTAGGGGACGGGGACGGTTTAGGGTCCAGGTGAGGGTACGACAACGCTTTAGGGGGAGCGCAGGTGTGAGGGCGCGGGTTAGTGTTAGCGTACGGTTTAGGATTAGGGGACGGGTGAGGGTCAGGCTTCAGGGAAGGGTTAGGGTTAGGGTTCGGGCTAGGGTTAGGGTTAGGGAACGGGGACAGTTTAGGGTCCAGGTGAGAGTACGACAACGCTTTAGGGGGAGCGTAGGTGTGAGGGCGCGGTTTAGTGTTAGCGTACGGGTTAGGATTAGGGGACGGGTGAGGGTCAGGCTTTTGGGAAGGGTTAGGGTTAGGGTTCGGGCTAGGGTTAGGGTTAGGGGACGGGGACGGTTTAGGGTCCAGGTGAGGGTACGACAACGCTTTAGGGGGAGCGTACGTGTGAGGGCGCGGGTTAGTGTTAGCGTACGGGTTAGGATTAGGGGACAGGTGAGTGTCAGGCTTCGGGGAAGGGTTAGGGTTCGGGCTAGGGTTAGGGTTAGGGGACGGGGACGGTTTATGGTCCAGGGGAGGGTACGACAACGCTTTAGGGGGAGCGTAGGTGTGAGGGCGTGGGTTAGTGTTAGCGTACGGGTTAGGATTAGGGGACGTGTGAGGGTCAGGCTTCGGGGAAGGCATAGGGTTAGGGTTCGGGCTAGGGTTAGGGTTAGGGGTCGGGGACGGTTTAGGGTCCAGGTGAGGGTATGACAACGCTTTAGGGGTGCATAGGTGTGAGGGCGCGGGTTAGTGTTAGCGTACGGGTTAGGATTAGGGGACGGGTGAGGGTTAGGCTTCGGGGAAGGGTTAGGGTTAGGGTTCGGGCTAGGGTTAGGGTTAGGGGACGGGGATGGTTTAGGGTCCAGGGGAGGGTACGACAACGCTTTAGGGGGAGCGTATGTGTGAGGGCGTGGGATAGTGTTAGCCTACGGGTTAGGATTAGGGGACGGGTGAGAGTCAGGCTTCGGGGAAGGGTTAGGGTTAGGGTTCGGGCTAGGGTTAGGGTTAGGGGACGGGGACGGTTTAGGGTCCAGGTGAGGGTATGACAACGCTTTAGGGGTGCGTAGGTGTGAGGGCGCGGGTTAGTGTTAGAGTACGGGTTAGGATTAGGGGACGGGTGAGGGTCAGGCTTCGGGGAAGTGTTAGGGTTAGGGTTCGGGCTAGGGTTAGGGTTAGGGGACGGGGACGGTTTAGGGTCCAGGTGAGGGTATGACAACGCTTTAGGGGGAGTGTAGGTGTGAGGGCGCGGGTTAGTGTTAGCGTACGTGTTAGGATTAGGGGAGGGGTGAGGGTCAGGCTTCGGGGAAGTTTTAGGGGTAGGGTTCGGGCCAGGGTTAGAGTTAGGGGACGGGGACGGTTTAGGGTACAGGTGAGGGTACGACAACGCTTTTGGGGGAGCGTAGGTTTGAGTGCGCAGGTTAGTGTTAGCGTACGGGTTAGGATTAGGGGACGGGTGAGGGTCAGGCTTCGGGGAAGGGTTAGGGTTAGGGTTCGGGCTAGGGTAAGGGTTAGGGGACGGGGACGGTGTAGGGTCCAGGGGAAGGTACGACAACGCTTTAGGGGGAGCGTACTTGTGAGGGCATGGGTTAGTGTTAGCGTACGGGTTAGGATTAGGGGACGGGTGAGTGTCAGGCTTCGGGGAAAGGTTAGGGTTAGGGTTCGGGCTAGGGTTAGAGTTAGGGGACGGGGACGGTTTAGGGTCCAGGTGAGGGTACGACAACGCTTTAGGGGGAGCGGACGTGTGAGGGCGGGGGTTAGTGTTAGCGTACGGGTCAGGATTAGGGGACGGGTGAGGTTCAGGCTTCGGGGAAGGGTTAGGGTTAGGGTTCGGGCTAGGGTTAGGGTTAGGGGACGGGGACGGTTTAGGGTCCAGGGGAGGGTACGACAACGCTTTAGGGGGAGCGCAGGTGTGAGGGCACGGGTTAGTGTTAGCGTACGGTTTAGGATTAGGGGACGGGTGAGGGTCAGGCTTCGGGGAAGGGTTAGGGTTAGGGTTCGGGCTAGGGTTAGGGTTAGGGAACGGGGACAGTTTAGGGTCCAGGTGAGGGTACGACAACGCTTTAGGGGGAGCGTAGGTGTGAGGGCACGGGTTAGTGTTAGCGTACGGTTTAGGATTAGGGGACGGGTGAGGTCAGGCTTTTGGGAAGGGTTAGGCTTAGGGTTCGGGCTAGGGTTAGGGTTAGGGGACGGGGACGGTTTAGGGTCCAGGTGAGGGTACGACAACGCTTTAGGGGGAGCGTACGTGTGAGGGCGCGGGTTAGTGTTAGCGTACGGGTTAGGATTAGGGGACGTGTGAGGGTCAGGCTTCGGGGAAGGCATAGGGTTAGGGTTTGGGCTAGGGTTAGGGTTAGGGGACGGGGACGGTTTAGGGTCCAGGGGAGGGTATGACAACGCTTTTGTGGTGCATAGGTGTGAGGGCGCGGGTTAGTGTTAGCGTACGGGTTAGGATTAGGGGACGGGTGAGGGTCAGGCTTCGGGGAAGGGTTAGGGTTAGGGTTCGGGCTAGGGTTAGGGTTAGGGGACGGGGACGGTTTAGGGTCCAGGTGACGGTACGACAACGCTTTAGGGGGAGCGTAGGTGTGAGGGCGTGGGATAGTGTTAGCGTACGGGTTAGGATTAGGGGACGGGTGAGGGTCAGGCTTCGGGGAAGGGTTAGGGTTAGGGTTCGGGCTAGGGTTAGGGTTAGGGGACGGGGTCGGTTCAGGGTACACGTGAGGTTACGACAACGCTTTACGGGGAGCGTACGTTTGAGGGCGGGGTTTAGTGTTAGCGTTCGGGTTAGGATTAGGGGACGGGTGAGGGTCAGGCTTCAGGGAAGGGTTAGGGTTAGGGTTCGGGCTAGGGTTAGGGTTAGGGGACGGGGACGGTTTAGGGTGCAGGTGAGGGTATGACAACGCTTTAGGGGTGCGTAGGTGTGAGGGCGCGGGTTAGTGTTAGAGTACGGGTTAGGATTAGGGGACGGGTGAGGGTCAGGCTTCGTGGAAGGGTTAGGGTTAGGGTTCGGGCTAGGGTTAGGGTTAGGGGACGGGGACGGTTTAGGGTCCAGGGGAGGGTACGACAACGCTTTAGGGGGAGCGTAGGTGTGAGGGCGCGGCTTAGTGTTAGCGTACGGGTTAGGATTAGGGGACGGGTGAGGGTCAGGCTTCGGGGAAGGGTTAGGGTTAGGGTTCGGGCTAGGGTTAGGGTTAGGGGACGGGGACGGTTTAGGGTGCAGGTGAGGGTATGACAACGCTTTAGGGGTGCGTAGGTGTGAGGGCGCGGGTTAGTGTTAGAGTACGGGTTAGGATTAGGGGACGGGTGAGGGTCTGGCTTCGGGGAAAGATTTGGGTTAGGGTTCGGGCTAGGGTTAGGGTTAGGGGACGGGGACAGTTTAGGGTCCAGGTGAGGGTACGAAAACGCTTTAGGGGGAGCGTACGTGTGAGTGCGTGGGTTAGTGTTAGCGTACTGGTCAGGATTAGGGGACGGGTGAGAGTCAGGCTTCGGGGAAGGGTTAGGGTTGGGGTTCGGGCTAGGGTTAGGGTTAGGGGACGCGGACGGTTTAGGGTCCAGGGGAGGGTATGACAACGCTTAAGGGGGAGCGTACGTGTGAGGGTTCGGGTTAGTGTTAGCGTACGGGTTAGGATTAGGGGACGGGTGAGGGTCAGGCTTCGGGGAAGGGTTAGGGTTAGGGTTCGGGCTAGGGTTAGGGTTAGGGGACGGGGACGGTTTAGGGTCCAGGGGAGGGTACGACAACGCTTTAGGGGGAGCGTAGGTGTGAGGGCGTGGCTTAGTGTTAGAGTACGGGTTAGGATTAGGGGACGGGTGAGGGTCAGGCTTCGGGGAAGGGTTAGGTTTAGGGTTCGGGCTAGGGTTAGGGTTAGGGGACGGGGACGGTTTAGGTTCCAGGTGAGGGTATGACAACGCTTTAGGGGTGCGTAGGTGTGAGGGCGCGGGTTAGTGTTAGCGTACGGGTTAGGATTAGGGGACGGGTGAGGGTCAGGCTTCGGGGAAGGGTTAGGGTTAGGGTTCGTGCTAGGGTTAGGGTTAGGGGACGGGGACGGTTTAGGGTCCAGGTGAGGGTATGACAACGCTTTAGGGGTAGCGTAGGTGTGAGGGCGTGGGTTAGTGTTAGCGTACGTGTTAGCATTAGGGGACAGGTGAGGGTCAGGCTTCGGGGAAGGTTTAGGTTTAGGGTTCGGGCCAGGGTTAGGGTTAGGGGACGGGGACGGTTTAGGGTACAGGTGAGGGTACGACAACGCTTTAGGGGGATCGAACAAGTGAGGGCGCGGGTTAGTGTTAGCGTACGGGTTAGAATTAGGGGACGGTTGAGGGTCAGGCTTCGCGGAAGGGTTAGGGTTAGGGTTCGGGCTAGCGTTAGCGTTAGGGGACAGGGACGGTTCAGGGTACACGTGAGGTTACGACAACGCTTTAGGGGGAGCGTACGTGTGAGGGCGCAGGTTAGTGTTAGCGTACGGGTTAGGATTAGGGGACGGGTGAGGGTCAGGCTTCGGGGAAGGGTTAGGGCTAGGGTTCGGGCTAGGGTTAGGGTTAGGGGACGGGGACGGTTTAGGGTCCAGGGCAGGGTATGACAACGCTTTAGGGGGAGCGTACGTGTGAGGGCCCGGGTTAGTGTTAGCGTACAGGTTAGGATTAGGGGACGTGTGAGGGTCAGGCTTCGGGGAAGGCATAGGGTTAGGGTTTGGGCTAGGGTTAGGGTTAGGGGACGGGGACGGTTTAGGGTCCAGGGGAGGGTACGACAACGCTTTAGGGGGAGCGTACGTGTGAGGGCGCGGGTTAGTGTTAGCGTACGGGTTAGGATTAGGTGACGGGTGAGGGTCAGGCTTCGGGGAAGGGTTAGGGTTAGGGTTCGGGCTAGGGTTAGGGTTAGGGGATGGGGACGGTTTAGGGTCCAGGAGAGGGTACGACAACGCTTTAAGGGGAGCGTAGGTGTGAGGGCGCGGGTTAGTGTTAGCGTACGGGTTAGGATTAGGGGACGGGTGAGGGTCAGGCTCGGGGAAGGGTTAGGGTTAGGGATCGGGCTAGGGTTAGGGTTAGGGGACGGGGACGGTTTAGGGTCCAGGTGAGGGTACGCCAACGCTTTAGCGGGAGCGTAGGTGTGAGGGCATGGGTTAGTGTTAGCGTACGGGTTAGGATTAGGGGACGGGTTTTGGTCAGGCTTCGGGGAAGGGTTAGGGTTAGGTTTCGGGCTAGGGTTAGGGTTAGGGGACGGGGATGCTTTAGGGTCCTGGTGAGGGTATGAGAACGCTTTAGGGGGAGCGTACGTGTGAGGGCGCGGGTTAGTGTTAGCGTACGGGTTAGGTTTAGGGGACGGCTGAGGGTCAGGCTTCGGGGAAGGCTTAGGGTTAGGGTTCGGGCTAGGGTTAGGGTTAGGGGACGGGGACGGTTTAGGGTCCAGGGGAGGGTACGACAACGCTTTAGGGGGAGCGTACTTGTGAGGGCACGGGTTAGTGTTAGCGTACGGTTTAGGATTAGGGGACGGGTGAGGGTCAGGCTACGGGGTAGGGTTAGGGTTAGGGCTCGGGCTAGGGTTAGGGTTAGGGGATGGGGACGGTTTAGGGTACAGGGGAGGGTACGACAACGCTTTAGGGGGAACGTAGGTGTGAGGGCGCGGGTTAGTGTTAGCGTACGGGTTAGGATTAAGGGACGGGTGAGGGTCAGGCTTCGGGAAGGGTTAGGGTTAGGGTTCGGGCTAGGGTTAGGGTTAGGGGACGGGGACGGTTTAGGGTCCAGGGGAGGGTACGACAACGCTTTAGGGGAATCGTACGTTTGAGGGCACGGGTTAGTGTTAGCGTACGGGTTAGGATTAGGGGACGGGTGAGGGTCAGGCTTCGGGGAAGGGTTAGGGTTAGGGTTCGGGCTAGAGTTAGGGTTAGGGGATGGGGACGGTTTAGGGTCCAGGGGAGGGTACGACAACAATTTAGGGGGAGCGTTCGTGTGAGGGCGCGGGTTAGTGTTAGCGTACGGGTTAGGATTAGAGGACGGGTGAGGGTCACGCTTCGGGGAAGGGTTAGGGTTCGGGCTAGGGTTAGGGTTAGAGGACGGGGACAGTTTAGGGTCCAGGGGAGGGTACGACAACGCTTTAGGGGAGCGTACGTGTGAGTGCGCGGGTTAGTGTTAGTGTACGGGTTAGGATTAGGGGACGGGTGAGGGTCAGGCTTCGGGAAAGGGTTAGGGTTAGGGTTCGTGCTAGGGTTAGGGTTAGGGAACGGGGACGGTTTAGGGTCCATGTGAGGGTATGACAACGCTTTAGGGGGAGAGTACGTGTGAGGGCGCGGGTTAGTGTTAGCGTACGGGTTAGGATTAGGGGACGGGTGAGGGTCAGGCTTCGGGGAAGGTTTAGGGTTAGGGTACGGGCTAGGGTTAGGGATAGGGGACGGGGACGGCTTAGGGTCCATGTGAGGGTACGACAACGCTTTAGGGGGAGCGTACGTGTGAGGGCGTGGGTTAGTATTAGCGTACGTGTTAGGATTAGGGGACAGGTGAGGTTCAGGCTTCGGGGAAGGTTTAGGGTTAGGGTTCGGGCTAGGGTTAGGGTTAGGGGACGGGGACGGTTTAAGGTCCAGGGGATGGTACGACAACGCTTTAGGCGGAGCGTAGGTGTGAGGGCTCGGTTTAGTGTTAGCGTACGGGTTAGGATTAGGGGACGGGTGAGGGTCAGGCTTCGGGGAAGTGTTAGAGTTAGGGTTAGTGTTCGGGCTAGAATTAGGGTTAGGGGACGGGGACGGTTTAGGGTCCAGGGAGGGTACGACAACACTTTAGGGGGAGCGTACGTGTGCAGGCGCATGTTAGTGTTAGCGTACTGGTTAGGATTACGGGACGGGTGAGGGTCAGGCTTCGGGGAAGTGTTAGGGTTAGGGTTCGGGCTAGGGTTAGGGTTAGGGGAGGGGACGGTTTAGGGTCCAGGTGAGGGTACGACAACGCATTAGGGGGAGCGTACGTGAGAGGGCGCGGGTTAGTGTTAGCGTACGGGTTACGATTAGGGGACGGGTGAGGGTCAGGCTCTGGGGAAGGTTTAGGGTTAGGGTTCAGGCTAGGGTTAGGGGACGGGGACGGTTCAGGGTCCAGGTGAGGGTACGACAACGCTTTAGGGGGAGCGTAGGTGTGAGGGCGCGGGTTAGTGTTAGCGTACGGGTTAGGAATAGGGGACAGGTGAGGGTCAGGCTTTGGGGAGGGTTTAGGGTTAGGGTTCGGGCTAGGGTTAGGGTTAGGGGACGGGGACGGTTTAGGGTCCAGAGGAGGGTACGACAACTCTTTAGGGGGAGCGTAGGTGTGAGGGCGCGGATTAGTGTTAGCGTACGGTTTAGGAATAGGGGACTGGTGAGTGTCAGGCTTCGGGGAAGGCTTAGGGTTAGGGTTAGGGCTAGGGTTAGGGTTACGGGACGGGGACGGTTTAGGGTCCAGGGGAGGGTACGACAACGCTTTAGGGGGAGCGTACGTGTGAGGGCGCAGGTTAGTGTTAGCGTACGGGTTAGGATTAGGGGACGGGTGAGGGTCAGGCTTCGGGGAAGGCTTAGGGTTAGGGTTCGGGCTAGGGTTAGGGTTAGGGGATGGGGACGGTTTAGGGTCCAGGGGAGGGTACGACAACGCTTTAGGGGAGCGTACGTGTGAGTGCGCGGGTTAGTGTTAGCGTACGGTTAGGATTAGGGGACGGGTGAGGGTCAGGCTTCGGGGAAGGGTTAGGGTTAGGGTTCGTGCTAGGGTTAGGGTTAGGGGACGGGGACGGTTTAGGGTCCAGAGGAGGGTACGACAACGCTTTAGGGGGAGCGTACGTGTGAGGGCGCGGGTTAGTGTTAGCGTACGGGTTAGGATTAGGGGACAGCTGAGGGTCAGGCTTCGGGGAAGGGTTAGGGTTAGGATACGAGCTAGGGTTAGGGATAGGGGACGGGGACGGTTTAGGGTCCACGTGAGTGTACGACAACGCTTTAGGGGGAGCGTACGTGAGAGGGCGCGGGTTAGTGTTAGCGTACGGGTTAGGATTAGGGGACGGGTGAGGGTCAGGCTTCAGGGAAGGGTTAGGTTTAGGGTTCGGGCTAGGGTTAGGGTTAGGGGACGGGGACGGTTTAGGGTCCAGGGGAGTGTACGACAACGCTTTAGGGGGAGCGTACGTGTGAGGGCGCGGGTTAGTGTTAGCGTACGGGTTAGGATTAGGGGACGGGTGAGTGTCAGGCTTCGGGGAAGGGTTAGGGTTAGGGTTCGGGCTAGGGTTACGGTTAGGGGACGGGGACGGTTTAGGGTCCAGGTGAGGGTACGACAACGCTTTAGGGGGAGCGTACGTGTGAGGGCGCGGGTTAGTGTTAGCGTACGGGTTAGGATTAGGGGACGGGTGAGGGTCAGGCTTCGGGGAAGGGTTAGGGTTAGGGTTCGTGCTAGGGTTAGGGTTAGGGGACGGGGACGGTTTAGGGTCCAGGGGAGGGTACGACAACGCTTTAGGGGGAGCGTACGTGTGAGGGCGCGGGTTAGTGTTAGCGTACGG
This sequence comes from Delphinus delphis, assembly GCF_949987515.2. NCBI lineage: Eukaryota > Metazoa > Chordata > Mammalia > Artiodactyla > Delphinidae > Delphinus > Delphinus delphis. Next base: position 3,005,517 of record NW_027192659.1, read on the forward strand.
GTTAGGATTAGGGGACGGGTGAGGGTCAGGCTTCGGGGAAGGGTTCGGGCTAGGGTTAGGGTTAGGGGACGGGGACGGTTTAGGGTCCAGGGGAGGGTACGACAACGCTTTAGGGGGAACGTACGTGTGAGGGCGCGGGTTAGTGTTAGCGTACGGGTTAGGATTAGGGGACGGGTGAGGGTCAGGCTTCGGGGAATGGTTAGGGTTAGGGTTCGGGCTACGGATAGGGTTAGGGGACGGGGATGGTTTAGGGTCCAGGGGAGGGTAACACAACGCTTTAGGGGGAACGTACGTGTGAGGGCGCGGGTTAGTGTTAGCGTACGGGTTAGGATTAGGGGACGGGTGAGGGTCAGGCTTCGGGGAAGGGTTAGGGTTAAGGTTCGTGCTAGGGTTAGGGTTACGGGAAGGGGACGGTTTAGGGTCCAGGGGAGGGTACGACAACGCTCTAGGGGGAGAGTACGTGTGAGGGCGCGGGTTAGTGTTAGCGTACGGGTTAGGATTAGGGGACAGCTGAGGGTCAGGCTTCGGGGAAGGGTTAGGGTTAGGATACGAGCTAGGGTTAGGGATAGGGGACGGGGACGGTTTAGGGTCCGTGTGAGTGTACGACAACGCTTTAGGGGGAGCGTACGTGAGAGGGCGCGGGTTAGTGTTAGCGTACGGGTTAGGATTAGGGGACGGGTGAGGGTCAGGCTTCAGGGAAGGGTTAGGTTTAGGGTTCGGGCTAGGGTTAGGGTTAGGGGACGGGGACGGTTTAGGGTCCAGGGGAGGGTACGACAACGCTTTAGGGGGAGCGTACGTGTGAGGGCGCGGGTTAGTGTTAGCGTACGGGTTAGGATTAGGGGACGGGTGAGGGTCAGGCTTCGGGGAAGGGTTAGGGTTAGGGTTCGGGCTAGGGTTAGGGTTAGGGGACGGGGACGGTTTAGCGTCCAGGTGAGGGTACGACAACGCTTTAGGGGGAGCGTACGTGTGAGGGCGAGGGTTAGTGTTAGCGTACGGGTTAGGATTAGGGGACGGGTGAGGGTCAGGCTTCGGGGAAGTGTTAGAGTTAGGGTTAGTGTTCGGGCTAGGGTTAGGGTTAGGGGACGGGGACGGTTTAGGGTCCAGGGGAGGGTACGACAACGCTTTAGGGGGAGCGTACGTGTGAGGGCGCGGGTTAGTGTTAGCGTACAGGTTAGGATTAGGGGACGGGTGAGGGTCAGGCTCTGGGGAAGGGTTAGGGTTAGGGTTCGGGCTAGGGTTAGGGTTAGGGGATGGGGACGGTTTAGGGTCCAGGTGAGGGTACGACAACGCTTTAGGGGGAACGTACGTGTGCGGGCGCGGGTTAGTGTTAGCGTACTGGTTAGGATTACGGGACGGGTGAGTGTCAGGCTTCAGGGAAGGGTTAGGGTTAGGGTTCGGGCTACGGTTAGGGTTAGGGGAGGGGACGCTTTAGGGTCCAGGTGAGGGTACGACAACGCATTAGGGGGAGCGTACGTGTGAGGGTGCGGGTTAGTGTTAGCGTACGGGTTACGATTAGGGGACGGGTGAGGGTCAGGCTCTGGGGAAGGGTTAGGGTTAGGGTTCAGGCTAGGGTTAGGGGACGGGGACGGTTTAGGGTCCAGGAGAGGGTACGACAACGCTTTAGGGGGAGCGTACGTGTGAGGGCGCGGGTTAGTGTTAGCGTACGGGTTAGGATTAGGGGACGGGTGAGAGTCAGGCTTCGGGGAAGGAGTAGGGTTAGCGTTCGGGCTAGTGTTAGGGTTAGGGGACGGGGACGGTTTAGGGTCCAGGTGAGGGTACGACAACGCTTTAGGGGGAGCGAAGGTGTGAGGGCGTGGGATAGTGTTAGCGTACGGGTTAGGATTAGGGGATGGTTGAGGGTCAGGTTTCGGCCAAGGGTTAGGGTTAGGGTTCGGGCTAGGGATAGGGTTAGGGGACAGGGACGGTTTAGGGTCCAGGTGAGGGTACGACAACACTTTAGGGGGAGCGTACGTGTGCAGGCGCAGGTTATTGTTAGCGTACTGGTTAGGATTACGGGACGGGTGAGGGTCAGGCTTCGGGGAAGGGTTAGGGTTAGGGTTCGGGCTAGGGTTAGGGTTAGGGGAGGGGACGGTTTAGGGTCCAGGTGAGGGTACGACAACGCATTAGGGGGAGCGTACGTGTGAGGGCGCGGGTTAGTGTTAGCGTACGGGTTACGATTAGGGGACGGGTGAGGGTCAGGCTCTGGGGAAGGTTTAGGGTTAGGGTTCAGGCTAGGGTTAGGGGACAGGGACGGTTTAGGGTCCAGGTGAGGGTACGACAACGCTTTAGGGGGAGCGTACGTGTGAGGGCGCGGGTTAGTGTTAGCGTACGGGTTAGGAATAGGGGACAGGTGAGGGTCAGGCTTTGGGGAGGGTTTAGGGTTAGGGTTCGGGCTAGGGTTAGGGTTAGGGGACGGGGATGGTTTAGGGTCCAGGGGAGGGTACGACAACGCTTTAGGGGGAGCGTTGGTGTGAGGGCGCGGATTAGTGTTAGCGTACGGTTTAGGATTAGGGGACTGGTGAGTGTCAGGCTTCGGGGAAGGCTTAGGGTTAGGGTTAGGGCTAGGGTTAGGGTTACGGGACGGGGACGGTTTAGGGTCCAGGGGAGGGTACGACAACGCTTTAGGGGGAGCGTACGTGTGAGGGCACAGGTTAGTGTTAGCGTACGGGTTAGGATTAGGGGACGGGTGAGGGTCAGGCTTCGGGGAAGGCTTAGGGTTAGGGTTCGGGCTAGGGTTAGGGTTAGGGGATGGGGACGGGTTAGGGTCCAGGGGAGGGTACGACAACGCTTTAGGGGAGCGTACGTGTGAGTGCGCGGGTTAGTGTTAGCGTACGGGTTAGGATTAGGGGACGGGTGAGGGTCAGGCTTCGGGGAAGGGTTAGGGTTAGGGTTCGTGCTAGGGTTAGGGTTAGGGGACGGGGACGGTTTAGGGTCCAGGGGAGGTTACGACAACGCTTTAGGGGGAGCGTACGTGTGAGGGCGCGGGTTAGTGTTAGCGTACGGGTTAGGATTAGGGGACGGGTGAGGGTCAGGCTTCGGGGAAGGGTTAGGGTTAGGGTTCGGGCTAGGGTTAGGGTTAGGGGAGGGGGACGGTTTAGGGTCCAGGGGAGTGTACGACAACGCTTTAGGGGGAGCGTACATGTGAGGGCGCGGGTTAGTGTTAGCGTACGGGTTAGGATTAGGGGGCGGGTGAGGGTCAGGCTTCGGGGAAGGGTTAGGGTTAGGGTTCGTGCTAGGGTTAGGGTTAGGGGACGGGGACGGTTTAGGGTCTAGGGGAGGGTACGACAACGCTTTAGGGGGAGCGTACGTGTGAGGGCGCGGGTTAGTGTTAGCGTACGGGTTAGGATTAGGGGACGGGTGAGGGTCAGGCTTCGGGGAAGGGTTAGGGTTAGGGTTCGTGCTAGGGTTAGGGTTAGGGGACGGGGACGGTTTAGGGTCCATGTGAGGGTACGACAACGCTTTAGGGGGAGTGTACGTGTGAGGGCGCGGGTTAGTGTTAGCGTACGGGTTAGGATTAGGGGACGGGTGAGGGTCAGGCTTCGGGGAAGGGTTAGGGTTAGGGTACGGGCTAGGTTTAGGGATAGGGGACGGGGACGGCTTAGGGTCCATGTGAGGGTACGACAACGCTTTAGGGGGAGCGTACGTGTGAGGGCGTGGGTTAGTGTTAGCGTACGGGTTAGGATTAGGGGACAGGTGAGGTTCAGGCTTCGGGGAAGGTTTAGGGTTAGGGTTCGGGCTAGGGTTAGGGTTAGGGGACGGGGACGGTTTAGGGTCCAGGGGATGGTACGACAACGCTTTAGGCGGAGCGTAGGTGTGAGGGCTCGGTTTAGTGTTAGCGTACGGGTTAGGATTAGGGAACGGGTGAGAGTCAGGCTTCGGGGAAGTGTTAGAGTTAGGGTTAGTGTTCGGGCTAGGGGTAGGGTTAGGGGACGGGGACGGTTTAGGGTCCAAGTGAGGGTACGACAACGCTTTAGGGGGAGCGAAGGTGTGAGGGCGTGGGATAGTGTTAGCGTACGGGTTAGGATTAGGCGATGGTTGAGGGTCAGGTTTCGGCCAAGGGTTAGGGTTAGGGTTCGGGCTAGGGATAGGGTTAGGGGACAGGGACGGTTTAGGGTCCAGGTGAGGGTACGACAACACTTTAGGGGGAGCGTACGTGTGCAGGCGCAGGTTAGTGTTAGCGTACTGGTTAGGATTACGGGGCGGATGAGGGTCAGGCTTCGGGGAAGGGTTAGGGTTAGGGTTCGGGCTAGGGTTAGGGTTAGGGGAGGGGACGGTTTAGGGTCCAGGTGAGGGTACGACAACGCATTAGGGGGAGCGTACGTGTGAGGGCGCGGGTTAGTGTTAGCGTACGGGTTACGATTAGGGGACGGGTGAGGGTCAGGCTCTGGGGAAGGTTTAGGGTTAGGGTTCAGGCTAGGGTTAGGGGACGGGGACGGTTTAGGGTCCAGGTGAGGGTACGACAACGCTTTAGGGGGAGCGTACGTGTGAGGGCGCGGGTTAGTGTTAGCGTACGGGTTAGGAATAGGGGACAGGTGAGGGTCAGGCTTTGGGGAGGGTTTAGGGTTAGAGTTCGGGCTAGGGTTAGGGTTAGGGGACGGGGACGGTTTAGGGTCCAGAGGAGGGTACGACAACGCTTTAGGGGGAGCGTAGGTGTGAGGGCGCGGATTAGTGTTAGCGTACGGTTTAGGATTAGGGGACTGGTGAGAGTCAGGCTTCGGGTTAGGGTTAGGGCTAGGGTTAGGGTTACGGGACGGGGACGGTTTAGGGTCCAGGGGAGGGTACGACAACGCTTTACGGGGAGCGAACGTGTGAGGGCGCGGGTTAGTGTTAGCGTACGGGTTAGGATTAGGGGACGGGTGAGGGTCAGGATTCGGGGAAGGCTTAGGGTTAGGGTTCGGGCTAGGGATAGGGTTAGGGGACGGGGATGGTTTAGGGTCCAGGGGAGGGTACGACAACGCTTTAGGGGGAAAGTACGTGTGAGGGCGCGGGTTAGTGTTAGCGTACGGGTTAGGATTAGGGGACGGGTGAGGGTCAGGCTCTGGGGAAGGGTTAGGGTTAGGGTTCGGGCTAGGGTTAGGGTTAGGGGATGGGGACGGTTTATGGTCCAGGTGAGGGTACGACAACGCTTTAGGGGGAGCGTATGTGTGAGGGCGCGGGTTAGTGTTAGCGTACGGGTTAGGATTAGGAGACGGGTGAGGGTCAGGCTTCGGGGAAGGCTTAGGGTTAGGGTTCGGGCTAGGGTTAGGGTTAGGGGACGGGGACGGTTTAGGGTCCAGGGGAGGGTACGACAACGCTTTAGGGGGAGCGTACGTGTGAGGGCGTGGGTTAGTGTTAGCGTACGGGTTAGGATTAGGGGACGTGTGAGGGTCAGGCTTCGGGGAAGGGTTAGGGTTAGGGTACGTGCTAGGGTTAGGGTTAGGGGACGGGGACGGTTTAGGGTCCAGGGGAGGGTACGACAACGCTTTAGGGGGAGCGTACGTGTGAGGGCACGGGTTAGTGTTAGCGTACGGGTTAGGATTAGGGGACGGGTGAGGGTCAGGCTTCGGGGAAGGGTTAGGGTTAGGGTTCGTGCTAGGGTTAGGGTTAGGGGACGGGGACGGTTTAGGGTCCAGAGGAGGGTACGACAACGCTTTAGGGGGAGCGTACGTGTGAGGGCGCGGGTTAGTGTTAGCGTACGGGTTAGGATTAGGGGACGGGTGAGGGTCAGGCTTCGGGGAAGGGTTAGGGTTAGGGTTCGTGCTAGGGTTAGGGTTAGGGGACGGGGACGGTTTAGGGTCCAGGGGAGGGTACGACAACGCTTTAGGGGGAGCGTACGTGTGAGGGCGCGGGTTAGTGTTAGCGTACGGGTTAGGATTAGGGGACGTGTGAGGGTCAGGCTTCGGGGAAGGGTTAGGGTTAGGGTTCGGGCTAGGGTTAGGGTTAGGGGACGGGGACGGTTTAGGGTTCAGGGGAGGGTACGACAACGCTTTAGGGGGAGCGTACGTGTGAGGGCGCGGGTTAGTGTTGGCGTACGGGTTAGGATTAGGGGACGGGTGAGGGTCAGGCTTCGGGGAAGGGTTAGGGTTAGGGTTAGGGCTAGGGTTAGGGTTAGGGGACGGGGACGGTTTAGGGTCCAGGGGAGGGTACGACAACGCTTTAGGGGGAGCGTACGTGTGAGGGCGCGGGTTAGTGTTAGCGTACGGGTTAGGATTAGGGGACGGGTGAGGGTCAGGCTTCGGGGAAGGGTTAGGGTTAGGGTTCGTGCTAGGGTTAGGGTTAGGGGATGGGGACGGTTTAGGATCCAGGGGAGGGTACGACAACTCATTAGGGGGAGCGTACGTGTGAGGGCGCGGGTTAGTTTTAGCGTACGGGTTACGATTAGGGGACGGGTGAGGGTCAGGCTCTGGGGAAGGTTTAGGGTTAGGGTTCAGGCTAGGGTTAGGGGACGGGGACGGTTTAGGGTCCAGGTGAGGGTACGACAACGCTTTAGGGGGAGCGTACGTGTGAGGGCGCGGGTTAGTGTTAGCGTACGGGTTAGGAATAGGGGACAGGTGAGGGTCAGGCTTTGGGGAGGGTTTAGGGTTAGGGTTCGGGCTAGGGTTAGGGTTAGGGGACGGGGACGGTTTAGGGTCCAGAGGAGGGTACGACAACGCTTTAGGGGGAGCGTAGGTGTGAGGGCGCGGGTTAGTGTTAGCGTACGGGTTAGGATTAGGGGACTGGTGAGAGTCAGGCTTCGGGGAAGGCTTAGGGTTAGGGTTAGGGCTAGGGTTAGGGTTACGGGACGGGGACGGTTTAGGGTCCAGGGGAGGGTACGACAACGCTTTAGGGGGAGCGTACGTGTGAGGGCGCGGGTTAGTGTTAGCGTACGGGTTAGGATTAGGGGACGGGTGAGGGTCAGGCTTCGGGGAAGGCTTAGGGTTAGGGTTCAGGCTAGGGTTAGAGTTAGGGGACGGGGACGGTTTAGGGTCCAGGGGAGGGTACGACAACGTTTTAGGGGGAGCGTACGTGTGAGGGCACGGGTTAGTGTTAGCGTACGGATTAGGATTAGGTGACGGGTTAGGGTCAGGCTTCGGGGAAGGCTTAGGGTTAGGATTCGGGCTAGGGTTAGGGTTAGGGGACGGGGACGGTTTAGGGTCCAGGGGAGGGTACGACAACGCTTTAGGGAGAGCATACGTGTGAGGTCGCGGGTTAGTGTTAGCTTACGGGTTAGGACTAGGGGACGGGTGAGGGTCAGGCTTCGGGTAATGGTTAGGGTTAGGGTTCGGGCTAGGGTTAGGGTTAGGGGATGGGGACGGTTTAGGGTCCAGGGGAGGGTACAACAACGCTTTAGGGGGAGCGTACGTGTGAGGGCGCGGGTTAGTGTTAGCGTACGGGTTAGGATTAGGGGACGGGTGAGAGTCAGGCTTCGGGGAAGGGTTAGGGTTAGGGTTCGGGCTAGGATTAGGGTTAGGGGACGGGGACGGTTTAGGGTCTAGGGGAGGGTACGACAACGCTTTAGGGGGAGCGTACGTGTGAGGGCGTGGGTTAGTGTTAGCGTACGGGTTAGGATTAGGGGACGCGTGAGGGTCAGGCTTCGGGGAAGTGTTAGGGTTAGGGTTCGGGCTAGGTTTAGGGTTAGGGTACGGGGACGGTTTAGGGTCCAGGTGAGGGGATGACAACGCTTTAGGGGGAGCGTACGTGTGAGGGCGCGGGTTAGTGTTAGCGTACGGGTTAGGATTACGGGACGGGTGAGGGTCAGGTTCGGGGAAGGGTTAGGGTTAGGGTTCGGGCTAGGGTTAGGGTTAGGGGACGGGGACGGTTTCGGGTCCAGGGGAGGGTACGACAACGCTTTAGGGGGAGCGTACGTGTGAGGGCGCGGGTTAGTGTTAGCGTACGGGTTAGGATTAGGGGACGGGTGAGGGTCAGGCTCTGGGGAAGGGTTAGGGTTAGGGTTCGGTCTAGGGTTAGGGTTAGGGGATGGGGACGGTTTAGGGTCCAGGTGAGGGTACGACAACGCTTTAGGGGGAGTGTACGTGTGAGGGCGCGGGTTAGTGTTAGCGTACGGGTTAGGATTAGGGGACGGGTGAGGGTCAGGCTTTGGGGAAGTGTTAGGGTTAGGGTTCGGGCTAGGGTTAGGGTAAGGGGATGGGGACGGTATAGGGTCCAGGGGAGGGTACGACAACGCTTTAGGGGGAGCGTACGTGTGAGGGCGCGGGTTAGTGTTAGCGTACGGGTTAGGATTAGAGGACGGGTGAGGGTCAGTCTTTGGGGAAGGGTTAGGGTTAGGGTTCGTGCTAGGGTTAGGGTTAGGGGACGGGGACGGTTTAGCGTCCAGGGGAGGGTACGACAACGCTTTAGAGGGAGCGTACGTGTGAGGGCACGGGTTAGTGTTAGCGTACGGGTTAGGATTAGGGGACGGGTGAG